>NC_056055.1:55802235-56465151 GCF_016772045.2 Ovis aries
GCAACAATGCTAAATCTCTCTGAAACCACTGTACCATTTTCAAGTTCTATAGCAAATAATTTTGGGATCTCTAAAGCTTGTATTACAACAGTTCAGTTCAGTAGCTCAGTTGTGTCTGACTCTTTGTGACTCCTTGAACTGCAGCACACCAGGCCCCCCTGTCCATCACCATCTCCTGGAGTCTACCCAAACCTATGTCCATCGAGTCGGTGATGCCATCCAACCCTCTCATCCTCTGTCGTCCCCTTCTCCTCCTGCCCTCAATCTTTCCTAGCATCAGGGTCTTTTCCAGTGAGTCAGCCCTTCACATCAGGTGGCCAAAGTACTGGAGTTTCAGCTTTAGCATAAGTCCTTCCAATGAACACCCAAGACTGATCTCCTTTAGGATGGACTGGTTGGATCTCCTTGCAGTCCAAGGGACTCTCAAGAGTCTTCTCCAACACTGCAGTTCAAAAGCATCAATTCTTTGGCACTCTGCTTTCTTTATAGTCCAACTCTCACATCCATACATGACCACTGGAAAAACCATAGCCTTGACTAGACGGACCTTTGTGGACAAAGTAATGTCTCTGCTTTTGAGTAGGCTATCTAGGTTGGTCATAAATTTCCTTCCAAGGAGTAAGCATCTTTTAATTTCATGGCTGCAGTCACTATCTGCAGTGATTTTGGAGCCCCCCAAAATAAAGTCAGCCACTGTTTCCACTCTTTCCCCTTCTATTTGCTATGGAAGTGATTGGACTGGGTGCCATGATCTTAGTTTTCTGAACATTAAGCTTTAAGCCAAATTTTTCGCTCTCCTCTTTCACTTTCATCAAGTGACTCTTTAGTTCTTTACTTTCTGCCATAAGGGTGGTGTCATCTGCATATCTGAGGTTATTGATATTTCTCCTGGCAATCTTGATTCCAGCTTGTTTCCTCCAGCCCAGAGTTTCTCATGATGTACTCTGCATAGAAGTTAAATAAGCAGGGGGACAGTATACAGCCTTGACGTACTCCTTTTCCTATTTGGGACCAGTCTGTTGTTCCATGTCCAGTTCTAACTGTTGCTTCCTGACCTGAATATAGGTTTCTCAAGAGTCAGGTCAGGTGGTCTGGTATTCCCATCTCTTTCAGAATTTTCCACAGTTTATTGTGATCCACACAGTCAAAGGCTTTGGCATAGTCAATAAAGCAGTATTACAGCAACTATGACATATTTGTTCCTCATCTCAATTCTGAAAGTAAGTAGATTAGAGTAACTTTTGCACTTGTTTCCTATAGTTGGGAAATAGAGATGATGGGCTTGTGTAGCTGTAAGGTCTACTTCACTGTGTACAGGTAAAGGGAGCAAGTCCTTGTTAGCAAAAATTTACTGTGCTCGATTTTTAATGGAGATAGAAGGTAAATAATCCATATGAGCAATAGTCTTTCATCAATGTCTATATTAGTAAATAGATATGAAGTATAATTCTACTATGGATACAAGGCTCCTTATTACCAGGTTTGCAGTTCAATTACCTAGGGAGCCTCAAGTACCATTGATTATTCATTGGATTCTGAGATGGACTTGCTACACAACTATTCATTAATCCCTTCAGTGCTCCTGGGCATCCAGAGGATTTCAGTGCAGCAACAATTCCCTGGCTCAAGAGTGTAGCCAAAGACAGGATGCAGGGGTTGGGAAGCTTTTCCCCAGAAATAACAGCCCATCATTTTGGATTCAGATGTAAATTCCTGCTGTCTTATCCTTGACTCTTTCTGAGGCACTTTTCATGCAGAAAATTTCCCTGCAGTGATTTTCTCTTGTTACACCATAGCCATGTTTGTAACACTGAAAAGAGTTAGCTGTATGTCTGAAACCCAAGATCAGAGCACAAGTTTGTAACAGATGTTTTGGCAAATGTTGACACAATAGTGTAGACAGTGAAATCTGTGCTGACTCCAAATTGACCTCCTTCTCAACCTCTGCAGGACCAATTGAGAGAAATCTTGAGTGTCATAAAGAATACTATTCCCTTGTCTCCATCCAAGACCTGTTTAATAAGAACCCTGAGGGATGAGGGCTCAAGCTGGATATTTTAAAATGCTCCTCAATTAATTCTAATGTATAGCTAAGTATGAGGACCACAGTCCTGGAACACAGCAGATATCCACAAATAATCCCAGATTCCTCCTTCTTACAGAACCCCCACATCTTGGTTAAATAAAAATCTACCTTCCAAATCGATCTTTTTTTCATCTTCTCTACTACTGCCTTAGAATTTTTCTTCCAGGACCTTCTGGAAGTTTTCCTTTTCTCTGATCTTCTCATTTTCCATTATGGTGTTTTATTCCTGCTAGCATAGAGTGATCTTTCTAGAACACAAATCTAATCATGCTACCCACCCCCTTTCTTAAAATTCTTCAGTGATTCATCAGAACTTTAGAACAAAGTCATGCAAGCTGTTTATTTTCCGACTGCCGCCTACCTCTTCACCCCCGTCCTCTCCATAAACCAAATGGCTGACATTCTCGTGCCTTCACATCTTTGCCCTGCTCACTCTCCATCTTCCTGCTCAGCTGTCAAGCTGAAAACTACCATACTTCCTTGGGTCTCCTTGTTCCTGTTAAACTCTGTCCCCCTGATTGCATTGTCCCACTGGCCATACTAAGTTTATACAAAATCCAATGCTGAGGAAGAATCTTGTTTATTCCTATACTGAACACGGTGCCTCACACTTAGGCCTTGATAAGTCAATGCGAAATACATGGAGAAATGAGTGAATACCTTACATGGAAACCTATCACTGGGAGCATTTTCACTGAGGCTTTCTCCATGTTGGTGCATGATTGTCACAAAATATGTTGTTGGAGAAATAATAACATGAAGATGGTAAGAATCTCCCATTATACCTTTCAGAAGGAAATTAATAATGATTTTTTACTTGAGTTAAGATTAAAATTGTATACACAGGCCATAAAACATTCTGTAAGACTCTCATAGGGAAGGAAGGAGGAGGCAGGTTTTATGGCTAAAATTTTCTGCTATAAAAAACCATTGGCTATCTGATAGAGAGGAATTTGTAGCTGGCTCTGACATGTAGGAATCTTTGAGCGACCATGGCTTCACTCTAAGACCTTAGTCCTACTCTAGATAGATGTCACTCAGGGAAGCTGGCTTTCCCATAGCCTTCAATTCTGATGACATGTTAAAACCATAGATTAGTAACTGGACAGCTCTCCATAGTCCTTTTGAGTGTAAAAGGTCTTCCATTTACTTGACATATAATACTGCGTAAATAATAGAAGCATTCTGCCTAGGTGTCTTGCTCTAGGGATGATTCTGTGCAAGCAGCTTGTCTTTTTGGAAACCTTCTGCCTGTTCAACATGACAGGGGATACTACACAGTCCTTTGCCATGGCTGACACAGAAGAAATCCCTCCTTGATGTGGGATGGGGATATATGGATTATATTTCTAAAAGACAGAGAATATTTGAATAATAGGATCAGCATTGTCAGATGCCTGGTTTAGCATTTGCCAACAAGAAGCCTAGCTTGTTTCCCTTTCCCAGTCAGGAGATTTACTTACTTCTTAAAATAAGTGATTCTAAATGACTTAGGTGTCAATATTTGATAGGAAGCATTGTTCCTTGTAAGAACTATTACTCAAGAAAATGAGGTGTCATTCTCCCCAGATGTTTTCTACAGTGAATTTTTTCAGGCTTATACTGAACCCTCTTAAGGGAATAGTTAACCTCGATAACCTCATGTAATACCTTGCCATCTTGGGGAGAAAGTCTTTTTTTTTTTTTTTTTTTGATATATTGTTACTCTGTGTGGCTTTCAGATGCAGGACTTGTCTTTTCACTTTTAAGAATGCGGTCTGCAAAAATGATAGAAATGTAGAATTGGAAAGGAAATACTAAGTGAGGTCTTTGGGGCTAATCATTCCCCCAGTTCAGGAACCATTCCCTCACAGCTTGGGAAGGGGCTACACTTCCTCATCATAAGTTGTCTCAGGAATGGGGCACTCGCTACTTTGGAATTCAATTTTCCTGGTACTCAGCTTTTTTTTGTCAGAAAGTTCTTTCTTGCTAAGGTGACAGTTGGAAAAAAAACCAACATCGAAATATCTCAACTCATTTGAGGGGATTGCTTGTAGCCATGTAGCTAGATCAGAACCTAGGGTGATGTGTAGGTCACCTGCAGAAGGGATGGCAGCTCCTCAACCGTCATCCCACGTTCTCTGAAGCCAGACAGGAAGTCTTGCAGAGGCAAGTCTTAGCATAAAAGGGTTAATTTAAATATTCCTCTTCTCTCTCTAAGACCAAGGAGGAAATGTGGCCAGGACCACCCCTTCCTTGTGACAAAAGATGAGGTGCTACTGTCCATGTGGAGGCAGGCTGGGAGCGAGGCAGAAGTCATCCTATTCAGATGGTTCATTTTAGCCACGATGGGCTTCCCAGGTGGCTCATCTGCCTGCCAGCGCAGTAGACGTGAGTTCGATCCATGGGTTGGGAAGATCTGCTCAAGAATGAAACGGCAACCTACTCCAGTATTCCTGCTGGAATAATCCCATGGATAGGGGAACTGGGTGGGCTACAGTCCATAGATTCTCAGAGAGTCAGACATGACTGAGCATTGCACTGCAAAATACTGCTGGGCATGAGATGCATTGAGTGATTTTTAATTTATCTGCAGAGCATTTTTCTTCCATTGTTTTGAGTCATCATTAAAGCTGTGTTGAAAATGATACAGCTAAAGTATTTGTGTCCATCAGTGAAAAAAAGGGCGATACAGATTGAGAGTATTATCTGCTCTCTTGGTGGCAGTGCTCTCAAAGTTTTCTTCCAGTGCTACAATCTTGAATTTTAATGTTATGGCCCTTTACGTATTTGAAAAACTTCCCCATGCTCACATTTCTCTTTCCACATTACTTTGATGCACGCAGGTAAATCCAACTCTTTTCCTTCACTAGCATTTCCTAGGCTGTGATTTTGATGTTCTTTGCAGCCCATCACTGGTGTCTGGATGCTTTGTAGATTAATGATATCCCACAAAAATCTAGCCTGAGTGGAACACATTTATCCTGTTAAAGGGCAGAAGCAGAAAATTTCAGTAAAAAGGACATGACATTGAATTATATTAACTACCTGTGTTGAGGATACTTCAACACAGGTCCTAGCTTACCACCTTGATTTCTGCGAGAATTCAGACCCTGGTGTTCTAGGTACTGTTAAAGGTAAGTCAGGGAGTGTGGCTAGTGAAAGAGTTTTCATGCGGGTCCTGAAGTTTGAAGTTGGGTGCTTGATTCTACGGTAGTTTTTTCTAGGTTTGCATTGTCAGAGAAGTACTGGCAGCTTCTGGGAATTTTTTATTTCTAATAATTCTTGGTTTGAGGACTTTTATCCCCCAGTCTAAATAATAATATTGCAAGAGCATTAAACACACACAGACACACACACACACCCAAAACTCCTGAAGTACATGAAAACCTTGCCCAGGCCTCTGGATAGGATGGCTGAAAAAAATAACTATCCTTGTTAAAATACAAAACCATTATTTTCCTCGGAAAAACTGCTAGAGTTTTATTTTGGCATCTGGGCATCTAGTGGCTGATCTGAAAAATGCATCTAGAAGATTTCAAAGGAAAAGGAATGAATGCGCCAAACCTGGAGGAAATTTTCAGATGTGCTCAGAAAGAGGGGCTAATAAAGGACAGCTCTTCTTGTTAAAAAGAGAAGAATTGGGACACACAATAAACATGGCCAGGTTATAGGCACATTTATGACATGAACCTCAGCAAGTTTACAGTGTGCAGTGAATAGGCAGGGTGATGCATGGGGCATGTCTGTACTCTGTGAAGCAGAGCAAACACTCAGGCAAACACACAGGCCTATCACCTCTGCTCCCAAACAGAATTGATGTCATAGATGGGAAACTATTTGGAGATTTCAATCCCATTCCACCGATTGCCTTACCTGTAATAAAACTCCTCTGCTGGTGGCTGCAGCCTAGACTTGGTTCTGGAAAAGTAAAGAATGGTTTGCCTGGGAACAGCTGATGAGGTTCTGAACTAACCAGGACTACTCGTTCATCACTCCTCACATTAAGTCAGCAACCAGATTTTCCTAAGCTGAAAAGCAAAGCAATATAATAGAGTTCTTGTAGTTCAGAATTAGGTAACAAAGGTTGTGTTCACTGCAGGTTTTCTGTCCTCTGAGATGTGGCCACATTGAAGAAGGGGTTCTCTTGTTTTCCTTTCTGAAAGTATGCATGGTGTTTTGATAAAGCAAGGCATCCTGAGTAATGCTAGATTAAATAAGTAGATTTGGTTTTTAGGATGTGATGATTGGAGAAAAAAAGATAATTAAGATAGTATTTTCCTCTTCCTTTTTCCAGACTTAAAATAGAAAATATTCAGATTTCTTAAACACAGCTCTGACTCATTAATCTTTTATCTTTCTTGCATGAAGCTTGAGCAGCAGAGCCAGACACTGGCCCATACCCAAACACATGGAGAAGAGTGGGTAGAGGCTACTAAATGCACACATTTGTGGGTTTGTTTTGCTTACCTTTACTAGACAGGGTCACTGTTGACACCAGTGATAAATAATTTATTATGTGATTATAGAGAAATTTCACTGTTATGCTGACTTCATCAGAATATGCCAATTGGAGAGCAAACGTAAATAATTAAATATTTATGGCATGCTTACTGTGTACTAAACAGTGGGTGAAGTATTGGGTACACTGTTGGATGCTAATGGGAGTTGTATAGAGCAAGGACAAAATTTAGGAAATGAATCTTCCCACAGGAATAATGGAATGGATTTAGCAGTATTTTATAGGTAGCCAGATCAGCATGTTTGATTTCATTTTATCTGGATATTCAGCAGTTTTATGATATTTGCTTGTGGCCTTTAGGTCTATTCTAAAGAGAGGACAGGAACTTCCCTCATAGCTCAGTTGGTAAAGAATCAGCCTGCAATGCAGGAGACCCTGTTTTGATTCCTGGGCCAGGAAGATCCGCTGGAGAAGGGATAGGCTACCCACTCCGGGATTCTTGGGCTTCCCTTGTGACTCAGCTGGTAAGGAATCTGACTGCAATGTGGGAGACATGAGTTTAACCCCTGGGTTGGGAAGATCCCCTGAAGAATAGAAAGGCTACCCACTCCAGTATTCTGGCCTGGAGAATTCCATGGA
The DNA here is from genome assembly GCF_016772045.2 of Ovis aries. Lineage (NCBI taxonomy): Eukaryota > Metazoa > Chordata > Mammalia > Artiodactyla > Bovidae > Ovis > Ovis aries. Next base: position 55,809,402 of record NC_056055.1, read on the forward strand.
CTATACAGTCTATGGGGTCACAAAGAGTTGGACACGACTGAGTGACTTTCACTTTCACTTAAAGAGAAGGCACCTTAATCCAGGATATAATGTGAACATTCTTTCTGGAGAATGAAAGGCAGGCAGTTCCTTTTTGTATTGGTTTTAAAGTCTGTGAGCCTTTCCTATCTAGGAGGAATGTGGAACTCTTTTTTTTTTTTTTCTTCCCATGACAACTATATTCTTCAAATTTTATTTTTAAAATATCCTATAGGAAAATTGACTTTTTGTGTTCAGTTTTATGAATCTTAATCACTGCAACAATCAAGACAGATATGTTGCGTCACCTTCACACTTAATTTTTCTCTGTTTTGTTTGAAGGATCTCTGCAAGGGGCACTGTTTGAGCTTCAGCAACTAACTTCTCACTCAGTCTTTGTGTGAGACAGGGCTTCACTTTGCCAGGGCCAGACATGATTCAGTAATTGCTTGATCTTGTAAGAGTGGGCTCTTTCTTCCTTCAGTCTACACTAAGCACTCTGTGGGCTGACATCTAGGATTTAGTAATCATTACTCATGATAGCTAATCATTACTCATCACCTTTCATCTACCCCAATGCCTTCCTACAGGACTGGAAAACTGTCAGACCACAGATGACCTGGAGCATCTGTTGAGATGGTAATCATCTTAGTGATGTTATAGACTGAGGAAACTGGGGAGAATTTTCTCTTGTATGGAAACTTGGGGGTTGAACTAAGGACCTAGAGCAGATACAGTGGGCAATGGTTAACACTGTTAAAATCACAAAATGCATTTACTTTAGAAAACTAGATAGTTCCAACAAAAGATTTCTAAAATTCTTGGCAGTTTGCTTTGAGAGTTTCTCAAATAGTTATTTCTCAAATAGTTATTTGAGTTATTTGAGAAATAACTATTATTACTATTTTGGTGTAATTCTTTGTATATGTATAAAATGTGTCTGAATCTCCAAATATCACCAAATAGAAGGCAATTATAATTTTCTCAACAGGAGATTAAAGTAAGAGTTTTGGGCCAGATTGATGATTTGATATAGTAGGCAATGGAATATTACTCAGTCAGAAGAAAGAACAAAATAGAGCAAAATAATGTCATTTGCAAAAACATGGGTGTACCTAGAGATTGTCATACTAAGTGATGTAAGTCAGACACAGAAAGACAAATATCATATGATATTGCTTATGTGTGGAATCTAAGAAAAGGATACAAATGAACTTATTTACAAAATAGAAGTAAAGTCACACGTGTAGAAAACAAACATGATTATAAGGGGATAAGCAAATTGGGAGATTTGAATTGACATATGCACACTGAAAAAGCGAAAAAAATTAGAATTGGCATATATACACTACTATATAGTATATAGATAACTAATAGGAACCTACTTTGTAGCACATAGAACTCTACTCAATGCTCTGCAGCGGCCTATATTAGAAAAGATTCTTTAAAAAAGAGTGGGTATATGTATGGTGGTGATTTACTCACTAAGTTGTATCGATTGTTGCCACCCTAGGGACTGTAGCCTGCCAGGCTCCTCTGTCCATGGGATTTCCTAGGCAAGAATTCTGAAGTGGGTTGCCACTTCCTTCTCCAGGGGACCTTCCTGACCCAGGGATTGAAACTGCGTCTTCTGCATTGAAGGCGGATTCTTTACCACTGAGTCATCAAGGAAGGCTGATATATGTAAAAGTGTAACACAGACACTTTGCTGTTCATCCGAAACTAATACGACATTGTAAATCAACTATACTCCAATAGAAGTTTTTTAAAAAGAGAGAGTGCACCAATGCCTAATGGTGACATTTAATTTGTAATTTAAGATATATGTTTAAATCATTTAAAATACCATAATAATTAAGAAATAGTGCTTTTATAAACACATATTTCCTAAAATAGTTGAACTGTTGTCTTAATTTGGTCTGTTATAACAAATTACTGTAAACTTGGTGACTTAGACAGCAAGCACTTATTTCTCAAAGTTCTAGAGGCTGAGGAGTCCAAGCTTAAGGTCCTGGCCGATTCATGTTTTGCTAAGCGTACTCTTCCTGGTTTATAGACAGCCTTCTTCTTTGTCCTCACATGGCAGAGAGAAAGAGGAAGAAAGGAAGCAAACTCTCTCTTGTCTCTTGTTAGGCCACTAATCCCTTCATGACGTAATTACCTGCCAAAGGCTTCATCTCCAAATACAATTACATTGAGGACTAGTATTTCAACAGGTGAATTTTAAGGGTCACACTTAGGCCATAGCAGCTGCCACTGGAGTTTTCATTTTAAAATCCATTTTCTGTGTTTCCTAACACAATTTCTAGAGCACATGATCTTGTTTTCTAAGTAGTTCTAGATGCAAGACTGTTTTTTAGTTTGTTTTTTTTTAATAGAGGATAATTACTTTATAATATTGTGATGGTTTTTGCCATACATTAACATCAATCGACATTAGGTATACATATGTTCCCTCCCTTTTGAACTCCCTTCTCACCTCCCTCCCTATCCCACCCCTCTAGGTTGTCACAGAGCACTGGCTTTGGATTCCCTGTGTCATACAGCAAACTCCCACTGGCCATCTGTTTAACACATGGTAATGTATGTGCTTCAATGCTGTTCTCCCATATCATCCCATTTTCTCCTTCCTTAACCGTATCTAAAATGTCTGTGTCTCCTTTGCTGCCTTGAAAGTAGGACTTTCTAGATTCCATATATATGTGGTAATATATGATATTTGTCTTTTTCTTCTGACTTACTTCACTCTATATAATAGGCTCCAGGTTCATCCACATCATTAGAACTGACTCAAATGCATTCATTCTTATAGCTGAGTAATATTCCATTGTGTATATGTACCACAACTTCCTTATCCATTCATCTGTTTTTGGACATCTAGGTTGCTTTTATGTCCTAGCTATTGTAAATAGTGCTGCAATGAATACTGAGGTACAAGTGTCTTTTTCAATTCTGGTTTCCTCAGAGTATATGCCTAGTCGTAGGATGTTTTTCAATCACTGAAAATTTAATCCTAATTACATGTACCCATTCAAGTAATATTAAAGCAGCCATTCTGTCTCCAACTAGTTTGTAGGTATATACATGTGATTTGTACACTATAACCACTTAATTCTAGTTTCTCAGTTTCAGTTCAGTTCAGTTGCTCAGTCGTATCCAGCTCTTTGAGACCCCATGGACTGCACCACGCCAGGCCTTCCTGTCTATCACCAACTCCCAGAGTTTACTCAAACTCATGTCCATTGAGTCAGTGATGCCATCTAACCATCTTATCCTCTGTCATCCCCTTCTCCTCCCACCTTCAATCTTTTCCAGCAACAGGGTCTTTTCCAAAGAGTCAGTTCTTTGCATCAGGTGGCCAAAGTATTGAAGTTTCAGCTTAAGGATCAGTCCTTCCAATGAATACTCAGGACTGATTTCCTTTGGGATGGACTGGTTGGATCTCCTTGCAGTCCAAGGGACTCTCAAGAGTCTTCTCCAACATCACACTTGAAAAGCATCAATTCTTCAGCACTCAGCTTTCTTTATAGTCCAACTCTTAAATCCAACATGACTACTGGAAAAACCATAGCTTTGATTAGTTTTTCAGTTTGTATTTAATATAAAATATTCTGTCAGTTTCTATCACAGTAGATTTCAAAAATGGCCACAAAATCATTCCACCTTTGAATGTACTCAATTTTTCAGTGTAATTTTATAGCCTCTTCTATAAGAGGTAGTCTGTATTTCTCTAACCTATGAACCTTGACTTGGCTGTATAACTTGTTTTGGCCAGTGTGTCATTAACAAACATGATACAAGCAGAGGCTTGAAATTGGGGTTTGTTTTATTACTGCCTTTGGGAGCACTGTGGCTCCCACTATGTAAACAAGCCCAGGCTAGCCCAGTTGCCTCCACTGAGCCAGGTGACAGCCTACCAACTTCCAAGTACATGCATGAAGGCATCCACTATCAGCTGACCACATACACATGAACCAGTCTAGCTGACATTGTATGGAGCAGAAATGAAGCATCCCATTAAGTACAGCCTAATTTGTTACCCAACATAATTTTGAGCAACTGGGGTTCTTGTTTAAAGCCACTAACATTTGTAGTTGTTTGTTATACAGCAAAACCAAAAGATTTATTAACTTTAAACATTGTTTATTGACTTCCATTTGCAGTATAGTGAGAATTTGGCTCTCTTATAGTCCTCTCTCTCCTACAACTTCACCTCTCCACTCATGTCTCCGTGTATTTACAGTACATCTCTTGGCTTCTCTAAAGTCAGTGATCAGGTTGTTATGCCTTGCATATTACATTAGAACCAAATAGTTTCTCGAAGAAGTTCTTCCTTTTCCATTCTTCCTGGGGACAACCACTGTCTCTCTTTTTAGAATTCACTTAGCTTTCTATGTACTTTTTCTTTTTTTCAAAATTCCCTTTTAGATCAATTGATCACAAATATTCTTTTATTGATGATCAAGTATATCAGGTGATTCGTTATTTTGGTTTTATTTTTCTTGGAGCCTCCTTTTGGAGCCCCTACTCCTCTTGCTTTTATCTGATCTGGTTGCTCTCCAGACTGGCAGCATAACTGCCACTTTGCCAGCTCTTCAGTATTGGGATATTCTGATTCTTGGATTCCTATGTCTATCTCTTCTTTGGTTATCTCCATCCAAGTTCTTTAAGTACCTTCTCGTTGGTCTTGAGCAAGTGAATGCAGTGGGGGAATGAAGTGGGCGGATACACTGTAGATGGCCCCAAATTCTGGCACAAGAAAAAGTGTACTTTCTAGAATCCAATGCTATGTCTAGATGTCACTTCCAAGAGGCAGCCAGTCAAGGAGTGACATTGCAGGTATGATTCTCATTCTCAGTGTCTTTAACAGTGAAATGAGAATGATGTCTTGCATGCTTTGTCTCAAACTTTCTTTGTGAAGGGCAATGAGATGTTTGCGGTCGTATTTTGTAACTTGTAATGTTTAATATAAACTGATGTTATTATGTGAGAAAATATGAAGCCTAGATCAGGAATGAGAAGGTGCTACACCAGGTCCAAATGTGACCTTCATGGAATCTCTCTGAAGCCCAAGTCTGACTCCTAAGTGAGGGGTCAGTGCAGGGGAGTGCCGGAAGAACTAAACTAATCTGAAGATCTAAGTCTTAGCCTTGGATCTACCGAGCACTAATAGGGCTAGGTTACTTTGGATGAACCACTAAGCCTCTCCAAGTTTAGATTTGCTCTTCTTTAAAATGGGATTTGAAAGGGGGGGGGGCCTCTATATGAATTCCAGCATTAAAATTCTATGAGGTCAGCCACCTTGATTTCAGAAGACATTGTGTGCTTTGACTGAATATACAATACAGATTTCTGCTGTGGTGAAGAGATGGTTAAATGTATCTTTGACAACAAAGTCAAATAACACTCAGTAATGAAACTCCCTGATTTCATTTTCTCCCTCCTGGATATGATGGTGGACCTGAATTGTCACTCCTTGTCTAGCTGCTTCTCAGAAGTGATGTCCAGACAGAATGGCCTCCAGACAGTGAGTGTCCCCCACACAGCAGAGTTTGGGGCCACCTGTGGCATGTCTGCCCACCTCATCTCCCCACAGCACTCACTAGAGCAGAGAAGATTAACTTCCCGAAAATGAAAAGGACAGAGAGAAGACGAGCTGCTTATCAAATATGCACATTTCAGATGGAACTTCACACTCAGTAGAAAGATGTTAGATTGCTGTTAGCTCTCTGGAGCGCTCCTGACAATGTGTTATCAGGTCATGTTTGCATGACAGAGGCAGCCCAAGCAGGAAACATTAAGTCATATGACTTCTAAGACGGAATCAATCAAGTGAGCAGTACAGCTCCTGAAAACTAATTTCACCTTCATAAGGCCTGGTTATCTGTGCAGCAGACATGAGGTTTGTCAGCCCCATTTCAGCCTGACCAGGTTCAGCACTGCATCAAGAATTTTAATGAACCGACACTGTAATATGTATGAAAGATGACACTGAGATGAATTCATGAAAAACCAAGTCCCCATGAAATATGAACAATTACTTGCGGGCTTCTCCACCTACTTAGCTCATTTGAAATGTCCATTTCAAAGGCCTTTGTCTTTCTGGGGTTCATTTGCAAGTTTATGCACAGATTTTCATCATATTTAACCAGTTTAAAAATCAAAGAAGCTACTCACAATCAAACAGTTCAGTGAACTCTAGTTTGATGGGGGCAGAGCCAAGGCTGGTCAGAGCTTAAATCTTCATTTGGCTGCAGAAGCACGGATTTCCTCGTATGGGGAGGAAGGGGCCTGAAAAGACTGGATCCTTATGCCCACTCTATTCTAGGCTTTCAGTGTGGCCCTAAAAAAGGTCCTAAGTTCTCTTCCTAATGACAGCATACCCTCTCTGGTATTAGTAAGATTTATAATTTTCAGCTTCAAGATAGCAGTACCAGGGTTAGCCTTATTTTAGAAACTCTTAAAATTTGTCAGTAGATACATGTTGAAATTACAAATAGCTGAAGATTATGGTTTTCTCTTGGTACGTGGCATCCCAATCCATTCTCCAGATCGTGTATCCTTTTTATGAATACTGCCGCGATGGATATGCATTTTATTTGCTGATCTGTATACTTTAGGATGTTTCATATACTGTTAACCACAATTCTTAGCTTATTCTCAGAGGCTATGGGCCATATATTACTGTCCTCATTTAGCCGCACTTTAAGCTCCTTATCCTTCAGCAGACCTTGCTTCCCACATTACAGACACACTTTCCTCACCTAGCTCGAGGACACAATATATATCTCTCTTCTTTTTTTCTTCACCTTATTTCTTTATCTTAAATGTAAGATATTTCAAACATACAGAAAAATCAGAGATATTTTAAAAACAACATTCATGTATTTACTATGGAAGCAACCTTAGCCAGTTTTACTATTTTGTTGTATTTGACTCAGATCTTTTATCTAAATCAACAAAAGCCTCTATGATAAGCACAGTGGAAGACCTCAGTGTACTCTCCAATTTTTTTCTTGCCACCTCCAACAGACGTAATTACTATCCTGGACCTGGCAAATACATTCCCCATACCTGCTTTATTAAGAAGAAAATGTTTATGTGTTCCATTAAACAATATGTGGCACTGTTTCCATGTTATACAAGTGTTATCATGCTGGATACACACTATCATAAACTGATTTTTTCTCACTATTATACTAATGATAATTCATATTATTGCATGTGGTTTTATTTCATTCATCTCTATGATTGTATGCTACTGCTGCAAAGTCGCTTCAGTCGTGTCCGACTCTGTGCGACCCTACAGACAGCAGCCCACCAGGCTCCCCCATCCCTGGGATTCTCTAGGCAAGAATACTGGAGTGGGTTGCCATTTCCTTCTCCAATGCATGAAAGTGAAAAGTCAAAGTGAAGTCGCTCAGTCGTGTCCGACTCTTCGCGACCCCAAGGACTGCAGCCTACCAGGCTCCTCCGTCCATGGGATTTTCCAGGCAAGAGTACTGGAGTGGGGTGCCATTGCCTTCTCCGCTATTATTGTATAGAATTCCATAATAATAATTTTATAAATAACTAGTTCCTTTTGGAAGGAAATTAAGTGTTTTATTTCAAGTATTGATGAAAGACAAGTGAAAGTGTTAGTCATTCAGTTGTGTCTGATTCTTTGCGACCCTGTGGGCTATAGCCCACCAGGTTCCTCTATTCATGGAATTCTCCAGGCAGGAATACTGGAGTGGGTAGCCATTCTCTTTTCCAAGTTACAATGAATATTCTTCAACATATGAGGAAGAAGACATCTAGGGTGTATGGTATAATTAGAAGTGTATACTAGGTTAAATGGCATGTACGTTAGTTTCAGGCTGAAACTAAGCCTGAATTTTAAAGGCACATGCTACTAGGTACATAAACACTAGCTAATAGAGTGTTTCTTTTCTACTTGTATACACTATTATTAGATGCTTTCTCTAGATTATTTTAACTCATTTGACCCTACGACATGAGTAATTATTAGCCTATTTTACAGATTAGAGAGTTGAGGGTTAAAGAGGTTTACATAATTTGGCCAAGTTACAGTTTAGAAAGAGGCAAGACACATTCATTTTAGTTTTGAATGGGAACAGACTGGTTCCAAATAGGAAAAGGAGTATGTCAAGGCTGTATATTGTCACCCTGCTTATTTAACTTCTATGCAGAGTATGTCATGAGAAATGCTGGGCTGGAAGGAGCACAAGCTGAAATCAAGATTGCCGGAAGAAATATCAATAACCTCAGATATGCAGATGACACCAGCCTTATGGCAGAAAGTGAAGAGGAACTAAAAAGTCTCTTGATGAAAGTGAAAGAGGAGAGTGAAAAAGTTGGCTTAAAGCTCAACATTCAGAAAACGAAAATCATGACATCTGGTCCCATCACTTCATGGGAAGTGGATGGGGAAACAGTGGAAACAGTGTCAGACTTTATTTTTTGGGGACTCCAAAATCACTGCAGATGGTGATTGCAGCCATGAAATTAAAAGACGCTTACCCCTTGGAAGAAAAGTTATGACCAACTAGAGCATATTGAAAAGCAGAGACATTACTTTGCCGACTAAAGTCCGTCTAGTCAAGGCTATGGTTTTTCCTGTGGTCATGTATGGATGTGAGAGCTGGACTGTGAAGAAAGCTGAGCGCCAAAGAATTGATGCTTTTGAACTGTGGTGTTGGAGAAGACTCATGACAGCCCCTTGGACTGCAAGGACAGCCAACCAGTCCATTCTGAAGGAGATAGGCCTGGGATTTCTTTGGAAGGAATGGTACTAAAGCTGAAACTCCAGTACTTTGGCCACCTCATGTGAAGAGTTGACTAATTGAAAAAGACTCCATTGCTGGGAGGGATTGGGGGCAGGAGGAGAAGGGGACAACTGAGGATGAGATGGCTGGATGGCATCACTGACTCGATGGACGTGAGTCTGAGTGAACTCTGGGAGTTGGTGATGGACAGGGAGGCCTGGCGTGCTGTGATTCATGGGGTTTCAAAGGGAGTCGGACACGACTGAGTGACTGAACTGAACTGTCAATATGTGATTTTTTTGGCCAGTGACACTCCTGTTTACTAAAAACTGTCATGCTCATTTTTATATTGGGAATTCACATTAAGAACTAGTAAAATGGATATACAATTTTTCATCCAGGGGCGATGCCAAATCTCTCTGAAACCACTGTAGCATTTTAGAGTTCTATAGCAAACAATTTTGGGATCTCTAAAGCCTATATCACATCAGTTCAGTTCAGTCACTCAGTCGTGTCTGACTATATGCGACCCCATGGATTGCAGCATGCCAGGCCTCTCTGTCCATTGTTAACTCTCGGAGTTTACCCAAACTCATATCCATTGAGGCAGTGATGCCATCCAGCCATCTCATCCTCTGTCATCCCCTTCTCCTCCTGCCTTCAATCTTTCACAACATCAAGGTCTTTTCAAATGAGTCAGCTCTTCACATCAAGGTGGCCAAAGTATTGGAGTTTCAGCTTCAACATCGGTCCTTCCAATGAACACCCAGACTGATCTCCTTTAGGATGGACTGGTTGGATCTCCTTGCAGTCCAAGGGACTCCGAAGAGTCTTCTCCAACACTACAGTTCAAAAGCATCATTTCTTTGGTGCTCAGCTTTCTTTATAGTTCAACTCTCACATCCATACATGACTACTGGAAAAACCATAGCCTTGACTAGATGGACCTTGTTGACGAAGTGATGTCTCTGCTTTTTAATATGCTGTCTAGGTTGGTCATAACTTTTCTTCCAGGGAGTAAGTGTCTTTTAATTTCATGGCTGCAATCACCACCTGCAGTGATTTTGGAGCCCCCCCCCAAATAAAGTCAGCCTCTGTTTCCACTGTTTCCCCATCTATTTGCCATGATGTGATGGGACCAGATGTCATGATCTTAGTTTTCTGAATGTTGAGCTTTAAGCCAACTTTTTCACTGTCCTCTTTCACTTTCATCAAGAGGCTCTTTAGCTCCTCTTCACTTTCTGCCATAAGGGTGGTGTCATCTGCTTATCTGAGGTTATTGATATTTCTCCCAACAATCTTGATTCCAGCTTGTGCTTTAATAAAAGACCACTTGTATTCCCAATGCTTACCAATATATGCATTCTGAGTCACTTCCATCATTTTTCACACTTCATGACTCTATGGACTGCATCTTGCCAGTCTCCTCTGTCCATGGGATTCACCAGGCAAGAATACTGGACTGGGTTGTCATGCTCTTCTCCAGAGAATCTTGTCGACCTAGAATTGAACTTGTCTCTTTTGCATTTCCTGCATCTCTTATATCTCCAACCTGTAAAGGTGGGTTCTTTACCACCAGTGCCACCTGGGAAGCCCACTTACCAATGCTGAGTATTTATTTAATCATTTAAGAAATATTTATTTTGCAACTCCCATGAGTTAGGCACTCTCCTAGGTGCTAAAGACTCAGCTCAGTTCAGTTCTGTCGCTCAGTCAAGTCTGACTCTTTGTGACACCATGGACTGCAGCATGCTAGGCTTTCCTATCCACCACCATCTCCCAGAGCTTACTCAAACTCATGTTCATCGAGTTGGTGATGCCATCCAACCATCTTATCCTCTGTCATCCCCTTCTCCTCCTGTCTTCAATCTTTCCCAGCATCAGGATCTTTTCCAGTGAGTCAGTTCTTCACATCAGGTGGCCAAGGTTTGGAGTTTCAGCTTCAGCATCAGTCCTTCCAATGAATATTGAGGACTGGTTTCCTTTATGGATCTCATTGCAGTCCAAGGGACTCTCAAGAGTCTTCTCCAACACCACAGTTCAAAAGCATCAATTCTTTGGCACTCAGCTTTGTTTATTTTCAAACTCTCACATCCATACATGACTACTGGAAAAACCATAGCTTTCACTAGATGGACCTTTGTTGACAAAGTAATGTCTCTGCTTATTAATATGCTATCTAGGTTGGTCATAGCTTTTCTTCCAAGGACCAAACATCTTTTCATTTCATGTGTGTAGTCACCATCTGTAGTGATTTTGGAGCCCCCCAAAATAAAGTCTCTCATGGTTTCCTTTGTTTCCCCATCTATTTACCATCAAATGATGGGACCAGATGACCTTAGATGCCATTTTCTGAATGTTGAGTGTTAAGCCAACTTTTTCACTCTTCTCTTTCACTTTCATCAAAAGCTCTTTGGTTTTTTTTTGCTTTCTGCCATAGTGTGGTGTCATATGCATATCTGAGGTTATTGATATTTCTCTCAGTAATCTTGATTCCAGCTTGTGCTTTATCCAGCATGTCATTTCTCATGATGTAGTCTGCATATAAGTTAAATAAGCAGGGTGACAATATACAGCCTTAACATACTCCTTTCCCGATTTGGAACCAGTCTGTTGTTCCATGTCAAGTTCTAACTGTAGCTTTTGAGCTACAGATTTCTCAAGAGGCAGTTCAGGTGGTCTGATATTCCCATCTCTTTAAGAATTTTCTAGTTTGTTGTGATCCACAAAGTCTAAGGCTTTGGCATGGTCAATAAAGCAGAAGTAAATGTTTTTCTGGAACTCTCTTGTTTTTTTGATAATTCAACAGATGTTGGCAATTTGATCTCTACCTTTTCTAAATTCAGCTTGAACATCTGAAAGTTCAGAGTTCACATGCTGTTGAAGCCTGGCTTGGACGATTTTCAGCATTACTTTGCTAGCGTATGAGTTGAGTGCAATTGCATAGTAGTTTGAACATTGTTTGGCATTGCCTTTCTTTGGGATTGGAATGAAAACTGACCTTCTCCAGACCTGTAGCCACTGCTGAGTTTTCCAAATTTTGTTGCATATTGAGTGTGGCACTGTAACAGCATCATCTTTTAGGATTTGAGATAGTTCAACTTGAATTCCATCACCTCCACTAGCTTTGTTCATAGTGATTCTTCCTAAGGCCTGTTTGACTTCACATCTCAGGATGTCTGGCTTTAGGTGAGTGATCCCACCATCATGGTTATCTGGGTCATGAATATCTTTTTTGTACAGTTCTTCTGTGTATTCTTGCCATCTCTTCTTTATATTTTTTGCTTCTGTTAGGTTCATATCACATCTGTCCTTTACTGTGCCCATCTTTGCATGAAATGTTCCCTTGGTATCTTTAATATTCTTGAAGTGATCTTTAGTCTTTCTCATTCTATTGTTTTCCTCTATTTGTTTGTGTTGATTACTGAGGAAAGCTTTCTTACTTCTTGCTATTCTGGGAACTTTGCATTCAAATAGGGTATGTATTTCCTTTTTTCCTTTGCCTTTTCTTTTCTCAGCTATTTGTAAACCCTCCTTGGACAACCATTTCGCCTTTTTGTGTTTATTTTTCTTGGGGATGGTCGTGATTCCTGCTTCCTGTACAAAGTCACAAACCTCCATCCATAGTTCTTCAGGCACTCTGTCTACCAGCTCTAATCCCTTGAATTTATTTCTCACTCCCACTGTATAATTGTAAGGAAATCAATTTAAGTCATACCTGAATGGTCTAGCAGTTTTCCCTACTTTCTTCATTTAAGTCTGAATTTGGCAATAAGGAGTTCATGATCTGAGCCACAGTCAGCTCCCAGTCTTGTTTTTGCTGAATCTATAGTCCAGAATGAATGAAGAGATGCTGCTGCTGCTGCGTCACTTCAGTCGTGTCCGACTCTGTGTGACCCCATAGATGGCAGCCCACCAGGCCCATCCCTGGGATTCTCCAGGCAAGAATACTGGAGTGGGTTGCCATTTCCTTCTCCAATGCATGAAAGTGAAGTCGCTTAGTCGTGTCCGGCTCCTAGTGACCCCATGGACTGCAGCCTACAAGGCTCCTCCATCCATGGGATTTTCCAGGCAAGAGTACTGGAGTGGGTTGCCATTGCCTTCTCCCCTAGTGTGCTATTATAATTTTTTCTTTCTATCCCATTTGCTCCACCTCCAAACAACTGCTGATCTGCTTTCTATCCCTATAGTTTTCATGAGACAGTTTTTATATAAAAGGAATCACACAGAAAGTGTATTTTTGTGTCTGGCTTCTGTCACAACATCATTATTTTAAGATACGTTCAGTAGAAAAGTTCATTCCTCTTTATTTCTGAGTAATATTTCATTTTATGGATATACCAGATTTATCTATTCATCTCTTGATGAACATTAAGTTGACATTAAAATTTTATACATTTTAATAGGTATACACACTATTCAGTTTCTTCAGCTGATGTGTAGTTGGATTCAGTTCAGTTCAGTTCAGTCACTCAGTCATGTCTGACTCTTTGCAACCCCATGGGCTGCAGCATGCCAGGCTTCCCTGTCCATCACCAACTCCCAGAGCTTACTCGAACTCATGCCCATTGAGTTGGTGACATGATACAACCATCTTATCCTCTGTCATCCCCTTCCCCTCCTGCTTTCAATCTTTCCCAGCATCAACGTCTTTTCCAGTGAGTCACTTCTTCATATCAGGTGGCCAAATATTGGAGTTTCATCTTCAGCATCAGTCCTTCCAATGAAAACTCAGAACTGATCTCCTTTAGGATAGACTGGTTGGATCTCCTTGCAGTCCAAGGGACTCTCAAGAGTCTTTTCCAACACCACAATTCAAAAGCATCAATTCTTTGGTTCTCAGCTCTCTTTGCAATTCAACTGTCACACCCATACATGACTACTGGAAAAAACATAGCTTTGACTAGACGGACTTTTGTTGGCAAAGTAATGTCTCTGCTTTTTACAGATAATAGTAGTCTGTAATAGTTGGATTACAGATAGGTTATTGTGACTATCAAAACAGTAAAACTAAAACACAACATGCACAAATTTCTTCATCACATAAAGATTTTTTTCTTTTTTCAAATTTTTAAATTGAAGCATAGTTGATTTTGGAGTAGGAAGTGGTTACTCACTCCAGTATTCTTGCCTGAAATTCCCATGGAGAGAAGCCTGGGGCTACAGTGTATGGAGTCACAAAAGAGTTAGGCATGACTGAGCAACTGACAACACAGTTGATTTACAATGTTGTGTTAGTTTCAGGTATACAGCAAAGTGATTCAGTTATATATATTCTTTTATAGATTTTTTTGCCATATAGGTTCTTACAGAATGTTGAGTATAGTTTGCTGTGTTACACAGGAGGTCCTTTCTGTTTAAATATTTTATATATAGTAGTATATATATCTTCACCTGTGAAAACTCCAAAATTATAACTCACTGCTGAACAGCCATTGACAAGAGAATATTTGATCCCACCAAAAAAGAGACCCCATATCCAAGGGCAAAGGAAAAACCCCAGTAAGATGGTAGGGGGGGGGCAAAATCGCATTTTCAATCAAACCCCATACCTGCAAACTCCAGAACAATTATACCAAAGAAATTCTCGCACTGTTAAGAGAGTTCTAGGACCCAAAACAGATTTCCCAACCTAAGGATTTGGCAAGGGGACTGAGAACCCCCAGGAAATTTGAGGTTAGAGGCCAGTGGGATTTGATTACAGAATTTACACAGGACTGGGGAAGCAGACTCTTGGAGGGCACAAACAAAAGCTTGTGCCCCCAGGACCCAGGAGAAAGGAGCAGTAACCTTACAGAGACTGATCCAGACTTGCCTGTGAATGTCCAGGAGTCTCTGGCAGAAGCGTGGGTCAGCGGTAACCTGATGCAGGGTCAGGGGCACTGAGTGCGGCAGGGTGTGCACGGGACCTTTTAAAGGAGGTTGCCATTATCATCATACCTCCACCAGAGTTTGGCCTCAGATCAAACAACAGGGAGGGGACACAACCCTGCCCATCGATTAAAGATTTACTGAGCATGGCCCTGCCCATCCGAACAATACCCAGTTTCCCCTCAGTCAGTCTCTCCCAACAGGAAGCTTCAATAAGCCTCTTATCCTTCTCCATTAGAGGGCAGACAGAATGAAAACCACAACCACAGAAAACTAATCAAACTGGTCACATGAACGACAGCCTTGTCTAGCTCAGTGAAACTATGAGCCATGCTGTGGAGAGCTACCCAAGAGAGATGGGTCATGGTGGAGAGTTCTGACAAAATGTGGTCCACTGGAGAAGGGGATGGTAAACCACTTCCGTATTCTTGCCTTGAGAACTCCATGAATAGTATGGAAAGGGAAAATATAGGACACTGAAAGATGAACTCCCCAGGCTGGTAGGTGCCCAACATGCTATTGGAGGAGAGTGGAGAAATAACTCTAGAAAGATTGAAGAGATGGAGCCAAAGCTAAAACAATGCCTGGTTGCGGATGTGATTGTTGATGGAAGTCAAGTCTGATGCTGCAAAGAACAGTACTGCATAGGAACCTGGAATGTTAGGTCCATGAATCAATGCAAATTGGAAGTGGTCAAACAGGAGATGGCAAGAGTGAATGTTGACATTCTAGGAATCAGAGAACTAAAATGGACTGGAATGGGTGAGTTTAACTCAAATGGGGCCATTATATCTACTACTGTGGGCAAGAATCCCTTAGAAGAAATGGAGTAGCCATCAGATTCAACAAGATTCCAAAATGTAGTACTTGGATGCAATCTCAAAAACAACAGAATGATCTCTGTTATTTTCCAAGGCAAACCATTCAATATCATGGTAATCCAAGCCTATGCCCCAACCAGTAATGTTTAAGAAGCTGAAGTTGAATGATTCTATGAAGACCAGCAAGACCTTCTAGAACTAACACCCCAAAAATGTGTCCTTTTAATTGTAAGGATTGGAATGCAAATGTAGGAAGTCAAGAGATATTTGGAGTAGCAGGCAAATTTGGCCTTGGAGTACAAAATGAAGCAGGTCAAAGGCTAACAGAGTTTTGCCAAGAGAATGCACTGGTCATAGCAAACACCCTCTTCCAATATCACGAGACTCTACACTTGGACATCACCAGATGGTCAATACTGAAATCAGATTGACTATAGTCTTTGCAGCCAAAGATGGAGAAGCTCTATACAGTCAACAAAAACAAGACCGGGAGCTGACCATGGCTCAGATCATGAACTCCTTATTTCCAAATTCAGATTTAAATTGAAGAAAGTAGGAAATCCCACTAGACCATTCAGGTATGACCTTATGATTATACAGTGGAAGTGAGAAATTGATTCAAGGGGTTAGATCTGATAGACAGAGTGCCTGAAAATCTATGGATGGAGGTTTGTGACATTGTACAGAAGGCAGGGATCAAAACCATCCTCAAGAAAAAGAAATACAAAAAGGCAATATGTTTGTCTGAGGAGGCCTTAATAGCTGAGGAAAGAAGTGAAGCTAAAGGCAAAGGAGAAAAAGAAAGTTACACCCATTTGAATGCAGAGTTCCAAAGAGTAAGAAAGCTTTCCTCAGTGATCAATTCAAACAAATAGAGGAAAACAATGGAACGGGAAAGACTAGAGATCATTTTTAGAAAATTAGAGATACCAAGGGAACATTTCATACAATGATGGGCACAATAAAGGACAGAAGTGGTATGGACTTAACAGAAGCAGAAGATATTAAGAAGAGATGGCAAGAATACACAGAACTATACAAAAAAGATCTACATGACCCAGATAACCATGATGGTGTGATCACTCACCTAGAGCCAGACATCCTGGAATAGGAAGTCAAGTAGGCCTTAGGAAGAATCACTATGAGAAAAGCTAGTGGAGGTGATGGAATTCCAGTTGAACTATTTCAAATCCTAAAAGATGATGCTGTTAAACTGCCACACTCAGTATGCCAGCAAATTTGGAAAACTCAGCAGTGGACACAGGTCTGGAAAAGTTCAGTTTTCAGTCCAATCCCAAAGAAAGGCAATGCCAGAGAATGTTCAAAGTCCTGCACAATTGCACTCATCTCACATGCTAGCAAAGGAATGCTGAAAATTCTCCAAGCCAGACATCAACAGTATGTGAACTGTGAACTTCCAGGTGTTCAAGCTGGATTTAGAAAAGGCAGAGGAACCAGAGATCAAATTGCCAACATCTGTTGGGTCATTGAAAAAGCAAGGCAATACCAGAGAAACACCTACGTCTGCTTTATTGATTACACCAAAGGCTTTGACTGTGTTCATCACAACAAACTGTGGGAAATTCTTAAAGAGATGAGAATACCAGACCACCTGACCTGCCTCCTGAGAAATCTGTATGCAAGTCAAGAAGCAACAGTTAGAGCTGGACATGGAAGACCAGACCTATTTCACATTGGGAAAGGAGTACATCTAGGCTGTTTATTGTCACCTTGCTTATTTTATTTCTATGCAATGTACATCATGTGAAATGCTGGTGTGAATGAAGCACAGGCTAGAATGAAGATTGCCAGGAGAAACATCAATACCATTAGATATGCAGAAGGCACCACCCTTATGGCAGAAAGTGAAAGAAAACTAAGGAGTGTCTTGGTCAAAGTGAAAGAGGAAAGTGAAAAGCCTGGCTTAAAACTCAACATTCAGAAAACTAAGATCATGGCATCTGGTCCCATCACTTTATGGCTTATAGTTGGGGAAACAATAGACACAGTGAGGAACTTTATTTTGGGGGGCTCCAAAGTCACTGCAGATGGTGACTGCAGCCATGAAATTAAAAGATGCTTGCTCCTTGGAAGAAAAGCTATAATCAACCTGGACAGCAAGATCAAAAGCAGAGACTTTATTTTGCTGACAAAGGTCCGTCTTGTCAAAGCTATGATTTATCCAGTAGTCATGTATGGATGAGAGAATTGGACTATAAAGAAAGCTGAGCACTGAAAAAGTGATGCTTTTGAATTGTTGTGTTGGGGAAGACTCTTGAGAATCCCTTGGACTGCAAGGAGATCCAACCAGTCCATCCTAAAGGAAATCAGTCCTGAATATTCATTGGAAGGACTAATGCTAAAGATGAAACTCCAGTACTTTGACCATCTGATGCAAAGAACTGACTCATTAGAAAAGCCCCTGATGCTGGGAAAGTTTGAAGGCAGGAGGAGAAGGGGATAACAGAGAACGAGATGGTTGGATCGCATCACCGACTCGATGGTCATGAGTCTGAGCAAACTTTAGGAGTTGGTGATGGACATGGAAGCCTGGCATGCTACAGTCCATGGGGTTGCAGAGTCGTACATGACTGAGAGACTGAACTGAACTGACTTTATATATGTTAATCCCAAACTCCTAATTTGTCACTCCTCCCCCTCTCCTTTTAGGTAAACATATGTTTATTTTATTTCTGTTTTGCACATAAGCTCATTTGTATCATTTTTTAAAGATTCTATGTACAGGTGATATCATATGATATTTGTCTTTAACTTACTTCGCATAGTAGTATAATCTCTAGGTTCATCCATGTTGTTGCAAATGACATTATTTCTTTATCTATGGCTTATTAATATTCATATATATATATATTTAGTGGCTATGTGTTATATATATATACACACACACACCACATCTTCTTTATCCATTCATATGTCTTTGGACATTTAGATTGCTTTCATGTCCTGACTTTTGCAAATAGTCCTGCAATGAACACTGAGGTATATATATCTTTTTGAATTATGGTTTTCTCTGAATATATGCCCAGGAGTGGAGTGCAGGATTATAGGACAGTTCTATTTTTAGTTTTTAAGGGACTTCTGTACTGAACAGTGTGGAAAGATTTAATACAAGATCTACAAAATATAAAGGAAAAATTAGTATATTAGACTAAAACTAAGAAGTTCTGTTAATGAAAAGAAACTCTATTGATCCAAATTGAAGTATGTTACAACTAAGTAATACTATCATTAAAAGACACCATTACATAAGGAATATTGGGGAGTGACGGAGCTATTTGCATCTTGATTATGGTGGTTTATATAGTATATAAGTGTCAAAATTCATCAAAATGTAGCCTCTGCATCTAGTTTTACATGTTAATTGATTAAAGACCAGCAAGAATAACTGAATGATAACACCAGTAAGAAAATGAAAAGGCCTTTCAATTGTTGAGCTTGGTTTTTTGTTAGTCTTCAGTTTTCTTGCAGTCTCTTGCAGTCTCTGTAACATTAGATATAATTCATCACCTTTTCCTCTTATTTGAGGCTTCCTTGGCTTCTGTAGTGCTACTCCATGATCTTTATATTTTTCCTAATATTTTTACAAAGTATCATTGGTTTTCAAATATGATTATATCCTTCCAGTGTGCCTGGCACTGCACCAGGTGCTGGGAGTAGGAGAACGGGAATTAAGTGCCTTATTTTGTGATTTCATTCACTAGCTTTTACTTTAGTATGATTGGTAAGGATTGCTCAAGATTTCATGGAGATTATTTTCCTTCTTTTTTAAAACTGTAACCTTTAGTGATCTTTCTACCTGAAGAAAATATAAGTGAGTAGGCAAACTCAGGGACAAATTGTTGCCTTTTTAACTTACTGAATGTAAGACTTTGCATAAGTTACCTGTTAAATTATCTAGCTAGGCCTTTGTTATTTATAAAACAGAGATTAGAGTAATGCTTTCTTTCTTGGACTTTTATGAATAGAAAATGAGACAGTTTATGTAGAGTGCCCAATTCAATGTCTTCCATGTATAATATACTCAAAAAATTTTTGTCATCCCCTCCTCTTTCATGCACCTCCATCATTTCCTTTTATTTATCCTCTTCTTTTCCCTTTGCCTACTCTTCCTCTTCTGTCTTTTCCTCTATCATCTTCTCTTCATGCAGGATTAAATTAGACTACATAAGTAAATGTGTGTGTGTATAGATATATAATGTGTATGTGTGTATACACATATTAATATATACACAAGTACATATATATATATGTATATATACATATATGGGCTTTCCTTGTGGCTCAGCTGGTAAAAAATCCGCCTGCTATGTGGCAGACCTGGATTTGATCCCTGGGTTTGGAAAATCCCCTGGAGAAGGGAAAGGCTACCCACTCTAGTATTCTGGCCTGGAGAATTCCATGGACTGTATAGTTCTTGGGGTCACAAAGAGTCAGACATGTCTGAGCAACTTTCACTCATTAGATACATACATACATGTAGTTAGACTATACAAAGAAGGATATATATATTAATTTTCCTTATAATAATGAAGTTCAGTTCAGTTCAGTCGCTCAGTAGTGTCCAACTCTTTGCGACCCCATGAATTGCAGCACGCCAGGCATCCCTGTCCATCACCAACTCCCGGAGTTCACTCAGACTCACGTCCATCGAGTCAGTGATGCCATCCAGCCATCTCATCCTCGGTTGTCCCCTTCTCCTCCTGCCTCCAATCCCTCCCGGCATCAGAATCTTTTCCAATGAGTCACCTCTTCGCATGAGGTGGCCAAAGTACTGGAGTTTCAGCTTTAGCATCATTCCTTCCAAAGAAATTCTAGGGCTGATCTCCTTTAGAATGGACTGGTTGGATAATGAAACTCCAGCTCGTAATACTTACTGATCCAAATATTAATCATACAGCCTCAACTTAAATTTCTCCACTTCTATGAGTATAGCTGGATCTCTTATCTCCAAAACTATTTGATCTTTTATTTGTGGCTTATCTTATACCATCTAGTACCATTACTGACTGTACAGCTCTCATTTGAAGACGCAAGTAATTTGAGGTCTTGCCATGTCTTTTTGGGGGAGAAGGTGGGCTGTGCTGGGTCTTCACTGCTGTGCATGGACTTTCTTGAGTTGCAGCAAGCAGGCAGGGTGGGGGTGGGGGCTACTCTCTAGTTGTGTGTGGGCTTCTCATTGCAGTGGCTTTTCTTGTTGTGGAGCACAGGCTCTAGGGAATGTAGGCTCAGTAGTTGTGGTGGATGAACTTAGTTGTCCTGCAGCATTTGAGATCTTCCTGAATCAGGGATTGAACTTGTATCCCCTGCATTGGGAGATGGACTCCCAACCACTGAACCACCAGGTAGCCCTTGGGCCATGTCTTAATCAGCACTTAACATAGGTTCTTGATCTTACTCCTTAGTAAATATAGTTAAATGAGTTTAAGCAATGTGTATGTGTATGTAACAGTTATGTCCATGCCAAATGTCAGCCTATTAATTTATTCAGTCTCTCAACCACATTGCAGTTTTCTTAAGGACAAAATAAAATTCTTATTATTTTTCTTCTTCAAACTCTGAACCAATGCTGGGCATAAAAATGGTGAGTTCTGAGGAAGCATGGATCTTTGCTGGTTTGCTCACTGATGCATCTACCTCTAGCACTTAAATATATCAAGCACCTAGAATAGTGCCTGGCATATGTTTGTTGTCTGAATCAAAAAATATAGGTAGTTGCCACTATATTTATAGTTATTTTTTAAAAATAAATGTTCTTATTAGTTAAGAATCAAGAGGTATTTTATATGAGAAACAGAAAGACAGAAAATTTCTTGCAAGTGTAACACAACTATGATAGAGCTGTGAAGAATGTCTTTGACGTGGTTGTAGCGTCCTAGAATTCACCAGTCATATTCTCCTAAACATTAGGAGAATTATTATTTTCATTAGCATGAACAATTAGAAAATGAACTTAAGAGAATAATTTCATTTATAAAAACAAAAATTAATACAATTTCCAAAATATAGCATATAGGTATAAGACTTATACACTTAAATCTACAAAATATTTTGAAAGAAATGAAAGAAAATCTAATAAAGATTTTTCATGTTCATCGATTAGAGGTTTTAAGAGGTTAAGATGACAATACTCCCCAATTTGACTTTGTTAAGTCATGCAACCTTTATATAAATTTAAAGTTAATGCAACTTTTATCTAAATCTAATTCAATTTATTTGCAAAAATTGACACATTGATCCTAAAATTCATATGGAAATGCTAGGGACCCAGAATAACCACAACAATCTTAAAAAAGAACAAACTTGGAGGACACATATTTCCCTATTCAAAACTTACTACAAAGATAGTGTAATCAAGAAAGTGTGGTACTGGCATAAGGATATACATATTCATCAGTAGAATACAATTGAGGGTCCAGAAATAAGTCCATACATTTATACTCAATTGACTTTTGATAAGGGTGCCAAGAAAATTCAATGGTAGAAAATAGTCTTTTCAACAAGTGTTCCTGGGACAAGTGGATAACCACATGCAAAAGACTGAAATTGGATCCCTATTTTATGTCATATACAAAAATAAACAAAAAATGAACTACAGACCTAAATATGAGAGTTAAAGCTATGAACTTCTTTAAGAAGACATCTTTACTACTTTGGATTAGTCAATGGTTTTTCCTATATGATGCAAAAAGTACAAAAAATAACAGCAAAAAATAGATATATTGGATATCATCAAAATAAAAATTCATGTGCATCAGGAAAATAAGAAAATAGCCCACAGAATGGGAGAAAATACTTGAAAATCTTACGTATCCAATAAAGGACTTATATCCAGAATATTTTAGAATTTGTACAGCTTAACAAAGAAAAGACAAGTAACCCAATTTAAAAAAAATGGGTAAATGACTAGGATAGATATTAAGTCAAAGATATACAAACATCCAATAAGCATAGGAGAAGATACTCAATGTTAATGATTATTAGGGAAATATACATTAAAACTGCAGTGAGATGGTACCTCATTGTGGTTCTGATTTGCATTTCTCTGGTAATGAGTGATGTTGAGCATCTTTTCATGTGTTTGTTAGTTATCTGTATATCTTTGGAGAAATGTCTGTTTAGTTCTTTGGCCCATTTTTTGATTGGGTCATTTATTTTTCTGGTATTAAGTTGCATGAGCTGAAACATGTGTATTACCATATGTGAAATAGATGATCAGTCCAAGTTCAATGCATGAAGCGGGGCACTCAAACCCAGTGCACTGGGACAACCCAGAGGGATGGGATGCAGAGGGAGGTGGGAGGCGGGGTTCGGGATGGGGAACACATGTACACCCATGGTATGGCAAAAACCACCACAATATTGTAAAGTAATTAGCCTCCAATTAAAATAAATTAATTAAACAAACCAAAACTTCAGTTAGATAATACCTCATACCTCTAGGACATCTAGAAAGAAGTCAGATGGTAACAAGTGTTAGTGAGTATGTGTGGAAATTGGAAATCTTAAACATTATTGGTCATATTTTAAAATGGTGCAACTACTCTGGAAAATAGTTATCTAGTTCCTCAAAATGTTCAACATGGAAATATTGTATAATCTAACAGTTCCATTCTCAAGAAAAATGAAAGCATAGACCCCCAAAAAACTTGTACATGAGTGTTTCTAGCAGCATTATTGATCACAGTCAAAAAGCAGAAACAACACTAGTGTCCATCAATGACTGGTTAAATAAAATGGAGTATGTCCATTCAATGAGACATTATCTGGTCTTAAGGTGGAATGAAGTACTGATTTATGTTATGACATGGATGAACTTTGAAAACATTATGCTAAGAAATTAGACACAATAGGCTACATATTTAATGATTTTATATAGATGAAATATCCAGAATAGGCAGATCTGTAAAGACAAAAAGTAGATTAGAGGTTGCCAGGGGCTGGGGGGAGGGAACGGGGAGTTCCCACTACTAATAGCTAGAAACAGGATTTCATTATGGGGTTATAAAAATGTTCTAAAATTAGATAGTGGTGATGACTGCACAACTCTGTGCATATATGAAATACCACTAAACAGGTGAATTTATGTTACTTTAACTATGTCTCAATAAAGGTATTATTAAAAAGCAGATTCTTTCGTTAGAAGACAAAAGACATACACAATATTTATGTTATATATTTCATATGTAAAAAACAAGTAGACCAAACAGAACAAGCCCTCTACCCCAAATTCTTCAATGAGACATGACTGATGACAAGTAACAGGCAGCCTTCCGAACATACATAAAAACACAGTTGGGATGCTTCACATACCGTAACGTGACTTACTTTTAAGACCATGTGACTGTCCTTTTAAATGACAGTTTATCCATGATTTCTACTTTGCAAAAATTGTTGTAATATCTTTATCTGTAGTGACATTCATCAAATGAACACACAGTGTTGTGTGTCTTTGCATGTTTGCCAATATCAGGCTTCCTCTTGGGGTTCCTGTGTGGGAGGTTGATGGGATAGTTTTTAACAAAGTAACATCTACTGTGTGAGCTGAAACCTTATGTTTTTTGTGACTTTCATGAATGCAATGTGGGCTGATGCAAAGCTGCATTTTTCTCTCCTTCCTTTGTCTGTGAAGTATAGCATCCCGGAGAATGCAATCATTTACACTTTCAGCCCAGGGATGCTTCAAACAAAACAAAGCCCTGGCAATGAGCTTCATGAGTATTTATTTAGACTTTTCCAAATAAAAAAAAAAAAAACAAAAAAACAAAACATGATGGTGTGAGTAGAAACATGTTTTTTTTCTAAAAGAACTTATATTGACAGAGCATATGGATACTCCTGGGGGACCTCTGGTTGTATTACATTTTTTTGACCACAAAATCTTTACATGCTAGGTATGACCAGTTAATATTGAATCTTGTGTCTGACGCTTTGCCAGAGAAAAACCAATATGGTGCCAAAACCTCGATAGTGTATCTCCAAAGTGTCTGCAAACAGTCGGACATGACTGAGCAACTGAACTGAACTGAAGATGTCTGGGATGAAAAGCGTAAGCGTGAAAAAAATCTTCCAGGTTGAATGCTTTCTTTCCAATTGTACTATTTCTCAGTTTGGCTTAATGGAGTACCCCAAATGTACTGGCTTAAAACAACAGAAAATTGTTATCTCACATTTTTTGTAGCTCAGGTATTTGGCATGGTGTGACTGGATTCCATGTTGAGAGTCTCACCAGGCTAAAATTAGGGTGTCAGCCAGGTCAGCATTTTCATCTGAGCTTGGAGTCTTCTTCCAGACTCACAGGTGATAGGCACAACTCATTTCCTTATGGTTGCAGAATTCAAGGTACTCATATTTTCCTAGCTGTTGGTTGGGGACCACCCTCAGCTTCTAGAGACAATCTGCAGTTCTTTTCCATGTGATCCCCTACATGGATGTTTCACACATGGATGCTGGCTTTCTTCTACACCCATGGGTGCACATCTTTCTGACCTCCTTTTGTGTGACCAGATAGGAGCAAGGCCTCATATGACTGGGTCAGGCCCACCTGGGTAATCTGGTTTTTTTTTTTTTTTTCCCCTTTTTAAACATCATCAGTTATTGGGTAAAACCCATTATGCTAGCAATCCCAGGGATTATGCAAGGTATGTAGGTCAGGGATATGGGAAATCTTGCAAACCATTTTAGAATTCTGCCTACAGGGACTTTCCTGGCAATTCAGTTGTTTAGACTTCACCTTCCAATGCAGAGGGTGCATGTTCAGTCCCTGGTCTGGGAGCTATGATCCCACATGTCTTGCAGCCAAAAAGCCAAAACATAGAATGGGAGCAATATTGTAACAAATTCAACAAGTACTTTAAAAATGACCTGCATCTAAAAAATCTTTAAAAAAAAATACTGCCTACAGTACTATGCTTCTCATTTTGAAGAATGAGGGTTTTTTTTTAATTAACCACAAACAAAGGATTTGGGGTGATGCTTAACTGAATGATTGTGTTGTATGTGTAATAAAAGTCCTAAAAGTTGGATCCAGGAAAGGCTGAGTTAGGTGAAAGATGAGGAAGACACAATAGCCATGCTTTAATCACATGGAAACTTAGGTTTAGTTCTATTTGCGTCTGCCTGTAGGGGATCTGATCTCTATGATCTGTCTTGAATAAAGATTATCATAGGTATTTGATTATCCTGCCTTTAAAATGATACATACATATTTTCATGACTGACAATTGTTGAATTAGACCATCAGGAATTTAGGTAACTGCTTCACTGATGAAAGTTTTATTTGCTTTTCTTCTTTTGAACACTTAAAATGTGCTAATAAGAATGGAAACTGGTATTGAATTCAACCTACATTTCTAAAAATAGCACACCAGGTATGAGTTATGAAATCTGTAAATATAAGTACTATATATGTGAGAAGACAAAGTTTTCCCAGGTATCCTTTAGTCAGTCAATAAGGGTGGCTGGCATACTCTGAAGAATTTAGTGAGTTCAGATGATTCCTGTGACTCTTTACTTTCATGGTTAGAATTTAAAGTCAGAACAGCTAGGAAGCTGAGGCATTTTCCTGCTAGAAATAAAGAGGTGAGTTGAATGTTGTGTGGTAAAAAAGAAAGGGGTGAGAAGAAGAGCAAGGATAGGGTTTCTTCCTCGGAAAAGAAAAGCTGCTTCTAGAGGAAAAAAAAAAAGCAAATGTGAAAATAAATTATACTAATCTATCCGTTAATTCCTTAAATTCAGAGCCCATTAAAACATGCCTCAAAGAAAGCCTGGGATGACCTGTTCTGCCCAATTAATTCTGAAGTATTGGAAATCAATTAGTTACAATAAACAGACCCATTCTCATTATTTGAAGCAGTTTGCAATTAGCTTCATAGAAAGATGATTGTACATAGGGCTTTGAGAATAAAGACACACTGGTTTTAGCAAAGAATACACTGTACCCCGCTCTTTCTAAAACTAAATCTTTTTTGTATTATCAGACTAACTTCTGAAAGGGAATTCAAACTTTTACCAAGTGGTCTGCTTTTTATAGAACTGATTTAAATATCGAAACATTACATTTTTCCTTTGCAGTATGTGCAACAGAAACTAAAGTTCTACTGTGAATGTACACATAACAAGGTACCAGTTTTTGTTTGCTGTGCTTTCAGCCTGCAGGGGGCTGTGTTTAATCCTTTTCTCATTCCTTTTAATCACCAAGGCCCTTGGCTCACCAAGGTACCCCTAACCAGAGCCCCAAATGGACTCATTGTTCCCAACATATTAAATGCAGTAGATTTGCTTGATAGAATCTGTTTGTCTTCCAACCTATCTGGTGTGCTAACTATTTTGCATCTGTAGTTTCCAAGGTATTCATTTGATTACCAAAAAAAAAAAAAAAAGGAAAAACCATAATCTGCATATTTCTCATGTTAGTACATTTATTCTTTATGTCATTTCTAAAAGAGGGACAATATTATGACTTATGAGCACAGAGGGGAAAAAATAGAACACTTTCTTTGTTGGTTCAGTAGGTGTGCATTTGGTAGTGACATGAACTAATTGCATAGTTACCGTGAAATAACATGTTTTATTTTTCTGTAATAATGTAGTAACTACATAGTAACTTCTTAGGAAACAATGGCAATTATACAGTAACGTGATGAGGGCGCTGTTTTATTTTTCCCAACAACTCTGCAATTAACTGTATAAAATGTACAGAACACACCATTTTCCAACTAATGTGCATACTTGCCTGTAAAGAGTTTCTTCCTTGGTTTTCTGGCCCCTAATTCCCTTTGTGGGGCTTCCCTCATAGCTCGGTTGGTAAAGAATCCACCTGCAATGCAGAGACCCTAGTTCAATTCCTGGGTTAGGAAGATGCCCTGGAGAAGGGATAGGCTACCCAATCCAATATTCTTGGACTTCCTTGGTGGCTCAGCTGGTAAAGAATCCGACTGCAATGCGGGAGACCTGGGTTTGATCCCTGGGTTGAGAAGATCCCCTGGAGAAGGAAAAGGCTATCCACTTCAGTATTCTGGCCTAGAGAATTTCATGGAACTTTCATGGACTGACCCCTGTACAGTCCATGGAGTCACAAAGAGTCGGACATAGGGTCACAAAGAGTCCATGGTGTCACAAAGAGTTGGACATGACTGAGCGACTTTCACTCCACTTTCACTTTCAATTTCCTCTGTACCACGTCAAGCCCCTTGCACTATTCAAAAGTCTAAACTCAAATCCTTTTCATAATCTCTCTTCTTCAGACCCGACAAGCTATTCATCCCTTGAGTTCTATCATGAGGTTTAGAAATGAAGCATAAAACTGAAATATTGTGTAGGGCTTTATGTTAAGTTACCCAGAAGTCACTTAAAATGGCAAAAGTAGCAAAAGCAAGAGGATGGCTTCAGCAGACTGGCTGTGGACAAACCACCTACGATGAAGATTTGAGACCCTCCTAGCAGGTTTCATGCTGAGCTTAGCTAAGTCTGAAAGAAGGGCATATATTTAGCTTCCAGGGTGAAGAGGTATAGAAAGTGCTGCTTGCACTTCCTCTGCTGGATGATCCGTGAAATCCATGCACAGCCTGGAAGAGAAGAAACCAGAAAGAGCTCCTCCTCGTCTCAGCATGCAGAGGGGATTTGCAAGCCTCTTGAAAAACAGCTTCTCTATAAAAAAGGAGTATATCAAAATGCGATTGCTCTAAACACTGTTGAGAGTGAGAGAGTGTCTGTATGGGAACAAAGAAAGATTCACATAGTAAAAGAGACTTAGATATGTGGTTAAGAAAACAAGACAGGCAGGAATAAAGAAAAAGATCAAGAAGCATACAGATCAAGAGGGAGCAAGAGAAGGAAAAGGACTGAGAGAGACAGAGTAAGTGACAAAGAGAGACCCAGAGGAGGCATAGACAGAGTCAGAATAAATAAGAGTAGTAGAGACAGAGAAAGAGAGTGAGAAGACCAAGAGACAGAGGGATATAGGGTCCCAAAATTGGAAAGAGAGTCGGTGGAAGGAATGAATATATATGTGTGTGTGTATGTGTGTGTGTGTATGGAGAGAGAGAAATATATATATATATATATATAAATATATATAAAATTATACATATATATGCATAAGACCCTTCTGAATTTTGGTCAGCCTTGTTCTGGCTATTTTTGGAGAGCTGTGAGGGCCAGAGGCAGTGCTTCTGTTCATTATAAAATTGCATTGCATTTTCAACTTTTGATTTGATACCAAGAAATGAATCATACAGCCTCAGAGGAGTACTGTCATTTTTCTCTGTAGTCTAATTTAAATTCTCTATCAAATACCATTGCAACAGTGACTTTTAACATTTTGCATGATTTAAGCTGTTAATGAGCAAGGAATCAGAGCAGGTTGGGTGTTCTCTATAAAGGGAATGAAGTAAAATTAAATCCTGCACATAAGCCTTGCAGAAGGATTCCAATTCTGATGGGTCCCATCCAAACTGATCACTTTTAGTGCTTGCTCCTACTTATTGCAAATGATATAGCATCTTTCAATGAGTGGGATACCTAGATAAACTTTTTGCCTTCAGAAGGGAACTAATTGAATGGGGAGGAAATACCCCAAAGGTAGAGGAAAGCCATGTCGTCATCCAATTGACTTCAAAAGATAAACATGCTAATCCAATGGAAGACAGGGTAGACAAAGAAAGTTTCAGATATCTGGATTCACTGAAGTAAATGCATTGGATTTTGATGGCTAGAGGTCTAAATTATAGACTGCAAGTTCTGAATTTTCTAAAATGTGTCTTGGATTATTTGAAGAAGATGTAGCTGTGTGTATAAAGAGTACTTTGCAATGGATTAAGAAAAGTATCAAGAACACAAATCCCTCAAATTTACCATGTGATCCTGTGTTAAGATGTTTTGAATTGAGCTGTGCCACTCATAACCCTAGATTCTGTTCACCATTATGTCCAGCTTTTCTCTCTGGCTATGTGGATCCCTCTTCTAATCTTATTTTCAATGTGAAATATTATACAATTGACAGTTGATTCAAAGAGAATTTGAAAAATATTGGGGAAGTGGCTGAAAACCAGCCAGCTAACCAAAATGAACTGAGGCCCGCAAACCTACCTCCCACTCTGTTTGGAATGTGCTGTGCTAGTCACAGCCTGGTGTAGGGAGCATGGTTGCACATGGCATGATGTGTTCACTGTGTTTCTCAATGGGTTGGAGCTTTATCAGTGTTATGGGCTATGACCCCCAAATCCTACACTGAAGCCTTAGCCCCCAAATAACCTCATAAAATGGAGAAGGAAGTGGCAACCCACTCCAATATTCTTGCCAGGAGAACCCCATGGACAGTGGAGCCTAGCTGGCTACAGTCCATGGGGTCGCAGAGAGTCAGACACGACTAAGCAACTGAATAGCAACAACAGCAAACCCCATAAAATGGCCGTATTTGTGGAGAAAGGTCTGTAAAGAGGTAATTAAATTGAAACTACATCATTAGATGGGCCCTAATCCCATATGATTCGTGTCCTTAAAAGGAGTCTAGGACATATACATGTACCTTGTGAAGAGACAAGGAGAAAATAGTCATTTATGAGCCAGATAACAGTCTCAGAAGAAACCAACCCTGCTAACACCTTAACCTAGCCACCAGAACTCTGAGAAAATAAATTTCTGTTGTGTAAACCATCCAGTCTGTGGTACGTTGTTATGGCAGCCCTAGCAAATGAATATAATCAGTTATCATCATCTTTGCCAAGAACCACTTTCAAGATATAGGCACTCCTTAGCTAATGGAACTATACTTTATCAATGATAAAAGTCTTCAGTGTGATACTTGAGTATAAATTATTTTAACCAGTCATCATAAAAGGGATATTCAGAATGATGGTTTACACTAAAAATATGCTTGAAGCCTTCTTAATAGTCCTCAAGTTTTCCTTCACTAGCACATCCTGAAAGTGAGACACCCTTCTTTCCAGTCTGCACTAGATACTGGGATAACATCCAAAAGCCTGGGTACCCTCTCAGTAATGACATCATCTCCCTGTTCGATCCCCCTGCTCTCTACATGAGCAGAAAGGGATTCCCAGGTGGTTCAGTGGTAAAAAGGAAATCTGCCTGCTGATGCAGGAGATGCATGTTTGATCCCTGGGTTGGGAAGATCACCTGGAGAGGAAATGGCAACCTATTCCGCTATTCTTGCCTGCAAAATCTCATGGACAGAGAAGCTTGGTGGGCTACAGTGCATGGGTCTCAAAGAGTCAGACACAACTGAGAGACTGAGCACATAGGTACACAGCCAGAGAAGCTACCTCCTCCTCTGCCCCTCCTAAAGAGTCCTTTCTCTGTCCCTTTCTTCCAATGACTTTATTCCTTTGTAGCATCCTTCTGTGGAAGCTGTGTCTTCTCTCCTGTCTCAGATGTTGACGCTATTTGCTTTCCACTTGGCCCTCTGCTCACGCTTTCAGACTTCTGTTGACAGTCTCTTCTCTTTTGAAGTTAAACCAATTCTTTTAACACATGGTCCCCAGAACTGTTTGTAACTAGTAGCCAGTCCATGAGATCGTTGCTTTCAACAAACTGTAAATTAACTGTATCACTAAATCCACTTTTTAGTGTGGCTCTTGGGGCTAATATTGTTATTATTTTTTCCTTTAAATGGTAGCTGCTTCTGCTGCTGCTAAATAGCTTCAGTCATGTCTGACTCTGTGCCACCCCACAGACGGCCTCCCACCAGGCTCCCCTGTCCCTGGGATTCTCCAGGCAAGAACACTGGAGTGGGTTGCCATTTCCTTCTCCAATGCATGAAAGTGAAAAGTGAAAGTGAAGTTGCTCAGTCGCAGTAGTAGCAAAACTTTTTCAAAGACAGAAACTGTGGGTTAATTTACATTCTTCCAACATGGTCTTGTACTTTGAGCAGTACAAGCCTGTATCTTCTGTTTACTTCCTTTATTCCATGACTTGGTTTTTACCTTTAGACCATCTGTTTTTTTCCTAGTTCTTAAAAGTAGTTGCTTCTTTGGTGTCTTCATTTGTCCTGTGACTGTCTACCCATTCCTTTGCATAGTTTTCCAACTTCCAGTCTTATTTGGCACATTGATGGCTGTCCATTTTCCTCCTTATAAATTCTTGATTTTATCCTAAACATACTGTTTAAGGTTAAATCACTGGGTTTCCATGCAGCCTGTTCTTTCCTGTTTACTAGGAGGAAATATTTTCATAGTTCATATTTATCCTAAAAATAGCATGGATGATGTGCAAAAATATACATTTAAGACTCTGGGATTCAGATTCTCCTTGGATCCAGCCTTTCTGTCGCATTTGGCCATAGGCAGTCACATAGTCATCTAATAAATAGAATTGGCTGGCTGGGTGGAGATTTGTGGAAGATACTACTGTCAGTGAATAGGATGGGATTTGTGAAATGAAATGTCTAAACTTGCGTCTCAGCCTGAAATAACCTGGATATTTAATTAGGTGCTTAAGGTCAACTTCTAATTGCTTATTCTATTCTAGTTAGTGTTTGATAATGTCTCATAAATTTTATAATACACCACTGCTGTTAAGCAGAGGTTCTTACCCTGAAATCTAGAGCAATAGAGCACAGAAACTCAGAACTTAGGCTTTATAGTCAGGCCAAATTACATTTTAAATCTTGCTTTACCATTCATGAGCCATGTAGACAAGGAGTTATTAAGCCTCTCTGGGTCTTTGCTTCCCATTCTATCAAATGCAGATAATAATGTCTTCTTTCAAGGGTCTAAGGATATAAATCTGCAAATAAACTTAAGAGAAAAAATTACTTGAGAATTATATCTGGTATGGTTCAAAAGAAACTCAAGTTATATTGTAGGTGCAAAAATCATTGGAGAAAACTTGGGGAAGTGCAGATTCAGCCAGTCTTTCTCCAGAGAAGTCATTTGTGAGATTCAGCAAACACATCTGATTGACTCCATATAAAGAGGAAAATGCTATACATACTAAGATGTTGGGAGAAATAGAAACAGTAAGTGATTTAAGATAAAAAGCCTTAATTAAAGTTACCATGGCAGCCACTTCTACTTTGCAGGTACTTATTTGTACTTGAGTAGCTTGTCACCAGAGCAAGTTCATTTGACTCCCTCAAGAGTGAGTGGCCTAGAGTTTTTACTTTAATGACTCTTTCCAGGAGGGCTGAAGAGGCAGGCAGATGATATGCTGATATCTGAAAGATGTTAGTGGTGTCCAGCATGTGGAAAACACTCACAGAATTGTAGCTGTGGTTATGTTTGGTTAATGGAAGGCTTCAAAGAGTCCATGAATGCCCTTCTGAAGTTGCATGCTGATTTTCATGCATAGTATACATTTTTATAAGGGTTGATCCACTTGTTTACTCCAATTCTATTAACATGGTTAATAGTCACAACATATAGAAATATTTTAGCTTTTGTCTTAAATGTGAAATCAACTCAGAACCTCTGTTCATCTTTGAAGCTGTCCTGGGACTAATATTCAACCCATTAAAATTCATTTCAGTTTCAGAACAAAGGTCAGACACATGTCTGTGATAAGTCATTGCCAGAATCAAGAAATGGGCCTGGAACTGAAGAGATGTTTGGGGCAATGACATGTTACAACTCGTATTTTGGGATCCAGAAAACATGCACCTCCTCTTGGACTCAGGCATCAGGAAACCCATTTAATGTTCCATGGACTCAGTAGAGTTCTTTCCTTCACTGACAGTCTTTGAAGTTATACTTTGAGAGCTACTGGTAATGGCTAGTGATTACGTGGTGAGACTTTGACCTTTTTTGTGCCCTACAATATCATAGATCTTTGCCTTGGGACATTGTATAATGGCTCCAGGATGTGGAGCCTTCCTTATATTTGAAAGCTCAAATTACAGTTCACCTATTGGTGGCCACTCCCACAATGACAGATGGCCTCATTTCATCAGGAAAATACATATCTGGCACTTACTACTACAATACTGTTTCTGAATGGTTATATTTATTCCTTATAGAGGTTAAACACTTCTTTTTTCCTAGAAATCGGTTAAATTCAGAATGGTATTTTCTAC
The DNA here is from genome assembly GCF_016772045.2 of Ovis aries. Taxonomy (NCBI): domain Eukaryota; kingdom Metazoa; phylum Chordata; class Mammalia; order Artiodactyla; family Bovidae; genus Ovis; species Ovis aries. The sequence goes on from NC_056055.1 coordinate 55,842,926, forward strand.
TCTATTGAGCATAGACTTCCCCAAACCCTCTGACTGGTTGTATTTTTTAACAGTGTTTTGTTTTCTACTCTTATTTATTTTTTCATCTTTCAGTAGTAATTTTGTGACATGATACATTTGCTGGCACCTTGGCTGACTATGTTCATGCATTCCTTTACACCTTCTAAAACTGTAAATGTAATCCCAAGCACAGCTGTCAGAGGGAGTCCAGGAAGTGGGATCCTACAAATCAGAGGTGTGGTAGGGGAGATGAGTGTGCACAGCAGATAACCGTACTTGATTAGCTAGATTTAAATAGTGTTGGATGAATTTGCCAGGTGAAAATAAAAATTGTCAGTTCAGTTTAATTTCATGGTGAATCAAACAAGGAAATTAGATTCTGCTACTCTGTCAGTTTGACATCCACAGCAAGTGACAATTAAAGATGATGAGAGAACTTATATTTACTTTGAAACTCTTGATTTTCTGATAGGCATGTAACTTTTATTTACCCTTGCATTGCAGAAAAATGTGGCATAACAGTAGCATTAGTAGAGGTTGCTAGAACATCCAGGATGTAGGCTGATGAGGTTGAAAGGGGCAGGTGGTGAGGCCAGAGCTCACTTCCGTAGTAAGGCATGATCAGACTGAGGGGTATGCTGCAGAGGGAGCGCCCTGTGCCATTAGGCCAAAGGAGTTTATAGCTGAAATGCAGATAATAATACACTGGTCACACCTCTTGCTTCAGCAGACAAGATTACATTAGAGCACGTCAAGGCTGGAAGGCAAGGAATGGAAGTGACTTTGACTTGTACTGTAGCAGCTGGGTCATTCAAGCTGATTTTTATTTTCCTTATAAGCCCAAGACCAGAGCGTTGAGCAACTCAGAGGACTAGCATTTAAATACAAACGCATCTCCAGACATTCTCACTCCCCACTCCTAATACAAGACAGTGGAATTTCAACTCCAAATTAGAGTTCAAAGAGCACAGAAAATTCAGTAGAACTGAAGCATGAACTGATCACCTGAGAAGTTACATCCTTGATGTGCAGCATAAGTTCTTGGTAAGAGGTAGGTCTCAATAGCACGGGAAAATCTTTTCCCACCTGAATCTACTTCCAAAGGAAGAGTTTCTGGGTTGACTGACTCCCTTTGGATAGCCAAGATGGCATGGAAGATATAAATAGAATGAGCGGCAAAATGTGGTTTGATTCAAGGAGAGTGATAGAGACTAAGGTCTTCTCATCTTTAATGTGTATATAGTTATTTTTAAAAGATTGTACATATTGGGGTTATATGAGTCACAGAGGGCCTGGATAAATTAACTCACACCTTTCTCCAAAACTTCTTATGGACTTGTACATTCTTAGATTTTACTTCCTAGAAGGGCTTCCCCTCTCCCTCTCTGTAGTTGGTTAAGGAGGAAAACAGTTCCTCTTCCAACTGGACATTTATTTCCTAGCAAAAACAATAGGTTAGCATTCTCTACAATTTTCTTACAAGTGCATTTTCCTACAGTAACCTAGGAAAATTTTAAATGATATTTACGTATTAAGATGATGGTAGAATAGTCAATGAATGAAGAGTATGAAAACATACTTCTTTAATTTTGGAACTGGGAAACTACTTGGGAGGTAAATAACTGAAAAATGAAAATTCTGAATCAGGAATATTTGATAGCTACATGAAGCACACCTTTATAGTTACTGGTAATTTTGAATTTATTTCCTTAATCTAGCAAAGTTAGGCTGAAAAAAAGAATCCTGCATAATTTGTAGGTGATGATTTCAACTGCTAATCAAATAGGACATATGAGATAGTATCCTAATTATTTAGCAATGTGATAATTTATGGAGGTTGACTAGTGGAGAAAGGAAAATGAATTATTTCTTATCTATTTCTATCTTTCTTGGTATGAATTCAAAACCACAGATGGGAGCAATGGACATTGTCTCAGGTATATAGAATTCTCAACAATTTGATTAGCACTTATACCAGAATGCTAGTATAAATGGAGTACCCTCATTCTAGGGTTCTTGTTACATCTAAATTCTGTATCCATTTAAAACCTTCTTCAGCACTTTAAAAATGAGGTACAACAATGATAAACAATTTGAATGAGAAATGAATTAGAAGCCCACAGCTCGACAGCCTTATACAAATCCTCACGTTTCTACATCTTGTCTTTTACTGGGAGGCTAACTGATGCTTAAGTATATCATTTGAATTATATAAGCAAGATAAATATTTATAAATAAAAAACTGTAATATGTGAGAAATCCAAAAATGGACTCTCTTACTTGATCTTAATTTTCACTGTATTCCTTGTCCACTGAGCAGCTACTACCTACTCAGGTAAGTAGCCATTAAGGTTATTGGTCTCTACTTCTTTTCTTATCTTCATTTTCCCTTTCACTTCCTTTCATTTTATTTCTTTTTCTGTCTAAGTTTCTTTAGGGCAGTTAAATCCTTAGCAGACTGTAACCTGCAGTTCTATATTATTGATGGCAAATACTTGAAACTGAAATTTAATATATATTCTTTTAGCTAATATTTTTGAGGGGTCCCTGAAGAAAAATACAGACAAGAGGCCGTATGAGCTGTGCCTTGAAAGGGTTACTCACTATAAAATGCTAGAGGACATTTATCTTGGATGCTATCCTGTCCCACCTTGAAATCCTTTGTGAAGATCTATTGGCAAAATAGGATATAAATCAGATCTCTCTGTGGTTTATTAAAAAGTTTCAAATTACAATTCAGACTTTCCCTAAAATAAATACATTTCGCCACTAGCATATTAATTGCCAATTGGAACATTCTTTAGCTCGACCATAACACAATGCCATGGTTCATTACCTGCAGATACTCCATTCAGTGAGCCACTGGTTACATGCAGATACTCCAAATGACTTCATAAACACAGGAGTGCATACTGTTAAGCAGTGATTAATTCCTACAAGACCATGTGATGCCCTGTAATTCTTTAATGGTGCCAAAGTGATCTATAGCATGAGTATATACTTTGGCTAGCTCAGCAAATGCCCGAAGGAAGCATCAGTAGCATCTCTTCTTGCAGGCACTTTATGGGGGTTTTATTCACCTTGGAAAAGGACCTACAGCTTGCAGAGAAAAAATGCTTGAGGAAACTAGCACATGCAGTTGCTGGGGTGAAAGGGAGAGGGCATTTTTTTCCCTCTTAAAGATACAGAATTCTTCTACGGCTCTTATATGATCCTCGCTCCCAACAAAAGGAAGTGGCACTGCCACCCTTTATCTGTCTCTCTGGCACCACGGCTGAGAAAAAGGGTGGGCCCTTTTCATATATTTTGAAATTTTTATTCATTATACAAAGGATACTAAGGATACACATCAGTAGCCAGTTCCATCAACAGCAGAGCATGAACAGAATGCATTTAGAAACCAGTGAGGTTACAACAGCAATCAACGTTTTTCAGCGATGCGCTCCAATTTTAAATGAGAATTCCGGTGACTCTGTGATGTCAGACAGCGTCTTTTGATTAAAACATTTCCTTATTGAATTTTTTATGGGTCCATTACTGGAGTCCCTGGGTATATATAAACATATTTCAGGACAATGCAATCTAGCAGAGAGGTGGGACTGAGTCTGGAGTCATAAAATAAGGAACATTAAACCCAGTGACTGGGGAGTACACAGTGCCCTAATCATCAGTGACCCAGACTCTCCCTCTGGTCCAAGTCACTCAAAGAGGTAAATTAGGTGCTTAGGGAGGAATATGAATAGCCATGGACCCTGAAGACATAGTTAGTGCTGGGAGCATTTTATTTCTAAATAGCATTTAACAGTTGCAGCAAGCAAATGTATACTTACGCATATTGGAAAATGGTCTCTACCAAGCCCTGGATTAGAGACAGATATCCCAGGTTCCAGTCCAGCCTGGTGGATTTTGACAAATCAACTGAAATATCTGAGGTTCAGATGGCTCATTGTAGACGAAGAGATAACAGTACCTACTAGGCTTGGGTAGACGCCATAAGGTCAAATAAGGAAGAAAAAAGGATCTGGAAAACTCTCTCTAAGTCTGAAAGTATGTAAGAAAGAGACATTGTCATTATTTGATAATGAAGACTTCAAAAGAGGCCTTCAACATTTTCTTCAAACAGAAAAGTCAAAATCTGTGGCTTTGAAATGGTCCTTTTCTAAGATAAGCTATTTGTTTAAATGCCTAGTTGCCCTTTTACTTTACTTTACCCACTTCTAGAAGAAGAAGGGGGTAGAAATTCCCCCAGGGGTACCCTTGGCTGTGAAGTAGTGTGCTCGTTGGGTCCAGGAGTCCAGGCTTGGTGGGGAGAGCTGAGATTTTTCTTTGTGCTTCTTCTCTAGGGCTCTAACTTGAAAAAGTTGCTTACAGTGGGCATAGTTGTAAGTTGAAGAGGTACATGCAGTTCACATTTTATTGGAGATGAAATCATGACTTTCATAGCTCTTTCTGGTTTACTGAAATGACTTACATGGTTTTAAACATGTGGGATGGCACTAAAGCCAAATAATTCATGTGAATTCCGAAGGAATCTCAACTGTCTTATTTTAGACTAGCTCCTGTTTCTGTGTGATGTGATGTTGTGTGTGTGTGTGTGTGTGTGTGTGTGTGTGTGTGTATGCGTGCATGCATGCCTGTGCTTTATGGTTCAGATAGAAATAGGTAATTCTGAAACAGGACTACATAAATGATCCGAAGTAATAAGAAATCCTAAAGCTAAAATAGATGGTTTCCTCGAGTCATCAACTGTTCAGGAGAATGTACTTAGCTGATATTAACTCTTCAGCATTCAAGGGCAAGATTCTCGTAAATAGTGAAGGGCTAGAAGCCATCTCAGATCATAAAATGTTGTTTGAAAACCACCACAGCTTCTAAAGAGGTTGTTAAAGTTAATATGAATTGATATTGATGCTTTTTGTAATTATTTTTTAGGATATGGTAGCTGAGATGTGGAACTTTTATATATACAGAAGCACACAGACATAAACAATTGTATAAAAATTTTTTTCTTCTGAAATAACTTCTAATTGGAGGAAGTCATAGTCTACCTGATAAACAATCTTATTGGCACTCAAGTTTTTTCCACTTTGAAGGATTAAAAGGCTATCTCGATTTCATTTGGAAGAAGAAAAGTGAGTTATCTCATGCTCATATTCTTACATGTCCTTATTATTCAATCAGTAGATGTTTCAGACGTTTATTCCAATTTACAACCTAAATCATAAAATACATTGAAATGCTTGATTTCATTGTATACACTGAGCTAGCATAATTTATTCTTTCTCAGAAATTTTTTTTTCCTGAGTTTTATTAAATGAGACAATAAACTTTTAGCCGAAACTTACTGTAGTCCTGGCTAGAGTTAGCAGTAGTAATACAAGTTGAAGGAGAGGCTGTTCCAGATCAAGAGAAGGAGGCCGTTATGCAATTGCCAAGATAGGGGGTCAGAACTTGTAAAGAAATGAGCTGTATTATTAATATGGAAATCATCCCACAAGCTCTGGAGGGAACAGGTGATGCTTGGTAAGATGGGTGGCAGTGATTCTGAGATGTGTCATTAAGACAGAGAAAAGCAAAAGAAAGAATGGGTGAAAATGAAGCAAAGTGTAGATAACCCAGCAGGGTTATGCTGAAGACTTGAAAATCTTTAGGGTATTGAGTCCATGATAAATCTTGACTCTTTAAACACAGGCAGTTACAATGTTAAGGTCCTTGCCAGTTTTCAAATGTTTTCATTTCTGATTTTTACTTCCATTCTTAATGCCTCTCAAATCAGGCAGACAAAACCTTTTATTTGTATCACTCAAGCTTCATAATAACATATCGCAATACTATAAACTTTTCTCAAACTGAAGATTCTGGTGATCTAATTTATTTAGGACACTAGACTACTACTGTATTTGGTTGTCTAGGCTATTTGAAAACCAAATTCATAAGTTATCCTTTGTGTTAATATGTGGTCAAGATAAATATCTTGAAATGATTAAATAATAATACTGACCCATCACTCACTGCTACGTTGAGCACGGGGGCATGCTTAGTTGCTCAGCAGTGTCAAACTCTTTGTGACCCCATGGACTGTAGTCCACCAGATTCCTCTGCCCATGGGATTTTTCAGGCAAGAATACTGGAGTGGGTTGCCATTTCTTCTTCCAAGTGATCTCCCCGACCCAGGGATCAAAACCCTGTCTCTTGCATCTCCTGCATTGGAAGGTGGATTCTTTATTACTAGTGCCACCTGGGAAGCCCCCCTCACCCTCCACTGCTATATTAGATGCTGCAAAGGTATAAGCACTTTTCAAGAAAAATACCCTTTATGTTATTTTTTCCTCAAATATTTACAGTCTCTTTAAGAATCTGCCTACAATGGAGGAAACATGGCAGGAGCCACAGTTTCGACCCCTGGCTTGGGAACATCCTCTAGAGAAAGAAATAGCTACCTACTCCAGTAGTCTTGCCTGGAAAATCCCATGGACAGAGGAGTCTGGCAGGCTAGAGTCCATATGGTCGGGAAAGAGTCGGGCACAACTTAGCAACTAAACAACAACAAAAGCTCAAATGAACTTAGAAGATTCCTCAGTCTCTTTCAGTTGTATAAGGTCTAGAGGTATAATTGGCTAAGTTTTTGCCTCCTTTTTCTTGGGCTGTAACTTGCTGGTTACTTGACATTCTATAGGGATACGATTGTCCCCTTTCATGATGGAGGATTTCCCTATACTATTTTTTACCTTATTTGGCTGTATTATATGATATATAGCTAAGATAGACAGGCAGGCAGACAAATAGGTAAATAGATGGCTACCGAGCTATCTAGATATACAGACAGATGATAGAGTATGCCATCATATGGTAGACTATAGCACATGACATGGTAGAAATAAAGACACTGTCTACCCAGTGCAATTCCACAAACACCTTTGTTTGCCTCCTAAACTTCCAACCCAATTAAGTTGTCTTACCAGCATAGTTTTAAATACTCTCTTGGGTCCTTAATCCAAAAGAGGGCTAATGTTTGTCCATCTAGATATGGGTTTTTTGATGGAGAGTGTTCTCAGGGGGATTTAGAGCTTTAGAGGTTCTTGGCAGTGTCTTAGTACCTACATACATATGTCCATTGCTTACTCAATTCAAGCCTACTGGAGGACCCCTAGTTTCTCTGTTTTACATTTCTTGATGACATTCTAACAATAAATGGACAAACTATTGTATTTGGGAAACATTTTTTGTTTTTAACTCCATTAAAACAATCTAGCATTACACTATTATCCTGTAAGACTAGGAGCTAGGGCATGGGGAAATGTGCGATTGCCAAATTGTAAAGGCCTTCCATTGTACATCGTTTACATTGTAGTAGCTCAGACAGCGTTCTGGTATATAAAGTCTGGGAAACAACGATTCAGGGAGTCATTTGGACTAGTTGTAAAGTATCAAATTACTTTCAATGTGTTAGGCTATTTTGCTTTGAAAAGCCTTTATTTTGGTATATTATTGAACTTCATTTTTCTTACATGCAGGGTTCCTTTTAGTACTGAATGTTTTGAAATAACCCCCAAATTGAGGATATTTTGCACTTTTTTCTACAGGAAATAACAGGGGAAAAAAAAAAACCTCTGTTTATTAATTGTATCTGTCATACAACTTTAGAACTTACACAGAATAGTTCTTTTTTAGAATGTGAATGTATGCATGCCTATGATTTGTAGTGTTCTTTGGAGTTTCGGATGATGAGCTAACAAAAAGAAGAATACACTGAGTCAGCTTACTCTGACTCATCATATAATTAATGTATGTACAATTAACATGGTGGAGGGACATGAACATTTTTTTTCTTCTGTATGGTCTCTTTATATGGACATATAATAGCAAAGGTATAACCCTATTCTTTGGAGAAGGAAATGGCAATCCACTCCAGTGTTCTTGCCTAGAGAATCCCAAGGACGGCGAAGCCTGGTGGGTTGCCGTCTATGGGGTTGCACAGAGTTGGACACGACTGAAGCGACTTAGCAGCAGCAACCCTATTCTTATGGAAAGATAAAAAAACTTCCCCAAACGTTAAGAAAGAAGTAGCACAGAAGATTTTAATCCTTTTTTTAAAATTTGAAAATGTCCTAGTGTAATTCTCTGATCAGTTTAGTAAAACTTTGAGGTTTATGCCCCAAGGAGTGTATAATTCCCTTTCCTCACACCAGTGTGAGGAAAGGATTTAGTTTAACTGGAAAGACCTGTATAATTTAATTGTAAATGTTTAAAAATTTTAATCTGTGTAGTACAATTAACTTTATAAGAACCAAGGAAACTAAAAGAGCCTGAGCTTTGAAATCTCTCTCTCTTTTATGACTTGTAAGAATACTCTTTAGGTTTGCGATGGCTCTGCTGGCTCTGGGCTTCCCCATCAGAAGGGAGTGCCAGTGCTGATAGCCACTGCCATTCCTCCCAGGGTAATCTTTGGAACCACAGAGCTCCAGTTGTGAGGGTTGTGATTTCTCCCATGTAACTACCTTAACCAAATCCTGTAAATGCAAAGGATATTCTTTATTTCCATTCTGGAATATTTCTCAGACTACATTTACCTCTTTTTTTCCTATTTCTGTATCTTAGTCTAAAAAAGAGATCTTTTGTGTGTGTGTAATTGTACATGGAATAGCAGTACCTGGTATACCATCTAACTTGTTACTTTCAGATTTTTTTCTTAAAAGTCTAGTATAGATCCATTTTAGTTTTAGAAAGACTTAAGAAACCAACCTCACTAAATTTTATGAATTAATTATGTCCAGTATTTTGTATACAAATTATACTTTTGTAAAGCTGGGAGAAAAGAAAATATGAGACAAAATGCACATTTTTTTTTCAGAATTTATCATTCCCATCTGAAATTAAAATGATTTACTTTTTACTTTTACCTGTATTTAAAAGATAAATGTTAATCATTACCCAAGATTACATTTTGATTTTTGGCTTTTTTAAAAATAAGCTGATTAAATGGTAGCATATTCCTAGAGGGTTATTATGGAGAAGTCCTTGATCTATGCAGGTTTTACTTGTATTCAGTTTTCACCAGACACATATCTATTGAGTCGTATGTATCTTCAAGATTATACGTCTGTTGAAAGAGAAATTTATAATCTAATAAAAATGTGCTTTGGGTAGTATTCAGATTTTTTAATTCTCATGTTCAAGAAGCCAAATTAAAAGTAAAAATAAGAATAACTTAATTCTAAATCTTTGGCCTTTAGGTCCATGATAACTTATTTATACTGTTTATTCTAAGAAGAAAGAATGGCCATTTGTGACTTCTAGTTTGTGCTGTTTAAGCCTTTTCCTTTCTCCTTGTCATCACTCAAGTTACCTATTGCTGTGTAACAAATTACCCCTGAATTTGTTGGTTTAAAACACATCTGTTATTTATATCTCTCCTTGTGGGTGACTGGGTGCCTCTCATTCTTATTCTCTCACAGGGATGCGGTCAGTTATCCGAACAGCCCAGATGGCTGCTCACATGGCTGTAAGAGGTGCTAGCTTTAGCTGAACGTCAGCTGGACCATTCATCAGACAATCTACATATCCTTCTTACGTGTAGAAATATATGGACATTTATTTACTATTTGGCATTACTGTCCTTTTGAGTTCTAAGTGGTAGTGATAGATAGGCTTGGGATAGCTATTGGTTATTATGGCCAATCAGTTCAGGTCAGTCACTCAGTCATGTCTGACTCTTTGTAACCCCATGGATTGCAGCATCCCAGGCCCCCCTGTCCATCACCAATTCCCAGAGCCTACTCAAACTTGTGTCTATTGAGTCGGTGATGCCATCCAACCATCTCATCCTCTGTTGTCCCCTTCTCCTCCCACCTTCAATCTTTCCTAGCATCAGGGTCCCTTCAAATGAGTCAGTTCTTCACATCAGATGGCCAAAGTATTGGAGCTTCAGCTTCAGCATCAGTCCCTCCAATGAATATTCAGGACTGATTTCCTTTAGGATAGACTGGTTGGATATCCTAGTAGTCCAAGGGACACTCAAGAATCTTCTCCAACACCACAGTTCAATAGTCAGGAAGGAAAGTTGGTTGCTGAGAAAGAAAGGAAGGCAAACCTGAACCCATCAGTTCTGTAGCATCTATCTACTTTTGCCTCTAACCAGTGTTGATGTCAGAATGTAATGACCATGGTATTATTTCAGGCTTGCTTCTCAAATCTCAGGTATCTTTTAGTCAAATCTGAACTGAAATCATACAGGATTAGGGATTCTGGGGAATGTGGCTTCCAATGTAAACAAACAATACGAGAACAATCCAGCATATTTCAACCCTTGTATACTCAATATCTGTCTGCAGCTCTTTCCATCATGTCTAAGTTTCATATATGGACAGTAAAATCATGTTTCTTCCTCATGTTCATGTGCCCTCTTTACAACTGAAAATTTGCTTTGTCTCCATTAGAGGATTTACAAAGTCTCACCACATTTCTTTTATTTATGATTAATGTTTATTCCTTCCCAAATGTTGAGCTTTTAGAAATAGACTCCTCCTAAACTTTTCTTCTAGAATTAATGGCAATTATAAGGAGTTTGAAATACAGAGAAGAATTGCCCATAACCCCATTATTAAAGCTATATAGTTTTGTAATTTGGTGTGTTCCTTCTCAATAATATAATATATCCCAGTATAATTATTATTATATGTAATAAATTAATAAGCATGGAATTTTACTTTACCATTCAATTTACTACTAAATTATCACTGTTTTCAGGTTGTTACCTAGTCTTCATAATAATGCTGCGTAATATTCTGCATCAGCCCATTTTCTCCACTTCTACTGATGCATATTTAGATTGCTCTACAGGTTTTCACATATGCAAATAGTCCCATGTAGTCAAGTATAATACATTCTCAAGCAGGTCTATGAAACTAAAATGCATGAAATTTGTACAATATACTTACAAGCTACATCTCATTCCCTAAAGCTAAAAACTTTATGAAATCCATAACTATACTTCTTCTAAGACAATGTTTTCAACAGTTATTCACAGAAAGCTTTTGTTCTTTTATTTGCAATAGAACACTGTTGACTAGTTTAATTCTAGTGAGTGACTAAAGCTAAAAATGTCTGCATTTTTCCTTTTTTGAAAATTTATTGTATTTGTGGAACCAGCATTCATTTGCATCAGCAATTTAATTTTTATCTTTTCTGCTAATTTTTATACTATTTATAAGATAAACATTCAAAAACATAGGAAAATAATAGCACAAACATTGCTGAGGAAAAAATGATGGCAATACTACCAAACATGAATGTTTCCAAAAGGGGAACTATAGGTTAAAAAGTTCATTCTTTAGCTGATGTATAGATATAAAAAAATTGAAGTAATGAAGTAGTTTAGGGTTGTTGTATAATGAATACAGAAGTCTTATAAAGTTGAAGAATGTTGTGTTTTCCTACAATATGCCAATGACTTTCATGCTTGTTACCTTCCGTTACTGTAGAACTTTAAAAAATAAATGATTAAATAGTATGAACATTTTATGACTCAGTAAATGAGGGTGGGATGTGTAAATTAGACTGTGATTAGATGAACAGAGAATTGTATTCTGGAATGTGTGATTTATGAGCTGAGTTCTGGAAAGAAGAGAAAAATTAATCATGTGAAGATAATGAAGATATAGGAATACATGATAAGGATAAGGAATAAATCCCGGGAAATTTGGACCACAGAAACCACATGATCAAGCCTGGAAAGCTGTTGGTAGCTCAGCATAGTTATAGTAATGTTTGCATACAGCCAGAGAGTGATCTAGCGGGTAGAAGTATGAGTCAACAAAGTGGCTAGAAGCAAAATCATGAAAGGTCTTACAAACTAAATAATTGGTTGTTTATCCTGAAGTTGCTGGCAAGTTCTTCACTGAGGCATGGGATCACACCTTCAGGAAGATTTTTTGGCAGCTATGAGCAGTGGAAATTGGAGAAATTAAGGAGAGATCAGTTAGGAAAATATTATTATAACCCAGGAAAGAGAAAACAAAGGAATGAAGGAAGGCAATGGGAATTGAGAAGAGGGGGAGGTGATGGATGATATTATAGAGATTAAATCCATTAGAACTAGAGCATGTGTATTTGAAAATGAAGAATGAACAATGAATAGTAGGAAGACTAAAATAACTTCCAGACTTTCTCCTTGGGCAGTTAAGTTCACAGTGATGCCGTTTCACTTTGAGAGGGAAAATATAGGTAGAGAAGCAGGTTTACTGGTATATATGGTGAGTTCAATTTCACTCAGAGTTGCATATAGCTATGTGATATCATGGAGGTATGACTATGTGGCTAGAGTTGGAGAAAAAAACTTGGATAGTATTGGTAATGAGGAAATTAATCTTAATGTAGAGGAAGAAGAACTTGGGGGCCTAGGGCATATCCTGGAAAGAATAAAGGCATTGTGTACCAAAGAAGAAAGAGAAAACAACAAAGAAGGCAGAGAAAAAGTATAAGGAAATGTGAAATGCTTTAAATATTTTATATATGTTTTGTGGGAAAGCTTTCTCATTTATGAGTCACACAATCCATGCTCTTTTGCTGTTTCCAAGAGTGTGGCCTTGGTTAGATCACTAAATATTCTTGAATCTAGATTTTCCTACTATGTAAGGTGAGGCTATGCCCCTTGTTGCCTGATTTAGAGGGTTATATCAGAAAAGGTGACAGGTGTGAAAATACCTTAGGAATACACCAAAGCATCATGTAAATCTGGAATTTTATTATTTTCTAGATAATAACTTGACTACTTTTGTCCTTTATTTCCTTCTTTCTACTGACTGAAATGTTAAGTGGGTTTGTAATTTCAGACTTCTGCTATTGTATCATCCTTGCATTGAAAGAAAAATTACTAAAAGTTTTACAGGATTGCCAAATAGGGTAAGGACTTCTAAGATACAAACCAGAGGACATACTACATTTAAAGAAATATTTATTTATTTGGCTGTGTCGGGTGTTTGTGGCATTACGCAGCATCTTTGGTTCGTTTGATGCAGTTGCTGTGCTCAGGCTTTTTGGTTGCTCTGCAGCATGTGGAATCTTAGTTCTCCAAAAAGGGATCAAACCAGTGTCCACTACATTGTAAGGCAGATTTTTAACCTCTGGGCAACCAGGACTTTCCCAGTAGTACATTTTTGTTTTTAAGGTTTATTGTGATTGACACGTATGATCAGGCTGACATTGGAATAGTACAAAGAAAATCACAGGCTGATGTTGGATTAGTACAAAGAAAATCAGTCTTTGGAAATTTGTTTATGTATTTGGCATCACTTTTAAAGAAACTGGAGGGAAATGGAGTTTGTAATTAAAAATGGATGTCTGAGTATAACTATAGTCTTAAAAGTGTAAATTAAATAAGCAGGGTGACAATATACAGCCTTGACGTACTCCTTTTCCTATTTGGAACCAGTCTGTTGTTCCATGTCCAGTTCTAACTGTTGCTTCCTGACCTACATATAGGTTTCTCAAGAGTCAGGTTAGGTGGTCTGGTATTCCCATCTCTTTCATAATTTTCCACAGTTTATTGTGATCCACACAGTCAATGGCTTTGGCATAGTCAATAAAGCAGAAATAGATATTTTTTCTGAAACTCTCTTGCTTTTTTGATGATCCAGTGGGTGTTGGCAATTTGATCTCTAGTTCCTCTGCCTTTTCTAAAACCAGCTTGAACATCTGGAAGTTCACGGTTTACATATTGCTGAAGTCTGGCCACAGTTTATTGTGATCCACACAGTCAAAGGCTTTGGCATAGTCAATAAAGCAGAAATAGATGTTTTTCTGGAACTCTCTTGCTTTTTCCATGATCCAGTGGGTGTTGGCAATTTGATCTCTGGTTCCTCTGCCTTTTCTAAAACCAGCTTGAACATCTGGAGGTTCACGGTTCACATATTGCTGAAGCCTGGCTTGGAGACTTTTAAGCATTACTTTACTAGTGTGTGACATGAGTGCAATTGTGCGGTAGTTTGAGCATTCTTTGGCATTGCCTTTCTTTGGGATTGGAATGAAAACTGACCTTTTCCAGTCCTGTGGCCACTGCTGAGTTTTCCAAATTTGCTGGCATATATATTTAGGTTTTCATTACTATGGATATATTTCAAGATAAAACATAATATTGCATCAGAATTCCTAAGTTGGAGCTCAGTAAGTATTTGTTAAATAGGTGAATGCAATTGGAATACATTTATTTTATTAGCACAGAGCTATTCCTTTTTAATTATATTTCTAAAAATTTCTCATAGGGGCAGAAAATATGAAAACTTTGTTAATACTTTATTGATGCAGCCTCATGCAGGAATATTAATATCATTATGACAGTGTATCAGAAAATATGACAAATACAGAGAAATTCTGCCTTGAGGTTCATTCACAAAGCCATCTGAGCTTTACTCTTATGATTTAAAAGGCCATTACTTATCAATTCAATTATAATTTTATCTTAGCAAAATGAGCAGATGTTTGTCAATAGCATTGTTTATTCTTTTATATAAACCCATAATATACTTAAGGAGATCAGATCCATAACCACTGCACTCCAAGGGACAGTTATTTTTCACACCTGTGGTTGACGTTTTATTTGTATGCTTTCTAAGATAACCTGTAAGAGTTACAGAATTTGGGTTTGAATTAAGGAGTGATTTTCCTGTTTACTTTATAGTAAGTATTAAATAATAGTCTCTCAGTTTATACTGGAAATTATCTGCTAGTGAATATTAGTAAATATAATAGAATCCTTTTTTCCCCAGTTCCCTCCCTCTTTCTCTCCTTCCTTTTCTTCTTTTTCACCTATCCATCCATCCCTCATTCCTATCATAATTTTCATACATTGATGGTCCACTATAGGCCATGAAATGCATCAGGTAATAGAAGAGACTTAAAATCAGTGGTTCTCCAAACAATTTCACAAGTTGTATGGAAACACAGAGGTCCCCTAACAGCCAAAGCAGTCTTAAGAGAGAACTGGATGAATCAACCTTCTTGACTTCAGACTGTATTACAAAGCTACAGTCATCAAGACAGTATGGTACTGGCACAAACACAAAAATATAGACCAATGGAACAAGATAGAAAGCTTGGAGATCAATCATGTACCTATTAGCATCCTATCAATGACAAAGAAGGCAAAAATATACAATGGAGGAAAAAAAAAAACCCAAACAAACAGTCTCTTTGGCCAGTGCTCCTGGGTAAACTGGTCAACTCCATGTAAAAGAATGAAATGAGAACACTTTCTAACACCATACACAAATATAAACTCAAAATGGATTAAAGATCTAAGCATAAGACCAGAAACTATAAAATTCTTAGAGGAAAACATAGGCAGAACACTCTGTGACATAAATCACAGCAAGATCCTCTATGACCCACCTCCAAGAGTAATGGAAATAAAAACAAAAATAAACAAATGGGACCTAATTAAACTTAAAAGCTTTAGCACAATGAAGGAAACTATAAGCAAGATGAAAAGACAACCCTCAGAATGGGAGAAAATAATAGCAAACAAAACAACTGACAAAGAATTAATCTCCAAAGTATACAAGCAGCTCATGCAGCTCAATGCCAGAAAAGCAATCAGAAAATGGACAGAAGACGTAAGCAGACATTTCTCCAAAGAAGATATACAGATGGCTAATAAACTCATGAAAAGACATTCAACATCGTTCATTATTAGAGAAATGCAAATCAAAACTACAATGAGAAATCATCTTACACTGGTCAGATTTGCCATCATCAAAAAAGTCTACAAACAATAAATGCTGGAGAGGATGTGGAGAAAAGGGAACCCTCCTACACTGTGTTGAAAATACAAATTGGTACAGTTTCCTATGGAGAACAGTATGGCGATTCCTTAAAAAACTAGAAATAAAACTACCATAGGACCCATAATTCCCACTACTGGGCATATACCCTGAGGAAACCATAATTGAAAAAGGCACATGTACCCCAATACTCACTGTAGCACTATTTGCAATAGCTAGGATAAAAGCAATCTAGATGTCCATCAATGGATGAATGGATAAGGAAGTTGTGGTACGTATTGTTGTTGTTTAGTCACCATGACTCTTTGTGACCCCACGGACTGCAGCACACCAGGCCTCCTCACCATCTCCTGGAGTTTGCCCAAGTTCACGTCCATTGAATTGGTTATGCCATCCAACCATCTCATCCTCTGTCACCCTCTTCTCATTCTGCCTTCAATCTTTCCTAGTATCAGGGTCTTTTCTAATGAATCAGCTGTTCACATCGGGTGACCAAAGAATTGGAGCTTTAGCATCAGTCTTTCCAATGAGTAGTTAGGCTAGATTTCCTTTAGGATTGACTGGTTTGATCTCCTTCCTGTCCAAGAGACTCTCAAGATGGATTATTACTCAGCTATAAAAAAAAACGAAACACATTTGAGTCAGTTCTAATGAGGTAGATGAACCTAGAGTCTACTATACAGACTGAAGTAAGTCAGAAGAGAAAAACAAATAACATATATTAATGCATATATATGAAATCTAGAAAGATAGTACTGATGATCTAATTTGCAGAGCATCAAAGGAGACACAGACATAAAGAACAGACTTTTGGATACAGTTGGGGAAGGGAAGGATGGGATGATTTGAGAGAATAGTGTTGAAACATACATTACCATATGTAAAATAGACAGCCAGTGGGAGTTTGATATATGATGCAGGGGGCACAAAGCCAGTGCTCTGTGACAACCTGGAGGGATGAGGTGGGGAAGGAGGTGGGAGAACGGTTCAGGAGGGAGGGATCACATGTATGCCTATGACCAATTCATGTTGAAGTATGGCAGAGGCCATTACATTACTTCACAATATTGTAAAGTAATTACCCTCTAATTAAAAAAAAATCAGTAGTTCTCAACAAAGGATGATTTACCTCCCAGGGGACATTTGTCAATATCTGGAGAAATTTTTGCTTGTCATAACTGGAGTGTTTTAATGACATCTACTGGGTAGAACTTGGGGTGCTGCTTAAACATCCCACAATACAAAGAACAGTACTGCCCACAACAAAACTTGAAAATCTCATCAATGCTAAGGTGGAGAAACCCTGCCTGCCTTAGCATCTGAGGTCTTCGTTTGCTCCATTGTGGAGCTAGTTTCTGGTTTGTTCTCATTCTTTCTATGTCCCATTTTGAACATGAAATTGGAGGACAAAGATAATGATAGAGGCCTAAAATTTTGCCAGAGATGATGAACAGCTGTGTAAGCCTCCCATGGTGCACTAACAGTCTTACCTATGGGATATAAGATTATGCCCTAAGGTCCGAGGCAGACAAAGACAGCGTTGCACGTGGACGGTAGCAGCTAGGACTGTTTCCGGGTGATCGAGCTCAGAAGGAAGAGACGTGCATTCCCAGAACAAAATATTGAACAGAACAAAACCAAACTAACCTATGTTGGAATTTTGGAAATGCAAAAATACACTCTTAAAATGGAGCTTAGGCCACTACGTGTAAACTTTGGTCTCCTTTTACCTATGGCAGGTGAGACTAACGTCCACAGCTGCAAAAGTGTTATGAAATGTGCTGTTCACTGGATGATTCTTTGCTCACACCGGGTCAAATATCAAGGACACTACTGACTAGCACAGTGCAGATTGCCATGTGACTTGTTGCACTTACTACATGATCAAACACAATAACTGGTTCAGTGGTCTCCTGTTTGTGCCAGTAGCTTTCAGAAACTTGGTCCTCTAGTAGTAAGAAACTTGAAATACAGCAGTGAATAAAAGATTCTCTATGCTAGTTAGCAAATTTTATTGAATTTAGTTATTGAAAAGTGCTAAGGAGTTTTAACCTCCTAATTTATCTCTCTCTGAAATGACACTTATTTTAATATCTCCCAGTCCTGGTTTTTATTTAGGCAGATAGTAGGAACATTAAGATAATATATTAACAACAGATGTATGCCTTTCCCTGAACTTCACAATGGGGAGGCTTTTGTCTCAAGAAATTGTTAATGGAATTTAAAGTCTCTCACTTCCAGGTCATAGCTATGAAAAATGCTGCCTTTGTTGTCTCCAAAAATCATTACTATCTAATGTGTCATCATCATGAACTTCATCTAGAAATCATATTGGATATTAATAAATTGCAATTGTAAGCAGATAGGATATAATTTTTTTAAATGTGTCACATTGAATTATTCTTCTCTGTGATGTTTGAAGTCATCCTTAGACAAAAGCAGTGTAATTTTGATTGAGGTTGACCAAATTGCTTGGAGGTCTATAGCATTTTCACACACATTTCTTTTGAAACAGGGAAAAGGAAACACCTTGAGTAGTTATTAGCTTTCCAGCAGATTAGTTTACCCTTAAATTTGCCTTACAAATGCTCTTAAATGCTATATAATAACTTACTGGAAATAAATAATCTGAAACACACAATAACTTGATACATGAGTTATAGCTTATATCTCAAAATGTTACTTGCCTAGAAAATATTATTCACAAAAGATCTAGGGGATTTGGGGAGAAATAAAATGTAAAGCCATTTCTTACAGTTCTTTCTCAAGATTATCTGAAGTTTCTTAAGAGAGGACATGTAAAAGCTGATGATTAATTTTGTTGGGGGCATCTCCCTCTGCAGAGCAAGGTTAATTTACTCCTGCGGTTTCCTACATATGTATTTAAATTTAAAAAATAATAATTAATAAAAATAGATAACATTTGCTTTTTGGTGGGCAGTTCTAGAAATTTTAACATATACATCTTTATTACCTTCATCACAACCAGAAATCAGACAGTTCAATCATCACTAAAACTTCCAGTTTGCTAACAATTTATAGTTATGCCATCCCCCATCACTAACCCCCAGCAACTGCTGACATGTTTTCTGTCACCACAGTTTTGTCTTTTTGCAAATGTTTTATAACTGGAAACATACAGCATGTTATATTTTGAAAGTGATGTCTTTCACTCAGCATAATGATTTGAGATTTATCTAAATTGTTGTGGGTATCATTAGATTGTTCTTTTTCTTCCTGATTAGTTCCCATTATATAAATGTATCACAGGTTGCTTATCCATTCATTTATTAAAGAGCATTTTGAGTTATTTCTAACTGTTGGCAATTATGAATAATGCTGCCATAAACATATGTGTGTGTGTGTGTGTGTGTGTGTGTGTGAAGATAAGTTTTAAATTGAATACCTAGTTTTAAATAGAATACCTAGGAATGGGGTAGCTGGGCGGTCATATGGTAGATGTATGTTTAATTTATAAGGGAATTTTGCCATTTGTGTTGCTCTCATTGCTGTGTATGTGAGTTCCAGTTGTTCTGTTTCCTCAGCAGCACTTAGTAGTGTCAGTAATTTAAATTTTAGTCCTTCTGATGAAGCATAGTAATACCACCTCATTGTTTTATATAATTTGAATTTTTCTAACGACTAATGATTTTGAACACTCTTAGGTAAGCTTATTTGCCGTGTGTATATCTTCTTTGGTGAATTATTTCTTCAAGTCTTTTCCCAATTTTGAACTGGGTTGTTTGTTTTCTAATTATTTAGTTTTGAGATTCAGGATTCAAGTGATTTATAATTGATTTTCTCCACTCTGAAGGTTTTCTTTACATTCTTTTAGCAGTATCTTTCACAGAGGAAAGGTTTTTAATTTTGATGAAGATCAGTTTATCAATTTTTTTCACTTATGGATCATGCTATGTTGTTGTATCTAACAACTATTTGCTTAGTCCTGGATAACAAAACTTTTCTTCCAAAAGTTTTATCATTTATCATTTTCAACATTTGATCAATCTTGAGTTAGTTTTTGTAGAAGGCAGATTTCTTTTCATTAGTGTGTTATGTATCTTTTCCCATCCTTTTACTTTTTACTTACTTATATCATTAAAATGAAATGAGATGCTTACAGGCAGGACTTAGTTGTTTCATGTCTTTTATTAGTTCTGAGAATGTCTATTGTTTAGTGCATTTGACCATTTGCATTTAATGTAATTAGTGACATGTTTGGATTTAAGCCTACAATTTAAGTAGGCTTATATTTGCAGTATATTTGTTCTTCCCTTTCCTGTACTTCTCTTTTTCCATTCCTGCTGTTTAGTCGATCCAGTATGGGTTGTTGTTTTTTTTTTTTGGTGAGTTTATTACTTTTTAGTTTTAAAAATTTTCTATTTGTTTATTGTTTATATATTCTGTTTGTTGAGAATTTCTGTCTTTTAATTCAACTTGACTGCTTGCCCTTACTTTTTATGTTTACATATTTTAAAAACAGTTAGTTTACTATATATAGCATGGGTCATTTATAGTCAAGGTATATACAATAATTTTTGGCTTTGTTTTTTATTTATATTATTCTGTGGATCAGAAATCACTTTTAACTGATTAGCCAGAAAAAATATTATTCCAGTTATTGACAAGGCTTACCATCTTAAGATAAATGAGTCAGCTAACAAAAATCACCGCCTTTCTCCCCAACGTCACTAAATGACAAACTATATTAGATAGGAGAGATAGGAAGTAACTAGCCTTGCCCAAATTGGCAGTAGTTTGGAAAGGGAGGGGTATTTATTTCCAAGGCTGCTTAGCCATTGTATGCAACTAAAGTATACAACTTCCTCATTCACATGATAATTTCAAATGCCTCCCTCTTGATTTTCTTTGAAGTAACAAACAAAGCAACTTAAGGGGCACTCAGCAGTGTGCAAGTCTTAGTTCAAGTGTGCTGAGTAATTAGTATCATTTATAGGAGGAAAACACCAAGATTGTAATATTTTTTTTACATTGGCCAGAGATTGGGGATTATTAGTGGAATGATAAGAGCTATCATAGTATTTCCCACCATGTCCAATAAATAGGCCTGTGTCCTTTAGTGATGCCTGTCTCTAAAGTGTGCTTAATTTGGTTGCAACATGGCATAAGCAATGTTGTTCAGCATAAACAGGCTGAATTTTTAGCTCAGTCATCATTTTGGGACATACTGGTAGCACAAGAATGTTAGCAGGATAAAGTTAGTAAGGTGTTTATAAGAATAAAACTGGACTGTCAGTCATTTCTTATGCATTTCTGATCCCTTCAGCTTCAGCAGCCCTTGGATCAGCTGCTGCTAGGGCTCTGAGGAACTTCACAGGGGAGTGATTTAACACTATCTAATCTCAAGCTGGAGAAGGAAATGGCAACCCACTCCAGTATTTTTGCCTGGAGAATCCCAAGGACAGAGGAGCCTGGTGGGCTACAGTTCACAGGGTCGCAAAGAGTTGGACACGACTGAGTGACTTCACTCAATCCCAAGCTGGAGCAGCAGTTGATTAGTGCTGGAATGACTTTGAGGAGATACCCCACATCCAAGGGCAGAGAAGCCCCAGCAAGATGGTAGGTGCTGGAGAGGCGGCTGCATGGAGCTGGAGCAAATTTGGGGAGATACCCCATGTCCAAGGGCAAAGGAAAAGCCCCAGAAAGTTGATTCAGTTCAGTCGCTCAGTCGTGTCCAACTCTTTGCGACCGCATGAATTGCACCACGCCAGGCCTCCTTGTCCATCACCAACTCCCGGAGTTCACTCAGATTCACGTCCATCGAGTCAGTGATACCATCCAGCCATCTCATCCTCTGTTGTCGCCTTCTCCTCCTGCCCCCAATCCTTCCCAGCATCAGAGTCTTTTCCAGTGAGTCAACTCTTTGCACGAGGTAGCCAAAGTACTAGAGTTTCAGCAAAGGAGAATTCCTTCCAAAGAAATCCCAGGGCTGATCTCCTTCAGAATGGACTGATTGGATCTCCTTGCAGTCCAAGGGACTCTCAAGAGTCTCCTCCAACACCACAGTTCAAAAGCATCAATTCTTCAGCACTCAGCCTCCTTCACAGTCCAACTCTCACATCCATACATGACCACTGGAAAAACCATAGCCTTGACTAGATGGACCTTAGTCGGCAAAGAAATGTCTCTGCTTTTGAATATGCTATCTAGGTTGGTCATAACTTTTCTTCCAAGGAGTAAGCATCTTTTAATTTCATGGCTGCAGTCACCATCTGCAGTGATTTTGGAGCCCCAAAAAGTAAAGTCTGCCACTGTTTCCACTGTTTCCCCATCTATTTCCCATGAAGTGATGGGACTGGATGCCATGATCTCCATTTTCTGAATGTTGAGCTGTGAGAACTTTGCACTCAATTTTCACTTCATCAAAAATTTTGGTTCCTCTTCACTTTTTGCTATAAGGGTGGTGTCATCTGCATATCTGAGGTTATTGATATTTCTCCCGGCAATCTTGATTCCAGCTTGTGTTTCTTCCAGTCCAGTGTTTCTCATGATGTACTCTGCATATAAGTTAAATAAGCAGGGTGACAATGAAATTGCATTTAGAATCAAACTCCATACCCGCCAGAGTTGCTCAAAGGGCTCAAACAATCCACGGATGCACCAGGACACAGAAATCCACAGAGACTGAGACAGAATTGCGTTTGAGTGTCTCCTGTGGGTACAGGTCAGCAGTGGACTGCTACGGGGGCAGGGGCTCTGGATGCAGCAGACCTGGGAATGGCATAAGCCCTCTTGGAGGAGGTTGCTATTAACCCCACCATAGAGCCACCAGAACTTACACAGGACTGGGGAAACAGACTATTGGAGGGCACAAAAAAAACCTTATGTGCACCAGGAGAAAGGAGCAGTGACCAGACAAGAGACTGACCCAAACTTGCCCATAAGTGTCCAGCAGTCTCTGGGGGAGGTGTGGGTAGCAGTGGCCTGTTGCAGGATTGGGGGCACTGAGTGCAGCAGTGCTTCCATGGGACCTTTTGAAGGAGTTGCCATTATCTTCATTACCTCCACCATAGTTTGGCCTCAGGTCAAATAACACAGGGAGGGAATACAGCCCCTTCCATCAACAGAAAATTGGATTAAAGATTTACTGAGCATGGCCCTGCCCATCAAAACAAGACCCAGAATCCCCCTCAGCCTCCCCCATCAGCAAGCTTCCATAAGCCTCTTATCCTTCTCCATCAAATGGAAGACAGAATGAAAATCACAATCACAGAAAACTAACCTATCTGATCACACGGACCACAGCCTTGTCTAACTCAATGAAACTATGAGAGATGCCATGTAGGGCTATCCAAGATGGAAGGGCCATGGGGGAGAGTTCTGACAAAATGTGGTCCACTGGAGAAGAGGATGACAAACAACTTCAGTATTGTTGCCATGAGAACCCCATGAACTGTATGAAAAGGCAAAAAGATGGGACACTGAAGGATATACTCCGCAGGTTGGTAGGTGTCCAATATGCTACTGGAGATCAGTGGAGAACTAACTCCAGAAAGAATGAAGAGACAGAGCCAAAGTAAAAGCAATGCCCAGTTGAGGATATGACTGGTGATGGAAGTAAACTCCAATGCTGTAAAGAGCAATATTGCATAGAAATCTGGAACGTTAGGTACATGAATCAAGGCAAATTGGAAGTGGTCAAACAGGAGATGGCAAGAGTGAACATTAACATTTTAGGGATCAGCAAACTAAAATGGACTGGAATGGGGGAATTTAACTCAGATAACCATTATATCTACTACTGTGGGCAAGAATCCCTTAGAAGAAATGGAATAGCCATCATAGTCAACAAAAGAGGTGGAAATTCAGTACTTGGATGTATCTCAAAAAACAAGAGAATGATCCTATTTGTTTCCAAAGCAAACCATTCAATATCAAGTAATCTAAGTCTATGCCCCAACCAGTAATGCTGAAGAAGCACAAGTTGAATGGTTCTATGAAGACCTACAAGACCTTTTAGAATTAACACTCAAAAAAGATGTCCTTTTCATTATAGAGGACTGGAATGCAAAAGTAGGAAGTCAGGAAATAATGGGAGTAACTGGCAAATTTGGCTTTGGAGTACAAAATGAAGCAGGTCAAAGGCTAACAGAGTTTTGCCAGGAAAATGCACTGGTCATAGCAAACACCCTCTTCCAACAACACAAGAGAAGACTCTACACATGGACATCACCAGATGGTCGACACTGAAATCACATTGATTATATTCTTTGCACCCAAAGATGGAGAAGCTCTATATAGTCAGCAAAAACAAGACCAGGAGCTGACTGTGGCTCAGATCATGAACTCCTTATTGCCAAATTCAGACTCAAATTGAAGAAAGTAGGAAAACCACTAGATCACTCAGGTATGACCTAAATCAAATCCCTTATGATTATACAGTGGAAGTGACAAGTATATTCAAGGATTATATCTAATAGAGTGCCTGAAGAACTATGGATAGAGGTTTGTGACATTGTATAGGGAGGCAGGGATCAGACCATCCCCGAGAAAAAGAAATTCAAAAAGGCAATGGTTGTCTGAAGAGGCCTTACAAATAGCTGTGAAAAGAAGAGAAGTGAAAGACAAAGGAGAAAAGGGAAAGATATTCCCATTTGAATGCAGAGTTCCAAAGAACAGCAAGGAGAGATAAGAAAGACTTCCTCAGTGATCAATGCAAAGAAATAGAGGAAAACAACAGAAGGGGAAAGACTAGAGATCTCTTCAAGAAAATTAGAGATACGAAAGGAACATTTCATGCAAAGATGGGCTCGATAAAGGACAGAAATGGTAGGGACCTAACAGAAGCAGAAGATATTAAGACAAACTCAGAGGAATACAGAGAAGATCTATTAAAAAAAGGCCTTCAAGACACAGGTAATCATGATGGTGTGATCACTCACCTAGAGCCAGACATCCTGGAATGTGAAGTCAAGTGGGCCTTAGGAAGTATCACTATGAACAAACCTAGTGGAGGCGATGGAATTCCAGTTGAGCTACTTCAAATCCTAAAAGATGATGCTGTGAGACTTCTGCACTCAATACGTCAGCAAATTTGGAAAACTCAGCAGTGGTCACAGAACTGGAAAATGTCAGTTTTCATTCCAATCCCAAAGAAACACAATGCCAAAGAATGCTCAAACTAGCACACAGTTGTACTCATCTCACACACTAGCAAAGTAATGCTCAACATTCTCCAAGCCAGGCTTCAACAGTACATGAACCATGATCTTCCTGATGTTCAAGCTGGATTTAGAAAAGGCAGGGGAATCAGAGATCAAATTGCCAACGTTTGCTGGATCACCGAAAAAGCAAGAGAGTTCCAGAAAAATATCTGCTTTATTGACTATGCCAAAGCCTTTGCCTGTGTGGATCACAACAAACTGTTTGAAATTCTGAAAGAGATGGGAATACCATACCACCTGACCTGCCTCCTGTGAAATCTGTATGCAGGTCAGGATGCAACAGTAAGAACTGGACATGGAACAACAGACTGGTTCCAAATTGGGAAAGGAGTACGTCAAGGCTGTATACTGTCACCCTGATTATTTAACTTATATGCAGAGTACATCATGAGTTCCTGGACTGTATGAAGCAGAAGCTGGAATCAAGATTGTCTGGGAAAATATCAATAAGTTTAGATATTCAGATGACACCTCACTTATGGCAGAATGTGAAGAAGAACTGAAGAGCCTCTTAATGAAAGTGAAAGGGGAGAGTGAAAAATTTGGCTTAAAGCTCAACATTCAGAAAACTAAGATCATGGCATCTTGTCCCATCACTTCATTGCAAATAGATGGGGAAACAATAGAAACAGTGAGAGACTTTATTTTGGGGGGCTCCAAAATCACTGCCGATGGTGACTGCATCCATGAAATTAAAAGATGCTATGCCCTGGAAAATTTGAAAAAATAAAAAATAAAAAGCAGAGACATTACTTTTCCAACAAAGGTCTATCTAGTCAAACCTATAGTTTTTCCAGTAGTTATGTATGGATGTGAGAGTTAGACTATAAAGAAAGCTGAGTTCTGAAAAATTGATGCTTTTGAACTGTGGTGTTGGAGAAGACTCTTGAGAGCTCCTGGACTGCAAGGAAAACTAATCAGTCCATCCTAAAGGAAATCGTCCTGAATGTTCATTGGAAGGACTGATGCTGAAGCTGAAACTTCAATACTTTGGCCACCTGATGTGAAGATCTGAACTCACTTGAAAAGACCCTGATGCTGGGAAGGATTAAAGGTGGGAGGAGAGGGGATCCACAGAGGATGAGATGGTTGAAAGACATCACCGACTTGATGGGCATGAGTTTGAGTAAGCTCCAGGAGTTGGTGATGGATAGGAAAGCCTGGCCTGCTTCAGTCAATAGGGTTGCAGAGTTGGACATGACTGAGTGACTGAACTGAACTGAATCTCAGGCCGTATAGTCTCTCACCTCTGCCTCAGGGCTTTCCTGTTTATTAAACATGGACAGTTACTTCTGAGGGCAGCAAGAGTTAATACCTAGTATAGGGAAAACTTTGATGGAAGTTAGAAGGAAATTACTTCCCTTTTCCTTTTCCTCATTATCTGTGTGCTCAAAGAATGGTCCTGAGATTTAGTCTATACATATGTTCTCTCAGAGGAAGCCCTCAGGAAATCAAGCAATTGATTGCATTTGTTGACAGCCACCTGATAACACATTCTCTTAATCTTCCCCTCTTCATTCCTGCTTCACACTCTGTGTCTTTTTCTTCTGCTCCCTGGTACTGCAGTCTCTAACTACACATTAACACTAAAGCTATTTCTATTGTTCTATTTTCTGGGGAACGTTGGCCCAGACACATAATAACATTATTACTTAATTAAGAGACCCATGTGAAATATAATAAAATATGAGATAAACATTTTTAGCTGTTTATGAATATTAAAAAATGATGTTTAGTTTACTGCAATGAAATTTGTTTGCTTCACTTTTTGAATTTAATTTCCACTTCCTCTTTTCACTTCTGCACACTCAAAGGGACTCTGGTCATCTGGCTTCTAACAGGTGTGTGCTGGGGAATCTGTGATCAATAAATAGCTTTTAAATTACTTCTGAGTTGTTTTAATAGAAGCTTCAGTGATGCATAATATGGAGGTGAAACTGATTTTTATCTCCCCTCAGAATTATGAAGCCGACTTCAAACTACTTTATAATATCTTTGGATCTTTGAAATAGTTATGTGAGGTAAGCAGGAAATCAGGTTTATTTTTCTTTCATAGGACTCTAACTGGGGTTCAGGGAGATAAGGAAACTTACCTTAGAGGTCACAGAGGAAAACATTGTCAGAAGTAGAATTGTTGGTTTACCAAAATTTTATTCTTTCCAATATGATCTCCTTTACATCAAGAGTTTACAGACCTTGGATCTTTTAAATATCTTTTAAATAGCCATAGCATCTATGGCTAGCATTTCTGACAATCTGATCTTTTAATTTTGTTACTTGTTCAGAAGTTTTCTAGTTTATGTGATGTAATAGAAAATATATAATATGTAACAATGTGAACTTGAATGGACCAATTCTATAAAAGAAGCAAGTTACATTTCATCTTTATACATTTTATGCCTTTTTTGCTCTTATTATTATGATATTGTTATTCTCAGCTCTTTTGAACATTTATTTATTGAGATATAGTTGATGTACAGTTTTATGTAAGTTACAGGTGTACAGCATATTGTGATTCACAATTTTTAAAGGTTATAGTCCATTCATAGTTATTTTAAAATATTGGCTATATTCCTTGTGTTGTACAATATATCTTGTAGCTTACTTACTGTATACACAACAGTTTATACCTCTTTATCCCCTACTCTTTCTCGCCCCTCCTCCATTCCTCTTGCCATTGGTTGTCACAAGTTTGTTCTCTGTATCTGTGTCCCATGTCTTTTTATAAATGCTTATTATTTATTCTGAGAATGTTTCACTTGTTTATTAAAAAATACATTATACAAAGCTCTTTGCTTCTCTCCTCCACTTTTTATATATCCTCATTAAAGCTCTCACTAGAACAAACTGTGAGATTGGCTGTTTCTACAAATAAAAGGAAATGTTTCTGTTCTGTTTATTGAGAGTAGTCTTATACTGCTATAGGGGGATTTATATCCATAGCTCTCATATATACTAATAAGATATGTAAGCATAAATAATCAGTATATGAAAAGCAAACACATTATATCTAAAGAATATAATAAGCATATTGTGTTATAAATAACTGATACAATTCTGTTTGTACATATCTGGACTAATCTTTGTACTATAAAAATTAAGTAGAATTTTAAAATACAAAATACTTTAAAAGTTGTGACAAGCTAAGTTATATAAAGGTACAGTATTTCTTTACAATAACATGCCTCACATTTTTCTCTTTTCAATAGTTGGTGTCTATTTTTCACCATGAGATTTCTCAAATGATGGTTGAGGCATCAAATGAGTAATAATTAGCTACTGCTTAGGTAATAGAAAATCTTACTTCAATATTTTCTGTATGTACAATAAAGGGGAAACTGAAAATTTTTTTCTGTATGTCAACATTCTCACTCCTCATACTTCATTAAATCAAGATGAAATAAATCTCTGAAGACTGAAGTACAAATTTTAGAGCTGTATTGATTTAACCTTCCCTTTGTAAATATTTCATAGTTCTATAATGTGCAAATGCAGTCACACATAGAACAAAGACTTGCACTTTTTTGTTAGTATGCAGAGGGAGTAACTGACAGCTTTTATTATACCATTTAGGAAATAATACACATGAAAATGTGGAAGGATATTTCTTATTATTATGGGATGTCAAGAATTGATGAAACATTGTTTATAAAGGAAGAAATTTGTAGAGAATATTTTAAATATGCCATTTTCACATGTAAATCCATTTACCTTTTATAACTTAAAATATTTTCTTATTATTTTTTTCAACTTATTTATTGGTTCTTTTCATATGAGGGGCTTTTTTTTCAGCCTTTGTCTCTCCCTCACTGACACTGAAGAAACTTGGAATTTAAATATGTGGTATTATGGAAACTTCTTCTATATCAGTACACTGTGAAGTCACAGGGATATAAAAATAAATATATTTCATTGAAGGATCCATTAAGGAAGAAGTAACCTTTCTCATCTAAGGGTTGGGAGTAAGGCTGTAAAGATGACAAATATGTTATATCACTGCTTAATGTTTTCTCTTTTTAAGCTTTATATAAAAATAAAGTTGTATTCAACCCAGAAGATTTTAGTGAATGCTGATATATCAAGACATAACAGAATTCATTGTCTGCTGCCATAGAGTGACATCAAAAAAAGGATAGCTAGTTGCTATTTTAATCTGGACTTTGCAAAGAAGGCAGAGAAAATTGATCTAATGGTGAATAAGAGACTAGTATCATGAGCTATCAGTTTGACCTACTTTATTAGACAAAAATTTGGTAATTGCACACATGTACACACACGTACACAAACAAATATTTTAGGAAAATATTGTTATATACTTATAGACCAGCAACTTGGTGTTCTGAAACAAAAATTCAATCTACATCAAGGCCGACTGCATTCAGAAGTCTATTGATGAACCTCATGACATGGTAAAGAGACTTCTGTCTAACAGGGGCCAGAGCTTTTCATTAGAGGGCAACCTTTAATCAGTACAGACAGACTTCTCAATATTGACTCTGTGCTGACTTATAAAATTTTCCCATGAAAATAATAATACATATATAAAAGAAAGCGTAACTATATTCAATTTTTTGGATTTATTCTTTAAGACTGGATGGCTACTTTTTGTTACTGTATTGGTAGGGTGTGTTATGTGTTCTGTGTGTGCATTCACATATATTTGATAGGGTGGGGCTTGCCAGGTGGCACAGTGGTAAAGAATGCTAATGCAGGAGACATAAGAGATATGTGGGTCCAATCCCTGGGTTGGGAAGATTCCCTGGAGTAGGAAATGGCAACTTATATTCTTGCCTGGAAAATTCCATGGATAGAGGGGCTTGCAGACTATAGTCCATGGGGTCACAAAGAGTCAGACAGGACTAAGCAGGTGATATTGCTCCTTGTGATCTCACTTTAAGTTGGTTTTATTTTCTTGGAGAAAGTTTGAGCTTTAACATTTCTGATTTTTTTCTTCTTGGAATTTTCTGTATATATTTCCTATTGCCCATTCAAGTTAGAGCATAGGGAAATTGGGTACTCATCCCTCTAAGCCTGCTCTTTTGTCAGTGAATATGTATATAAGAAATCTTGTTATTTGGGAATCATAGCTATTTTGTGATGTTAAAGCCTCCTTTTTCCTAATTATTTTCAATCATTTTTCCCCATACCTATTTTTAGGGCAAATCTTGGCTATTTATTCTTCAAACCTACTATAATCTGAAGTGTAGTTATTTACTTCATTCCACAAGTATTATTGATCACTTGCTGGATATACACCTGCAGTATAAGTTTGGGTATAGAAAGCCCTACATCTCTAGGACAATCTGCTTTACTTATCTGCCCTCTTACTAAGTTTTCAAAAGTGTCCAAGCATGATGGAGTCACTTCTTAGTATATGTAAATTACTTTACTTGGAGGATAAAAATAAATATTCCATTGAGTTCAGTTCAGTTCAGTCGCTCAGTCGTGTCTGACACCTTGCGATCCCATTAATCGCAGCACGCCAGGCCTCTCTGTCCATCATCAGCTCCCAGAGTTCACTCAGATTCACATCCATCGAGTCAGTGATGCCATCCAGCCATCTCATCCTCTGTCGTCCCATTTTCCTACTGCCCCCAATCCCTCCCAGCATCAAAGTCTTTCCAATGAGTCAACTCTTCGCATGAGGTGGCCAAAGTACTGGAGTTTCAGCTTTAGCATCATTCCTTCCAAAGAAATCCCAGGGCTGATCTCCTTCAGAATGGACTGGTTGGATCTCCTTGCAGTCCAAGGGACTCTCAAGAGTCTTTTCCAACACCACAGTTCAAAAGCATCAATTCTTCAGCGCTCAGCCTTCTTCACAGTCCAACTCTCACATCCATACATGACCACTGGAAAACCATAGCCTTGACTAGACGGACCTTAGTCGGCAAAGTAATGTCTCTGCTTTTGAATAAGCTATCTAGGTTGGTCATAACTTTTCTTCCAAGGAGTAAGCGTCTTTTAATTTCATGGCTGCAGTCACCATCTGCAGTGATTTTGGAGCCCCCCAAGATAAAGTCTGACTCTGTTTCCACTGTTTCCCCATCTATTTGCCATGAAGTGATGGGACCGGATGCCATGATCTTCGTTTTCTGAATGTTGAGCCAACTTTTTCACTCTCCTCTTTCACTTTCATCAAGAGGTTTTTTAGCTCCTCTTCACTTTTTGCCATAAGGGTGGTGTCCTCTGCATATCTGAGGTCATTGATATTTCTCCTGGCAATCTTGATTCCAGCTTATGTTTCTTCCAGTCCAGCGTTTCTCATGATGTACTCTGCATATAAGTTAACTAAGCAGGGTGACAATATACAGCCTTGACGTACTCCTTTTCCTATTGGGAAGCAGTCTGTTGTTCCATGTCCAGTTCTGACTGTTGCTTCCTGACCTGCATACAGATTTCTTAAGAGGCAGGTCAGGTGGTCTGGTATTCCCATCTCTTTCAGAATTTTCCACAGTTTATTGTGATCCACACAGTCAAAGGCTTTGGCATAGTCAATAAAGCAGAAGTAGGTGTTTCTCTGGAACTCTCTTGCTTTTTTGATGATCCAGCAGATGTTGGCAATTTGATCTCTGGTTCCTCTGCCTTTTCTAAAACCAGCTTGAACATCAGGAAGTTCATGGTTCACGTATTGCTGAAGTCTGGCTTGGAGAATTTTGAGCATTACTTTACTAGCATGTGAGATGAGTGCAATTGTGCGGTAGAGCATTCTTTGGCATTGTCTTTCTTTGGGATTGGAATGAAAACTGATCTTTTCCAGTCCTGTGGCCACTGCTGAGTTTTCCAAATTTGCTGGCATATTGAATGCAGCACTTTCACAGCATCATCTTTCAGGATTTGAAATAGCTCCACTGGAATTCCATCACCTCCACTAGCTTTGTTCCTAGTGATGCTTTCTAAGGCCCACTTGACTTCACATTCCAGGATATCTGGCTCTAGATGAGTGATCACACCATTGTGATTATCCAGGTTATGAAGATCCTTTTTGTTCAGTTCTTCTGTATATTCTTGCCACCTCTTCTTAATATCTTCTGCTTGTTAGGTCCATATCATTTCTGTCCTTTATCGAGCCCATTTTTGCATGAAATGTTCCCCTGGTATTTCTAATTTTCTTGAAGAGATCTCTATTGTTTTCCTCTATTTCTTTGCAGTGATTGCTGAAGAAGGCTTTCTTATCTCTTCTTGCTATTCTTTGGAACTCTGCATCCAGATGCTTATATCTTTCCTTTTCTCCTTTGATTTTCTCTTCTCTTCTTTTCACAGCTATTTGTAAGGCCTCTCCAGACAGCCATTTTGCTTTTTTGCATTTCTTTTCCACGGGGATGGTCTTGATCCCTGTCTCCTGTACAATGTCATGAACCTCATTCCATAGTTCATCAGGCACTCTATCTATCAGATCTAGGCCCTTAAATCTATTTCTCACTTCCACTGTATAATCATAAGGGATTTGATTTAGGACATACCTCAATGGTCTAGCGGTTTTCCCTGCTTTCTTCATTTGAGTCTGAATTTGGTAATAAGGAGTTCATAATCTGAGCCATAGTCAGCTCCTAGTCTTGTTTTTCTTGACTGTATAGAGCTTCTCCATCTTTGGCTGCAAAGAATCTAATCAATCTGATTTTGGTGTTGACCATCTGGAGATGTCCATGTGTAGAGTCTTCTCTTGTATTGTTGGAAGAGGGTGTTTGCTACGACCAGTGCATTTTCTTGGCAAAACTCTATTAGTCTTTGCCCTGCTTCATTCCGCATTCCAAGGCCAAATTTGCCTGTTACTCCAGGTGTTTCTTAATTTCTTACTTTTGCATTCCAGTTCCCTGTAATGAAAAGGACATCTTTTTGGGTGTTAGTCCTAAAAGGTCTTGTAAGTCTTCATAGAACCGTTCTTCAGCTTCTTCAGCATTACTGGTTGGGTCATAGACTTGGATTACCGTGATACTCAATGGTTTGCCTTGGAAATGAATTGAGATCATTCTGTCGTTTTTGACATTGCATCCTAGTACTGCATTTCAGATTCTTTTGTTGACCATGATGACTACTCCATTTCTTCTGAGGGATTCCTGCCCACAGTAGTAGATATAATGGTCATCTGAGTTAAATTCACCCATTCCAGTCCATTTTAGTTCGCTGATTCCTAGAATGTCGACATTCACCCTTGCCATCTTCTGTTTGACCACTTCCAATTTGCCTTGATTCATGGACCTGACATTCCAGGTTCCTATGCAATATTGCTCTTTATAGCATCAGACCTTGCTTCTATCACCAGTCATATCCACAGCTGGGTATCATTTTTGCTTTGGCTCCATCCTTTCATTCTTTCTGGAGTTATTTCTCCACTGATCTCTAGTAGCATATTGGGCACCTACTGACCTGGGGAGTACCTCTTCCAGTATCCTATCATTTTGCCTTTTCATACTGTTCATGGGGTTCTCAAGGCAAGAATACTGAAGTGGTTTGCCATTCCTTCTCCAGCAGACCACATTCTGTCAGATCTCTCCACCATGACCCGCCCTTCTTGGATTATCCCATGGGCGTGGCTTAGTTTCATGAGTTAGACAAGGCTGTGGTCCTAGTGTGATTAGATTGACTAGTTTTCTGTGAGTATGGTTTCAGTGTGTCTACCCTCTGATGCCCTCTTGCAATACCTATCATCTTACTTGGGTTTCTCTTACCTTGGGGCTGGGGTATCTCTTCACGACTGCTCCAGCAAAGTGTAGCCACTGCTCCTTACCTTGGATGAGGGCTGTCTCCTCACTGCCACCTTTCCTGACCTTCAATGTGGGATGGCTCCTCTAGGCCCTCCCATGCCCAGGCAGCCACCGCTCAAATAAATAGTGTTTCTCATCTAAGAGTTTGAAGGCTTTTTTCGTTTATTGGAGAAGAAAATGGCAACCCACTCCAGTGTTCTTGCCTGGAGAATCCCAGGGATGCTGGAGCCTGGTGTATATTTGTCTTTGGTTTTTGCCTCTGCCCTCCCCAGAGCCACCCTCCCTGGAGCCTCCTGACTCCCTTAGGAAGCCTGGTCCAGGCTGCCCAACTAGCTAAGCACTCACTCTCTGCCAAGTTTCAGAGGCCAGGGTACGTAAAGGACCCTTCTAGGCTCATGCCTGCCCTGTGGGCTTAGGGAAGTGCCTAGGTTGGTTTACTAGTCACAGCGTCTTTTGGTGGCCCCAGCAGAACAGAAAACAGGAGGTGAGGTCAGCACCTGACTCCAGAAGGCCTAAGCCAGCATGGGACCAAGGCCACACAGAGTGCCAGGCCCTGATGGAGAGCTGCTGGTGCCAGGGGGAAGGAGAGGGTGACCTCACCTGTGTGCCACAAAGACTCTGTGGCTGCTGTGAGTCTGGTTAGGTAGGGGTAACTTTAGCCCAATCAAGGGTGAGAAAATAGGCTCAGAGAAAGGATTGGAGCATTCTGGGAAGGGGCTGCTCACTAATGAAGCTGACTTCCTGGGGCACCACCCTTCTCAGTGTCTCCCAGGCCAAGTTCTAGAGCAGAGCCCTTCTCCTTCCCCACCAGCACCCCAGTTTCACCCCTGTGAGATATTTCCTAACCTGTAAACTGCCTCATGCTTGCTCCCCAGCCCCTTTAGCTGATGGGAATTGTCCCAGGCCCTCATTCCTAGTGAGCACCAGAGAAGCAGGGCCCAGGTGGCACTGGCCTCCTGGAACACTGTCCACAGATTAGAGCCTCAGGGCTCTGTTGTCCCTTTTGGAGTGGAGGGGGAGACTGGTCTACCCCAGCGCTGAAGGGCTGCTCCACGAGTTGGTCCCCTCTAGGAACTGGCTCCCCAGACAACCCCCACCACGCCCCCCCCACCCCCTGCTGGAAGACATCTATCTAGAAAGAGAGGGAGACAAAGCAAGCAAAGGGAACAGAGCATGTGTTACATATCTGTTTATTTCATTTATTCAGCACTCAGTATAAACAAATGCTTATTGGATGCTTCTTTGTACCAGACAATATATAGTCATTTCAGAACTGGAAAATGTGAACAAAACAGAAAAAAATCTCCTCAAGGAGCTTACATTCTACTAGGGGAAGTAGGTAACAAACAATAATGATATAAATAAAAAAGTAATTTTATGATATGGTTAGAAGGTTGTAACCCCTGAGGAGGGGTGGGGAATAGATCGGGGTAAGTGAGATCAGGAGTGCTTATGGGCAGCAGCAGTTTTAAGGGATGATCATGGGATGATCAGTATAGACCTCCTTGGGAAGGTATTCTGAGCTGAGTCTTGATAGAGGTGAGAGAGCTAGCCAAGCAGATATTTGGGAAAGGACTCCCCAGGCCAGAGAAACATTTAGAGTAAATTGGAAACCACACAAAGGTGGTCAGTGCTACTATGGAAATATTTAGTGAAGTAGGGTGCATGCATGCTCAGTTGCTCAGTCTAGCCTGATTCTTTGTGACCCTATGGACTGTAGTCCACCAGGCTCGTCTTTTCATAGGATTTTTCAGGCCAGAATACTGGAGCAGTTGCCATTTCCTTCTCCAGGTATCTTCCCGGCCCAGCAATGGTACCCTCAACTATTATCCCTCCTTTTGACAGGCAGGTTATTTACCAACAAGCCACCAAGTAAGGGAATTATTGGTGGGCCATTATTTAGGGCCATTGACTGACCTGATGTACGCTTGAAAGGAATGATATGGTTACTACGTGGAAAGTAGACCATCACAGAGGAAGAGGAGAAGTAGCATGAGAGGAAGAAGGCTTGCCTGTCCAAGTGGGAGGTAATGGTGACTCAGACTTGGGTCATAGCAGAGAAAATAGTCAGAAGTGATCAACTTCTGGCTATTTTGAACATATCCAAAGTTCTAGACAGTTGTATGTAAAACAAAATGAGAAGCCAAAGATGATGTCACAGTTTTGACCTAAACAATGGTGATGACAGAATCACTGTCAAAGAATGCAAAGGAACAGGTTTGTGTAGGGTAAGATCAGGATTTCAGTTTCAGACAACCACGTGAAGAAGTAAAGAAATTAGTTTGATATGTCTAGACTTCTAGAGGAAGGTCTGGGTTAGAAATACCACTTTATGAGTCATTAGCATATAGAAAATACTGAAAGGCAGTCAAATTGGATAAGCTCACCCATTGAAGTGTGTGTTGATGGAGAACAAGAAATGATATGAGATGTTGAATTACTCTAACAGTAGGAGAAATGCTGGGCTGGATGAAGCACAAGCTGGAATCAAGATTGCTGGGAGAAATATCAATAACCTCAGATACGCAGATGACACCACCCTTATGGCAGAAAGTGAAGAAGAACTAAAGAGAGCCTCTTGATGAAAGTGAAAGAGGAGAGTGAAAAAGATGGCTTAAAGCTCAGAAAACAAAGATCATGGCATCCGGTCCCATCACTTCATGGCAAATAGATGGGGAAACAGTGGCTGACTTTATTTTTCTGGGCTCCAAAATCACTGGAGATGGAGACTGCAGCTATGAAATTAAAAGACACTGACTCCTTGGAAGGAAAGTTATGACCAACCTAGACAGCTTATTAAAAAGCAGAGACACTACTTTGCCAACAAAGGCCTGTCTAGTCAAGGCTTTTTGGTTTTTCCAGTGGTCATGTAGGTACATGAGAGTTGGACTATGAAGAAAGCTGAGTGCTGAAGAATGGATGCTTTTGAACTGTGGTGTTGGAGAAGACTCTTGAGAGTCCCTTGGACTGCAAGGAGATCCAACCCATCCATCCTAAATGAGATCAGTCCTGAATGTTCATTGGAAGGACTGATGCTGAAGCTGAAACTCCAATACTTTGGCCGCTTCATGCCAAGAGCTGACACATTTGAAAAAACCCTGATGCTGGGAAAGATTGAAGGCAGGAGGAGAAGGGGATGACAGAGGATGAGACGGTTGGATGGCATCACTGACTCAATGGACATGAGTTTGAGTAAATTCCGGGAGTTGGTGATGGACAGAGAGGCCTGAAGTGCTGCAGTCCATGGGGGTCACAAAGAGTCAGACATGACTGAGTGACTGAACTGAACTGAACAGTAGGAGGCTGAGGAGAAGGTGGAGAAGGTGAACACATGAAAAACCAAGGCAGTATTTTGTCCTGGAAGGCAAATTAAGAAGTCTACCGGTGAAGAAGGAGTGGCCAACTCTGGTAAATGCTTATAGGGCAAAGGAGGAGGGGACTGAGAATTAACAATCAGAAACTGGCAGGGCAGGCTTCAGATAAAAGCCTTTAAGTAAATTCCTTTCCTTCACAAGATAAATACTAGAATATTTCAAGAGGCAATGAGTCTGTAATCATTAAGAACGTATCTTTAGAATCAGATCGATATGGACCTGGGTCCCAGCTCTGCCTCAGGTTGGTTTCTGACTTTGGGATAGTAAGTACTTCCTGAACATCAGCTTCCTTCTGTGTAAAAATTAATAGTAATATATACTTCATAAAGTGGTTGGAGGAATTAAATATTTAACTGCTGATCTTCCTGATATTTGCCTGCATGCTAAGTCACTTCAGTCGTGTTCAACTCTTTGTGACCCTGTGGATCATAGCCTGTCAGGCTCCTCTGTCCATGGGGATTCTCCAGGCATGAATACTGTAGTGGGTTGCCATGCTCTTCTCTAGGGGATCTTCCAAACCCAGGGATTGAACCTGTGTCTCTTATGTCTCCTGCATTAGCAGGTGGGTTCTTTATGAGTAGCACCACGTGAGAAGTGCTCCTGATATTTGATGAGTGATAATAAATGGGAGTTATGATTATTGTAAGTCTGGTTATAGTTATCATTAACCCTAGTCAAGGCCACTTTAAATGTGGTTCTAATTTACCTATTCAGCCCAGTTGTTCACCATGTTCCCATATTTCAGACCAAAGTTATCTCTCATCCCCAGAATATTCTGAATGTTCTTAATGCTTTCTCTTTTCCCTTAGCCCATATGTTTTCCTCAGGTTAGAATACCTCCCACCCATCTTTGCCTATCAGGAGCCCTCATATTCTTCAAACTCTCACTCAGGTCCTGTTCTCTTCTAGAATGCTTCCTTTATCACTTCAGTCAGATGCAGTGTTAATCTTCTTGGAATTCATTTAACTCTAATAACTGCACTATCAATATATCTCTAGTACATCCCACATCAAGAATATGAATCTGTTTACATGATCTATTTCCTTGAACTACAGTGTGGGTTCTAAGAGGTTAGGGATGTCTGTCCCACCTTAAAGGTACAACAGTCCTTTGGTGTTGGTAGATAGATGATGATGTTATTTCTCTGGAACTGTTTCATACCTGGACTCTTCTCCACTTTTGAGGGCTGATCTTTAGATCCTTCTACGTAGTGAAACAAAGAACCCTTGAAAATTATGAAGCCTTTTAAAGATGATGTTCAAATGGTCAAAAGATTGGTGTGAGAACTTGAGCAGTAATTCCCAAGAAAGTAAAAGGATGATCTTTAGGAACAAATGAGAAAGTATATATGAAATACCTAAAAGATGCCCAACACAGAAGAACACTAAAAGTGATAATTTACTAATATTATTCACAAAGCACATTTTGTATTCAACTATATGTCTCTAAACATAGGTGTTTCAGACTCATGTTTAAGTAAAACTTGCTAGTGCTCTTGTACATGCTAGGTGCTGTGCTAGGTGCATTCTCGGGTATTACCACATGTGATTCCTATTATAAAACACTCTTATAGCTGAATTTTTTTGTTTTTTAATAAATGAGCAATTTGAGTTTGAATGACTTAGCACTTTATCTAACGTCACATATTTTATGTCTCCAGATTCCAAGTTTAATGTTCTTTCATATGTATTGGTAATAACTATAATATCAGTATTTATTAAGCACTGAATCTACATAATGCATTATACTCAATCATATAGGACACCATTTAATTCTCATGATATACCTGTGAAGAAGCTGCCAAAAAGTCAGGATTCAAGGAAGTCAGACCATTTTCCCAGGTTCACTCAGGTAATGGTTGTGGAACAAGGATTTAAATCCAAATTGGTCTGATTCTGAAGTCAGTGGTTTTCCTACTCCTTACACTATCCATTGTTTTGGAGGCTTCAGTTCAGTTCAGTTCAGTTCAGTCACTCAGTCGTGTCTGACTCTTTGCGACCCCATGAATCGCAGCACGCCAGGCCTCCCTGTCCATCACCATCTCCCAGAGTTCACTCAGACTCATGTCCATTGAGTCCGTGATGCCATCCAGCCATCTCATCCTCTGTCGTCCCCTTTTCCTACTGCCCCCAATCCCTCCCAGCATCAGAGTCTTTTCCAATAAGTCATCTCTTCTCATGAGGTGGCCAAGGTACTGGAGTTTCAGCTTTAGCATCATTCCCTCCAAAGAAATCCCAGGATTGATCTCCTTCAGAATGGACTGGTTGGATCTCCTTGCAGTCCAAGGGACCCTCAAGAGTCTTCTCCAACACCACAGTTCAAAAGCATCAATTCTTCAGCACTCAGCCTTCTTCACAGTCCAACTCTCACATCCATACATGACCACAGGAAAAACCATAGCCTTAACTAGACGGACCTTAGTCGGCAAAGTAATGTCTCTGCTTTTGAATATACTATCTAGGTTGGTCATAACTTTTCTTCCAAGGAGTAAGCATCTTTTAATTTCATGGCTGCAGTCACCATCTGCAGTGATTTTGGAGCCCCCCAAAATAAAATCTGACACTATTTCCACTGTTTTCCCATCTATTTCCCATGAAGTGATGGGACCGGATGCCATGATCTTCGTTTTCTGAATGTTGAGCTTTAAGCCAACTTTTTCACTCTCCTCTTTCACTTTCATCAAGAGGCTTTTTAGCTCCTCTTCACTTTCTGCCATAAGGGTGGTGTCATCTGCATATCTGAGGTTATTGATATTTCTCCCGGCAATCTTGATTCCAGCTTGTGTTTCTTCCAGTCCAGTTTGAGTGGGAGATGCGCGGATACTTTGCCTCAATGTGACAACGTTGTAGGCTGTTTCTTAGTTGTCACTGGCCAGAAAACAATGGCTTGAGATCTCTCATTTGGTTTTTAATTGAATAGTTCATGGAACTCCTGAAATGTCTTCTGCATTTTTGACTCCAAGTCCTTCATCTTTTCCTTTGCCTGAGTAATTTCACACATTATTCCAGCCTTACAATAGCTGAAACCTCTTCTGGGAAGCCTTTCTTTCTCTTTCTTGTCTAAATAGTGTTGTGTTTGACAAGAGTTCTCATGGTGCTCTGAACTAATCTGTATCACCCACCAATCACAATGCTATTCCACTCTTCCCCTCCCCCAAAGTAGGTCTTTAAAGTTCATAGTCACCACAGAGCTGCAAACATGGAAAACACTCCAAAAGTTTTGCTATTCTCAGTAGTATCTTTCACTGTATCCTTGTAGTCAGTGATTCAATCTTCAGCAAAAACAATTTTTTTTCTCAATTACTGATAGCATGTTTCTCCCCTACTTCCCACTCTGAAGTGGTTTTCCTCTTCCTATATTTTTGGGAACAAGAACTTCATTTTAGTTAAGAACGTTTTGCCAGACCATTCCGGATTTTACACATTATTTCTTTGTTCTTAGGCCACCATTACCTCTGTTCTTTCCAGGTTTGGAAAGTGACATTTTCTCTGAAACTGAATTGTGTTCCTTTTTGCTTTTGTCTGAGTTTTTGCTTTAGTTTTTGAGTGGTCTTATTATTATTATTATTATTTTAAGTAGCTAGAGATCATTTCTATGAAGACCTACAAGACCTTCTAGAACTAACACCCAAAAAAGATGTCCTTCTCACTATAGGGAACTGGAATACAAAAGTAGGAAGTCAAGAGATACCTGGAGTAACAGCAAAGTTGGGCTTGGAGTACAAAATAAAGCAGGTCAAAGGCTAACAGAGTTTTGCCAGGAAAATGCACTGGTCATAGCAAACACCCTCTTCCAACAACACAAGAGAAGACTCTAAACATAGATATCACCAGATGGTCAATACCAAAATCAGACTGATTATATTCTTTGCAGCCAAAGATGGAGAAGCTCTATACAGTCAGCAAAAACAAGACCAGGAGCTGACTCTGCTTCAGATCATGAACTCCTTGTTGCCAAATTCAGACTTAAATTGAAGAAAGT
The DNA here is from genome assembly GCF_016772045.2 of Ovis aries. Classification (NCBI taxonomy): domain Eukaryota; kingdom Metazoa; phylum Chordata; class Mammalia; order Artiodactyla; family Bovidae; genus Ovis; species Ovis aries. The sequence continues at coordinate 55,883,945 of NC_056055.1, forward strand.
AGGGAAAACCACTAGACCATTCAGATATGACCTATATAGGATCCCTTATGATCATACCAGGGGAAGTGACAAATAGCTTCAAGGGATTATATCTAATAGGCATAATGCCTGAAGAACTATGGATGGAGGTTCATGACATTGTACAGGAGGCAGTGATCAGACCATCCCCAAGCCAAAAAAAAAAAAAAAAAAAAACCTACAAAAAGGCAAAGTGGTTGTCTGAGGAGGTCTTAGAAATAGCTGAGGAAAGAAGAGAAGCTAAAGGGAAAGCAGAAAAGGAAAGATATACCATTTGAATGTAGAATTCCAAAGAATAGCAAAGAGAGAGGAGAATGCCTTCCTCAGTGATCAGTGCAAAGAAATAGAAGAAAGCAATAGAATGGGAAAGACTAGAGATCTCTTAAAAAAAAAAAATTAGAGATACCAAGGGAAAATTTCATGCAAAGATGGGCACAATAAAGGACAGAAATGATATGGACCTAACAAAAGCAGAAGATATTAAGAAGTGACAACAATACACGGAAGAACTATATAAAAAATATCTTCATGACTCAAATAAGTATGATGATGTGATCACTAATCTAGAGGCAGACATCCTGGAATGTGAAGTCAAGTGGCCCTTAGGAAGCATCACTATGAACAAAGCTAGTGGAAGTGATGGAATTCCAGTTGAACTATTTCAAATCCTAAAAGATGATCCTGTGAAAGTGCCGCACTCAATATGCCAGCAAATTTGGAAAACTCAGCAGTGGCCACAGGACTGGAAAATGTCAGTTTTCATTCCAATCCCAAATAAATGCAATGCCAAAGAATGTTCAAAATACCACACAATTGCACTCATCTCACATGCCAGCAAAGTAATGCTTAAAATTCTTCAAGCAGACTTGAACAGTATGTGAACCATGAACTTCCAGATGTTCCATCTGGATTTAGAAAAGACAGAGGAGAGTTCAAATTACCAACATCTATTTGGCAGAAAAACATGTGGAAACTTGTAGAAAACTTGTGAAAAACTTCTGCTTCTGTTTTATTTCCTACACCAAAGCCTTTGTGTGGATCACAACAAACTGTGGAAAATTCTCAGAGATAGGAATACAGATGACCTTACCTGCATCCTGAGAAATCGGTATGCAGATCAAGAAGCAACAGTTAGAACTAAATGTGGAACAACAGACGGGTTCCAAATTGGGAAAGCAGTACATCAAGGCTGTATATTGTCACCCTGCTTATTTAACTTATATGCAGAGTACATCATGTGAAATGCTCTGTCAGATGAAGCACAAGCTGGAATCAAGACTGCTGGGAGAAATATCAATAACTCCAGATATGAAGATGACACCACCCTTATGGCAGAAAGTGAAGAAGAACTAAAGAGCCTCTTGATGACAGTGAATGAGGAGAGTGAAAAAGTTGACTTACAGCTCAACATTCAGAAAACTAAGATCATGGCATCTGATCCTATCACTTCACGTCAAATAGATGGGGAAACAGTGGAAACAGTGGCTGGCTTTTATTTTGGGGGGCTCCAAAATCACTGCAGATGGTGATTGCAGCCATGAAAGTAAAAGGCAATTGCTCCTTGGAAAGAAAGCTATGAGCAACCTAGATAGCATATTAAAAAGCAGAGACATTGGCAACAAAGTCCATCTAGTCAAAGTTTTGGTTTTCCAATAGTCATGTATGGATGTGAGTTAGACTATAAAGAAAGCTGAGTGCCAAAGAACTGATGCCTTTGAACTGCAGTGTTGGAGAAGACCCTTGAGAGTCCCTTGGACAGCAAGGAGATCTAAACAGTATCCTAAATGAAATCAGTCCTGAATATTCATTGGAATGATTAATGCTGAAGGTGAAACTCCTTTACTTTGGCCACCTGATGTAAAGAGCTGACTCATTGGAAAAGACCTTGACTCTGGGAAAGATTGAAAGGTGAGGCGAAGGGGATGACAGAGGATGAGATGGTTGGATCTCACCAACTCACCAATTCAATGGACATGAGTTTGGGCATGCTCTGAGAGTTGATGATGGACAGGGAAGCCTGGTGTGCTGCAGTCCATGGGGTCACAGTGACTTGAACACAACTGAGTGACTGAACTGAACTGAAAGCTCATGTTCCAAGCATTCATGAATGAAATGATATGTAAATAGAAAACCACACAAACTAATGCTGTGACATTCCAAATCTCTGACACAGAGGTGTGGACAGGGTCAGGATGCCTTCTACACTGCATCATGTGGGGTATGATTTTCTCTTTCACCACCCTAACTAGACTGGCCACGTCTAAGACATGCTCTGGATGAATAGAGAATAACTCTTACTGATGTAGTTTCAGTCATCTTTCCCGACTCTCTTACCCCGTGATTAGATGCTACAGAAACAAGATTTGGAATTAGCCAGTGGAGGTAGATACCATGGTGAAAGACCTAGCATATACTTGAGACATGGCACATTACTTTAAGGAAGACCCCCACTTTATTCTTTGAGAAGCACGTAAGAAGTGCTGTAGCATGTTGGCGGTTGACCAGGGGTTACTCTTCTCTCAGATCGAGTTTCAAATTCTATTTCTGAAATTTGTTAGAAGTTAATATCTTGAACACGTGATTTAACATCCATGAAGTCCAGTTTATTAATATTCATGTATAAAATCATAGTCCATTAAGATTTGATAGGATACGTATGATTACAGTGTCTGCCTGCAACAGGCACTAAATAAACAGTGATTATACACAGTATTGGAAAAGACTCTGATGCTGGGGGAGATTGGGGGCAGGAGGAGAAGGGGATGATAGGGGATGAGATGGCTGGATGGCATCACTGACTCGATGGACGTGAGTTTGAATGAACTCCGGGAGTTGGTGATGGACAGGGAGGCCTGGCGTGCTGCAGTTCATGGGTTTGCAAAGAGTCGGACACGACTGAGTGACTGAACTGAACTGAACTGATACACATTTTTGTTACATAGAGGTTTACAAAGCATGTTTATAGAAAATAAATTTGTGAGAAAGATGAGCTCTATCTTCACTACATGCCCTAGGAACCTCATCATTTCTGGTCTCCCTGTCTCCTGTTTAGACCTTGTTCATAGCAAGAGATGGTTTTATATTCACATTTTAGTCCATGGTACATAGTAAACCTTTAGTATTTTTTAGCTAGGCTTTAGGGTGAAATTCACTCAGATGACCATTATATACTGTGGGCAGGATCCCTTAGAAGAAATGGAGTAGCCATCATGGTCAACAAAATAGTCTGAAATGCAGTACTTGGATGCAATCTCAAAAATGACAGAATCATCTCTGTTCTGTTTCCAAGGCAAACCATTGAGTATCATGGTGATCCAAGCCTATGCTCCAACCAGTAACGCTGAAGAACCTGAAGTTGAACGGTTCTATGAAGACCTACAAGACCATATAGAACTAACACCCAAAAAGATGTCCTTTTCATTACAGGGGACTGGAATGCAAAAGTAGGAAGTTAAGAAACACCTGGAGTAACAGGCACATTTGGCCTTGGAGTACAGAATGAAGCAGAGCAAAGGCTAATAGAGTTTTGCCAAGAGAACACACAAGTCATAGCAAACACCCTCTTCCAACAGCACAAGAGAAGACTCTACATATGGACATTTCCAGATAGTCAACACTGAAATCAGATTGATTAGATTCTTTGCAGCCAAAGATGGAGAAGCTCTACACAGTCAGCAAAAAAAGACCAGGAGCTGACTATGGCTCAGATCATGAACTCCTTATTGCCAAATTCAGATTTAGGTTGAAGAAAGTAGGGAAAACCACTAGACCATTCAAGTATGACCTAAATCAAATCCTTTATGATTATACAGTGGAAGTGAGAAATAGATTTAAGGGACTAGATCTGATGGAGTGCCTGATGAACTATGGATGGAGGTTCATGACATTGTACAGGAGACAGGGATCAAGACCATGCCTATGAAAAAGAAATGCAAAAAAGCAAAATGGCTGTCTGAGGAGGCCTTACAAATAGCTGTGAAAAGAAGAGAAGTGAAAAGAAAAGGAGAAAACTAAAGATATAAGCATCTGAATGCAGAGTTCCAAAGAATAGCAAGGAGAGATAGGAAAGCTTTCCTCAGTGAACATGCAAATAAATAGAAGAAAACAACAATGGGAAAGATTAGGGATCTCTTCAAGAAAATTAGAGATACCAAGGGAACATTTCATGCATAGATGGGCTTGATAAAGGACAGAAATGGTCTGGACCTAACAGAAGCAGAAGATATTAAGAAGAGGTGGCAAGAATACACAGAAGAACTGAACAAAAAGGATCTTCATGACCGAGACAGTCACGATGGTGTGATCACTCACCTTGAGCCAAACATCCTGGAATGTGAAGTCAAGTGGGCCTTAGGAAACATCACTATGAACAAAGCTAGTGGAGGTGATGGAATTCCAGTGGAGCTGTTTCAAATCCTGAAAGATGATGCTGTGAAAGTGCTGCACTCAATATGTCAGCAAATTTGGAAAACTCAGCAGAGCCTCAGGACTGAAAAAGGTCAGTTTTCATTCCAACCCCAAAGAAAGGCAATGCCAAAAAATGCTCAAACTACAGCACAATTGCACTCATCTCAAAATTCTCCAAGCCAGGCTTCAGCAATACGTGAACTGTGAACTTCCAGATGTTCAAGCTGGTTTTAGAAAAGGCAGAGGAACCAGAGATCAAATTGCCAACATCTGCTGGATCATCAAAAAAGCAAGAGAGTTCCAGAAAAACATCTATTTCTGCTTTATTGACTATGCCAAAGCCTTTGACTGTGTGGATCACAATAAACTGTGGAAAATTCTGAAAGAGATGGGAATACCAGACCACCTGACCTGCCTCTTGAGATACCTGTATGCAGGTCAGGAAGCAACAGTTAGAACTGGACATGGAACAACAGACTGGTTCCAAATAGGAAAAGGAGTACGTCAAGGCTGTATATTGTCACCCTGCTTATTTAACTTCTATGCAGAGTACATCATGAGAAACGCTGGGCTGGAAGAAGCACAAGCTGGAATCAAGATTTCCAGGAGAAATATAAATAGCCTCAGATATGCAGATGACACCACCCTTATGGCAGAAAGTGAAGAGAAACTAAAAAGCCTCTTGATGAAAGTGAAAGTGTAGAGTGAAAAAGTTTACTTAAAGCTCAGATTCAGAAAACGAGGATCATGGCTTCTGGTCCCATCACTTCATGGGAAATAGATGGGGAAACAGTGGAAACAGTGTCAGACTTTATTTTTTGGGGCTCCAAAATCACTGCAGATGTGACTGCAGCCATGAAATTAAAAGATGCTTGCTCCTTGGAAGGAAAATTATGACTAAACTAGATAGCATATTGAAAAGCAGAGGCATTAATTACTTTGCCCACAAAAGTCTGTCTAGTCAAGGCTATGGTTTTTCTAATCGTCATGTATGGATGTGAGAGTTGGACTGTGAAGAAAGCTGAGCACCAAAGAATTGATGCTTTTGAACTGTGGTGTTGGAGAAGACTCTTGAGAGTCCCTTGGACTGCAAGGAGATCCAACCAGTCCATCCTAAATGAGACCAGTCCTGGGTGTTCATTGGGAGGACTGATGCTAAAGCTGATACTCCAATACATTGGCCAACTCATATGAAGAGTTGACTCATTGGAAAAGACCCTGATGCTGGGAAGGGTTGGAGGCAGGAGGAGAAGGGGATGACAGAGGATGTGATGGGTGGATGGCATCACCGACTCGATGGACATGAGTTTGAGTAGACTCCAGAATTTGGTGATGGACATGGAGGCCTGGTGTGCTGTGATTCATGGGGTTGCAAATAGTCGGACACAACTGAGTGATTGAACTGAACTGAACTGAGGGAGGATCTGTGGCCATTTTAAGGTCTCCTAGCAAGTAGACTGTTTGTCAATATGGAATGCAGAGAATTCATCAAGTCCAGTCAGTTTTCTGCTCTGTTTTTCCAATGTTGGCATGTCTGGTAGTAATATCATGTCTATTGGTGGTCCAGACCTTAAGGAAGTTAGCTTATTTTTATATATGATTTTATCTAAAAATTTCCATTCTTTTAACTCTGAGAGTTGAAGTAAATATGAGGTCTTCATATGGGAATAAAAAGTAAGGAAGAAGCTATTAAAGGCTGTAAAGTCTGCAGTGCTTTTGTAGAGGCAGTTCCTTCTGTAGAGTGAAGACTGCAGTTGGAGCGGCATTTTAGCTTTGAGTCTTGTTAGTTCATTTTTTCTAAGGCATAATTACTGAATTGGACACACTTTGTAAATTGGCTGTGAGAGTGACAATGTTTGCAAGCCTTTAGTTTATGTGCTTTGAGGTCAAAAGAAGTTCTTTAGATCTCATTTTAATGTTTCTTATCTCTAGACAGATCCTTCCTATTAATTGGTGCATGCTTTCACTCCCTCAGTGAATATCTTTTGAGAGATATAAATGTTAAATGACGCACTTTCATCTGAGGGAATGTTTCCCACATTGTAGAATGAAGCATCATAAATAATGATCAACAGTGTTTTTGTTTTTTCCTAATAGATAATCAAAGCCAGACCTTTAGTAACTTGGCATTCTTGAAAACCACTACATTCCTTGATGAGTCTATTTCACAACTGCCCAATTAGTGTGAAACCATTAAAAAGATCCAGAGAGAATACTGTGGTTCAAAATGAGAGACGCTGAAGCATAAAGTAGTATAAAATCTAAATTATATATAAAGAATCTGAACTACCTGAAAGATACAATATACAAACTATTGTCAGATTAGGTGTTTGTCTTTACATTTAAGTTTTTAATCCATTTTTAGCTTTTTTTGTGTGTATGGTATATAATCTATTAAAGTATCAAATCACCATATTGTACGTGTGAAACTAATATAATATTATATGTCAACTATCCTTCAATTTAAAAACAATGACTGTATATATAATATGAGGTTTGTGTGCAGCTCAGGGAAGACTGATGAAGAATTCTGAAATTATGATTTAGTCAAATGCCGGCAAATAGGTTTTCTTTTGTGAATCGGGCTCGTCTGGTGGCTCAGTCAGTAAAGAATCTGCCTGCAGTGCAGGAGACCAGGTTCAATCCGAGGGTCGGAAAGATGCCCTGGGGAAGGAAGTGGCAACCCACTCCAATATTCTTGCTTGGAAAATCCCATGGACAGAGAAGGGTCTGCTGGACTATAGTCCATGGGGTCATAAGAGTTGCACCCAACTTAGTGACTAAACCACCACCTCCTTGTGAATTACCTCAGAATGAAAAATACTCATGGGTATGTTTTGTTTAAAGCAGTTAAAGCTGCTTCTCTCTTCATGAGAAAGAGTGCTACGGGCTCACAGCAGTGTTATACAATGAGTGCAGAAAGGAGGAGTGACAGCATCCATCCTTCCACTTTGCCTCTGTGAACTTAGACAAAGGCTCAGGTTCGTTCTGGAAAGAACATGAATCTGCTTCATTACTCTCATAATTTTCCTAAGTATGTTCTGGATATCTCCTCAGATACTTCCAGATAATTTATTTTAACTCTTCTTTTTCTGATGAAATCTGGGGCAGCCATTTGCATATGTTAACTAAGAAGGGGGTAGATTAAAGATGCTTCACGTTCTTGAGTTGTTATATCTTCTAGAGCTTGCTGACAAAAGGAGCAAACTTGGGCAGGTTTCTGTAGCTTTCTCTGCAGAAGATCCTTTTGACATCTGATGAAACATAAAGCTTTTCATGGTGTTGGGCATCTCCAAATGAAACAGCAAATGCAAATATTATAGGACCATTTATCAGAGTCTTTTTCATGAAATCACTGTTCTTGAGCTACTGTAGAGAAATAATAATTTTTTTTCTTTAGCGTAATTTCCCTCAGGTCATATGTAACTAGAGTTTATATCAGGAAGGCCCCAAATGGATCTCTTGTGTTTTACTGCGCTGCTATGGCTAATCTGTAAAAGAGGCTGTCTATTTAACAACTGGGCGTAGTTGCTTCTGACGAGCCTTTCCAGAATCTGCTCCCAAACTTAATGACTAAAATTCCAGTGCAAGACAAAGCTTGAAAATTCATTTACTTAAGAAGCTGACTCCCTATAGGTTAACAAGTTGTGGACCAAAGTATTGAATTATCAGGTGCTTGTGATCAAATGTGTGTGCATATAGTTGGAGATCTATCAGTGTTTGCATTCTTAATTTCCTTCTGTGACTTATAGTAAATCTTTAAATGTGCCAAAAAAAGGTACCTCTAGTCAAAGCTATGGTTTTTCCAGTAGTTAAGTATGGATGTGAGAATTGGACTATAAAGAAAGCTGAGTGCTGAAGAATTGATGCTTTTGAACTGTGGTGTTGGAGAAGACTCTTGAGAGTCCCTTGGACTGCAAGGAGATCCAACTAGTCCATCCTAAAGGAGATCAGTCCTGGCTGTTCATTGGAAGGACTGATGCTGAAGCTGAAACTCCAATACTTTGGCCACCTGATGTGAAGAACTGACAGATTTGAAAAGACCCTGATGCTGGGAAAGATTGAGGGCAGGAGGAGAAGGGGATGACAGAGGATGAGATGGTTGGATGGCATCAGTGACTCAATGGACATGAGTTTGATTAAACTCAGGGAGTTGGCGATGGATAGGGAGGCCTGTTGTGCTGCAGTCCATGGGGTCGCAAAGAGTCTGACATGACTGAGTGACTGAACGGACTGAAATGTGTTCCAGTCAGTCCTACTTTCCCTCCTTTCCTTTCTTTCTTGTCCCTTCTCTCTCTCTCTCCTTTTCTCTTTCCTTCCTCTCTCTCTTCTTGTCAATCTGTTAATAAAGAAATGTACAATAAATATCATTTGGTTTAAAATGGTAATGAAGCATAGACGATACTTGCCCTCTAAGAACTTACTCCTCAGTTGAGGGACTTTTGACTGAATATTATAAGGAATTTATAAAACATTGGCAATGAATATGTGTTATTTCAAAATTATGTACATAAAGCCTTATTAAGTGGTCTTGAGTATGTTTTCAGGAAGGCATCTGTGATCCATTCTTGCTTTTTGCCTGGTTTTTGCATTTACAGCTAATAACATGAAAAAATAAATGAATGCCAGGAAATAAACACTCTTTCCCCTTGTATTTTTGTAACAGTTTTCTCCCTATTTGGTTCTTTTGATTCATCAAGTTAACCTCAAAATCATTATAGTGATCAGTTCCAAATAAAGATCTGTTGACACGTGACAGATGCAATAGATGCAGCAGATGAACTGAAACCTGACTCAGAGCATAAGAAATTGTGTTAAACACTTCCTCCCTTGCCACCGCATGTGCGTCAGCATCCTGGTAATTTTGAAGATGAACTCAGCTGAATGTACTAGACAAAGAGATTTTCCCCCCTCTTTCTCAGGATTAAAGTGTTTGGTTTTAACAAGAACTTCAGAATTAATCTTCATGTGCTTCCTTATCTTTTCTTGCTCCACTGAGCTTTTCAAACATAAATGCCCTGAAGCAGCACACCATGCATCTTAACACACTGGAGGCTCTGAACATGACAATCACGGGGTTGTCTTTACCACCAACTATCAGAAAGAAATCACGGGCCTCTGTTTCTTTCTTGCACTCAGTAGGGAAAAGCCACCCCTTCAGTGCTCCTTACCCCTCACGCCTGCCTTGACCGAGTCCCCCATCTTGCTTCTCCATCAGCAGGACTGCGGGCATTGTATTCAGCTTGTAGCATCTAGTGGTTAACCAGGAGAAACATGACTTATTTTAATTGCTTGGGAACAAAACAATAAAAAACCTCCCACAGAACCAGACTCCAGAAGTGGATCTCCTGGCCTTTTGTACCAGGAATGAAAAAATTCAACAGAGATGCTCAGAGCAAAGGATTCACTCCCATTCTCCACCCTGTAGCAGGAAGCAGTGGTGCTATTTAGTATTCAGCTCTTTTTTTCCAAAGTTCTGGTAAATTAAGAATGACTTCATCACTACCCTCGCCCAACACACACCCAAGTTAAAGCAAGAAGAAAGTCTAATTAGATGCATATATTTTATAAATTAGACAATAGAGAATAATAGGTCCATTTTGGAAGAGGGGCATTTTTGAAGAATAACTGTCAGATGATAAAATGTTTTATAATGACTCATCTAAATGATAAGAGGCTCTCAGCAGTTCTCCAAGATGAAATTTGCAAAAAAAAAAAAAAAAAAATTAAGGTCTGACACTCCTTTCCCATCGCTAATATAGAATTAGCTTTAAGTTGTGCCCCTGGATGACCTTCCTCCAGTAAGACATCTTTAGCTGGTATCTAAGTTCATAAATGCTAACATCTGGAGCTTCATCTCAATTTTTCCAGTTCTCTCTTTGGTAGGCAGAATTCTAAAAATACTCCCCAAGATTCTGCACTCTTAATTCCTGGAACTTGTGAATATCATGAGAGATCATTCCTATGATTGTTGTTTAGTCGCTAAGCCGTGTCTGACTGTTGTGACGCCGTGGACTGTAGCCCTCCAGGCTCCTCTGTCCATGGGATTTCCCAGGCAAGAATACTGGAGTGGGTAGGCATTCCCTTTTCCAGGGGATTTTTCTATGATTATGCTATATAGCACAGTTGACCTTGAGATAGGGAGATTATCCAGGTAGACTTCATCTAATTATTTAGAATTCCTTTAAAAAAGAGAGGTTTTTCCAGTGGCTTAGAAAATGAGAAGTCACAGAGATCTGATGCTCTCTTGTTGATATGAATATGGAGGGTGCACATGCCAATGGCTATGCAGCCTTTAGGGAGCTGAGTTGCCTCTGCTGTACCTGTATCCCTTACCCCCACCCCTCACCCAGGCTGTTGGCCAGCTAGCAAAGGATACCTTATCCATAAGGAGCTGAATTCTGTCAATATCTTTAATGAGCTAGGAAACAAATATTTTTCAAGAAGCTTCACTTAAGAACCCATTTTTGTGACACCTTGATTTTGGCCTTGTGAGACTCTGAAGACAGAACCCAGTTGCACCTGCTTGGATTTCCCACTTCCCAAACTGTAACCTAATAAAAGGACATTATTTTAAGCTGCTAATTTGGTGGTAATTTGTTACAAAGCACATGAATATATCCTACCTTCCTTATAGACACTCACACCTTACTGGAAATAAACTGGAGCTGGAACACAAGAATTTTAACTTTGTTGGAACTTTTATTCCTTTAGGTGCTTGAGTTTAATTAATGATTTTGGGAATTAAAATATGCAAGCTATGATAGTCTCTTATTGATGAATGCCCATTATTATCTTATCAAACATTCAAAGGTAAATTCAGTAACATTTAAGACAGAATAATAAGAGCTTTTATATGTTGAGTAGAAAAGAGCCTGTCTCATAAGCACAATGTGCTTCTTTTTGTACCTAATAAGAACTGACAGGAGTGAGAGAGAGTTAGACTGTTGGCCTTAGTGAGACTAAAATGTTAATGTAAATCACAGCCATTTACTTAATCAACATTAGAGATTATTAACACATTTAGAGGAATTTTGTTTTACAGTAATGCGTTTTGCTACATCATTTAATATTTAATTCACTTGGATTTATCTTCAGGGAAATAGTGACATATTTAGCATAAATTCTGATTTTTCCATATGATAAGATGTGAATGTTTTATGGAAGGACATGCAATAAAATAGGCTTTATTGGGTGGGTACATTTAAGTTCAGCAGTAGAGCAAAGGAACATGTTATGATCATATAAAGTCTTGGTAAGAGCATAACTTTAAATTCATTTTAAATCTGGGTATGAACTTCAGTATTTAGTTTCTAAATGTGAATAATTAGACTTTTTTATGTATGTATATAAAGGGAATTCCAGAAAAACATCTACCTCTGTTTTATCAGCTATGCTAAAGCCTGTGACTGTGTGGATTATAACAAACTGTGGAAAGCTCTTAAAGAGAACAGCAGACTGTCTTACCTGTCTCCTGAGAAACCTGTATGTGGGTCAAGAAGCAACAGTTAGAAAGAACCCTGTATGGAACAACTGATTGGTTCAAGACTGAGAAAGGAGTACAACAGGGCCGTCTCCTGTCACCCTGTTTGTTTAACCTATACACTGAGCACATCATGAGAAATGCCGGGCTGGATGAGTTTCAAGCTGGAATCAAGATGGGCAGGAGAAACATCAGTAACCTCAGATACGCAGATGATATCACTCTAATGGCAGAATGTGAAGAGGAACTAAAGAGCCTATTGATGAGGGTGAAGGAGGAAAGTGAAACAGCTGGCTTAAAAAAAAACTAAGGTCATGGCATCCTGCCCCATTACTTCATGGCAAACAGAAGAGGGAAAGGTGGAGGCAGTGATGGATTTCCTCTTCTTGGGCTCCAAAATCACTGCAGATGGTGTTTGCAGCCATGAAATCAGAAGTTGTTTGTTTCTTGGCAGGAAAGCTATGACAAAACTAGACAGTGTATTGAAAAGCAGAGACATCACTCTGCCAACAAAGGTTCGTAGTCAAGGCTATAGTCTTCCCAGTGGTCACATACAGTTGTGAGACCTGGACCATGAAGACAAAGAATTGATGGCTTCAAACTGTGGTGCTGGAGAAGGCTCCTGAAGTCCCTTGGATGGCAAGGAGATCAAATCAGTCAATCTTAAGGGAAACCAACCCTGAATACTCACTGGAAGGATAGATGTTGCAGCTTAAGTATTTTGATCATCTGATGCGAACAGCTGACTCATTGGATGCTGATGCTGGGAAAGACTGAGAGCAGAAGGAGAAGAAGGCATCAGAGGATGAGATGGCTGGATGGCATCACTGATGCAATGGACATGAACTTGGGCAAACTTTGGGAGATAGTGAGGGACAGTGAGGCCTGGCGTGCTGAAGTTCATGGGGTCGCAAAGAGTTGGACGTGACTGGGTGAGTGAACAACAGTGGATATACATGTATATAGACACTTCTGTACAAGAAACTTGCCTGAGTAATGGATGTTTAGAGAATATCTTCTGATTGTGTTTTCTGTTTAACTGGTGTTTAATTTTGCCCATGATAATTGAAAATCTTAAGTATACTATCCTGCTTTCTTGTCTAAATAATTATACTACTCTGAAAATGAACATATTTTGAGCTCTTACAGGTTCAGACTTATTATTAGATCAAGGGTTGATGTCAACAACTTGAAATCATACATTAAGATATTTGTTTTTAGAGTAAATTTATATATATTTATTTTAACTTTTTCATCAAATATAGAGTAGTAAAGAGTTATGTGAACTTTGATTTTGATTTCACTTAATTGAAGATATGTGTGGGTATGTGCATAAATAATTGGTATGTTTACCATCCATAAAACTGTAGAAAATAGGAATATAAAAAGTAAAATATAAAAATCATATATGATCTTCCTCACTGTTTATCTGTTGGGGTATGTTCTCTCAGTTTTTTATTTATGCAGTAATGTTAATTAAATGTAATTATATTAAATATACTAAACCAACTATTAATTAAACAATTAATTATACCAAATAATTAATTTAATTAAATATTATATTTAATATAATAAATTAAGTATAGAATGGTTATGCCAATACCTCAGTTTAAAGAAATATTTGCAATGTGGTCCATATATAGGATAGAGGAAGAGATCAGTCTTTGAGAAAGAGAGGGGTGATAGAAAGGGTAGAGTGTTAGAGCTTGAAATATAAATATAGGCTACCTCTTTCTAATGGAAAAGAGAAGTGACACAGAGTAATGGGTAATTTAGGAGGTGTTTATATTAGTCTTGGAATGTCGTCAGAGAGGCAAATATACACACATACTCAGACACATATATATCCCCCCTGGACCTGGGTGGGTGGTAGTAAGGAAACACTAGGTTACTGAGAATAAACCGCAAATTCCATCATTGATGAGTAATTGAGGGTGACTCTTTTCTCAACAATGCACAATCTGTTCGAGTCTTTGACATTCAAAGAAACCAGTGTTGCTGCACGTGGAGGGAAATTTTCTAGTGTACTGAGGGATGTCTTTTCTTTCCCTATTAGCTAAATCATACAATTTTAGAACTGGAAAGAATCGTAGAAATGTTTTAATACTAACTCATTTAATGAAGGCAGATAATAAAATCTAGGGAAGTAAATTGACATGCCAAGAATCATTAAACCTTTTTAATAATGGTCAAGAACTCATGTTCCTTAATTTTCAGTCTACCATCTTTCTCAACTGTCCAGTGAAATCAATTAACAAACATTTATTGCACACCTTCTGTGTTCAGGAAAATATTTAAATATAGTGATAATAAAAGACATTTATTCAAGTGCCTCTGTCATCAAAGCACTTACATGTATGAATCATAATAAAACCATATGTTATTAAGATCATAACCATGTGAATTTGACTGAAAACAATAAAAGATACTACGAAAAAGAAAGCACTGGACTGGAGTCACTAGAAATCATTTTTCTGAAGTAGTAGTAGTAATATAGATTTTGGAAGTAAATGTTCTTTTCAGGGTTTGAAAGAGATCTGCCTTTGGAAAATATATCACTATAATTTTTAATTTTCAAAAGGCTGTGTTTGTTACTACATAAAATGTGGTTGCTAACTTCTTTTTTACTAATTAGAAGATATGCTACTGCCACTGCTGCTAAGTCGCTTCAGTCTGTCCAACTCTGCGACCCCGTAGATGGCAGCCCACCAGGCTCCCCCGTCCCTGGGATTCTCCAGGCAACAACACTGGACTGGGTTGCCATTTCCTTCTCCAATGCATGAAAGTGAAAAGTGAAAGTGAAGTCGCTCAGTTGTGTCTGACTCTTAGCGACCCTATGGACTGCAGCCCACCAGGCTCCTCTGTCCATAGGATTATCCAGGCAAGAGTACTGGAGTGGGTTGACATTGCCTTAGAGAGTATAGTCTGTACAATTTCTACTATAACATCTTTATTAGCATTTTTATTTTGCTGCATTTGGCAGATATTTCACGAACACTTACTCATGATATTATTTAAATATTTGTTATTTTTACTTTCATATAATTTATTATACTTTGCTTACTTTTTTTTGAAAAGTCTATGATTCTATTAATATTTCCTTATATTTTTAATAATTTTTGCTTCATTTAACACTTCATTGTAAGCACATACATGTTACTGACCTTTATATCTTTATGGTGGTTTTTACCCACTTTATTGATACCAGATGGCCTTATTTCACTTAGTTTATTCCTTAAATTTCTTTTTTATCTGAAGTTAATTTGCTCATTTTCCTTTTGTTTGCTGATCTTTGTTCAGTCTTTTTCTATCTTTTCAGCTTACATGTACTTTTTCAAGGTACCTCGTAGCTTTTTGGAGAAGGCACTGGCACACCACTCCAGTACCCTTGCCTGAAAAATCCCATGGATGGAGGAGCCTGGTGGGCTTTATCCATGGGGTTGCAAAGAGTCAGACACGACTGAGCAACTTTACTTTCACTTTTCACTTTCATGCATTAGAGAAGGAAATGGCAACCTACTCCAGTGTTCTTGCCTGGAGAATCCCAAGGATAGGGGAGCCTGGTGGGTGCCATCTATGTGGTCACACAGAGTCAGACACGACTTAGCAGCAGCAGCAGCAGCAGCATAGCTTTTTAATATTTTTTGTTAACAGCTTTATTTGGATATAATTCATATCTTTTGTAATTCACTGACCTAAATGACAAATTTAATGGGTTTAATATAGTCAGAGAGTTGCAGAACCATCAGCACAATTTTGGAACAATTTTATCACCTCAAATCCTGGACCCATTAGTCATCACCTTCCAGTCACTCTATCCTTTGTCCCTAGCCTTTGGCAATCCCTACTTTCTGTCTCCATAAATTTGCTTATTCTGGACATTTCTTGTAAATGGAATCATATAAGACATGGTCTTTGTGTCCATGCTCCTTTTCATTTAGCATAATGTTTTTAAGATTTATATATGCTTCAAGTATCTATTGGGACTTCATTTCTCTTTATGGTTGAATAATGTCCCATTGTATTCATGCATCATATTTCTTTTATCAGTTCATCATTTGGTGAATATTTGGGTTATTTCCACTTTTTAGCTCATGTACAAGTTTTTGTGTGGACATGTGGTTTCATTTCTCTTGTATATCTGTCAGAATGAGATTGTTGGGTCAAACAGTAAATCTATGTTCTTTTTTTTTTTTTTTTGAGGAACTATCAGAATATTTGCCAAAGTGGATGTAGTATTTTACTTCCCATCAGCTGTGTATGAGGGTTCCAATTTCTCCATATCCTTCTCAGCACATTACCCTCTCTTTTATTAGAGCCATCCTAAGGGGTCTGAAATGGTGTCTCATGGTTTTGATTTGCATTTCCCTGAAGGTCAATGATGTTGAACATCTTCACATGTGCTGGCTACCTTGTGCTTGTGTAGTATCTTTGGCAATACGTCTATTGGGTTTTATGAGAGTCATTACTTTTTAAAACAGAAGATCAAGTTGTTTACTTACATTCATTGACTAAACCAATATTTGTTTCTTTATCATTTGATGCTTTCTATTTTTTTGATATTTTATCATATGAAGTTATTCAACAATTTCAAATGATTTGATGGTTATGAATACTAGTTTCAACCATTTTGATGGTTCTATTAAAAATTTGTAAAATCTTTCACTTTAAATCTTTCTTTACTAAAACAAGATGAAAATTTTAAAATATCCTTGGAGTTTCACTCAGGCAAAATAGAGGATTTACTAAACTTAAACTTTCACTTTTCACTCCATTCCCAGATTGTGTACATATAGCTTGGATAATAAAGCCAGATTATTGTTATTAGATTGTCATAGAATAATGTTACAAACATCTTGTTTTAAAACTTATTTTACATTCAGCTCCCATTTAGTATGACTCAGCTCTATTTTTGAATAGATTTCAACATGTATGTGAAGTTTTTTTAATTTAATTTTTCTCCTCTATTATACTATTGTCTTTAGCTTATCACTTGGTCAATTGTTGTATGAAATTAATTTTTTCAAGAAAGGCATAAATTGGAATATATAAGCACAAGAATGCCTGTAAAAAGTTTGCTTTCACGTATAAATGAATCAGACAGCAAGAAAAGTTTAGATTTATAATCTTTTCCTTTAAAGATACTTATTGACATATTATATATTGATATTTGAGGTTATAAAGTATGCTTGATATTAAAATGATTTTTTTTACATTTTTACAATTTTTCTTCTTCCCATATATTTAAGGATATTTTTATTATTCTATAGTCAATATTATGTTTAAATATAGATTTCACTTTTGTCATTTTGACCCTTCTTTTCCTGACAGTTTTTGTTTTCCTCTATTTTTACAGTTCCTAAAAGTATTTTTAAAATTATATTATTGATTTGTTTTTATATCAAAATTGCTCTTTTTTCCCTTATGCTGTGCATTAAGTTTTAAACAGGTTTTCCTGTTATCTTTTATTTCCATCCCATTTAATGTTATTGAAATATGTTCAGCCAGTATCAGCTCTTCCCTGGCGGTCCAGTGGCTCTGTGCTCCCAGTGCAGGGGGTATGGGTTAGATCCCTGGTTGGGGAACTCAGATCTCACATATAGCACAGTATGGCAAAACCAAATGATAACAACAACAAACAAACATAAATAAAACAGTGTCTACTGAGCATCATTGTATACTGAGCTGTGCCGAGGATAGATGATGGACACAAAACTTGCTGTCTTGAAACTTCAATGTAGTTGACAAAAAATTAGAGTTGTGGTGCTTGTGATGGAAGGGGAAGTACATGTAGCTAAGTAGATTTGAAATGAGGAATCTTAACAATAAGGTAAGGGAAGACCTTTCAGAAAGAGTAAAAAGTGAAACTTAAGGATGGATATTATTAAATGATTCAGGGTCACAATGATATTGGTAATGGCTGGCAGTGGCAGTGGTTAAGGAATACTAAGAGACAGAGAGATTTATCAGGCTGCCTGAAAAAAAAAAAATCCAGATATACTATAGAGCATGAGTCACCAAATGATGTTATCATCTGATTTTGTAAATAAAGTTTGATTAAATGACAGTCATGCCCTTTTGTTCATGTATTATCGATGGTTGCTTCTATGTGATGATACCAGGGTTGAACAGCTGCAGAAAGTCTCTATAGTCCATGAGGCGTAAAATTTATTATCTGACTTTATATGGAAAAATCTTGTCAATTTCTCCTAAAGAGGGACAAAAATTCATTTTTGGTCTGTATGTCTATTGTGTATCTGTAATGGTTGGAACATACCACAGGATTCTCAGCCAGTTGATATATTTTGTAGGAAGCTGAATTCATATTTTGACTATCTTTGAGCCATACGTGCAAAGCAGTATCCCTTTGCCAGTATTATCCATGGATTTACAGTTTATGGAACTCCTCAGATCTTGCCAATAACTAGTCTTCCAGCTTTTGTTTTGTTCTATATATTTGTATTTTAAAGAGAAATTATGAGAGACCATATAGGAAAATCTAAACAGATGTAATTGCATCTCTGAATTATGTGTGTCACTTGAGATCTTAATAATCTATTGCTGTTGAGTTAGGAATTGATGACATGGGCTAACTTTTATCTTTGGGACTGCTCTACTTTCATTATAAATACCATTATTCCTTCTATATACTAGTCTTAAAAATATTCCAGTTAACCTTAATGACTCTCCTAACTCTCCTCTCATTTTGTATAGTTTTTGTCTTGTGTTCTTGGAACAAAACAGTCCAAGCCCTTATGTGCTGATATAGGTGTGTTCCGTATTCTCCTTTTGTCCAGTTGCCGGTCTGCAAATATCTGTCTGTGAAATTTGTCAGTTTTATATACAGAACACTAATTACCACTGGTGCTCCAATTCCTCTTCTATTCAGAAAACTCCCATTGTGCCCCATTGATATGGCAGGGTTCGGCAGACTATGACTTGCAAGTGAAATCTGACCCTCCTCCAGCTTTCGTATGGCTTGTGAGCCAAGAATGATTTTTATATTTTTAATGGTTTTGAAGGAAAAATAATACTATTTCCTGCTGTGTAAAAATGATATGAAATTCAAATTTCATTATGTATATAATTTTATTGGGACAGAGGGACATTCATTCATTAATACATTGTCTATGACTACTTTCAACATTAAAAAAAAAAAAAAAACTAAGACCATGGCATCCGGTCCCATCACTTCATGGCAAATAGGAGGGGAAAAAGTGGAATTGGTGACAGATTTTACTTTCTTTGACTCCAAAATAATTGCAGATTGTGACTATAGCCATGAAAATAAAAGATGTTTGCTCCTTAGAAGGAAAGCTATCACAAAGCTAGACAGCATATTAAAAAGCTGTCACTGCCAACAAATGTACAAACAGTGAAAGCTATAGTTTTTCCAGCAGTCATGTATGGATGTGAGAGTTGGACCATAGAGAAGGCTGAGCACCAAAGGATTGATGCTTTTGAATCTTGCTAGAGAAGACTTTTGAGAGTCCCTTGGACATCAAGGAGATCAAACCAGTCAATCCTAAAGGAAATAAGACTTCATTGGAAGGACTGTTGCTAAAGCTGAAGCTCCAATGGCTGAAGCCACCTGATGTGAAGAGTTGACTCATTGGGAAAGACCCTGATGCTGGGAAAGATTAACGGCAAAATAAGAAGGAGGCAGAGGATGAGATGGTGAGACACTATCACTGACTCAATGGACATGAATTTGAGCAAAATTCAGGAGATAGTAGAGGTTGGAGGAGGCTGGCATGCTGCAGTCCACGGTGTTGCAGAGTCAGACACTACTTAGCGAATGAACAACAATGACTCTTCATCTACAGTGGCAGAATTGAGCAGTTGCAGCAGAGATGAGGCCCACAAAATCTAAAACATTTACTATCTAATTTAAATATTTACTACTGTTAACTACTTTACAGTGAATATTTTCCAGTCTCTGGTCTATAAAATTTGTTCCAAGTCCTTGGCCTCTGATCACATTTTTATATAATCAGACCTCTTGTAAATTTTCAATACTAGCTTTCCTCCACACAGCCTTCAACTAAATTAACTCTTTTTTATCCTTTGGAAGTGTGAACATTTTCTGCTTTTACTTCAATACCCTACTCTCAATAATGAATAGAAAACCAGGTAGAAGCTAAGTAAGGAAACAGAGAACCTAAGCAACATAATAAACCAACTAGATCCAGCAGATACATACAGAACACTCTACCTAGCAACAATAGTATACACCTTCTTAAATGCATGTGGGGCATTTCCAGGATATATTAGCCTATGAATTAAGTCTTAAGAGGTTTTAAATGATAGACGTCATTCAAAGTATCCTCTCCAACCACAGTGTGCTGAAAATAATGTAACAGAAGTAAAATTGGAAAATTTCCAAATTTGTAGAAATCAAACAAAACAGTTTAAACAACCAGTGGATTAAAGAAGAAATCACAAGGGACACTGGAAAATACATAGAGATTAATGAAAATGAGAATATAATATAAGAAAAACTGACAGGACACAGATTTGCTTTAGCAGTACTAAAGAAATTAATAGCTATAAATTCTTACATTCAAACAAAACAAAACAAGAGAGCTCTCAGTCAACAATCTAGCTTGGTAAATTAAGGAACTAGAAAAAGGACAAAGTAAGCCTAATGATAGCAGAGGACACATGTAATAAATATTAGAGCAGAGATACATGCAATTGAGGATAGAAAAACAATAGAGATATTTAATGAAATGAAAAGTTGATTCTTTTAAAACATCAACAAAGTTGACACTTAACTAGATGAACTAAGGAAAAAACTGAGAAGGCTCAAGTTATCAAAGAGTAAGGACATTAATACTGTTTCTTTCTATAGTAAGTAAAAAGATTGTAAAAAAGAACTATGAACAGGTTCATGCCAACAAGCTGAATAATCTAGATGATGTGGATAAGCACCTAGAAACACAAACTCTATCAAAACCAAATTATGAAAAAACAAAAATTTTGAATAAGTCTTTATCTAGTAGGGAGATTGAATTAGTAATCAGAAATCTAAGAACAAAAGGCTCTGGACCTGATGGTTTCATTGGTAAACATTTAAAATTAGTTAAAGAACTAATAACACTTCTTAAATGTTTCCAAAAGACTGAGGAGAAGTGAATACTTTCCAGATCATTTTACGAGATCATCATTGCCCTGATACCAAAGACAAAGACATAAAAGAAAATGAAGGGTCAATGTCCCCTGTGAACACCGAAGCAACAAAAATCTCAGTAAAATACTAGCAAAATAAATTCAGCAGCCCATTGAGAGGTTTATATTACATGACTGGGTGGGATTTATTCCTAGAATCAAAGGATGTTTCAATATCTGAAAATCAATCAGTGTATTGATAATACATAATACCACATCAACAGAATGAAAGGAAAAACCAACCAACCAACCAAACAAACAAAAAACACAAGATCATCTAAACTGACACAGGAAAAGAATTTGACAAGATTCAACATCCTTTTGTGATAAAAACACTAAAATAATTAGGGATAGAAGAAAGCTACCTCAACATAATAAAAACCATGTGTGAAAATCCCACAGGAAACATAATGGTGAGAGATTGAATGTTTTTACTTTAAGATCAGGAAGAAAGCAAGGGTGACCACGTTAATCATTTCCATTCAGTATAGTACTAGAAATTCCAGCTGGGTCAGTTAGACAATACAAAGAAATAAAAGGTATCTGAATTGGAAAGGAGGAGCTCAAATGATCTCTGTTTGAAGATGATAAAATTTTATATGTTGAGAAGTCAAAAGATTCCACAAAACTGTCAGAACTAATAAATGAGTTCAGCAAGGTAGCAAGAAACAGTCACTACACAAAAATCAATTTTGTTTCTATTCATGAGTAACGAACAATTTGAAAAGGAAATTGTGAAAACAGTTTTGCTTATAATAGCAGCAAAAGGGATAAAATATTTAGGAATAAGCTTAACCAGGGAGGTAAAAGACTTGTACAATGAAGATTACAAAGCATTATTGAAAGAAATTAAAGAAGACATAAATAAGTGAAAACATGTCTCATGCTCATGGATTGGAAGACAATATTGTTAAAATGTCAATGATACCCTAACTGATGTAAGGATTCAACACAATTTCTATAAAAATCCCAATGATGCCTTTGTAAGAAGTAGAAAAACACATCCTAAAATTCATATTGAATTTCAAGGGACTTAGAAGAGCCAAAAGAGTATTAAAAAAGAATGAGCCTGGAAGACTCAGATTTTCTATTTCAAAACTTACTACAAAGCTACAATATTCAAAAGAGTGTGGTCCTGGCATAAAGACAGACATATAGGCCAGTGGGATAAAATAGAAACTCAGAAATAAATCTTTGCATATTATAGTTAGATGATTTTTGACAGAGATATAAAGATCTTCCAATACAGAAAGATAGCCTTTCAACAAATGGTGCTGGAAAACTGAATATTCACAGGCAAAAGTAAGAAGTTAGACACTTTCCTAACACTATATATTTAACTCAGAATTTGTCAGAAACCTAAAGCTATAAAATTCTTAAAAGGAAATATAGGACAAAATCTTCACAGCATTGAGTTTGTCAATGATTTCCTGCCTATCACAGTAAAGGCTCAGGCACCAAAAGAAGAAAGTTCACAAGTTGGACTTCATGAAAAAATTTCAAACTGTTATGCATCAAAGAAGAGTATCAAAAGACAATAGAATAAAAAAGAAACCTTCAGAATTGGAGAAAATATTTACAAATCATGTATCTGATAAGGGATTAATATCTGGAATATATAGAGAACTTCTAAAACTCAACAACAAAAACAAATATTCTATTTAAAAAATGAGCAAAGGACTTGTTTAGATATTTCTATGAAGAAGATATACCAGTGGCCAATAAATACCTGAAAAGATGCTCAAATCAATGTTGATAATCATTCAGTTCAGTTCAGTCACTCAGTCGTGTCAGACTCTTTGCAACCCCTTGATCACAGCAAGCCAGGCCTCCCTGTCCATCACCAACACCCAGAGTTCACTCAAATTCAAGTCCATTGAGTTGGTGATGCCATCCAGCCATCTCATCCTCTGTGGTCCCCTTCTCCTCCTGCCCCCAATCCCTCCCAGCATCACAGTCTTTTCCAATGAGTCAACACTTCGCATGAGGTGGCCCAAGTATTGGAGTTTCAGCTTTAGCATCAGTCCTTCCAATGAACACCCAGGACTGATCTCACTTAGGATGGACTGGTTGGATCTCCTTTCAGTCCAAGGGACTCTCAAGAGTCTTCTTTAATACTATAATTCAAAAGCATAAATTCTTCAGTGCTCAGCCTTATTCACAGTCCACCTCTCATATCCATACATGACCACTGGGAAAACCAAAGCCTTGACTAGATGGACATTTGTTGGCAAAGTAATGTCTCTGCTTTACAATATGCTATCTAGGTTGCCCATAACTTTTCTTCCAAGTAGCAAGCTTCTTTTAATTTCATGGCTGCAATCACCATCTGCAGTGATTTTGGAGCCCAGAAACAGAAAGTCAGCCACCGTTTCCACTGTTTCCCCATCTATTTCCCATGAAGTGATGGGACCAGATGCCATGATCCTTGTTTTCTGAATGTTGAGCTTTAAGCCAACTTTTTTACTCTTCTCTTTCACTTTCATCAAGAGACTTTTTAGTTCCTCTTCACTTTCTGCCATAAGGGTGGTGCCATCTGCATATCTGAGGTTATTGATATTTCTCCTGGCAATCTTGATTCCAGCTTGTGCTTCTTTCAGCCCAGTGTTTCTCATGATGTACTCTGCATATAAGTTAAATAAGCAGGGTGACAGTATACAGCTTTGATGTACTCCTTTTCCTATTTGGGACCAGTCTGTTGTTCCATGTCCAGTTCTAACTGTTGCTTCCTGACCTGTATATAGATGTCTCAAGAGGCAGGTCAGGTGGTCTGTATTCCCATCTCTTTCAGAATTTTCCAAAGTTTATTGTGATCCACACAGCCAAAGTCTTTGGCATAGTCAACAAATCAGAAATAGATGTTTTTCTGAAACTGTCTTGCTTTTTTGATGATCCAGCAGATGTTGGCAATTTGATCTCTGGTTCCTCTGCCTTTTCTAAAACCAGCTTGAACATCTGGAAGTTCATAGTACACATACTGCTGAAGCCTGGCTTGGAGAATTTTGAGCATTACTTTACTAGCATGTGAGATGAGTGCAATTGTGCGGTAGTTTGGGCATTCTTTGGCATTGCCTTTCTTTGGGATTGGAATGAAAACTGATCTTTTCCAGTCCTGTGGCCACTGCTGAGTTTTCCAAATTTGCTGGCATATTGAGTGCAGCACTTTCACAGCATCATCTTTCAGGATTTGAAACAGCTCAACTGGAATTATATCACCTCCACTACCTTTGTTCGTAGTGATGCTTTCTAAGGCCCACTTGACTTCACATTCCAGGATGTCTGGCTCTAGTGAGTGATCACACCATCATGCATATCTACGTCATGAAGCTCTTTTTTGTACAGTTCTTCTGTGTATTCTTGCCACCTCTTCTTAATATCTTCTGTTTCTGTTAGTTCCATACCATTTCTGTCCTTTATCGAGCCCATCTTTGCATGAACTCTTCCCTTGGTATCTAATTTTCTCGAAAAGATCTCTAGTCTTTCCCTTTCTGTTGTTTTCCTCTATTTCTTTGCATTGATTGCTGAGGAAGGCTTTCTTATCTCTCCTTGCTATTCTCCGGAACTCTGCATTCAGATGCTTTTATCTTTCATTTCTCCTTTGCTTTTTGCTTCTCTTCTTTTCACAGCTATTTGTAAGGCCTCTTCAAACAGCTTTTTTGCATTTCTTTTCCATGGGGATGGTCTTGTTCCCTGTCTCCTGTACAATGTCATGAATCTATGTCCATAGTTCATCAGGCACTCTATTAGATCTAGTCCCTTAAATCTATTTCTCACTTCTACTGTATAATCATAAGGGATTTGATTTAGGTCATACCTGAATGGTCTAGCGGTTTTCCCTACTTTCTTCAGTTTAAGTCTGAATTTGGCAATAAGGAATTCATGATCTGAATCACAGTCAGCTCCTGGTCTTGTTTTTGCTGACTGTATAGAGCTTCTCCATCTTTGGCTGCAAAGAATATAATCAATCTGATTTCAGTGTTGACCATCTGGTGATGTCCATGTGTAGTGTCTTCTCTTGTGTTGTTGGAAGAGGGTGTTTGCTATGACCAGTGTGTTCTCTTGGCAAAACTCTATGTTAGCCTTTGTCCTGCTTCATTTATCATTAGGAAAATACAAGTCAAAAGTACAGTGAGAAACTACCTCACACCCTTTAAGACGGCTACTATCAAAATTAGAAGATGACAAGTATTGGTGACAAACTGGAAAACGTGTGCACTGTTGGTAGGGATGTAATGTACAGCTGCTGTGGAATATGGTATGGTGGTTCTTCAAAAAATTAAAAATAGTATTACTATACGATTCAGCAGTTCCACTTTTGGGAATATGCCTGAAGGACTTGAAAGCAAAGTCTTAAAGAGATATTTGTACACACATGTTCATAGCAGCATTATTTATAGTAACTAAAACATGGAAACAACTCAACAGGATGAATGGATAAGAAAAATGTGTAGCATATACATACACTGGAATATTATTTAGCCTTAATGAAGGAGATTTTAAGATATACTACAACATTGTATAAATTTTAAGGATATTATGCTAAGTGAAATAAGCCAGTCACAAAAAGACTAATACTGTATAATTCTGCTCATATAAAGTAGTAAAAATCAGAGAGATAAAAGTAGAATGAGCCTGGGGTTGGGAGAAGGAAAAAATGAGTTCAGTGGTGTTGTTTTATAAGATGAAACATTACAGAAATGGATGGTGGTGATGGTTGCACAGCATTATAAGTATTTTTATTACCATTGAATTGTATACTTAAAAATGGCTAGGGTAGCAAATTTTATGTTATGTGTATTTTAGCACATTAAAAATTGGGGGTGAAGTGGGGAAAGAGTTGTTAGCAGGCATCCATTCATCCAAAACTATTGGGGAACATGGCAAAAACAATGGAAGAAGGAGTTTACACCTGCCAGTTTTTTATTCACTAATGTTTATATATCACTGGATTTTAGAATTTCTTAAAAAACAAAAGTTATAAAAGTAGAGAAATGAACTAATGCTAACCAAATGGTACTTAAATGATGTGACTTACATATTATTTTTTTTTAATTGTGAAAACTGATAAACACAGAAAATACTTATTATGTGATGCCAAGAAGAGACAGAATTATTATGGGCACTCTGATTGCAATGAGGTGAAAAATATACAAGGTGAAAAATGCAATGATTATAACTATAGTTAAGCAGATTAAATTATGTCTTTGATGACAGGTTTTCATTTATTCTTGCTGTATTTTCTCTTACATTTAAAATAAGGAAAAAATAATCCCCTTAAGAAGCTAAACTGTCTATAGTCTCAGGAAGGCTCTGCTTATCAAATTTGTGACTCAATCTGTTAAGAGTTTATCCTCACATTTTACTACTCTCTTAATGCTCTTGCATAGACAATCTTACCTGCTCTGCCTAATTGCTCATGCTATCAGATCTTTGCTTGTGAACAAAGTCAGTCACCAGGTTGCTCATTACTATTCTCATTTTAGCTCATCTTGGGACATCTGAGACTCTTTAGTTCCTTGTGCCAAATTGTCCACCTCACTGTGTTCATTACCCACCCATTGTATACGGCAACGAAAGTGGCAAAAGTATTTAAAAAATCCAATGAGAAAAACAAATTCTAAACTTGCTTTGGATGTAAGATTTTCATAACAATGACAAAACTGGATGTCTGAACAATGATAACAAATGTGTCTGTTACTCAGATGAACCCTGTGTGACATTTTCCTTGCACATAGGAGCAATCACTTTCTCCTGGCACTCAAATTTGACTCATGATTATTGCTTATTTCCTAATGAAGACTGATAAAATATTCAGTGGTGCCTGAAATTTTTATCTTTTTCTTAAAGGAGTTTTGAAACGATGCTCTTGAGTGTATGACTAAAGGTATCCTATAATAAAAGTACATAAAAATGGGTCGACAAAATGAAAGTTTCAATAAAAATAGACTCTGTGATGACTTCTAAAGGATGTTTGCTGCTGACCTGGCTTTTATTTCTTCTTTAAATATTAATTATTGATTTGCTGGTTTGAAAGCTTGGTTTTGAGTACCAATAGGTCTAGGGCTACACATTTCTGATTTTTTTCTTTTATGATAGAGAAACTGGACTCTACTACTCCCAAGAGGAGTGGTAGGGTTTGTGTGCTAGTTCCACCTGTATGTAATATGTTGTTACCACACTTGCTGAGTTTCCATGTCTAATTTTAATACATCTTTTCCTTGAGAGGTCGGTAAGGAAATTCATCCTTGAAAAATAGCAGAGCAATAAAAAGGAAAAAAAAAAAAAAACAGTAAAGGCAGCACTTTCCACGCTGAATGTCTTTCTTCCTAATCTTACCTCAATTCACCACACATCCCATGGAGGTAGTTCAGTATAATGAAAATTATAAACTTTGGTGTATAACCATTTTTGACCCTGCAATTTAAAAGGAACATGATTTTCAAGAAGTTTCTTCATGTGTACAATTGAGAATAATATCTATCTTGCAAGGATTTTCTGAGACTTAAGCTTGGTAATATGTATAAAACAAGTACCAGTCATTAAAGGATGTATTTTGTGTACCCATAAAAGTGTTGGCTTTGCCTTCATTTTCCTGCCTTTCTATATTTCTAACTAGTCACTTATATATTTGCTTTTATGTTGCTGGAGGGCATGATCCTTTGAAAGCTGCCTTAAATACTTTTGGAGAATGTTGGTGCATGTCAGTTATTAATGTATTGCTTCTCGACATCAAACCCACACTTCTTTGTCCTACTTTGTGCTTTTGGAGCGGGACTCAACAAGCAGCATTTAGTCTTTGCCAGGGGCTCAGTGTTTGTTAGGCTCTGCCAGCATGGAGAACAGAGGGAGGCTGTGAGGCTGGAGGAAGAAGGTGGGGGGGCTCTTTCTGGAGTGTTGATTTCCACATGGTGGTGAGTGGTTTGGTTCATGACAAGCCCTGCAGGTGTCACTGTACAGGTGGGTAAGGAGTCTTTACTGCAGCCATAACATTTCCTTTCAGGTCTAAATCTCAGCCTCATAACCTCTGTGTCTCTCTTTGTTCACTTTTCTCCAAGTACCTAAAGGAGGCAGCTGCTCCCTGCAGTTGCTGCTTCTGTTCACTTTCTGTTCACCCCATCACTTGTTAGCCACATTTTACCATGATTAACCACCATGGTTAACAGCTCTTTGTTCCTAGCTCACATCAATGGCTTAGCTTCTCTGTCCTGACTAGACCCTGATGGATACATAGAGAATTATTAATATAGCTGACAATATTCTTTACATTGAAAATGACTTTTTTATTTAAAAATTTGAGCCAGGTATTTCACTGGGAGTATAAAAATGAATAAAAAATCTCTCAAGAAACTCACAGCATTGTTGATTTGTTTAGTATCATAGAATCCAGTTGTGGTAAGAATATCAGCTTTGGAACAGGGAAGTTTTCATTCCAATCGCAAAGAAAGACAATGCCAAAGAATGCCCAAACTACAGCACAATTGCACTCATCTCACATGCTAGTAAAGTAATGCTCAAAATTCTCCAAGCCAGGCTTTAGCAATACGTGAACCGTGAACTTCCAGATGTTCAAGCTGGTTTTAGAAAAGGCAGAGGAACCAGAGATCAAATTGCCAGCATCTGCTGGATCATGGAAAAAGCAAGAGAGTTCCAGAAAAACACCTACTTCTGCTTTATTGACTATGCCAAAGCCTTTGACTGTCTGGATCACAAGAAACTGTGGAAAATTCTGAAAGAGATGGGAATACAGACCACCTGACCTGCCTCTTGAGACATCTATATGCAGGTCAGGAAGCAACAGTTAGAACTGGACATGGAACAACAGACTGGTTCCAATAGGAAAAGGAGTACATCAAAGCTGTATATTGTCACCCTGCTTATTTAACTTATATGCAGAGTACATCATGAGAAACGCTGGGCTGGATGAAACACAAGCTGGAATCAAGATTGCCAGGAGAAATATCAATAACCTCAGATATGCAGATGACACCACCCTTATGGCAGAAAGTGAAGAGAAGCTAAAAGCCTCTTGATGAAAGTGAAAGAGCAGAGTGAAGAAGTTGGCTTAAAGCTCAACATTCAGAAAACGAAGATCATGGCATCTGGTCCCATCACTTCATGGGAAATAGATGGGGAAACAGTGGAAACAGTGTCAGACTTTATTTTTGGGGGCTCCAAAATCACTGCAGATGGTGATTGCAGCCATGAAATTAAAAGACACTTACTCCTTGGAAGAAAAGTTATGACCAACCTAGACAGCATATTAAAAAGCAGAAACATTACTTTGTCAACAGAAGTCCATCTAGTTAAGCCTATGGTTTTTCCCGTGGTCATTTATGGATGTGAGTGTTGGACTATAAAGAAAGCTGAGCACCGAAGAATTGATGCTTTTGAACTGTGGTGTTGGAGAAGACTCTTGAGAGTCCCTTGGACTGCCAGGATATCCAACCAGTCCCTTCTAAAGGAGATCAGTCCTGGGTGTTCATTGTTGAAGCTGAAATCCAATACTTTGGTGACCTGATGTGAAAAGCTGACTCATTTGAAAAGACCCTGATGCTGGGAAAGATTGAGGGCAGGAGGAGAAGGGGATGACAGAGGATGAGATTGTTGGATGGCATCACCAACTCAATGGACATGGGTTTGGGACTCTGGGAGTTGATGATGGACAGGGAGGCCTGGCATGCTGCGGTTCATGGGGTCGCAGAGAGTCAGACATGACTGAGTGACTGAACTGAAGTTATCTGTGTAGTTTTCTGACTTCCAATTTGCTTCTAAAACAATTATCATCAGCCATCTTTTAGCCTGGCGTTCCTTACTTTCATGAGAGGCAGCTGTAGTTTTGCCTTAAGAGATGACTAACCTGTTTCTCATCATATTAAAAGAAAGTCCATTGGCTTGTAATGTTTTTGAAACAAATTCTGCCTTCTGGTATAATTGATTAAAGTGAAATATATTTACTGAGCAACTTCTGTGCTCCAGACACTGTTCTAGATCCAGTAACTTAGCACTTGTTGTTCAGTTGCTAAGTCATGTCCAACTCTTTGCGACCCCATGGGCTGTAGCAACCAGGCTTCCCTGTCCTTTACCATCTCCTGGAGTTTGCTCAAACTCATGTCCATTGAGTTTGTGATGCCACCCAACCATCTCATCTTCTGTCACCCCCTTGTCCTCCTGCATTCAATCTTTCCCAGGATCAGGGTCTTTTCCAATGAGTTGGCTCTTTGCATCAGGTGGCCAGAGCATTGGAGCTTCAGCTTATTTTATTGGTGAATAAAAATAAGGGTACTCTGCCTCCAGTGAACATGTTCTAGGGTAAAGTCAATGAATGAACGAGTCAACAAGAAGATAATACTGAGAGGGAAAGACAAACCAGGTAGTGCATCAAAGGTGCCCCAGGGGAGATGGAATACTCCTTTAGAGAAAGTGCTTATCACAGTCCTCTATAAAGACATCGTCAGGTATGGCTTTCCTGTCAGAGATCCAGTGGAAACTAGTGAATCTGCACAAATGTAGGCATGAAAGCTGGTGGCATGAGACGAGGATGCAGTGGCCAGATGTTTTTAGGGATAGAATATAATGAGAAACCAGTGAGGATTTAAGCAGACAGCAACAACATTTGCTTTGGAGGGAAAAGCCTTTTTTCCCCATGATATTTTGTTCCTATTTGTCTACTTTGTACCACTTCCCCTATGCTTCCCTACCCTCCCATTTCAGTGTGATTGCTGTTAATGGTAAAAGTCTCAGCTGTTTTTAACAGTTTTAGCTTTCTTGTATGTGATGGTTCACAGGC
Organism: Ovis aries; assembly: GCF_016772045.2. Classification (NCBI taxonomy): domain Eukaryota; kingdom Metazoa; phylum Chordata; class Mammalia; order Artiodactyla; family Bovidae; genus Ovis; species Ovis aries. Next base: position 55,914,811 of record NC_056055.1, read on the forward strand.
CCCTATTAGTTTGACCATAGTCTAGACTCAGTGTATTTGTCCAGACTCAGAATTAAAGACTTTATTTTGCTTTGAAATGTGGTCTAATCAACTTTGATAAATTGATGACTTAGGTGGGTACTAATTTTTTTTATCTTTTTACAAGTGAAACTTCTTAGGTTTCTAACTTTGGTAAGCCAATGCTTAGTAAATTTGGAATATGGCAAAGCAGGATTCTTTTCATCTTATATTTCATTCTTTTGAAATTGAGTTCTTGAATTAGTATATAAGAAGTTTGAAGTTTTCTCAGGGTTAAATGTTCTCCTGTTTGTATTATCACATATTTTTATTTTAATTATCTTTGACAGTGTCTAGGTTTGTGTGAATTGCCTTTCAGAAATGCACAATTAAAAATTAGATGTGAATAATTATGAAATCTCTGAGTGCACATTCCAAGTTATTACTGGAGTGCTGGCACTGTCAAAGTAGCACAAATAATTTCAGTTTCCAAGAATTCTTCAGATTTCTTTCATTGTTTTTCATATCAGATCCTCTAGAAGGAAGAGGGAAGAAGGAAAAGAAAGAAAGATGGAAGGAAGGAAGGACAGACAGGGAAAGAATTCACTTGATTCTGTGGCAAAAATCCATATCCAGTTCTTTTGTTGCCTTGGATTTATAGCAATATACATGAAAAGCCTGGAGCTGAGGAATAGGTTTGAAATCAAAAGAGGAGTCTGTGAGAAATATTTCCTGCCTACACTGAGAAAAAGAGTTGTGTTTGCATTATAAGGCATCTAAAAATAGAATAAATAAGAATAGTTGAAAAACATCTTTCAGAAAGTACACACGATACCCAGTTTCTTCAAAAATTAGTCTTAGAGTCTACTCACTCTTGCAAACTAGTGAGAATCTAGGATGTCACACTGGTTACAGGGAATCTAGATTTTCTACAAGTCTTTGGGATGCAGTGATATTACCAGAGACTGTGGATATATCTGTGCCCAGACATAACATGTAGAATACTGTGTTGGGCTCTATTAGAAAATTATTCAGCTCTTAAAAAGAATGTGTTTGAATCAGTTTTAATGAGGTGGATGAAACTGGGGTCTATTATACAGAGTGAAGTAAGTCAGAAAGAAAAACACCAATACAGAATACTAACGCATATATATGGAATTTAGAAAGATGGTCACGATGATCCTATATGCGAGACAGCAAAAGACACAGATATAAAAAACAGACTTTTGGACTCTGTGGCAGAAGGCAAGGGTGGGATAATTTGAAAGAATAGCATGAAACATGTATATTACCATATGTGAAATAGACCACCAGTCCAAGTTTGATGCATGAAACAAGGTCACTCAAAGCCAGTGCACTGGGACAACCCAGAGGGATAGGACAGGGAGGGAGGTAGAAGGGGGGGTTCGGGATGGGGGACTCATGTACACCCATGGCTGATTCATGTCAACATATGGCAAAACCACCACGATATTGTAAAGTAATTAGCCTCCAATTAAAATAAATAAATTAATTAAAAAAACAATTAGTTTTCTGTTGTATAGTATAGTGACTATAATCTAATCATAGAGTTTGTTTTACTTCTATTTGCTTTCTGAGAGCATAGTTCTTTGTTTTTGCCAAATTACTCAGACAAGAAGACAATTTATTTCTGAGGTACTACTGTCTTCGGAAAGATGAAACTGGTACTGATACTTTCATGTGAAAGATTAAGGAGGCTAGAGTGGTCTAGAGTCAAAAGAGTGGGTTAGGTCTGGCTTGGTGCCTACCCAAGAAATCGCCTCCACTTTGATACTTACTGTGAAGACTAAGTTTCCTGGGACAGCAGTGAGCCTCTATTAGAAAAACAGCTAACTGCAGCTGCCTTGCCACTATGGGTGGTTGTGTGACCCAACTTTCATCAGTGAGATGAAAACAGAATCATTTGGATTGGGATTCTGGAAGTACTATTGCTGTCCTATTTCAAAATTTTGAAAAAGACAACTAGAGCTGGCATGTATTCTATCTGTGCCTTTGCCTTTTTTTTTCTCTCCTAGAAGGTGAATTTGAAACTGGAACACCTTCTTTTAACCCTGAGTCAACAAGTAGTAAGAGGGAAGCCACATAATAAGGATACTGGGGCAGACAGAGAGATGTGGGCATTATTGATGTAAGGAAACTGCTGAGCAGCCTGTGGCTCCCATCACTGGACTTTCTGTGTATAAAATTAGACCACATTGTAAGTGTTTTCTTTACATACAGATGAATGCAGTCCTAAGTGGTTGAGAAATCTGACCACAAAAATGAATAAATTTGACCTGATGTTTTACAGGAAATGTCTTTTATGAAGTCAGCAATGTTAGATTAATCTGAGCCAAGTAAATGTCCAGAATGGCTTATTTAATCATTTGAACAAAATCTTCAAATATATGTCATCAAGAAAAATGTATCATGTTTCTATTTCTGTGGATTCCTCACAGTAGACCAAAAACGATGGTTGTGTTTAACTCTCTTCTTACTGAATATCACAGAGTTCATATCAAGGGAAAAATAGGGGCACAAATAAACCTGTACTGTGGCTCTTTAAAAAACTTTTCATGCAGGCATACGTACACACACACACACACACACACACACACAGCATCTCCTGCAAATCAAGACCCTGAAACACATTGTTGTTTCTTCTCTTTTCTTTCCAAGTCCTTCAGATATGCTATGGGATTTTGGCCACTTGCCTATGTTTTAGTGCAGATTACCTTTAAGATGAAAACCCTTAATCATAATGGATTTAGCCTGCCCTGCGATACAATGCTGACAACTCATGTCTTATTAATGGCTATTTCAAGCATCCATTTCTGTATATCTTGTCGAATATGACAGGAAAGCATACCAATAAATCTTTTCTCCTCCATTTATCACAGGTTTTGACAATAAGAATGTGAGCAAAGACAGAGACACAGAGTTTAAGGAGATGTTGCTGCTGCCCTAAACTTATGTCACAGAAACACTCCCATCTTGAAATCACAGGTAACTGTCTATTTTACCATTGCTAGAGAGATATACTGATTTTTAAAAATTACCAATATTATCAATATCAATTAATTCTACTATAACCATCATGAGTAGAATGATCAAAGTCCATGTTTCATAAGGTTTGACTCCAGAGGATAATTTCTTAGACACTGTTCTGTATTAAGAATCTCCCATAACATGGTAGAGTATTAAGTTTCTTTAAGTCTTTGAAAGTCCATAGAAAACTTGAGATGGCTCTAGTCTATTATTTTTAGCAAGATTGCTAGTCCTGTTTACTGATTGTTAGCCCAATGAATCTCTATAATACCCATGGATATTTCTTTCTAGCACACTAGTGTCGTGTTGATGATTGCCAAAGTTTTTGTAAGTCAGAAATTTGAGAGATCAAATTCTCTCCTCCTATGTTGCCTCTGCCCACCCACACTTTTATAAACATTTATTTTTCTCTGTCTCCTTCCCCTGTCCTCTTCCTCACTCTATTTTGAGTTTTTAAATTTCATTTCATCCTCATCACTCTTACCTTACTTTAAACCACTATCATCATTCTGTAACTTAACCTTCAGTCACTCAGTCATGTCCGACTCTTTGCAACCCTATGAATTGCAGCACGCCAGGCCTCCCTGTCCATCACCAACTCCCGGAGTTCACTCAAACTCACAGTCCATCGAGTCGGTGATGCTATCCAGCCATCTCATCCTCTGTCGTCCCCTTTTCCTCCTGTCCCCAATCCCTCCCAGCATCAGTCTTTTCCAATGAGTCAACTCTTTGCATGAAGTGGCCAAAGTACTGGAGTTTCAGCTTTAGCATCATTCCTTCCAAAGAACACCCAGGGCTGATCTCCTTTAGAATGGACTGGTTGGAACTTAACCTTAGTAGCTTTGTCTCCTTGCTTTCATTCTTTTTTTTTTTTTTTTTTGGTTGACACTGTTTTGGCCATGTCACATAGCATGTGGGATGGGGGATAATTCCCTGACCAAGGATCATAGCCATGTTCTATGCACTGGAAGCACAGAGTATTAGCCACTGGATCACCAGGGAAATCTTTCCTTGCCTTTATTCCTAATGGTTCTCTAAATGTCTGTTCCATACTCATCATGTGCTAATCTTGTTTTTTTTTTGTTGTTGTTAATAAACTGTTTTTTAAAACAATTTTAAACATACAGAACAAATGAGCAGACAATGGAATTCCATATACCATCTGTTTGCCCAACACTCACGCATATAGTTTTTACAGTTATGAACATCTGGCATTATTATGTGATGCAGTTACAAAATTATAAGACTGGTTCACTATTATTAACTGAAGTCAATAGTTTATATTAAGGATCAGTGTTGGTGCTGAACAGTTCTGTGTGTTTTCGCAAATGTATAATATCATGTATTCATCATTACAGTATCGTACAGAATGGTTTCAGTGCCCTAGAAGTTCCCAGCTTTACCTGTTTATTCCCCATTATCATGCTGCACCCCTGGCAACCACTGATCTTTTTATTGTCCTATAGTTTTTCCTTTTCAGGAATGTCATATAGTTGGAGTCAGATAGTATGTTGCCATGTTGGACTATCTTCCTTCATTTAGCAGTGTGTGTTTAACGTTCCTCACTGGACATGGAAAAACAGACTGGTTTCAAATAGGAAAACGAGTATGTCAAGGCTGTATATTGTCACCCTGTTTATTTAACTTATATGCAGAATACATCATGAGAAATGCTCGGCTGAAGGAAGCACAAGCTGGAATCAAGATTTCCAGAAGAAATATCGATAACCTCGGATATGCAGATGATACCACCCTTATGGCCGAAAGTGAAGAGGAACTAAAAAGCCTCTTGATGAAAGTGAAAGAGGAGAGTGAAAAAGTTGGCTTAAAGCTCAACATTCAGAAAACGAAAATCATGGCATCTGGTCCCATCACTTCCTGGGAAATAGATGGGGAAACAGTGGAAACAGTGTCAGACTTTATTTTTGGGGGCTCCAAAATCACTGCAGATGGTGACAGCAGCCATGAAATTAAAAGACATTTACTCCTTGGAAGAAAAGTTATGGGCAACCTAGATAGCATATTGAAAAGCAGAGACATTACTTTTCCAACAAAGGCCCATCTAGTCAAGGCTATGGTTTTTCCAGTAGTCATGTATGGATGTGAGAGTTGGACTGTGAAGAAAGCTGAGCACCGAAGAATTGATGCTTTTGAACTGTGGTGTTGGAGAAGACGCTTGAGAGTCCCTTGGACTGCAAGGAAATCCAACCTATCCATTCTAAAGGAGATCAGCCCTGGGTGTTTTTTGGAAGGAATGATGCTAAAGCTGAAACTCCAGTACTTTGGCCACTTCATGCAAAGAGGTGACTCATTGGAAAAGACTCTGATGTTGGGAGGGATTGGGGACAGGAGGGAAAAGGGATGACAGAGGATGATATGGCTGGATGGCATCCCCGACTCGATGGACATGAGTTGAGCGAACTCTGGGAATTGATGATGGACAGGGAGGCCTGGCGTGCTGTGATTCATGGGGTCGGATGCATGAGTCAGATACGACTGAGCGACTGAACTGAACTGAATTGAATATTCAATTGTGTTGATGTTTCAGTTTATTGATTTACCTTCTGAAGGACTTTTTATTTACTTCCAGTTTTTGGTGATTATGAAAAAAGCTGCTTAAAACAGATTTTGTTTTGAACTCAATTAGGTAAATACTTAGAACTGCAATTGTTGAATCATATAGTAATTATATATTTAGGATTGGAAGCAGTTACCAAACTTTCTTCCAAGTGGCTGCATCATTTTGCGTTCCCACCAGCAATGAATGAGAGCTCTTATTGTCCCATGTGCTTGCAGACATTTGATATTGTTAGTGTTTTGGATTTTAGCCATCTGATAGGAATGTAGTGGTGTCTTACTGTTGTTTTAATTGGCAGTTCCTAATGACATATCATGTTAAGCATCTTTTCATATGCTTATTTGATATATGTAGATGTTTTGGGGTAAGTTTCTATTCAGGTCTTCTGTCCATTTTTAACTGGGTGCTTGTTTCCTTATTTCTGAGTTGTAAGAATTCTTTGTATGTTTTGATTACAAGTTCTTTATCACATACGTGTTTTGCAAATATTTTATTTCATAGGGCAGAAGTTAATGTTTTAACAAATAGCAACCTTTTGATTTTTTTCCTTTACTGGATGGATTTTTTTAATAATGTTAAGATGCCAGGATTCCCCAAATTGACTTACAGTTTCTACAGAATTCCTATCAGAATCCCAGTTGGCTTTTTTATAGAAATTGACAAGCTGATTCTAAACTCATCTAGTACTCCAGAAGACTTAGCGTAGTCAAAACAATCTTGAAAAAGAAGGACACAGTTGGAAGACTCACATTTTATGATTTCAAAATTTACTATAAGGAAACAATAATCAAGGCATTGTGGTGCTGGCCTAAGGATACACATAGAGATTAGTGAAATAGAATTGAGTTCAAACTAACTGCATGTGTCTGTGATCAACTGATAATTGACTAGAGAGCTAAGGCCATTCACTGGGGGAAAGACAGTCTTCAACAACTGGTGCTGAAACAGTTAGATAGCCACATGCAAAAGGATGAAATTGGACACCCACTTCACATCATCTGCAAAATTAACTCAAAATGGATCATAATTCTAAACGTAAGAAACAGGGACATCCTCAGTGGTCCAGTGGTTAAGACTCCACCTTCCAAAGCACGGGGTGTGGGTTTGATCCCTGGTGGGGGAACTAAGATCCCACATGCTACAAAAATTGAAAAAATAAATAAAATAAAAGGCAAATTTCTAGAACTCTTAGTAGAAAGCAGGGGAAAAACTTTATGATCTTGGATTTGCTAGTAGATTCCTATATATGATATCAAAAGCACAAGCAGTAAAAGAAAAAAATAGATAAATTCAACTTAATCAAATATTACAATACTTTTAAAAACAAAATCTGATAATGTTACTCTCTAGCTTAATATTTTTTCAGTAGAACTCTATTGCCTTATAAACATATCATATCTGCTTTTTCACTAAAATGTAAAAATTAAATTTATTTTAATGTAAAATAATATTTGTCTTTCTACATCTTTGTTTCCATATTGATGTCTATTTAAGTAGCCTCTTTGGGTAGTTATGTGGGAAAGGTTTTTTTTTTTTTTTTTAGGAGGGTTTTCTTTTTAATTTATTTTTAATTTGAAGATAATTGCTTTACAATGTTGTATTGGTTTCCGCCACACAACAAAGGGAATCAGCCATAAATACATGTATGTCTCCTCTCTCTTGAACCTCCCTGCCACCCCCTATTTGTTATAATATTGCTTCTGTGTTGTGCTTTGCTTTTCTGGCCATGAGGCATGTGGGATCTTAGCTCTCTGACAAGGGATCAGATCTGTACCCCCTGCATTGGAAGGCTGAATCCTAACCACTGGACCACCAGGGAAGTCTGTGGCAAGTTTTAAATTGTCATTTACTTATATACTTACAGAAATATTTGTTACTTACACAGCTTACTTATATATTTAATTATAAAAATTCATGCAATCTACAACTTACATAAATAAAAATAACAGAAGCTGTATAATCATTTTTTTTCCTTACACACTTATATTATCCTGGTTTCTCCATTGATCAGACATGAGTCTTATAGACTAGATTTCTTTTTTTTTTTTTGAGAACTATGTCTCATGCTTTACATTTCACTTTTATAAAGTCCCTGACTCAGGAAATACTTTGTATTTGCCATAGGGAGCTCAAACACAGAGAAAAGCTGTGTGTATACTCTTAGGATTATCACTGAAGTAAGCACTCTAAATCTATAAATCTCCTTCCTCTAAGCTAACTTCTATTAGATCAGAGTAATAATAATCTGAGAGCAGCAAGGAGATGGTTGCTGCTAAGTCACTTCAGTCATGTCTGACTCTGTGCGTCCCCCTAGACGGCAGCCCACCAGGCTCCCCCATCCCTGGGATTCTCCAAGCAAGAACACTGGAATGGGTTGCCATTTCCTTCTCCAATGCACAAAAGTGAAAAGTCAAAGTGAAGTCGCTCAGTCGTGTCCAACCCTCAGCGACCCCATGGACTGCAGCCTACCAGGCTTCTCCATCCATGGGATTTTCCAGGCAAGAGTACTGGAGTGGGGTGCCATTGCCTTCTCCAGGAGAAGATGGTTACTTCTAGTTTAATACTGGTTCTGTCATACTATTATTCATTTAAATAATACTTGACTCATTTTTTATTCATATTTGTGAAGAATTACTATATATACACTATTAACTGTGTATAAAAATATGCACTGTCTTTTTAAGAGCTTACAGTCTAGTGGAACAGAGAAAGATGAGGAAAAAGCAATCACAATGGGCTTCAATAAGCACCATAGTACAAGGAGCAGATGATTTGAAAATGTGAGCGGTTGGGGGTTGGGGGGTGGCGGGAATCTACTTGGATTATCAGAGGAGTGAGGAAATGACTGCTGGTGGAACATGCATCCAAGATAACATCTGAATTGGCTGAAAACTGACAGGCACAGAAGAGGGAAGGTGGCATTTGGGATGCTGTGAGAAACTGCCAGCTCTTCTTAGGATTTCCTGCCTTCAGAGCTCCCTATAGTATCAGCTGAGGCCTTTGTTAAGACTACATCACAACCCAACTTTTCAGTTTACTTGATTCTGTTTTCTCTCCTCCTCTCCCATTCCACAGCTCTTGATCCTAAATCCATAAGGAACTCTCTATATCCTAGTCTATGTCTCACAGATCTTCCTGGGAACCTCAAAATTTTTATCAGTTGGTACCAGGGGTGGTATGAGAAAATTGATGCTAAGCTGAGATACTGAGCTGTCTCATATATCAGTTATCCAACAATGATGACCTACCTTGAATGGAATGTGAATATATCTAAATATGAATAACCCCTAGCACAGAGTACTTACATTTGTGTTAATAATAGTTATATTTTTATCAGTGCTGAATTGGGAAGAGTATACCAGTTGTTTCCATTATTTACTAATTTGAAAGAAGCAACTCCAAATTTAGTGTTACTCAAACAGTTTCATGAGTTATCTAGGCTTAGCTCGGGCATTGTCGTTTAGCGGCTCCCATGCTATTGTTCTCTGTTGTCAACCAGAGCTATAGTCATCTAAAAATGCAAATGAGCAAGCTGTCTAGAATGGCTCACTCACCTGGCTGGACATTAATGATCTTTGCTGGCTGGAAGTTCAGTTTGGGCTATGGAGAAGTGTACTGTATGTGGTCTCTGCGTGTTTGGGTTTTTTTCTAAGTTTATTTATTTTTAATTGAAGGATAATTGCTTTACAGTATTACATTGGTTTCTCATGACATGTAGGATCAGAGAGGATATAGCCTAAGAGCAAGTGGTCCAGGAGGCTCTGGTGGAAGGTAAAATCTTCTTAGAGCATAAGTCCTAAAGCTATACAGTGCCACTCCCGCTACATTTTATTGGTCAAAAGCAAGTCATGGGGCTAATCTGGATTCAAGGGAAGAGGCTTGCACGAGTGTGAATACTGGGAACTGTGTTTCCCTGTGGGGGAGGGGGCATCTTTGGTATCTAGCTACCATGTCAGGGGCAACCTATCAAGTATTTAAGAAGTGTCTGTGTGTGTGTGTGCAGATGGAGGGATAATTATAACTACAAGGACTGTTTAATTTGGTGACTATTGCCAAGCATGATTGATATTTTGGAAAAGATATAAAAAGCAGGGAGTGTTTAATTAGCAATTAAACCCCGAATATAAATGTCATAGGGTCTGCTTAGTAGCATGTAAAGAGGCTCTTATCTCAGCCAGAGGTTAGAAAAACCATACAATATTTTATCCCAAGGACATAAAGATACAAAGACTAATAGATGCAGGGATAGTGGGCCCCTTCAAATCCCCATTTATTTTTCTAATCTGGCCGTTTAAAATCCAGATGAACTCTGGAGGATAAAAGACGACTTCTGTAAACTTAACACTGGACTTCTATAAACTCAGTACTAACCAGATATGGCACTTTGCTAGAGCAGGTTAACATGGCCTCAGAAACATAGTATGTGGCTATTGATCAGACTAATGCTTCTTTTTACATCTTATCAAGAAAGAGGCTCAGAAACAGTTCCCATTCATGTGAAAGGCTAGAATATACATTTAGACATTTATGGTTCTGCCTTAGAGTTGTATTAACTCTCCCACTCGCTGTCACAGTGTAGTCTGAGGAGACTTGGATTACCTGGGCATCTCAGAAGACATGACACTGGTGCCTATATTGATGACATCATTGGACCAGTTGTTAAAATAGTAGCCAGTGTGTTGGGAGGCACCGTTAAGATATATATGCTCTAGAAGGTGGGAAATAAATTCTGTGAGGTTTAAGTGGCTCACAAAATTAGTAAAATATTTAGGAGTCCATCAATCAGAGACACTTTATGACACCCTCTCCAAAGTAAAGGACAAATCATTCCATCTCACATCTCCTTCCATGATAGCAGCTCACTGGGCCTCTTTGCGTATAGAGGCAGTCAATTCAACTCAGGTTTACGCTATATCCCATATATTGAGCTATGTGAAAAGCTGCCAGCTCTGAGTGGTGACAAAAGCAGTAACATGTTCTGCAGCATTCCAAGTTGCAGTTCAAGAGACTCTGCTCTTCGGGCCATATGATCAAGAAAATGTAACATTGTTGGTATATGTGGTGATAAAAGATGCCATCTGGAGTTATGGCAAGCTCTAATAGGAGAACCACCATGCAACCCTATGGGCTTTGTGGCAAGACTTTGCCACTGGCAGTGTGGAGTCATATTTCACTTGAAAAAATAGTTCCTACAGTGATAAAGATAAAGAACCTGGCTGTGAGCTTTCAAGCGATCATGAGCCATAACTCCCCATCATAGGGTGGGTTCTGTCATACTTATTGACATTAGATCTGGCAATATTCATAGTAAATGAAAACAATAATCCGTAGTAAAATGGAAGCAGTACATTCAGAATTGGGCATGAAAAGGGCTAGTATGCACATGTAAGTTGCACAGTTGGTGACTCAGGCTCTCATCACTCACCTCTCTTGTACTTACCCTCTTCCTTAGATCACACCTATGTGTGACCCCATAGGGGAGTCTCTTGTAACCAACTGATTACAGAAGAAAAAGCCAAACTTGGTTCATGGATAAGTTGGCTTGGTATGTAGGTAAATTAAAAAGTGATGGCTGCTCTGAAATATCCTTAATTAGTGATAGCTTTGAAAGACAGCTATTTGAATTCATCTTCACTATGAGCAGAGCTTTAGTCAGAGTGGAAAGAGAAATGGACTATGATTATAATATGTGCAAGCTCATGGGCAATGACAAATGACTTGACTGATCTAGAAAGAAAAATTTGAGAACATTGAGGACTAGGAGATTTGAAGTAAAGCCTTGTGGATGAACTTACAGGAGTAAGCATACTTTGGTATGAAGATATTAGAATCACATTTTAATGCTCACCAGGGAGCATCCATCATAGAAGAAATACTAAACAACTGAGAAGGCAGTATAGCTCAACCAGTTGGCATCAGCCAGCATTGGTCATCAGCTATCATCTGTTTGACACAATGAACACGTGGATTTAATAGTTATGGTGGTAAAGTTGGAGATGTGCATGGGGCAGTAGCAAACACTTATCACCAGTGTTGAAGCTATTATTAATCCCAAGTGCCCAATCTGCTAGCAGCTGAGATCAATGATGATTTTTCAGTGTGGCACTAACCCTTGAGGACATTAATCATGCATTTGGTGTCAAGTTGACTACACAGACCCCTTCCACCCTGGAAGGAGGAGTACACAGAAGCTTTTATATTGACAGTGATAGGTCCTGTTGAAGCCAAAACTAAGCCATCAGCTTTGAGAAGATCCCTTATGAGTATAGGTGCCATCCTCTGGAATACTGTGTATACCCTTAACCAGTGAGGTTTATTTGGTGTGGTATCCTTAATATGGATCTGAGAATCAAGGGTTGATAACAGAAGTTGCTCTGCTTGCCGTCATCACTCCAAGTGACCCTTTTTAGAAATTTGTGTTTCCTACTCCCACAAATCTGGGCTCTGTGGGTTTAAAGTCCCTGGTTTCTTTAGAGAAGAAACATTTTCATTATTGAATACTGCAAAGGCCCCATAGAACCATGAGCTATCAGTTTCTTCCAACACAGTTTCTGCTCCTTGTGTCAAAGGAAAAGTAGGGGAAAAGAGGAGCTACCACCCTACCAGAGGAACTGAACTACTTGAAGAAGTAGGTCTGTGCTAAATAATGGGAGCTAGAGAAATATGCTTATTACTAAGGTGAAACATTTGCAAGTTTCTTAAAATTCCTTTACCAAGGAATGGTAAATGGACACGTGAAGTAGTCACCAACACAGAAAGCTATGCGGCAATCAGGGACTCAGGTCTTCAAGGATTTGAGTGTAGGTTGCTACAAAGTAAGCCACCAAGACTAGCAGAGGTGCTCAATGAGAGAGAAGGGAATCTCAGATAGATAGTGGAGAAGGGGGACAGATATTAGTTCTGGTCTCAAGACCACAGCAGCAGGTCCTTGTACTTCATTTTACTAACCTTGTAAGTTTTCCCAGTAAAAGAGGCCTACCAGGATGTTATTTGAAAATATGTATCTCAGGGACAACAGAGGTGGCCTGTAATAGAAACTTGGATAAACCATCAGGATTGATGGATCAACTGGGAATTTTGTCAGCTGAGAGTATTCAGCCATCATCCCTTTTAAGAAATTGCCCTGATTTAGAGAGATGCCATGCCTGAGATCATGTCCCCTTCCATAGTGTAGCCTTCATCCAGTGGCTGAACTCTGTGGGACTATACCTTGCTCCTTTGTCACACTGGGAACAACTTGGAAGGGCCATCCTAGTTGAAGAATTTATTGGGGCTGGCTGAAATCTTTGCCTAGATTGCATAGGTAACTGGGCTTCTTCCTCTGCTTCATTTTGCTTCTTTCCTTTCCCTCCCTTTCCCAGATGTTGATCTTGAGAGCACTCTCTAATAAAGTTTATGCATATCAACCTCCATCTTAGAACTTGTTTCCCAAGAGGCCCAGTCTTCAACAGCTGGTTTTCAAGCAAGAGGGAACCCTTTGGACACATGATTGAGCAAGATGCATTCATTTTTTCTAGACCTAAAAGAGTGATTTAGTAGGAAGAGATGAAATTCCAGCACTAAACTGGTGTCGAAAAACATTTTAACACAGTTTGACTTTATGCCAAGTATAATATGTAACAATTAAAATGCTTTAAATGAAGGATAGATAGGATAAGACTTATACTTTAGAAAAATGATTGACAGCATGATGGGGGAAAAAAAAAAAAAGATGAGACCAGAGGCATAGTCTTCTAGCTATGAAATTTAGATGACGTTCATGGTATTACATTAAATAAAGGAAAAACTAGCTTCCTAAACTAAGAAATTGACTTTGAGGAGGGAAAACAGTTGATATTATTTGAGATATTTCAGAAGTAGAATTAGATGATGTTCTATTTTCTTGCTTGAGTGATTGGGTAGATAATATTCTATTAACAGTGATGGGGAATACATAAAAAATAATCATGTGTATGGGGAGAAAACCATGAGTTTAATTTAGATATGATTAATTTGAGATACTTGTGGGACATCCAAATTGAGATGTACAAAGAGCTGCTGGATATACAAATCTGTAATTTAGGGCAGAGTTCCAGGTTAAATATACATTTAAATATTATCTAAATGGTTGAAGCTAGGAGAATGGATGAGAATGTAGAGAGGATAAGACCAGAAGATTTAGGAAAAACCTTGGGGATTTAAATAATTTGCAGGAGAAAAGTGACTTCAGAGAGACAGAATGAATCACTGGTAAAATGGAGTGCCATAGAAGCTATGGGAAGAAAACTTGTCAGAAAATAGAAAGCAAGAGAAGGAAAAGAAATAGAAAGAAGAGCAATAACTGGCCCTAGTGAGTGTCTAAGCAAGTTAAGAACTGAAAAGTATTTGTTGAATTCGGCATCAAGTAGAGGCACCAGTTCCTATGTGTCAATATCCTGAGGAAATCTGACATTAGATTGGCAGTAGTTGGACTCAGTAACCTTTAAGTTCCTTTCTAACCCTTACATTCTGTGAAATTGTTTGAGTTGTGTGCTGCTATCTCAGCAAAGAGCTCAGCCTAAGAAATCAATAAATGGGACTAAAACAAATATTGCTCTGGATGTAACCAGAGTGATCCCCAGGGCTGTCAATAGCTAGTTATAGGAAGCTGGCAATTTGAAGTTGAATACTTTTACTCGTAGTCACTTTTTTTTTTTTTTTTGCTTATGTCATTCAATGCACGTTCCAAAAATAAACTGTAAACCTAAGATCCATAACATAAGTAATATAGTAATTATGAGAACACTTGGAATGCTGCTAAATTATTTTATTTACAAAGTAATTAATGTTTTCCGACTGCTGAGAAGAGATGGAAGATATACTCTCTAGGCAAATCAAAACTAAATTATCTTAAATAAGAGTGGATTCAAATCAAAACACCATAGGCAATGGCAAAAATGTAGAAACTCACAAATAAAAATTTTATTTATGTGCACACACATAGTGTGCGTGTGACAAGTTTAGGCTGCATACAGATACACACACATATATACACTTCTTATAATGCAAGAGTATCATTTATCTCCTTTATGCTACCACCACACTCTTCATTTCCCCATCCTCTCAATATAGTTATTTGATAATTTAGTAGGTAAATATTTATTTTAAAAAGCTTATTGTGTGTGTGTGTGTGTGTGAATGCATGCACGTGCTATCAGCTGTGTCGTATTCTTTGTGATCCTATGGACTGTAGCCTGCCAGGTTCCTTTGTCCATGGGATTCTCCAGGCAAGAATACTGGAGTGGGTTACAATGCCCTCCTCCAGGGGATCGTCCCAACCCAGGGATCAAACCCACATCTTATTACGTCTTCTGCATTGTCAGGCAAGTTCTTTACCACTAGCGCCACCTGAGAAGCCCAAATCTTATTATGATTATATAAATATGATTCACAACAAAGCTAGGTAGCATATATCAGAATTACATTTTCTTTTTTGATCAAATGTTTTTCCTGTAGTCATTGCTTTATGTTTTCTTAGTGTTCTACCAGTTCAATCTGAAGCTTTCAAAATCTCTCAGTATGACCAAATTTGTTACCATGTTTTATTATTTTCTATTTTCATTTTTATTTTTAAAAACTTTGAGGTTTAAATACAACAAATTGTATAATTTAACGCATATAATCTGATAGATTTTGATATATATATATTGTGATCCTATGGACTGTATATATATATATGCATCTATGACATAATCACCACAGTCAGGAAAATGAACATCTTCATTCTATTCTTTTGTAAATCCTCCTTCCCACTGTTACTTAAACTTATGCTTCTTCCCCAAACAAACACTGATCCTATTTCTCTCACTATAGATTAGTATGCCTTTAAAAATTTTTTATACAAATGGAATCATGTATTATGTATACTTGTTTTGTGTGATTTGTTTTACTCAGCAAAGTGATTTTGATATTTAAGCATGCTGTAACACGTATCAAGATTTTATTCCTTTTTGTTGCTGAATTTAATTCCATAGAATGGACATGTGTAGTTTGTTTATCCATTCATTTGTTGGTGGGCACTGGATCATTTCCAGTTTTTAGCTTTTACAAACACAGTAGCTGTGAACATTCATTTATAAATCTTTGTGTGCATATATGTTGTCATTTCTCTAAGGTAAATATCTTGGAGCAGAATGGTTGTATCCTATGGGAAGTATATAATTAATTTTTAGATTAGCTACCCAACTATTTTCTCAAGAGGTTGTATCATTTCACATTCCTGATAGCAATTGTATGAAAGTTCTAGTTCTTCGTATCCTCACCAAAACTTCCTATGATTTCGTTACTCTTTTTAATTTGATCTATTCTGATACATGTGTAGTGGTACCTCATTGTGGTTTTAATTCAAGTTTCCCTAACGACTAATGATATTCAGCATTTTTTCATGTGTTTATTTGTCATTCATACATATTGTTTGTGAAGTGTTCACTCATTTTACCTATTTTTAATAGGTTGCATATTACTTATTAAGTTTTGTTGGTTCTTTATTGTGAATTCATGTTCATTGTCATATATATGATTTGCAAATATTTTCTTTTTAGTCTGTTTTTTATCTTCGTAATGTCTTTAGGAGGGTAGATGTTTATAATTTTTATGTAGTTCAGTATATCAGTTTCTCCTGCTATGGAAAAAATTTTCTTGTTATATCTGAGAAAGCTTTGCCTAGCCCAATAATTCAAGATTTTCTTCAATGTTTTATTTTGGACATTTTAGAGGTTTAGATTTACATTCACATTTAGTCTGTAATCTATTTTGAATTAACTTTTGTTTACAGTATAAGTTGTAGATCAAAGTTCATTTTTTGAAGATAAATATCCAAGGATTCTAGCACCATTTGTTGACAAGACTTTCTTTCCTCTACTGAAGTGCCTTTGTGACATTTATCAAATTTTCCAAATATATGTAGATCTGTTTCTGAATGCTTTATTCCATTCCATTGATCTAATTATCAGTCTTTACAACAATGAAACATTATTTTGAGAAGCACTGATTTATAATAAGTCTTGAAGTCAGGTGGTGTTAGCCCTTCAAATTTGTTCTTTTTCAAAGTTGTTATGGCTATTTTAGATCGTTTACCTTTTCATTGGAATATTAGAATCGTACTCTCAACTTATATTTTAAAAAATCCTACTGGGATTTTAACTAGGAGTTATCTTGAAACTATAGATCAATTTAGGGAAAACTGACATCTTAACAATATTAAGACTTCTGACATATGAACACAGTGTTGATCTCCATTTATTTAGGGCTTATCTTATTTCTCTAGGAAATGCTTTGTAATATTCAGTGTACATATGAAGATAAAAATCTAGAAGAGCTGGCATTTACTGATGTTAGGAGTGTGAAAAATAAAACGCGAAATTCAGGGAAGTGGTATGGGAGATGACTGTATTCTGAACATGACACAGCTGTTTTGAAAAGTAAAGGTAGGGATCCATTCATAATTTAAATCTGATTCTCTGATGTATCTTCTGTCACACCAAACAATAGGAAAAAAATTATGATGGTGTGATAACTCTAGGAATAACCTTAACACTCAACTTAATTGTAGGTGTTACAAGAAGTATCTGGTGAGGAGGCTGTCTTATTTTAAAAATCCCATGAATGTTTGTTGGATGGGTGATTAGTGTATTTAACATCTCTGTTTTGGGCTATTCAATATTCCCATATAACAACAGAGTGGTAATATGTGATCAGATCTCAGGCTGGTAAATGATTATAAGTGAAAATATTGAATGTGTATTTGTGTATGAGACAGAGACTTGATGAGGGCCTATCTGCACTGCAGCCACAGACAGTTTTACTTTCTGTTTGCTGATACATTAATTTGAAGGAGATTGTATTTACCAAAATAAATCAATATGGCTTGCATAAAGATATTAAAACCCAGTTACATGGGATGGGTGATGGTGAGAAAGAAAGGATGGGATGATGAGATATCCCTCATACACTAAGGGAACAAAAATCTTAGTCATGATGTCACCAGGCTTTTTCTTTAAGGAACTGACAAAGTGATACCAAAGTTGTTATGAATCCAAGAATATAAAAGGAATTTTAAAAAAGAAAAGAGTTTGAAGAACTCGCACTATCCAACTTCAAGATTTCCTGGAAATCTATAGTAATCAAGATAGTGTGTAATTTCAACTTGTTGTTCACTCACTCATTCGTGTCTGACTCTTTACAACCCCGTGGACTGCAGCATGCCAGGCTTCCCTGTCCTTCACTATCTCCTAGGGTTTGCTCAAACTCATGTCCATTGAGTCAGCGATGCCATCCAGCCATCTCATCCTCTGTCGCCACCTTCTCTCTTGCCCTCAATTTTCCCCAGCATCACAGTCTTTACCAATGAGCTGGTTCTTCACATTAGGTGGGCAAAGTATTGGAGCTTCAGGCTCAGCATCAATCCTTCCAATGAATATTCAGGGTTGGTTTTCTTTAGGATTGACTGGTTGGATCTCCTTGCTGTCCAAGGGACTTTTAAGAGTCTTCTCTACACCACAGTTCAAAGCATCAATTCTTTGGTGCTCAGCCTTCTTTATGGTCCAACTCTCACATCTGTACATGACTGCTGGGAAAGCCAAAACTTTGACTATACAGGCATTTGTTGCCAAAGTAATGTCTCTGCTTTTTAATATGCTGTCTAGGTTTGTCATAGCTTTTCTTCCAAGGAGTAAGCATCTTTTAATGTCATGGCTACAGTCACCATTTGCAGTGATTTTGTAACCCAAAAAAATAAAGTCTTTCACTGTTTCCTTTGTTTCTCTATCTACTTGCCATGGAGTGACGGGACCAGATGCCATGATCTTGGTTTTCTGAATGTTGCGTTTTAAGGTAGCTTTTTCTATTTCACCTTCATCAAGAGGCTCTTTAGTTCCTCTTCACTTTCTGCCATGAGGGTGGTGTCATCTGCATATCTGAGGTTATTGATATTTCTCCTGGTAATCTTGATTCCAGCTTGAGCTTCATCCAGCCTGGCATCTCACATGATGTTCTCTGCATATAAGTTAAATAAACAGGGTGACAATAGACAGCCTTGATGTACTCCTTTCCCAATTTTGAACCAGTCCGTTTTTCCATGTCTGATTCTAATCATTGCTTCTTGACCTGCATACAGGTTTCTCGGGAGGCAGGTAAGGTGGTCTCGTATTCTCATCTCTTTAAGAATTTTCCACAGCTTGTTATCCATACCATTAAAGGCTTTAGTGTAGTCAGTGAATAGAGTGATTTGAGTAGAGATTAACAAAGAGTAATTTGAATAGACATTAACAAATAGATCAATGGAACAGAACAGAGAGCCCAGAATTAGAATGACATTTGATTTTCAATTAAGAATTCAAAGAAATTAAATGCTGAAAGTGATATCTTTTAAATCAATGGTGTTGTAACAACTTAATGTCTATATATATATATATATATATATATATATAAAATGAACCTAAAATAGTACCTTATATCCTACCCAAAATTAGTTTGAGATGACTCACAGATGTAAGTATAAAAGTTTAAAAGAAAAAACTTTAATTGAAGACCTAGGTGAATCTCTTTGGGATTAGAGATAAAGTTTCCTTGGATAGGACAGAGGAAACAATAACCATAAAAAATAATAATTTAAACTTAATCAAAGATTAAAATTCTTATCAAAATATACTATTAAAAGAATGAGAAACCCACAGATTGAAAACAATATTTACAAGACAAAACAAAGTACCCAGGATATAAAAAGAACTTCTATAACTCAATAATAAAGATAATCCAATTAAAAGTGTGCAAAATGTTTGAACAGATACTTTATAAAAGAAAATATGCAAATTAACACATGAAAAAATATTGAACATCACAGTGACATAACATTAGATGTCCAGCAAATTTCATTGAATGATGCTCTTAGAATTTGTACATTTCTTTGCAGATATGTTTTATATCAAAATAAACAACTATAAATAAATATTGAACTCTCATAGATGATGTCCATTCTGAGTTATTTAAGAAACAGTGATGGCTGCAACTTACTTATACATCTGATAATAACAAGCATAATTAGAGGGGTGGAAATTTAGGTAAATACATGATGAACAAGTTTAGTAAAATGTTAATTGCAGAATCCAGGTGGTAGGTAAATACTCATGCAGTGTAAAATTTTTTTACTTTTCTATATATTTGAATATTTTCATAATAAAATGTTGGAATCAATGAATTAATACAATGTTGAAAAGACTGAAAAGTGCCAGAGAGGGTATTTTTGTGGATAAATCTTCTAAATAAATTTGAACCTCTTAAAATAATAATAATCTGTTGTAGCTTTTAAAATATAAGTAGAATCAAGGCTATGGTTTTTCCAGTGGTCATATATGGATGTGAGAGTTGGACTGTGAAGAAAGCTGAGCACCGAAGAATTGATGCTTTTGAACTGTGGTGTTGGAGAAGACTCTTTAGAGTCCCTTGGACTCCAAGGAGATCCAACCAGTCCATTCTAAAGGAGATCAGCCCTGGATGTTCTTTGGAAGGAATGATGCTAAAGCTGAAACTCCAGTACTTTGGCCACCTCATGCGAAAAGTTGACTCATTGGAAAAGACTCTGATGCTGGGAGAGATTGGGGGCAGGAGGAAAAGGGAACAATAGAGGATGAGATGGCTGGATGGCATCACCGACTCAATGGATGTGAGTTTGAGCGAACTCTGGGAGTTGGTGATGGATAGGGAGGCCTGGCGTGCTGCAATTCATGGGGTCGCAGAGTTGGACATGAACTGAACTGAGCTGGTATGATAAAAAAATACAGGAGGAAGGGATATAAATGGAGTTAAAAGGTTTTAAGTTCTCTCACTGTCTGAAAATGTGGAAGGTTTAAATTTGCTAGACACTAATAAAACTGTATATGTTTTAATCATCAAGGTAAGTGATAAAATGTGAATTAAAGTCAGTATAAACCTTCTACAAGGGAAAGTGAAATAATAAAAGTACGGATTACTCAAAAAAAGCCAAGAAAGGTGAAACAGAGAACCATAAAAAAGAAAGACTAACACAACATTGTAAATCAACTCTATTTCAAGAAAATTAAAAAAAAAAAATAAGTAAATCAGGACAGAAAGAAACACAATAAAAACAAGATGCAAATGGGTGAAAATTGCCAAATACTATAATTGTAGATATAAATCTCTATAAATTCATAACTTTTGTAATTGTAAATAGGTTAAATATTACAAATAAAATATAAACATTCTTTAGATTGGATTAAACCACAAAAGCCACCTATGTGATACTTAAAAGGACTCACCTTAAGTACAAGGAGGCATAAAATTTGAAAGCAAAGGATATTAAAAAGATACAGCAGTGAAAAATCTACAGTGAAGCAATACTAATAGTAAAGTAAACTTTAAGGGAAGAGATAATGTTAAAGACAAGAACAGGCCTTTAATAGTATTGGGTGAATTCAATAGGAAGAAATTATAAGCCTAAATTTATATGTATCTAATATTATAGCCTTTAAATATATGAAGCAAAATCTGGAAAATCATATAAAACTACAATTATAGTAGATTTTTTTTGAAAAATTATTAAAGACAGAAAATTCAAATTTAAGGGATACCAGCAAACCTTGAGTCCTATGTAAACTACATGAGCCAATATTATTTCATAAAAACTGTACCAATAAGCTAAAATGTGGTACAGAGAATCAGGATTTTCTCCAATTATTTGTGAGATTCCCCTCTTTCTGAAATTTCTTGATCAAAGACCCTAGATTTACAAATGACTAGGTTAAAATATTCCCCAAAAGATCTGTTGAATATTGCACAGCAGTCTTCTATGAAGGTCAGTATTAGGCTTGTTTTTAAGCCACTCTGTAAAATTCATAGTCAATACCGTGGTCTTAATTTTCCATCAATGCAATCTCACTACAGTAAAGTTTGCAGATATATGGCAACTAAATTATATAACTGAGGCTCCTTTCCCATGCTATGAGTCAAGGATGACTTGGGCACAAATCTGCCCAATGTCACCTACCCATATTTCCCACGATAACTTTATTACTTCTAAAAATAATAAGAAAATGTAAAATGTATTAGCAACCTCTATGTGGCAGATATCACATCAGGAGGCACTGGAGGGGTAAATAATCTTGAATAGTCATTCAGACTATTTATAACTGACACTCAAAATATTCATAATTGGCACTCAGTAAAAGTATAGTGATGAAATAACCTGCTGCTTATTAGAGGATGTTTTATAAATGATAGCTGACTAGAAATGTATTGGACAAAAGCAAGTATGCAGGTGCTATGTATCTATTATTTACAAAGATGAGTGTGTATACCTTAGCAGAAGATATCACTTTGGCCCAGACTTGAAAGTTCCTGAAACCCAAGGAGGCAGTTTACAAGGTGAAAATCTTTTGTGCCTTTTTGACTGATTGAGTGATTGGTTCTTTCCTTTCTTCAGCAAATATTTATTTATTGTGTACTGTGTACTATGCAGGAGAAGGCAATGGCACTCCACTCTAGTACTCTTGCCTGGAAAATCCCATGGACGGAGGAGCCTGGTGGGCTGCAGTCCATAGGGTCGCGAAGAGTCGGACACGACTGAGCGACTTCACTTTCACTTTTCACTTTCATGCATTGGAGAAGGAAATGGCAATCTTCTCCAGTATTCTTGCCTGGAGAATCCCAGGGATGGGGGGCCCTGGTGGGCTGCTATCTATGGGGTTGCGCAGAGTCGGACATGACTGAAGCGACTTAGCAGCAGCAGCAGCAGCAGCAGCAGTGTACTGTGTATCAGGGACTGTGTTATTAATTAAGAGACTGTGTTATTAATTAAGAGATTAGTGACTAAGAGTGACAAAGATCAAGTGCCCTAGCTTTTATAAGTTCACATTTTGGTTTGGAAAGCCAATATTGTTTTATAAACACCCTCTCTACTTAAACCAATTAAATATTTAATTGTAACTGCAATAGTGCAATAAAGAAATGTAGGGTTGGATAAGTTATTATAACGAGGAGTCTTCACCTAGGCTTGCTGGTAATGGCAGGGACTATAGTGTATGTGTCACAGACTATTTACTACATACAATATGTTTGAGCTATGACCCGATGATAAATGCAGTAATATAGAAGTGTCTGGCCGTGTGTCTCAGACTGAGGAAAGAGCCTATATGCAAAAAGACTTGTCCTTTCCTTAACAAATACAACATGCCTCATAAATTAAGCCAAAACTGGCTAGAGTGAAGTGGAAAGGACTCTATCCAGATATGCAAAGCTTTTAAGAAATATCAAGGATTTTTTCCCCTTTATCCCCAGAGAATAGAAACAATCAAAAACAATTTAAACAAGGGAGTGAAATAATTTGTTAAAGATTATTATGAATTGACTCAGGGCAAAATTACATGCAGTGAGGCCACTGGGAGAAACTAACTCTAGTGCAGGAACAATTCCCTAATGACCAGAACCAGCATCTTAAGTGTGGAAAGAGAGAAAAATGGTTTCATTTATCAAGGAGGAAGAAATTTTCCTCTACACTTCTAGGTTCTTCTGGCTAGTCTAAGAGTAAAATTGACAAGGGACAGATTAAGAGGAGAAATTCAACCTTTAATAACACATACACATGGGAGAGACCCAGGAGAACTGAGAAACTCACCAAAATGGCTGAAACCCTCATCTTAAGTACCATCTTCAGTTAAAGACAAAAGAGGGTGTTGTAGGTAGTGGTTTGGAACTTCATGTGGGAGGAAAGCAATGGGCATGGAGCTACAAAAGCAAATGTTTGGTAACCAAATGTGTTCTGGGCCTTGCAGAGACCATGGGGCACAGATTGGACTCTGATTCATAGGCCCTGCCTGAGTTTCCTCCACCGCACCTAGCCTATATTTGAACATAAGTCTTGTGATAGCTCTGTTATGGGAATAGGTACTTCCTCTAAATTATTTTAGTCAGTTAGTGGGCTAAGTGAAAATTTCTTTCTGAGTCTTTTGGGTCTTCATTGTTTTCAATTTGAAAAATTTCATGTGCCAAAGTAACATTTTGAGTTGGTCCATTTTGCTCCCATACATACTCATGGAGTATTTTGTATATAAAACAGAAAAAAAAAAACAAAACGCTTTGGTTCTTGATTGGAAATGAGGGGAGAGGAGAGGGAAAGAGCATGACTAGAGCCCTAGTTTGTCCAGTTACATGTGGTGGTGCCCCTCCTTGAGATTCTAAGAAACAGGAGAGGAACAGGTGGCAGGAGGAAGATGATGTTCAATGTGAGCTGGCTGTGAAACTTCCAAGTAGAGATGTTGGCAATTACTGTCTAAAACCCAAAGGAAATATGTGGACAAGAAAGAAGCTGATAATTAGAAAACATTGCCTAAGAGTAAATATAGGAATAAAGAAAGTTTTCTAAACTTTGAGGAAGTCTTTTATCTGAAGATCACTTAGAAAAGATGAGCAGGCAGACACAGAATGAAAGTGGTATTTGTAGGCAGAAAACCTATGGTTATGGCATCATCTAAGGCAACAGGCCTTAGAATTGGTTGAAGAATTGATACTTTTTAACTATAGTCTTGGAGAAGACTCTTGAGAGTCCCTTAGACTGCAAGGAGATCCAACCAGTCCATCCTAAAGGAAATCAGTCCTGAATATTCATTGAAAGGACCAATGCTGAAGCTGAAACTCCAATATTTTGGCCACCTCATGCGAAGACCTGACTCACTGGAAAAGACCTTGATGCTGGGAAAGATTGAAGGCAGGAAGAGAAGGGGACGACAGAGCTGAGATGGTTGGATAGCATCACCGACTCAGTGGACATGAGTTTGGGTAAACTCCAGGAGTTGGTGATGGACAGGGAGGTCTGGCATGCTGCAGTCCATGGGGTTGCAGAGTTGGACATGACTGAGTGACTGAACTGTTCTGAAGGCAGCAGGAGTGTGTTTTAAGAATAAGTGGAGTGTTTTGAGAATAAAGAAATCTTCTCATTGTATTTGAAGAAAATTTGCTTAGTGTTCTTTTTGAAATGCGAATACTACCTAACTATTTAGTGATGGTTGGGTTACTGCAGGTGATAGGAAATAAAATCCTTGAGAACCGGTGACTTCATATTGCTAAGAGCGCATGGTGCCAAATCCACTCTAGAATAACATTTATCTCTTGAATGGTATAATTTAGGATGTCTTCACTTAATTCACTGCTAATGTTGTATTAGAAGTTAATATGACTTGTCAGTATATTGGTGTATTCACATTGAAAAGAATTCTTTGTGACATTAAGTATGAGCATCTGAAATTCTGAATGTGTTTGAAATCATGCATAAATACAAGTATTACACCATCAGTTACTTATATAGAAAACTCATATGCTTGCTTTCATTTGGCAAACATTTCTTAATTGGCTAATACATGTCAAATTGCTAAATCCTGGGGGTGTCAAGAAAAGATCTGGAAATCCGGTTCATATAAACCATTACACTCCTGGGGAAAACATGCATGTGATGAGGAAGGGGGCTAATCCTGTCAAGATAGGTCAGAGCTGGATCATGAAGCATTTTCAGTAAAAAGCTTAAAACTATGGTTTAAGGTAACCAGATAATTGATCAGGGAAATTTCTTCTTTATAGGTAATTTGACCTAGTAAATGAATATGAAGTGATAAAGTATCACTTTACAGTATTACAATTTGGCTTGTAATACCTCATAAATTAATAGAACTAGGTAACATAAAAAAGATACGCCATTCTCACGCAAGCATATGAGAAAACTTATGAAATTTTCTTGCCTAAAGTATTAAATCCAGAACAGATTAAACCTCTAGATTTGATCATCAACTTATAGGTACATAGCAAACTAACCAACATGTTAAACAAAATCATGAAAATCTAATTAGAAAAACTCAGACAAAACAAACAATACATTTTCTTCAACTAGTATTGTCAACTGAAAGAAAAACACACTACAAAAGAGCTGGGAGTTTAAGTTTTATTTGAGGACTTTGCTGAGGACACGACTGAGTGACTGAACTGACAGCCCAGGAGATGGCCTCTCAGTAGCTCTGAGGGAAGTGCTCCAAAGAGTTAAGCAACAGCCAGTTTATGCATGACTTTTGGCTAGGGAAAACATGTAGTCAAGCATACATCTGGGTAGAAGACTACTACTATTGACAAAGAACAAATAATTCAAGTTAATGATTTTAGTGCATTTCTATGTATGGGGAGATGGAAGTATCAGGGTTCATTAAAATTCTTCCTGAGATATACATCTTATCTAAGAGGCCTGCTTGTCCAAAGTACAGAGTGCCTAACCCTGTTTTTCATTCTAAATTCCTCTCAGGTGCACTGTTGATCAGGAACTGCAGTGGCTGATGATTTAATCCTTGTAGGACAGAACGGTGAGCAACATTCTTTGTTTTTCTTGTTTTACACCACCATAACAATGACAAAAGAAAGAAAGCAGCAGATACCATAGAGTAAGAGATGCTTGAAAATAAGGGAAGAGTTGCAATTTTATGGTTCCTATCTAGACTTTGATTCAAACTGTAAAATAAAAATGTGTAAGACAATGAGGGAAGTTATGAACACTGCTTGACATTTTGCTGTTAAAAATTATAGTTAATTTTTAAGTGTGATAATGTTTTGTAATACGATTTGTCAAAAAGAAAAGTTTCTTTCTTATGTTCCTCAGAGTTGAAATGATACCATGCCTGGAGTTTGCTTTAATACAGTCAGGGATAAACTATAGATGAAAATAAGTTGGTTGTGAATTGTGAACTGTTAAAACTGATTGATGGATACCTGAGTTTATTTGATGATTTCTATTACTTTCCTATAGGTTTCAAATTTTCCATTATAGAAAGTAAAAAATAAAAGTTCTTAGTTGTAGGGAAAGGAACGATGGAAGGGAGTAGCAATTTCTGAAACAGGAAATTGAAATTATTGAAGAGATTGTTGCACCAATGTAGGTAAGGTATGACAAGAGATTAAGCCGAGGCTTTGATGATGGAGATGTTCATGAGGAGTCTGCAGCATCTTCAATTAGAAGCACTTGGAGGTGAGAGGAGAGAGGACTGTAAAGTTTGAAAGAGAAGTAAAAGTATTAGTCACTCAGTCGTGTCCAGCTCTTTGCAACCTCATGGACTGTAGCCCATCAGACTTTGTCCATGGGATTTTCTAGACAAGAATACTGGAGTGGGTTGCCATGCCTTTCTCCAGGGGATCTTCGAGACCCAGGGATCAAACCCTGGTCTCCCTCATAAGGAGGCAAATTCTTTACCATTTGAGCTACCCAGGTATGTTGGGCAATTTGATGGTGAGATTAAATCAATAGTTTGCAGAAAAGCAAATGTCCCAGGGCCCATAATTAATTCTTTTTTGCTAATGTAATAAATTTGAGATTCCAATAAGATTTGGAGAGAGCTTTTTAACAGGAAGTTGCTGATATAAGGCCAAAACTGAGGAGAGTTTTATGGAAGCTAGACACCATTCAAATTAAAGGAAAAAAAGAACTTGCCATGTTGATTTGGATGAGTCTACTCAGCAGGTGTAGCACCACACCCCACCACTTATATCTTCTCCATCATCAACCTCTTCCTCCAAACCTATTCGCATTTGGAGCAAAATGCTATCTATTGAATATACTAGTTCTTTTCCCTTTCTTTTAGAAATTCATAGGTTTGTTTTTACTATGTGAAGTGATTCTATAAAGTGAGGGGATGGTAGGGGACAGTTTGGAAAGGTTAGAGTGAAAGAAGATAAAGAACTGCTTTTATTATGAGCAACTATGAAAAGAAATGGATTGAGGAAAATGGGAAAGATGTAGTCACTGGAGGAAGAGAAACTTGAGGATGAGCTGGAGATGGTTAAAGGGAGTTTTACTTCTATCTCTTGATCAAAACAAACAAAAAGCAAAGGTGTATTACTCATCAATGCTTTGGGGTTAGCTCTGTATCTGATTATTTTAATGCCAGCCATTGTGCTGATATAGGCTTTAAGGGTAGAGTATCTTTAGGATCTTCTCTTACAGGGGAGTGTTCTGTAATGAGTACCTTCAGGGAGAACTGGAGGAGGAGAGAGAAAGGGAGGGGGAGAGGGAGATGTATTTGTATGAAGAGTGTTTATGCTGAATTTTAGCTTCATTTTATTATAAGTTTTACTTGCTATGAAGAGGAAGACAGAGGTTCTACCAAATTTTATACATTAAAAAATATTTTAAAAGTATGTGGAACAATTGTAAGATAATGAATGTTGACATAACACTTTCTGTAGGAACATGGCAATATCTTATGAAGATCCCACAGAGGCATCAGACAGGGGACTAGTATCAATAGATAGTTGTGTTCTGGAGACTGGAATCATGCAAAAAAAAATGTGGCTTATAGTTGGCCATGTTTGCAACAACAATTATGAAATACATTATGTCCCTTTTTGAAGACCAAATAAAAGGAGGAAGGATTTATATAAATATTTCATACAGTTAGTGCTTGATATATATGATTATCATCAACATTCATTGTCATTACCACCTTTGTCATAAATCATAAAAACCAAGTTGAGAGAAAAAAGTAGACTCAGGCAATACCAGATGGACAGGAACAGTTTCAGTGGCTGAAGCTTACTGTGTTGCAGTGGAATGTTCCACACACTGGGGAGGTCACACTGCTTGTTTGGCCACCTTCCCTAGCATTGACAGCTGGAGCTTCTACCTCCTATGATTAGGTCCTTTCAGCTAGCTCCAGTGGGGCTGACAGAATAGGAAGACCCGTGTAATGTTCACAGAGGTTATCTTTAAAAAGATCAGTTTATGGTAGTAGGACAAATCATTTGGTATGCAAAGAGAAATGAGAAATGAGATAGCCTATATTAAGTAGGAACAGAGGAAAGCTAAAAGAATAAGTGTATCCTTGAGGCTGAATAGGGTATAATTAATTCTGAAGAAGCACAGCCTTAACACTCATGGGGTGTGGTTATTTGAGACAGAATCAGGCGATAGCTAAGAAGGAGAACATTACTGATATTGGCTTTGATGGGGTTCAAGGCAGGCTGCTCCAGAATGTGGCACTTTGGCATGTGGATTACTTCGAGCTAAAGACATCAAGGCCCAACAAACTCAAAAAGAACTTTTTATATCCCCTTTAACTGCCTAAAATAAATTGGATAGGGAGCCTATACCAGGAAGAGAGCTATTACCAAAGATAACATTTTTTTTTTTTACACCAGAAAGAATTCTTAATATGGTAAACATTTATCAAACATCTGCTCTTCACTCTTCCTGTGAACTAGCTTCCTCCCCTTTGAAGTCCCAGACCTCTACCCACTTCTTAGCTCAGTTCAGTTCAGTTCAGTTCAGTCACTCAGTTGTGTCCAACTCTTTGTGACCCTGTGGACTGCAGCATGCCAGACCTCCCT
Organism: Ovis aries; assembly: GCF_016772045.2. Lineage (NCBI taxonomy): Eukaryota > Metazoa > Chordata > Mammalia > Artiodactyla > Bovidae > Ovis > Ovis aries. Next base: position 55,943,813 of record NC_056055.1, read on the forward strand.
GTCCATCACCAACTCACAGAGCTTGCTCAAACTCATGTCCATTGAGTCGGTGTTGCCATCCAATTGTCTCATCCTCTGTCATCCCCTTCTCTTCGTGCCTTCAATCTTTTCCAGCATCAGTGTCTTTTCCAAGGAGTCAGTTCTTCGCGTCAGGTGGCCAAAGTATTGGAGTTTCAGCTTCAGCATCAGTCCTTCTAATAAATATTCAAGACTGATTTCCTTTAAGTTTGACTGGTTTGATCTCCTTGCAGTCCAAGGGACTCTCAAGAGTTTTCTCCAATACCACAGTTCAAAAGCATCATTCTTCGGCGCTCAGCCTTCTTCACAGTTCAACTTTCACATCCATACATGACCACAGGAAAAACCATAGCTTTAGCTAGATGGACCTTTGTTGGCAAAGTAATGTCTCTGCTTTTTAATATGCAGTCTAGGTTGGTCATAGCTTTTCTTAGCTCAGGAGGGCATGCAAACCTCAATAGCCTGACTGTTGGGGAGTATCTTATGTTTTTGTGGGACTTCCATATGTACAAAATTAAGTTTACACTTTTTCTTCTGTTAATCTGTTTTATGCCAATATAATTATTATGCCATCTCAAGAACCTAGAAGGGAAAAGTTTTCCTTCCTATCAGTTCAGTTCAGTCACTCAGTCGTGTCCGACTCTTTGTGGCCCCATGAATCGCAGCACGCCAGGCCTCCCTGTCCATCACCAACTCCCGAGTTCACTCAGACTCACGTCCATCAAGTCAGTGGTGCCATTCAGCCATCTCATCCTCTGTCGTCCCCTTCTCCTCCTGCCCCCACTATAGCTTCATAATTAAAATATGGAAAGATTGATACATTTCTACCTCAAAAGAGGTGAGGGTTTCACATTAAATTGTCATAGAACAACTAGTACAAATGTTGTCAAGCCTAATTCTTAGAATAACATTTTCAGTAACAATGGGGCATATTTCAGCACAGATGATTTCAAGATGATAGGCTACATGGGAGTGGGAATCATGGATTTTCTATCTCCAACAATAAAAATATAATGGACAGTCAAAGATTATTAAATTAATGAAGCAGAATGGTGACCTAAAAGGAAATTAGACTGGAACCCCTTCTTAATATATCTCCATCACGAAAGAGCCTTTTGACATGGAACAATTTTCCTTTATTAGTAAAATGAATATATTAAGCCAGGTCCTTCCAAAATTCTGACTTGTGTTTCTAAGAGGAATTAGTTTTAAATTAGATGTAAAAAAGGACTGATGTACACCCACACAGTAAAAATTAAACATCAAACGTAGAATATAATTTTCCTGTGAAAATAAGGCACTGTAGATAAAATATTGAATTTTTATATTGATGCAGAATAGTCTATATTATAAACTGTGTTTTCTCCAGTGGTTACTGCATGGCTTTGCCTAGGTTCCCTCTAATTTCTGCTGCTAACAGCTCACAACTGCCTTCCTTACTGGGTATTGCCCTTGGCAATGAGTAGTGACTCACCCAGAGGTATGCCCCCACATAGGGAGCTTCCCGAGGCCCAAAATTGGCTGTTATAGAGATAAAGGCCAGAACTCTTGACTGTTGGATAAAACTCTTGGGAATCATTCCATCCTTAGGGCTCTTCACCCCAGCTGCGCTGCAGGCCAGCTTCTCCCATTGTCCGGTTCTGCCATCCTAGCCTTTATAATTGTAACTCTCAAGAGTGTTTCCCTGCTTAATGGTCTGCCTTCAAGTCTCCATCTCAGTATCTGTCCAGAGAACTATCTAAGGCAAATGTACCTGTTTATCCACCCAAACACTGTATATCTGCCAATGGACTTCAGGCTCTTTCTTGGATTCTCTAATGACCTTGCATATGTGTCATTCCTTATGTTAGTAGAAACAATAGTTTCAGTGTGAACCTTTAACCATCACGTGAGTGGGTTTGGTGAAAATGAAATTCAAGTCCTTTCTATTTAGGCCAAGTGTTGGACATGGCCAAGTCTTGGACATGGGATAAACCTGGGGCTTGAGAATTTCAGGGTGAGATGCTTCCCTTTGCAACAATGTGTTAGAATAATTGAGAGAGGAGTGCTTTTTAAATAAAATTTCCTTAATTCTCATATGTGATGGAAAATTGTATACCAAACTAAAGGCCTAAAATTCTTCTTTCATAGATGATAGTGGAAACACACAGAAACTTAAAAAAAATATGTGAGAGAGAAAGGAAATTTTCCCAAGCTTAAAAAACCAAACAGGACAAAATAACTGCTGTCAACTTTCTCTCAAGTAACAGAAGGAATCCTTCTCCCTCATAAGTGGTCTGGAGGCAAATATCATTATAATGGGTTCACTGGATTGTTTGTTCTAATTTATTTTTTTACTTCTTTTAAAGTGAAACATTTTCTTAACCATAAGGTAAAAGAGAACAGGGAAAAATTGTAAATTTTTTCTCTAAAAAGTGAGTACATGCAACACTTATAAATATGTTTTTAAATAAGTTTCGATGATACATTTTTTTCTCTATATGGATATCTCATAACAGATGCAACAGTATTGTTCAAACTTTTAGATTCTTAAAAGTTATATAAGAAATTTGAGTAGAATGTGGTTGAATGTGAAGAAATATTCTGAGAGCAGGATGAATTGCATTATAGTAGTAAAAGCCTTTTAGCATGGTAATGAAGTCAAATGAGAAAACACTCTTGCAATCATAAAGTAGTTCTACCAAGAGATAGCCATCCCCTTTAAGTTCAGTTCAGTTCAGTTCAGTAGCTCAGTGGTGTCCGACACTTTGTGACCCCATGAATTGCAGCATGCCAGGCCTCCCTGTCCATCACCAACTCCCGGAGTTCACTCAAACTCATGTTCATCGAGTCAGTGATGCCATCCAGCCATCTCATCCTCGGTCGCCCCCTTCTCCTCCTGCCCCCAGTCACTCCCAGCATCAGGGTCTTTTCCAATGAGTCAACTCTTCGCATGAGGTGGCCAAAGTACTGAAGCTTCAGCTTTAGCATCAGTCCTTCCAATGAACCCAGGACTGATCTTTAGAATGGACTGGTTGGATCTCCTTGCAGTCCAAGGGACTCTCAAGAGTCTTCTCCAATTTGGATTCCTTTTATTGCTTTTTCTGCTCTGATTGCTGTGGCCAAAACTTCCAAAACTATGTTGAATAGTAGCAGTGAAAGTGGACACCCTTGTCTTGTTCCTGACTTTAGGGGAAATGCTTTCAATTTTTCACCATTGAGGATAATATTTGCTGTGGGTTTGTCATATATAGCTTTTATTATGTTGAGGTATGTTCCTTCTATTCCTGCTTTCTGGAGAGTTTTTATCATAAATGGATGTTGAATTTTGTCAAAGGCCTTCTCTGCATCTATTGAGATAATCATATGGTTTTTAACTCTCACTGTTTGCAGATGACATGATCCTCTACATGGAAAACCCTAAAGACTCCACCAGAAAATTACTAGAGCTAATCAATGAATATAGTAAAGTTGCAGGATATAAAATCAACACACAGAAATCCCTTGCATTCCTATACATGAATAATGAGAAAGTAGAAAAGAAATTAAGGAAACAATTCCATTCACCATTGCAACAAAAAGAATAAAATACTTAGGAATATATCTACCTAAAGAAACTAAAGACCTATATATAGAAAACTATAAAACACTGATGAAAGAAATCAAAGAGGACACTAATAGATGGAGAAATATACCATGTTCATGGATCGGAAGAATCAATATAGTGAAAATGAGTATACTACCCAAAGCAATTTACAAATTCAATGCAATCCCTATCAAGCTACCAGCCACATTTTTCACAGAACTAGAACAAATAATTTCAAGATTTGTATGGAAATACAAAAAACCTCAAATAGCCAAAGCAATCTTGAGAAGGAAGAATGGAACTGGAGGAATCAACTTGCCTGACTTCAGGCTCTACTACAAAGCCACAGTCATCAAAACAGTATGGTACTGGCACAAAGACAGACACATAGATCAATGGAACAAAATAGAAAGCCCAGAGATAAATCCACACACATATGGACACCTTATCTTTGACAAAGGAGGCAAGAATATACAATGGAGTAAAGACAATCTCTTTAACAAGTGGTGCTGGGAAAACTGGTCAATCACTTGTAAAAGAATGAAATTAGACAGACACATAGATCAATGGAACAAAATAGAAAGCCCAGAGATAAATCCACACACATATGGACACCTTATCTTTGACAAAAGGAGGCAAGAATATACAATGGAGTAAAAGACAATCTCTTTAACAAGTGGTGCTGGGAAAACTGGTCAATCACTTGTAAAAGAATGAAACTTTCTAACACCGCACACAAAAATAAACTCAAAATGGATTAAAGATCTAAATGTAAGATCAGAAACTATAAAACTCCTAGAGGAGAACATAGGCAAAACACTCTCAGACATAAATCACAGCAGGATCCTCTATGATCCACCTCCCAGAATTCTGGAAATAAAAGCAAAAATAAACAAATGGGATCTAATTAAAATTAAAAGCTTCTGCACAACAAAGGAAAATATAAGCAAGGTGAAAAGACAGTCTTCTGAATGGGAGAAAATAATAGCAAATGAAGCAACTGACAAACAACTAATCTCAAAAATATACAAGCAACTTATGCAGCTCAATTCCAGAAAAATAAATGACCCAATCAAAAAATGGGCCAAAGAACTAAATAGACATTTCTCCAAAGAAGACATACGGATGGCTAACAAACACATGAAAAGATGCTCAACATCACTCATTATTAGAGAAATGCAAATCAAAACCACAATGAGGTACCACTTCACACCAGTCAGAATGGCTGCGATCCAAAAATCTGCAAGCAATAAATGCTGGAGAGGGTGTGGAAAAGGGAACCCTCCTACACTGTTGGTGGGAATGCAAACTAGTACAGCCACTATGGAGAACAGTGTGGACATTCCTTAAAAAATTGCAAATAGAACTACCTTATGACCCAGCAATCCCACTTCTGGGCATACACACCAAGGAAACCAGAATGGAAAGAGACACATGTACCCCAATGTTCATCGCAGCACTGTTTGTAATAGCCAGGACATGGAAACAACCTAGATGTCCATCAGCAGATGAATGGATAAGAAAGCAGTGGTACATATACACAACGGAGTATTACTCAGCCATTAAAAAGAATTCATTTGAATCAGTTCTGATGAGATGGATGAAACTGGAGCCGATTATACAGAGTGAAGTAAGCCAGAAAGAAAAACACCAATACAGTATACTAACACATATATATGGAATTTAGGAAGATGGCAATGTCGACCCTGTATGCAAGACAGGAAAGAAGACACAGATGTGTATAACGGACTTTTGGACTCAGAGGGAGAGGGAGAGGGTGGGATGATTTGGGAGAATGGCATTCTAACATGTATACTATCATGTAAGAATTGAATCGCCAGTCTATATCTGACGCAGGATGCAGCATGCTTGGGGCTGGTGCATGGGGATGACCCAGAGAGATGTTATGGGGAGGGAGGTGGGAGGGGGTTCATGTTTGGGAACGCATGTAAGAATTAAAGATTTTAAAATTTAAAAAATAAAAACATTAAAATAACATAACATTTAAAAAAAAAAGTCTTCTCCAACACCACAGTTCAAAAGCATCAATTCTTCAGCACTCAGCTTTCTTCACAGTCCAACTCTCACATCCATACATGACCACTGGAAAAACCATACCCTTGACTATATGGACCTTTGTTGGCAAATTAATGTCTCTGCTTTTCAGTATGCTGTCTAGGTTGGTCATAGGGCTTCCCTGGTGGCTCAGAGGTTAAAGCAATTGCCTGCAATGTGGGATACCTGGGTTCGATCCCTGGGTCGGGAAGATCCCCTGGAGAAGGAAATGGCAACCCACTCCAGTATTCTTGCTGGGAGAATCACATGGATGGAGGAGCCCGGTAGGCTACAGTCCACGGGGTTGCAAAGAGATGGAAAACTGAGCAACTTAAACTTAAACTTAGGTTGGTCATAACTTTCCTTCCAAGGAGTAGTGTCTTTTAATTTCATGGCTGCGATCACCATCTGCAGTGATTTTGGCGCCCCAAAAAATAAAGTCTGACACTGTTTTCCCATCTATTTCCCATGAAGTGATGGGACCAGATGCCATGATCTTCGTTTTCTGAATGTTGAGCTTTAAGCCAACTTTTTCACTCTCCTCTTTCACTTTCATCAAGAGGCTTTTTAGTTCTTCTTCACTTTCTGCCATAAGGGTGGTGTCATCTGCATATCTGAGGTTATTGATATTTCTCCTGGCAATCTTGATTCCAGCTTGTTCTTCATCCAGCCCAGCGTTTCTCATGAGGTACTCTGCATATATGTTAAATAAGCAGGGTGACAATATACAGCCTTGATGGACTCCTTTTCCTATTTGGAATCAGGCTGCTGTTCCATGTCCAGTTCTAATTGTTGTTTCTTGACCTGCATATAGGTTTCTCAAGAGGCAGGTCAGGTGGTCTGGTATTCCAAACCATCTCCTTTAGTGACTGAAAAACATCTCTGGAGGTATGGAGACTGGGGCCAGAGAATGTCAAGAAGCTGCTTAGCAGGAACCCTGGAATCCTCTCCCAAGCCCTCTTTTCCTTGCGACAGAGTTGTTTTATCCTTCCCTCTTTTTATCTTTGAAATATGTATTAATACGAATACCTTCTTTCATGCAGGATTTTGTGTAGCCTGGGGTCAGGCGGTCATCCAGGATAAATGAGTTAGAGAACCATCAGTATACATCTAGGATTCCTGTCCAATGCTATTTTGCTTGTGAAACTGGCTTATTAAGTGCTATATATATTTTTAATGTCCTTTAAAACAGCTAGTAATGTTTTCCTTGATCTGAAGAAGTGATTTCTTTTTTCTATGTTATCCAGGAGATTTGAAGTTTCTTTCTTCATTTCCAGTGGCTTGCTGATCAAGCTAGCAGGAAGTTACAGGCAAGTCATGATTATATTCAACTCATCACATCAAGGAACTCCATTGTTCAAATCCCACTGCCATTTTGGCTTGTTGACAATGTAACAAGTTTTCAGTAAAATAATTTGTGTCTTTTGAGTTTGTATCCTAAGGCATAAGGGGAGACTGGGAAAAATAAACCATGTTGTCCAAGACTTGACAGTTAAAATCTTGGTTTCAGGTTACTTAGTAGTTGGTTATGAAAAAAAAAAAAATCGCAGACAGAAGCATATGAAAATACACCTTTCATTAAATAGTCCCAGAAGGCTCTAATTACTGGGCAGTGATTTACTCCTTCTATATGGGTCTGTCCTATATGTTTCTAGTCAGGCAAATTTAGGGCTCAATTTGAAGCCATACAATTGGAGGTAGAAGGCAGAGGGAAGTCTGTTGTTATAAAAGTTCTATTTTGACACAGTGCTGCTTTGGAGATCTTGTATATATTGTCTCCTAACCATGCCTCCTCTTTCTGGTATACAGTATGAACTGTACTGCTTAAACAGCCTGTCTTAAATAACCAGGAATAGTCTGTGCACAAAAAGCTATAAATGGCCACTATCTCCTTTAGATAGCAAAAGACCAGTGGGTGGAACCATTGCTAAACACTCCCAAATTCATGGACAGGATGTATTTGTAACCTTACCGATCAAATTCAGAGAATAAAGTGACATTTTTCTATAAAATATGTTACTCTCTATTGTGATTTTAAGTTATAGGAGCAGCAGCCACACCCCAGAGGATTCCAGCAAATTGCACTATTTGTGCACAAAAAGCTGCTTAGAATGAAGGGTTAGCCTTTTCCATCATAAAAACATTTTATGTGATTGGCAAATCAGAAAATGGTCAATCAGCAGACAGTTAGAGAGATGTTTTTCATCTCTAGTAACAGCAGGATGCTAACGGGAGAGTTAAGGCAAAAAGGGAAAAAAAAACAAAAAAACATTGATTTGTTGATAGAAGCCAGCAGCTGTCACAGTAAAACATGGTTCTCTTGCACTTAATCAATGTCAGTCTCCAACCCAATCGTTTTGTAGCCCAGATGAGAAGCAATCAAGAGGAACACCTTCATAAGCATGAAGCTTGCTAGATGGGGTTCAATGAAGTGTGTCTTTAAGCTTAGGCACTCAAAATGTGATGCATGACCCAAAGCTAATCAGAAATGCTTAACCCTTTGAAAGGAGGCAGCAATTACTTGCTTGTTTTCCTTTTTCAAAGATAAAAAATACATTCTCCACACTATCTACAATTTTAAGATACCTTGTGTCTGTTTTGACGTGCAATTCTTTTTCTTGCTGGATGAGGTAAAGCATTGTCATTAATCATGGTTCCCATCTTAAAAGTGTAGGGCGCTATTTTAAATGCATCTCATTTCTCAGAAAGACAATTTAGAAACAGTGACTAATTTCACCACATATTTCCATGGTTTCTTTCTCTGTGAATATTACTTTATCAAATGGTGCCTTTATTATTAGTGTCTTCGACCCCAGCATAATGGCTTGTGTCCCTGCAAATCAAGATTAGTTTGAAGACTAAAGTCATATTTCATATAGAATGATATTTAATTTCATGTGAGTTTCCCTTTCTAGTGACCAATGGGGAAGATGCCCTGAGAAACAGAATATCAGTGACAGGGTCACTTAGATGGAGAGAAATTTCCAGCAATGCCTGGGCTTCCCAGATTGCACAGGCTTTCCACATTTGCTTCAGTAGTGTCCAGACTACTTGTCTGGACTTGTATTTTTTTTTTTTTCCAGTTCTTACACAAATAGGATAGAGAAAAGAGAATTCATTGGCAGTGGACTCTGAACTATCTGGGTGGAAAAAACCTCTACTTCCTCACTTGATATGAAATTACAAAGATAGAATTCTTTGTTTCATTTTTCACTTTAGATACTTTCAGAAATAATCTGTGAGTTAAGAGAGAGAGGGAGGGAGAATGAAGTCCTTAGTATCTAGTGTGGGATGTAGAAAAAGTAGTAGTGATTAAGAAACATAAGAGTCCTACAAAAGTAATTTATGTTGGCAATTGCCAGGAAAAAATTAAAGAAAAAACAGATAAGATATTAAAATGAGCTTTCATCTTTAAGATAAGTATATATTCCCAGGCTTTTTGCTAACAAATTTGTCTTAATTTCACAATTCAGGTACAATTTGTTTAATGGGTAGATTATGATGGTGAAAATCTGGAGGTTTTATACCAGATTTCCCAATGACCACTGGAAATCAAGACTTTCATGAATGAGAAATCTGTTAAATTCCTCCTGTGAAAAGATAAACTGAGGCACATTAAATACATTACGATGTTTATTTGAGCAAAGCTTGATTTGAATGGAGCAGTCCCAAACTGGAAGTGGTTCAGATGAGTCCATGGACAGGACCTCATGAAAGATTTTTATAGAGAAGATGGGGAAGCAGAGAGACAACCTTATTTGATTGATTATCATGTAAGTGGCTGTCTTATTTGGGAAGACCTAGTTGGAGGTCTATGATTAGTTGTCCTCGGGTTTTGATTTGTTGACCTTGAGGCATTTCAGGCTTAGGTTTGGATGTGTAGGCAGGCTTATATGACTTTAGAACTAGCTCAGTCTAATGGTTTCTTTAATTAACACTCCCAAAGTCAAATTGACATCACTTCCACATTTGTGAGACTTTGGGGTCTAACATACAGAAATCACAGTGTTGACTAGGAAAACAAAAACAATTTAAAAATAGGCTTAAGGACCAAACAGATTTTGTGTGCCTGTGCATATGGGTAGTAGTGCCTCAAAGCAAACAAATATGTGACCGTCACTATGGGAAAAGAATATTCTCAAGTTTTTAGTGAGCTAGAATAGACCAAGGAAATATGTTGTTTAGTACTACTTTTTTTACAAATTCAAAATATGTTAAAAGCCATAGATGGTTTTTAAATATGTGTTCTGTTATTTTTTCTTCCTGATTTTCTTATATTTATTATTATTATTATATGAACAGTACTTTCAATACTTTCACAGGTTTGCTTATAAATCCTGTCTCTCTCAGTTCAGTTCAGTTCTGTCTCTCAGTCGTGTCTGACTTTCTGAGACCCCATGAATACCAGCACGCCAGGCCTCCCTGTCCATCATCAACTCCCGGCGTTCACCCAAAGCCATGTCCTTTGAGTCAGTGATGCCATCCAACCATCTCATCCTCTGTCATCCGCTTCTCCTCCTGCCCTCAATCTTTCCTAGCATCAGGGTCTTTTCAAATGAGTCAGCTCTTCACATCAGGTGGCCAAAGTATTGGAGTTTCAGCTTCAACATCAGTCCTTCCAATGAACACCCAGGACTGATCTCCTGTCTCTCTAACCCATATTTATTTCATAAATTCTTAAAGTTACTCATAATAGTGAATTCTTTTGTAACAAATATATTTAGGAGCATGGGAATGGAAACTGCAGAGTGAGAATATATTGATAAATCCTTAATGCTCTTTTCCCTCACTAAAATTTTGATCAACTTCTCTTACCCCAAATATAAAAATCCAAAGGATTTATCACCTACAAAGTTAGATGGAGTTAGAAAGGGCAGGTGCAGATTAAGGCAGCTATGCAATGAAGCTATATTTAGCTCCTGATATTCCTTTAGCCTACATTTGCACCTTAATGAGGTGTTAGGGTTTTTTTGTTTTGCATATCTGATGCTTCATTAATGCTAGAATTTTAGTCTCCAAAAGTCTTTGTGGTAAATCTTTCTTTGCCTTCATCAGCACTACTTCAATATTTATCAGATCAGAGGTGTTAGATTCTCTTCAGTATCAGTCAGAGCCTAAGTATCAATGCCAGGAGAAGGCAATGGCACCCCACTCCAGAACTCTTACCTGGAAAATCCCATGGACGGAGGAGCCTCGTGGGCTGCAGTCCTTGGGGTCCCTAAGAGTTGGACACAACTGAGCGACTTCACTTTCACTTTTCACTTTCATGCATTGGAGAAGGAAATGGCAACCCACTCTAATGTTCTTGCTTGGAGAATCCCAGGGACAGGGGAGCTTAGTGGGCTGCCATCTATGGAGTTGCACAGAGTTGGACACGACAGAAGCGACTTAGCAGCAGCAGCAGCAGCAGCAGTATCAATGCCAAAGAATTCATGCTTTTGAACTGTCGTGTTGAAGAAGACTCTTGAGAGTCTCTTGGACTGCAAGGAGATCCAACCAGTCCATCCTAAAGGAGATCAGCCCTGGGTGTTCTTTGGAAGGAATGATGCTAAAGCTCAAACTCCAGTACTTTGGCCACCTCATGAGAAGAGTTGACTCATTGGAAAAGACTGATGCTGGGAGGGATTGGAGGCAAGAGGAAAAGGGGACGGCAGAGGATGAGATGGCTGGATGGCATCACCGACTCAATGGACATGAGTCTGAGTGAACTCCGGGAGTTGGTGATGGACAGGGAGGCTTGGCATGCTGCAATTCATGGGGTCACAAGGTGTCAGACACGACTGAGCAACTGAACTGAACTATCAACATACATTGATGGATAGCTACTGGGAGTTCAACTTGGATAAAGGTGGGTCATTTATGTTGTCTGAACACAATTAGATAAGCATCTTTAAGTGCTTTTCCCTAATAAGGAGAAACGTTAGATACCTTAAGTGATGGCAAAAACCCGCTGCTAAAATGAATGAGGCAATTATTACAGGTACAGTTGCCAATGAGGTGGTGGAAATCCCTAAGGAAATGGGAACCACTGGTCTATGTTCTTGAATATGTTACAGAGAAGAAGCCGATTCTGACTCCAGGTTGGAAACTATTTCTTTGACTTGCTTTCTGTTGCTTTTGTTATTACAATCATACATAATGGCCTGCCTTGAAGGATCTGGCCCCTTTTCCTGACTGTGAACTAAAATGCCTTTGTTCAGCTCTTAGAGATAATCTGAACCTTCCTACCTGTGAATAGCTACAACAAAGAGAAGAGATTAACACACACATAAAAAGGCTGGCCATTTCTGGAGATGTCCTTTAAGACTAAAGATCCTCTCACTGAACTTCACTATTGCCTCTCCCTCCCTTTCCCTTGAGTTCTTCACTGCTTTTCCCTCTTTATTCATCTGTCTTTTTGCCTTTAGTTCCTCATTGCCTCTCTCTGGCTCTATAAAAGAACCTGGTTTCCAGACCCCAACAAGACGTTTACTCTGAGACATTATTATGCTATCTTCTTAGTCAGCTGGCTTTCCAAATAAAGTCGTATTCCTTGCCTCAATGCCTCAGCTCTTGACTCATTGGCCTGTTGTATGGTGAGCAGAGTGAGCCTGGACTTGATACATTTAGTTACAAGGGAGTTTTTGAAAATTTTAGAAAAATGACTTAGAGATACCTGGAAAGAGTACAGCACCTCTTTGCCTCCTGAGGTACCTAGACTCTAGAATTAGGATTTAAGGTTAAAATTGTCCTGGATCTTTAAGAATAAAAACAACAGGCAAGCAAGGTCACACTGGGACGCAGTGCAGAAAATTACAGTCAGCCTTCAGTACATGTGGGTTCCACATCTGCAGATTCAACCCACTGTGGATTAAAAATATTTGGAAAATAAAAATTCCAAAAAATTTCAAAAAACAAAATGGAATTTGCTACATGCTGGCACTCTTTACGTTGTATTTGCAACTATTTACATGACATTTACTTTGTATTAGGTATTATAAGTATTTTAGAAATGATTTAAATTATATGGGAGGATACTGAGGTTTGACTGTACTAATGGAAACTATTAATTCCTATGGAATTGTCAGCTGTATTTTCATCTGACTTGGTGACAATGCTTATCTTTGTTTTAATTGTTCCTGAGTGCTGGTGTGTGTAATTTCCTCGGTTCTGTCTCGCCACAGCAAAGATTTGGAACAGTGGACCGGTAGTTACAGTTATGTGACAGCTCAGTTTTATTTGGCAAGCAAAGGAAAATACATCCTCCAGGTGTGAGGGAGGGTCAACCCAAAAGAAAAGAGCAGCCCAGCTGTGGCTCCTCTTTGTATATGCTTTTTTCTCCTCCCCCTGAGCCTGCCTTATGTAAACTGGGCTAGCCAGGAGGGCTGTTTGTTTCACCCGAGAGTCTCACTCTGGCCCTTGGATTTTCTTTTGTCTCATTTTTGTGGGCTTTTTCCTTTTTTTGTCTTTTAGCCACCACCATCTTGGACTCCTTTTTCCTATTCTACCTACCTAATAAGATCATGCTCTATCTTCCTTTCTGCTTATTTGGCATCCTGATTTTATTCTTGTATGTGGTCAAGATGACAGACTGGAGGCTTACTCCCTCAGTATTACAGCAATTTCTCCACATCTGTACTCAGGTCTGCTCTTTCCTCAAAGGATGTTCAGTGGTAAATACAATACTATTTTCTTACATATATCCAGGTTTTTCTTTTTTCCTTTTTAATTTTAAAAGTTCTTTTTCATGTAGTCTACTTACCTGTTGCCTGAACTCTAAGGCTTCTCCACTGACCAATTTTTTTGAGCCCATGTACTTGGAGGTAATCATGGTGTAGGAAGAAGACAATGGATGTAGTTGCTATTGACTATACATTCAGTCTGCACCCTTGACCAGTGAGCTGGCATAATGCTGAGTTCAGATTTCTCCAAGTGCAGTGTTGTAAATAGAACTGAATTAAGTAAGATAAAGCATGTAGAACAGAGCTTACCTAGTCAGTGTTTTCCCATCTTCTGCCTGCTAGAGAAAGACAGATGTGGAAGGAGGAAAGGAGAGAAGAGAGAGACAATCTAATATGTGTTTGAAGGGGGTTTTCAGATTCAGTTTAGATGAGATCATGTCCTTTCACAACTGTTCATTTTCTTTCATTGAATTCAGCCCAAGTCTTTAGCTCTACTTACCTATGGAGGGAAATGTCAGGGCAGCTGCCTTCAGCAGTTTGCTCAGAACAAAGTTTAGATGTGTGGCTTCTGTGAGTTAAAGATTCTACAAACTTCTAATAGGGATAATAGAGCAGGAAGCCTTTAACGACATCTCGAAATGAGACTCTGCAATTTGGAAAACAGAAGTCCACATGCCCACTGCAGTCAATAAACAATTTCTGAATACCTGCAGTTGACCCATGGGTAGGTTCTGAGAAGGCTGCAAAAATGACTCACATAGAGACCGTATTTCTTTCCATTTCATATATACAACCCATTCCCCTAAAAGCAGCCACTTTCCAGAAGGAAAAGTTCAAGTTCTGATTGACAAAGTCTGATCTGCTCAACTTATAAACAATGTATCCCTTGGGACTGAGCATCCAAGCAACATATTAAAGTGTCTTCTTACATAATAGTCCCATGTATTTGCTCCTAGTTCTTTTTATGTTTTACTTAAGGAAAATCAAGGCAAATGGTTTCCAAGTGTTCCCAATTGACAGCAATTTGTGTCCATTTGCACATGAAAGCACGTGGAATGAACAAGCATGGAGGGAGAGAGGCATGCAGGCCTATCCAGAGTGAGAGCCCACAGTCCCCTTGCTAATGAGAGAAATTAAAAGGAATCAGGTTTACCGAATCTTTTCATGGAGGTGTCATGAAAAGGAAGCGTCAAAGAGTTTTAATTATCTGGTCAACTCTACGTGCAAAGCATTTGGAAGGTAATTCTGAATGTTATTTGATCAATGAATAGTGACGAATCATCACATTTTAGTAATATGTATGTATAGGAATGATAAACGAGTAAGTGATTGGTGCTTGGGTAATGAAAGGAAGTGCAAGCGATGCAGATGTTGCTTAGCTCTGGATGTGAAAATTAACCAAGAAGGCACATTTGTCAGAAAATTCTCACTTAGAGTTTTATTTATTTCCCTTTCCTTCACTCCTCATCTATCTTTTCTCAACTGCTTAATTAACCACCCAAGCTATGTTTATGTAGCTAGGATCAAGTGTATAGAAACATTACTGATAAGAATTTTTTCTCTATTTTCCTGTTTTAATTTTTTTTACTAGTGTTTTACTACTTTCTATGCCATTTTATGTTTTGTGATTTAAAAAATTTCTTTTATTTGCATGTAAAAATTCTTTACATTCAACATTGAGTATATCTTGGTTTATGGTTTATCTTTATAATTACTATGTAATAAAATTAGAACTTTGAATGATTTGAGAATAAATGTAGGATTTCCTAATCTACTTTTGCCAAGTAAAATTTCATTTATGAGGTACTTGCTTTATTAGTAGCTAATGAGGTCAATGGGAGATGTCTTCAATCTGAAAAGAATAAAAAGCAAGGGTCCAATCACTGTACATCCTGTGTAAAATATAACTAAAGTATGTTTTTGGAATTATTTGGGGAACAGTTCACTGGTATATCAAGTACATTGCATTAAAAAAAATCAACAATTCTTTGTGATGTATTTACTTACCCCCTGTCTTGTTTGATGTAGCTCATGGTAGATAAGAGAAGAAAAAGATACTGTATCTTTCCTAAGGTAAGAGTCTGAATGTTGTACGGGCAGAATAATAATTTTGAATCAATTTAGGTTACCCTTTCACTCTCTCCTACCCTAGAGGTAGTCCTTAATCTATATAAAGCAATGGGTCTGGAGTCCATTAAGAATTTATTATATATCAACTATGCACACTCTCTGTTGCTATAGGGTGAGAAAAAAGTTACTATAAATTACAGTATATGGTTTTATTAACTTTCTGTGGTTGCTGTAACAAATTGCCACAAACTTCATGGCTTAAAACATAGAAATTTATACTTTCACATTTCTGGAGGCCAGAGTCTGTAATTAAGGTGTGCCAGCAGGACCAGGCTCCTTCTCTAGCAGAGAATCTTTCTCCATCTCCTCCAGCTTTCGACGGTTCCAGGTATTCTCTGGCATGCGGATGCCGCTCTTTAGTCTCTGCCTCTGTCATCATAAGGCCTTCTCCTCTTTCCCTCTGCGTCTCTGTGTGTCTCTTACGACACTTAACTGTGTTTGCATTTAGATTCCCCCCATATCTCTCCCCCACCCTGTAAACCAGGCTGATCTCATTTGAAGTTAACTTAATTACATCTTCAAGATCCTTTATGTCAATGATGGCAACATTCACAGCCTCCAGGACTTAGAACATGGACTTATCTTTTGAGGACCACCATTCAACCCTCTATGTGGCTGCTGAGAAACTATCAGAGTTGAGACTTGTAGTAGAACTGCAGTTTTCCAGCATGTGGAGCTTTCCTGAGATTTTAATTTGGGTTTTTGTTTCAGCATGACTCTCTTCTACAGCTTGTCTGTATTCTTTTCACATGGCAATGAAGATTTTCCCTGTAGCTAGTAGAATAGCAAGAACAGTATATGCTACACATACTATGCAGTTCATACTACGAACAACTATAAACAGGTGTTCATCATGGATGAGTAAATGAGCTGTCCCTTCTGTAAGTTTTATTGTGGAAGAAGTACATGAGTTTTGAAAGTTTTCTGAATATGGTTTGTAATTATAAAATTGCAACAGCTTTCAGGAGCATCTCCCCTATACTCTGTCCCTTTTCCTAATGTGATATGCTCCATCAAGTGAGGGTCACTTCTCTAGAAAATTTGAAGTCAATGAATCTTTTAGATCAGGAATTGTTGTTCAGTTGCTCAGTTGTGTCTGACTCTTTGCCACCCCATGGACTGCAGCACACCAGGCTTCCCTGTCCTTCATCATCTCTCAGAGCTTGCCCAAACTCATGTCCATTGAGTTGGTGATGCCATCCAACCATTTCATCCTCTGCCATCCTCTTCTCCTGCCTTTAATATTTCCCAGCATCAGGGTATTTGCCAATGAGTCAGCTCTTCACATCAGGCGGCCAAAATATTAGAGCTTGAGCTGCAGCCTAAGTCCTTCTAATGAATACTCAAGATTGATCTCCTCGCAGACTAAGGGATTCTCAGGAGTCTTATCCAACACCACAGTTCAAAAGCATCAATTCGTTGGCACTCACCCTTCCTTATGGTCCAACTCTCACATCTGTACATGACTACTGGTAAAACCATAGCTTTGACTATATGGACCTTTGTCAGCAAAGTAATGTCTCTGCTTTTTAATACACTCTCTAGGTTTGTCAGAGCTTTTCTTTCAAGGAGCAAGCATCTTTTAATTTCATGGCTGCAGTCACCATCTGCAGTGATTTTGATATTGGCATGCTAAATCCACACATAAATACTGTATCACAAGAAAGATCTAACATTCAGTACATCCTAAACTATCAACAATATGGGATACCAAAAGGGTTTGAGAAAACACGGGCATCAGTTAGGAAGACCATGGACAACTTGGTGAGGATTCTGCTTATAGAAATTTGAGGGTTTGACTTCAGAAAACAGGCAGATTATATTGTTTAGTTTCCTTTTTAACAAAATGAAGTTACTTTTTTCTGTCCTTTTATTGTAAAGATATTATTACAATATGTATCTTAATCTACATAAAAATAAGGACAAAAAATTCTAGATACTTTCTGCAATTCAGAAGTAAATCTATGCATATCTAAGTGGATAGTTTTATAAGGGCACTTGAAGGCCTTTCACCTGGAGGGCAAGTTGGATTCAGACGAAGGAGAAAACTGTGGCTGTGGTAGCGGGGCTAACCATAAGTACTAGTGAGTCAAAAAGAATCCCAAGGTCAAAAACCAAAGAGAGTAGAAAGAAAGGAGGAACTGTGTTGTGAAATGGGATGAACAAGTGGTTTAGGATATGTCTTTTTGGGTGTGCCAACAGGTGGCATGACTGCAGACCTGATGGGCCAGGAGAACAGGAAGGTACCAGACAGAGATGACCAATAGCGGAGTTGGAGGAAGATTCCCTAATGCCATGAAGCTGTTAAAGCAGTAATTTAATCATCCTATGATTAACATGACAATAAATTACACAATGATGATAACCAGAATATTATATATTTTACTACGTTATGATTTATAGCCTGAACACTTCTTTAGAAAGCTTGAAACAGCTTCCATGCTAGAATCACGTATATGCAAAACTGCACATTGGCCCAGACTGGCTTTGGTATTTAAGGCAGTGTTTCTCAATCTGAGGGAATGGAGTTGAACCTTGAGCTGATTCCAATTCATGCCCAGGGTCAAGAGCCACTATTCTGAGGTGGCTGATTCTAGAGGACTTGGTGGCACTTTTCAGTGATAGCAGTGATCAGTGTCAGAGATATGAATTTATTTGAGAAACAGGATCTAATCTTGTGAGAAATCATCGCAGAAATAGTCAAGGTCATTGAGATTAAGCTTCAGTTTGAGGGAGCCATGTTGGAGATCTGGACTCAGAGCCCCAGGTATGGGGCTAGTGAGACACACCAGCTGCACACAGTCGGGGTCAAGTGTAGTGGCAGCACAGTGAGGCTCAGAGCACTAGCTTCAGTCCAGACACGGGAGACTGCTTGTTGGCTTAGAGCGTTCGTGGGTCAGAAGCACTCACCTGTGGTCATGCTGGATTCTCATCTGTACAGGGGGTACCAGGGTCAGACCTATTAATGGCAGGACTTTGGCACTTTGGGGCCTGGATAAGATAGGAGTTGTCAAGGAGAGACACATTTGGAACTGGGACTTGTTCAGCTTCTCCTTTGTCTGGAAGATTAGTGGAGAATATGATGCGGTAGCTCATGAAAGCCAGTCAGTGCCTGAGTTAGTTACCGTTTGCGGGGCTGGATGGCCGCTGGTTGCATAACAAGAATGAATACATTTTCAGAAGAATTAAAGCTGAAACTACTCTTTTAATCCCTAGGCCTAGAATCCTTGGCATTATCCATTATCTTCAGTACCAGCTACTTTAAACACTAGATTTAGTCACGTATTTGCTAAATCAGACTCACCTATTTTAGAACATATGGGACTAAAACATTTCCATTTGGATAATGTGTGTGTGTGTGTGTGTGTGTGTGTGTGTGTGTGCGCATTCATGTGCATATGCGTTGGAGGTGATGAAAGGATGAAGGGTTTTGGAGGAAATAGCAAACTGTTGACCGAATATAAACAGCAAAACCCCCACAACATCATTAGTTAAAATACAAATAGGAGTTTGGCAAGGTTAAGCTATTAAGAGGTGATTTCATGTTGTTTAAAGCCAAGGGTAATTTAGATTAAGTGTGCCTTCAGGCAGTACTAAAATCAATTGGCTAATGAAGTTGTTCAGTCACTAAGTCATGTCTGACTCTTTGCGACCCCATGGACTGCAGCATGCCAGGTTTCCCTGTCCTTCACTGTCTTCCAGAGTTTGCTCAAATTCATGTCCATTGAGTCGGTGATGTTATCTAACCATCTCATCCTCTATCACCTTCTTTCCCTTTTGCCTTCAGACTTTCGCAGCATCAGGATCTTTTCCAATGAGTCGGCACTTCACATCAAGCACAAGGCCTTTTTTCTAAGGTGGGAAACTCACACTAAAGGGAATTTAGAAGTTGAGGAAAGCAAATCTCTTAAAAGAACAGATTTCACAGGACAGTAGCAGATTTCAGGTACTGATGAAGGAGGGAATGCTGTGGTATGGCTGTGGCACTCACATGTCCCCTTGCAGTGATAAAAAGTGGATGATGACAGGCCTTTAGCAGTGATTACTGCCAATGAGTGAGGTCAGATCCCTGAGACTAGGAGCAGACCAGGTCTCCGGCATCACTTGCGGCTTGCTGACTTTCAAATCTCACTGGTCGGCTTGGCCTCATCGGTCATCTTCAGCTCAGGGTAATAGCAGTAATTTTCGCTTTATTCATTTCTGCCTCTTGGCTGGAGATCCTTTAGCACATCCATTATGAACACATTGGCTGGTTGCCGTAAGCTTGTGATGAAGACTCTTGATCGTGACTAGCATTTTAAACTCTCACAGCTGCCTGTTACTCAGTTAGTTAGTTTCTGGGTTATTCTATATGTGACTTATATTGGAACAGCTGATTCTTTCTTTTGGTCTTTCTTTCCTTTTCTTATAAATTTCTTTTTTTTTTTTTTTGTCTCTCAGGAAATTTTCCAACCATGTAATACCATATTTAAAGAAACATAAATTATGAACTGTTTAGAAAATATCACCTGTCCCTTCCTTTACATGGTAATATTCCAAAGCTGAGGATGGCACTTCCCAAGCAAAATCTGAAAAGTTAAAAAGCACAGTGACCCATGGTAAGTACTGTCTCCAGAACACATTTCAGCCTTATAGATCTATGTGGATGAGCCTGACTCCTTAGAAATGCTCTGTTAGTTGATCCACAAATTTCTACAAGCAAATTCCTCAGATATTAGCAATAATAGACTCCTGTGTGAATTTTTATGGAAAATGAATCTTAAAGAGAATATATTAAAGAAAAGAATTTTCCAAATGATAAGCAGTGATAAAGTAATATAAAAATATCTTCTCTATATACCCTTCCTTAGTTGGGTGTGCTCTCTCAAGTCCATCACCTTCTAGGTCACCAGCCTTGGCAACTGTGTGTAAATATGAGTTCTTTCAGCCTTAGTGTGGGCATTCATGATATACTGTTTCTGGAATGACCTTTATAACTGGACCCTCTTTTTCTTCTTGCCATTGTCTAGTTATGCTCCCTATCATCTGCTGCAGATACAGTCACAATACTCCTAGTCTCATCTCTTTGCTATCTTTGCTTTGCTCTGTCACCATAGATATCTTTTTAAAACTTCAACTGGATCATTTCACTGTGTTCCTCAAAACAGTTAATAATTCCCAGTGCCCAAGTCAGGAATAAACGTTAATTTACACAACATGGAATGTGAAATGCCCTCAGGATTCTGAGAGTAAGTTGAATTTTTTCAAAAGTAGATTAAAAGAGATAATTTAGGCTGAACGTGCATATTTTAAGTCAATACAGAGAGCAGACATAATAAAACATCCATACATATTTGGTTTAACTTTATCTTAATATAAACTAATAACTTCATCCAACAGAATAAATATATTTTAATCATTCAGAGTAATTGATAGAAAATATTACTTGGTCACCAGAACCCTATGTTGTTCAAAAAATTCAATATGAATATACTATAGATATTATATAGTTATATATAATTATGGAACTTAAAAATTCAGAAAACTTCTTCAAATGGTCAAAGCTTCTGAATTTTATAAAATATAAATATTCTATTTTTAAACATTGAGTAATATCAATTCTTAAAATTCACTTACTTTAACTGGAGGATAATTACTTTTCAATATTGTGGTGGCCTCGGTCATACGTCAGCATGAAATGGCCATAGGCATACATGTGTCCCCTCCCTCTTGAACTCCCCTCCCACCTCCCTCACCATCCCATCTCTCCAAGTTGTCACAGAGCACTGGCTTTGGGTTCCCTGTGTCATACATCAAACTCCCACTGGGTATTCATTTTACATCTGGTAATGCATATGTTTCAAGGCTACTCTCTCGGATCATCCCACCCTCTCCTTTTCCCACGGTGTCCAAAGTCTGTTTATGTCTGTGTCTCCTTAGCTGCCCCGTACCTAGGATCATCGGTACCATCTTTCTAGATTCCATATATACACATTAATATATGATAGTTGTCTTTCTCTTTCTGACTTACTTCACTCTGTGTAATAGGCTCTAGGTTCATCCACCTCATTAGAACTGAGTCAAAAGTATTCCTTTTTATAGTCAAGTAATATTCCGTTGTGTATATATATATGTACTTCCATGCCCTTACCCATTCATCTGTTGATTCTAGAACATCTAGACTCAGCTGAACACCTAGATTCAGTGCAATTCCTATCAAACTACCAATGGTATTTTTCACAGAACTAGAGTAAATAATTTCACAATTTGTATGGAAACAGAAAAGACCCTGAATAGCCAAAGCAATCTTAAGAAAGAAGAATAGAATTGGAGGAATCAACCTTCCTGACTTCAGACTATACTACAAAGCTACAGTGATCAAGACAGTGTGGTACTAGCACAAAAACAGAAACATAGACCAATGGAACAAGATAGAAAGCCCAGTGATAAATCCACATACCTAAGAGCACCTTACCTTTGATAAAGGAAGCAGGAATATACAGTGGAAAAAAGATGGTCTCTTCAATAAGTGGTGCTGGGAAAACTGGTCAACTATGTATAAAAGAACGAAATTAGAAGACTCCCTAACACCAATACAGAAAAATAAACTCAAATTGGATTAAAGACCTAAATGCAAGACCAAAAACTATAAAACTCTTAGAGGGAAACATAGGCAGAACACTCTCTGACATAAATCAAAGCAAGATCCTCTACGACCCACCTCTAGGAGTATTGGAAATAAAAACAAAAATAAACAAATGGGACCTAATTAAACTTAAAAACTTTTGCACAATGAAGGGAACTAAAAACAAGGTGAAAAGACAACCCTCAGAGTGGGAGGAAATAATAGCAGATGAAACAACTGACAAAGAATTAATATCCAAAATATACAAGCAGCTCATGCAGCTCATGGAGAAGGCAATGGCAACCCACTCCATTACTCTTGCCTAGAAAATCCCTTGGATGGAGGAGCCTGGTAGGCTGAAGTCCATGGGATCTGTACGAGTCGGACATGACTGAGCGACTTTACTTTCACGCATTGGAGAAGGAAATGGCAACCCACTCCAGTGTTCTTGCCTGGAGAATCCCAGGGACAGGGGAGCCTGGTGGGCTGCCGTCTGTGGGGTTGCACAGACACAACTGAAGCGACTTAGCAGCAGCAGCAGCAGCAGCATGCAGCTCAATACCAGAAACACAAACAACCCAATAAAAAAGTGGCCAGAAGATGTAAACAGATATTTCTCCAAAGAAGACATACAGATAGCTAATAAACATGCAAAAGATGCTCAACATCACTCATTATTAGAGAAATGCAAATCAAAACTACAACGAGGTATCATCTCACACTGATTAGAATGGCCATCTTCAAAAAGTCTACAAACAATAAACGCTGGAGAGGGTATGGTGAAAAAGGAACGCTCTTACACTGTTGGGGAGGATGCAAATTGATACAACCATTGTAGAGAAGAGTATGGAGACTCTTTAAAAAACTACAAATAAAACTACCATACAGCCCAGTAGTCCCGCTACTGGGCATATACCCTGAGGAAACCATAACTGAAAGAGATACATGTACCCCAATGTTCATTGCAGCATTATTTATAGTAGCTAGAATATGGGAGTAATATGGCTGCTAATGAACAGACATAACTATAGTATATTTTTGAAAATTATTAAATTAACATTAGTATAATATTGTTTTATATACTTTAATCAAATTTTATCAGTTGTTCCAGAAATATGTTCATTGATTCGGGATCTAAACCAGATTCTATGCTGCATTTAGTTGACATATTTCTTTACTATCCTTTACTCTATCAACTATTTATTTTGGGATCATAGCAAATAAGATTGTCACAGCCTTTATGCCTCTACCCTTCACCAAAGGTGACACAGTGATTAAAAAAAACAAACAAACAAAAAACCACCTGCCAATGCAGGAGACTCAGGTTTGATCCCTGGGTAGGGAAGATCCACCAGAGGAGGAAATGGCAACACACTCCAGCATTCTTGCCTGGAAAATTCCATGAACAGAGGAGCCTGGAGGGCTATAATCCATGGGGTCGCAGAGAGTTGGACGTGACTGAGCATAGCATGGCACTCTATCAATCATTTATTTTGGGACCACAGCAAATAAGACTGCACAAAATTTATGCCTCTATCATTCACCAAAAATATTCCAAACTCTGGAGCCTTCAGAGGCTAAACTTAGATCCTAGAAGCCCATAGGAGATAATAACTTATCTAAATCTTGGATGTTCCAAAACAACATCGATTTCCTAGATATTTTCCTCTCCTTTATGCAACTCATGAAAAATGCGTTTTGGATCTCCTGAGGCTTCCCAGACAGCTAAGCGGAATACTGGCAGTAAATGAGCAGATTTGCTGGAGCATGGTGCTATTGTTGGCCACCTTTTTCATTTCAGCCTAGCTAGTGATCCTGCTGAAGGGTCAGAAGATAGCATCAATCCCTTCTGCATTAGAGGAAAATCACCTCTGTAGAATGTGCCAGGTCAAATAACTGAGAAGGATTGTAGACACGAAGACATGGGCTTTAGAAATTACTAAATCAAATTATCTGTAAGAAGAAATCTTTGAAATTGTTCCCAAACTGTCATATCTTAAGAAATTAAAACGAAAAGGACATCAGGGGTTTCAATCCTAAAGTAACTTTTGCCTCCGTGGATTAGCATCTTATTCTTAGCTCTAGGACATTAATGGTGTCTCTTGAAATATACATCCAGTTAACATACATTTACTGAATACCTTTATCCTTTATGCAATTTATATTTAAGTATAGAAATTAGTAAAGTATGGTTCTTATTGTCAGGATGCTCACAGTGTAAGGTAGCTCTGTTTTTACTTTCTAAGTCTTTAAAATGTAGTTAGTATATTTATGGTTATGGCATTTCTCAGTTTGGATTAGTAACATATCAAGTGCTAAAGAACCACATGTGGCTACCATATTGGATAATGCAGATCTCTCATGAAGACAGAAATGATGATTAAACTATATTACAAATGATAAAGTCTATCATCCAAGTATATCCTAAGGTTCTGGAGAGAACAAGTTAAGTTGCTTACTCCTTGGTATCTTATATTCTAGTATATATAACATTACTTATGTAGGTAATACATAATACATTTACTTTTTTAACTAAATGAGTAGATGCAGAGTCAAAGAAGTAATCACTGAGACATTTGGGCTCTTTCTTGAAGGGTATTTTAAGGTCTACCCAGTAGCAAAGGAGATAAAGAGTGGAAAAAAAGAAAAGTATTGCCATGGAGAAGGAAGAAGGTGCAGAAAGCTCCTGAGATCTGGGGCTTATTTCAAAAGAATCTGTCTTTGCTATAATTATAAGGTCTGGATTTGTTTCATAATTGAAATAATCTATTGAGCTTGCCATAGTTTTTTGATCATATATGATTTTGGAGGAGAACATTGCAAAACTAAAGTATAGAACTGACTAGTTGCTAAGGTAGTTTGTGCCAGACAATGTTTTCAATTTGAATAATTCAGGTCAATTTTTTTGGGCAGTCTCATTTTGCCTAGATTCTTTCTGTGAAAAAAATTATGTATATGCATATACATATGCATATATGTATCCATATGTGTATATAAATATTGGTTGTTTATATTGCCTAAGATTAGTGTAGGAGGTTCCAAATTCTAATCCAGTCTGGCATTACAAACCTGGATTTTAGCTTTCAAAAAAAACATCAAATGAATATCAGTAGTACTGTTTGTTAATGTTTAAAAGATGCTTCACAGCTTTGAATGAATTGAGTTCAGTGTAACTTCTCTAAAATGCACTTGACCAATGCCAGCTCCTTGAGAGGAAAACAGGTTGTTCCCTCTCAGTGAAAAGAATCATATGGGAAACAGTATGTCAACAACTCTTTCCCCTTTTAAGTCTGATTCATACTTCCCCAATGCTGTCACAAGGTCATTTCCTCCAGTTTAATTTTACCCTTGATCTGTAGATAAATGATGAATTTACTGTATATCTAATGTTCTCAGTCAGCAACCATTCACACAGCTCCTAAGCTCTGTTAAAAAGAAAAAAAAAAAAAGGGAAGAAAAATCTTGAAAAATGAAGGAATTGAGTATAATACTCTTTTACCTTCAAGTTTGCAGACCTTTCTTTTATAAAGAAAGCTTGGGGGGCCAGTGGGTAACTGAACAATCCAAGAATTGAAAAGCACACCAGCCTCACAGAATTGCTCATTTGCCTCAGGAAATAGCAAGAAAGGTGAAAATGAAACCTCGTCCAAATGCAAACCCACTCAAATGAAGTGTGAACGCCAATCAATTTTAGCAGTGGTCTGGCAGTCTTGATTCTGAACAGCAAGTTGAGACAGCAAGTGCATAAGCGCCACTGCCAGCTCTGTTCAGGGAGCTTGCCCAGCCTGGCCGTGAGATGCAGTCAGTACATTCATGGAGCAAAAGGCCCATCTTGTATCTGTAACGAGAGGCAGATTCTGCACTAATTATTCTGGCTGCAAGCTTGTTACAAAAGTGATGTTCAGCATTTTCGCCTGAGTTGTCTGTTATTGGTATGTTCTTCCCCCAATTTGTGATCCATGTGTAAGGAGCATGAGGAAAAATTGAAAATGAATGTTAAGTAAAAGATGCTTATATGGAAAGGAAGCTTTTATTTATTAAGCAACCTTTGATTTATTTAGCTCTTAATTTAAGGGCTAATTTCTCTTACTATGTCTTTTCTGGAAATATTGACCTAAATTCTTTGTGTATGCAATTTTTATTAAGTGCCATACATGGCAGAATATATATATGTATATATATATTTTAACCAAAAAAAAAAAAAAACAAAAAACGGAAAACTTTAAAAAATGGAGTTGTTTAAAATAGTTAATACTGTAAACAAATCCACTCACATTTAACACATTTTGCCAATGCTAACCCAAAGCAAAATTTTTCCTTCAAAGCAATATCTCTACAGAGTCAATAAATATTATATCATGATGTAGTACTGTTCTATTAATAGAATGTTTCAAAGTTGAAAGGAAAAAAATCTTAACAGATATGTTTTTAAGTTTTCATGAAAAGCAGGGAATAAATCTGTTGTGAAGCCCACATCAGTTTGAATGAAAATCAAAACTGGCAAAACAGTTGAACTAAACTTGTAAGGCAGTACCTTCCACTTCTATTTGGCTAAGTTTCAAGGAATGACAAAAAGAAAGTGGTAACAATATCACAACAAGAGTAACAGAAAATAAAAATGGAAACCACATTTTGAATAACCTCCATCATGTATTAGCAGGATTTAAGAATCCAAATCTGAACATCCCAAGTTCTTCTATAAAGCCAACAATATGACTAAACAACCAGAAGAAAATACAAAAATGGAAAATTTTTTACGTTCAAAATGATACTAGCCTTTGCATGTGTCAGGCATTCAGTAACATTAATGGCCTAGACAGACATGTGAAATCAGAGTAGAATTTTTTAAAAAAATCCTCAAAATGAGGAAGAGCTATGATACACCTCATGAGCTATTTTTTTTTTCCAAAGAAGTATCACTCTGAGCTATATAGTTGTTGAAGTCATGCTATAGATTAAACACAGGTGAGAATACACAAAGAAAAAGTTAAAAAGAAATGCCACAATGAGAAAACTACATTTATAATAAATCCTTTCCAAAATGAAAGACATAAAACTGACTTCATTTCAGAGCCCCTGGCAAGCAACACTCTTCATATTATGTTGACACTAATGGTTAGCTTTTCCAATAGGCATTCAGTTCAGTTCAGTTGCTCAGTTGTGTCCAACTCTTTGCAACCCCATGAACTACAGCATGCCAAGCCTCCCTGTCCATCACCAACTCCCAGAGTTTACTCAAACTCATGTCCATTATGTTGGTGGTGCCATCCAACCATCTGACCTCTGTTATCCCCTTCTCCTGCCTTCAGTCTTTCCCAGCATCAGGGTCTTTTCCACTGTGTTGGTTCTTCACATCAGATGGCCAAAGTATTGGAGTTTCAGTTTCAGCATCAGTCCTTCCAATGAATATTCAGGACTGATTTCCTTTAGGATGGACTTGTTGGGACTCCAAGGGACTCTCAAGAGTCTTCTCCAACACCACAGTTCAAAAGCATCAATTCTTCGGCACTCAGCTTTCTTTATAGTCCAACTCTCACATCTGTACACAACTACTGGAAAAACCACAGCTTTGACTAGATGGATATTTGTTGGTAAAGTAATATCTCTGCTTTTTAACATGCTATCTAGGTTGGTCATAACTTTTCTTATCTGCCCCTGTTACATTTGTTATCTTCCACCTTAAAGGCTGGAAAAACTAATTACTCATTTTCTCCACCTTTGTATAGTGAGATGTGATAATGTGACAGTTCAGGCCAATGACATGTAAAGAAGTATCGGGGAACTTCTGGAACAATTTTTGCATCTCTGATAAAAAGATAGAAATAGATATCATACGTTCTTTCCTTTCTTATGCCCTGATTGTGACTGATGTTTGGAGCTGGGGTAACATCTTGTGACATTGCAGTGAAGGCAAAGTGGATCTCTCAGACATTATCCCTGATATCAGTTCAGTCGCTCAGTTGTGTCCGACTCTTTGCAACCCCATGGAATACAGCATTCCAGGCTTCCCTGTCCATCACCAACTCCTGAAGCTTGCTCAGACTCATGTCCATCCAGTCTATGATGCCAACTAGCTCATCCTCTGTCATCTCCTTTTCCTCCTGCCTTCAATCTTTCCCAGCATCAGGGTCTTTTCCAATGAATCAGTTCTTTGCATCAGGTGGCCAGAGTACTGGTATTTCAGCTTCAGCATCAGTCCTTCCAATGAATATGCAGGACTGATTCCCTTTAGGATTGACTGGAACTCCTTGCAGTCCAAGGGACTCTCAAGAGTCTTTTCCAACAACATAGTTCAAAAGCAGCAATTCTTAGGTGCTCAACTTTCTTTATAGTCCAACTCTCATATCCATACATGACTCTGGAAAAACCATAGATTTGACTAGGCAGACCTTTGTTGGCAAAGTAATGTCTCTCCTTTATAATATGTTATCAAGTTTGGTCATAGCTTTTCTTCCAAAGAGCAAGCAGCTTTTAATTTTCATGGCTGCAGTTACCATCTACAGTGATTTTGGAGCACAAAAAATTAAGTCTGTCACTGTTTCCATTGTTTCCCCATCTATTTGCCATGAAGTGATGGGACCAGACACCATGATCTTAGTTTTCTGAATGTTGAGTTTTAAAGCCAGCTTTTTCCACTCTTCTTTTTCACTTTCATCAAGAGGCTCTTTAGTTCTTCTTTGCTTTCTGCTATAAGGGTGGTGTCATCTGCATATCTGAGATTATTGATATTTCTCCCACCAATTCTACATATAAGTTAAATGAGCAGTCTCAATATTCAGCCTTGATGCACTCCTTTCCCAGTTTGGAACCAGTTCTATATCCAGGTGTAACTGTTGCTTCCTGAGCTGCTTACAGATGTCTCAGGAGACAGGTCAGGTTGTATGGTATTCCCATCTCATTCAGAATTTTCCAGTTTGTTGTGATCCACACAGTCAAAGGTTTTGGCATAGTCGATAATGCAGAAATAGATGTTTTTCTGGAACTCTCTTGCTTTTTTGATGATCCAGCGGATGTTGACAATTTTATCTCTGGCTCCTCTACCTTTTCTAAATTCATCTGGAATATCTGGAAGTTCACGGTTCACATGCTGTTGAAGCCTCGCTTGGAGAATTTTCAGCATTACTTTGCTAGCCTGTGAGATAAATTCAGTTGTGCGGTATTCTTTGGCTTTGCCTTTCTTTGGGACTGGAATGACCTTTTCCAGTCCTGTGGCTACTGCTGACTTTTCCAAATTTGCTGGCATATTGAGTTCAGTACTCTCACAGCATCATCTTTTAGAATTTGAAATAGCTAAACTGGAATTCTATCACCTCCACTAGGTTTGTTCATAGTGATGCTTCCTAAGGCCCACTTGACTTCACATTCCAGGATGTCTGGCTCTAGGTGAGTGATCACACCATCATGGTTATCCAGGTCATAACAATCTATTTTGTACAGTTCTGTGTATTCTTGCCACCTCTTCTTAATATCTTCTGCTTCTGTTAGGTCAATACCATTTTGTCCCTTATTGTGCTATCATTGTATGAAATGTTCCCGTTGTATCTCTAATTTTCTTTAAGAGATCTCAAGTCTTTCCCATTCTATTGTTTTCCTCTATTTCTTTGCATTGATCACTGAGGATTGCTTTCTTATCTCTCTTTCCTATTCTTTGGTAAACTCTGCATTCAAATGGGCATATCTTTCCTTTTCTCCTTTGCCTTTAGCTAAGATATCCTTGGTATCTTAGCTGGTAAATTTTTGCCTCTGCCAAATACTTTTGTAGTATCATTTACACAAGAGAAAATAAACCACTGAGATGGATTTTCTATTACTTAGGGCAAACATTCAGTTCCGTTCAGTTCAGTCGCTCAGTCATGTCCAACTCTTTGCAATCCCATGAATTGCAGCACACCAGGCCTCCCTGTCCATCACCAACTCCCGGAGTTTACTCAAACTCATGTCCATTGAATAAGTGATGCCATCCAGCCATCTCATCCTCTGTCATCCCCTTCTCCTCCTGCCCTCAATCCCTCCCAGCATCAGAGACTTTTCCAACGAGTCAATTCTTCACATGAGATGGCCAAAGTATTGGAGTTTCAGCTTAAGCATCAGTACTTCCAATGAACACCTAGGACTGATCTCCTTTAGGATGGACTGGCTGGATCTCTTTGCAGTCCAAGGGACTCTCAAAGAGTCTTCTCCAACACCACAGTTCAAAAGCATCAATTCTTCAGCACTCAGCTTTCTTCACAGTCCAACTCTCACATCCATACATGACGATTAGAAAAACCATAGCCTTGACTAGACATTAATAACTTAATACTTATTAATAACTTATTAATAATATAAAATTAGTACTCTAGAATGATCAGAAAAGGATAAAACCTTTTAGAATTAGAGTATAGGGGGTTAATAAATGACAGTCTCATTCAGTGGAACCATCTGGGAGTCACAGTATTCATATAAGAACCCAATGTTAACATTATTACAGTTTAATATGGAAGGTATGGTTTGGGGCTTGCTAATATACAATCTTGAGAGTCCCTTGGACTGCAAGGAGATCCAACCAGTCCATTCTAAAGGAAATCAGTCCTGGGTGTTCCTTGCAAGGACTGACACTAAAGCTAAAACTCCAATACTTTAGCCACCTCATGCAAAGAGTTGACTCATTGGAAAAGACTCTGATGCTGGGAGGGATTGGGGGCGGGAGGAGAAGGGGACGACAGAGGATGAGATGGCTAGATGGCATCACCAACTTGATGGACATGAGTTTGAGTAAACTCCAGGAGTTGGTGATGGACAGGGAGGCCTGGCATGCTGCGATTTATGGGGTTGCAAAGAGTCGGACATGACTGAGTAACTGAACTGAACTGAACTGAATATGCAATCTATAATTAGGCAGAGTTACTGACACTATGTCGAGGCAGTTAGACAGTCCAGTAACTGGCCTCAACAGGAAAAGCTCACATTATGGAAGAGCTCAGAATATACCTTCTTCACAATGAGATGAAGTAGGTCCCAAAAAGAAGAGAAAGCAGAAGCCTAAGTCTCAGTTGCTTCTTCCAGACGCTTCCAATCTGCTTTGCAGATTGCTGCAAAGAGCAGCAATCTATCAGGACAGTCTAGCCTATTTTCCTTATTACATCCAATATTCTTCTGTTTCTTTTTCTCTTTATTCTCGTGTTCCCATTATATTTATGTTATACCTTTTGAAATTGTACCATTTATTTTTCATTCTTTTTTTCTCTGTATCTTTCAGTTTTAGAAGTTTCCATTGTTGTATCTTCAAGCTCACTGACTCTTTTATCTGCTGTGTCCAGGCTGCTCATGAGCTTATCAAAAATATTTTTCATTTTTTTTTACACTGTTTTTGATTTTTAAACACTTTTTTAGAATTTTTCTTAGCTTTTCCCTTTCTCACCTTACATTACTCATTTGTTTTGAATATTGTCCACTTTTTCCTTTAGATCCTTTAACATTTTAGTTATTATAATTATTGTAAATTCACTCTGTGAAATTCCAAACATCTGTGTCGTATATGGATCTGGTTCTGACATTTCCCTTGTCCTTTCAGACTATATATTTATTTCTTGCCTTTTAGCATGCCTCACTAGAAGTTTGGGTATGTTTAATGTTTGCTGTAGCTGAAAGTGCCAAAGGATTCAAATTCCTCTAATGTCCTTGATTTGTCCCTCTTGTTTCCTTTGCACTCCTCTAAGAACTCCTCTTTAAATAGAATTTCCAACTTGTAACTCCTTAGTGGAAATCCACTGTTATTACATAAGAGTCCTGTTGACATGGTGGTGAATTGCTGGGGAGGGAAAGCATTCTATTATTTTATGGCTGAATCTCAGTCTTTCAGTGGACCTGTGCTCTCGGGCCATGACCTTCACACATGTTTGGGCTCATAGCTCTTCACTCACCCACGGTTTCTGTGAGACAGGAAGGTTACTGAGAACCGGAGTTGGGTAATAAGTAATTGAAAGTGTGAGGAGGCCCTAGTAATATTTTTCCTTACAACAGAGTTCAGTTCAGTTCAGTTCAGTCACTCAGTCATGTCCGACTCTTTGCAACCCCATGAATCGCAGCACGCCAGGCCTCCCTGTCCATCACCAGCTCCCGGAGCTCACTCAGACTCACATCCATCGAGTCCGTGATGCCATCCAGCCATCTCATCCTCTGTCGTCCCCTTCTCCTCCTGCCCCCAATCCCTCCCAGCATCAGAGCCTTTTCCAATGAGTCGACTCTTCGCATGATGTGGCCAAAGTACTGGAGCTTCAGCTTTAGCATCATTCCTATCAAAGAACATCCAGGGTTGATCTCCTTCAGAATGGACTGGTTGGATCTCCTTGCAGTCCAAGGGACTCTCAAGAGTCTTCTCCAATACCACAGATCAAAAGCATCAATTCTTTGGCGCTCAGCCTTCTTCACAGTCCAACTCTCACATCCATACATGACCACTGGAAAACCATAGCCTTGAGTAGATGGACCGTGGTCGGCAAAGTAATGTCTCTGCTTTTGAATATGCTATCTAGGGCGGTCATAACTTTTCTTCCAAGGAGTAAGCGTCTTTTAATTTCATGGCTGCACTCACCATCTGCAGTGATTTTGGAGCCCCAAAAAATAAAGTCTGATACTGTTTCCACTGTTTCCCCATCTATTTCCCATGAAGTGATGGGACCAGATGCCATGATCTTCGTTGTCTGAATGTTGAGCTTTAAGCCAACTTTTTCACTCTCCTCTTTCACTTTCATCAAGAGGCCTTTTAGCTCCTCTTCACTTTCTGCCATTAGGGTGGTGTCATCTGCATATCTGAGGTTACTGATATTCCTCCCGGCAATCTTGATTCCAGCTTGTGTTTCTTCCAGCCCAGCGTTTCTCATGATGTACTCTGCATATAGGTTAAATAAGCAGGGTGACAATATACAGCCTTGACGTACTCCTTTTCCTAGTTGGAACCAGTCTGTTGTTCCATGTCCAGTTCTAACTGTTGCTTTCTGACCTGCATACAGATGTCTCAAGAGGCAGGTTAGGTGGTCTGATATTCCCATCTCTTTCAGAATTTTCCACAGTTTATTGTGATCCACACAGTCAAAGGCTTTGGCATAGTCAATTAAGCAGAAATAGATGTTTTCTGGAACTCTCTTGCTTTTTCAACCATCCAGCGGATGTTGGCAATTTGATCTTTGGTTCCTCTGCCTTTTCGAAAACCAGCTTGAACATCAGGGAGTTCACGGTTCACATATTGCTGAAGCCTGGCTTGGAGAATTTTGAGCATTACTTCACTAGCATGTGAGATGAGTGCAATTGTGCGGTTGTTTGAGCATTCTTTGGCATTGCCTTTCTTTGGAATTGGAATGAAAACACCTTTTCCAGTCCTGTGGCCACTGCTGAGTTTTCCAAATTTGCTGGCATATTGAATGCAGCACTTTCACAGCATCATCTTTCAGGATTTGAAACAGCTCAATTGGAATTCCATCATCTCCACTAGCTTCGTTCATAGTGATGCTTTCTAAGGCCCACTTGACTTCACATTCCAAGATGTCTGGCTCTATATTAGTGATTGCATCATCATGATTATCTGGGTCGTGAAGATCTTTTTTGTACAGTTCTTCTGTGTATTCTTGCCACGTCTTCTTAATATCTTCTGCTTCTGTTAGGTCCAGACCATTTCTGTCCTTTATTGAGCCCATTTTTGCATGAAATGTTCCCTTGGTATCTCTAATTTTCTTGAGGAGATCTCTAGTCTTTCTGTTGTTTTCCTCTATTTCTTTGCATTGATTGCTGGAGAAGGCTTTCTTATCTCTTCTTGCTATTCTTTGGAACTCTGCATTCAGATGCTTATATCTTTCCTTTTCTCCTTGGCTTTTCGCCTCTCTTCTTTACACAGCTATTTGTAAGGCCTCCCCAGACAGCCATTTTGCTTTTTTGCTTTTTTTCCATGAGGATGGTCTTGATCCCTGTCTCCTGTACAATGTCACAAACCTCGTCCCGTAGTTCATCAGGCACTCTGTCTATCAGATCTAGTCCCTTAAATCTATTTCTCACTTCCACTGTATAATCCTAAGGGATTTGATATAGGTCATACCTGAATGGTCTAGCAGTTTTCCCTACTTTCTTCAATTTGAGTCTGAATTTGGTAATAAGGATTTCATGATCTGAGCCACAGTCAGCTCCGGGTCTCATTTTTGTTGACTATATAGAGCTTCTCCATCTTTGGCTGCATAGAATATAATCAGTCTGATTTCGGTGTTGACCATCTGGTGATGTCCATGTGTAGTGTCTTCTCTTGTGTTGTTGGAAGAGGGTGTTTGCTATGACCAGTGCATTTTCTTGGCAAAACTCTATTAGTCTTTTCCCTGCTTCATTCTGCATTCCAAGGCCAAATTTGCCTGTTACTCCAGGTGTTTCTTGACTTCCTACTTTTGCATTGCAGTTCCCTATAATGAAAAGGACATCTTTTTTGGGTGTTAATTCTAAAAGGTCTTGTAGGTCTTCATAAAACCGTTTAACTTCAGCTTCTTCAGCATTGCTGATCGGGGCATAGACTTGGATAACTGTGATATTGAATGGTTTGCCTTGGAGACGAACAGAGATCATTCTGTCGTTTTGAGATTGCATCCAAGTACTGCATTTTGGACTCTTTTGTTGACCATGATGGCTACTCCATTTCTTCTGAGGGATTCCCACCCGCAGAAGTAGATATAATGGTCATCTGAGTTAAATTCCCCCATTCCAGTCCATTTTAGTTTGCTGATTCCTAGAATGTTGACATTCACCCTGACCATCTCTTGTTTGATCACTTCCAATTTGCCTTGATTCATGGACCTGACATTCCAGGTTCCTATGCAATATTGCTTGTTACAGCATCGTATCTTGCTTCTATCCACAGCAGAGTAGTTTTAAAATATAGCATATTAATAAAAAATTGCAATATAGTTAGACCAACGTACCTGGACATGGTTGCCATTGAAAAGATAGTTTATTACTATCTTTCCCAAGAAGAAGGGACATGACATGTCATGGGGGTGAGAGGTACATATGGGGAAGCACTAGTGTCTGTCATAAAGCAGAAGAAGAAGGAAGAATGGTGGGTAAGAGCTTTTATTATGGTTTCCATGGAAAGGAGTGGATAAAGGAGGGTAAACAATCTTAGTATTGACCAGCTTGAATACATTCAGTATTGAATAGGGACATAGGGGTGGTCGTATTTGTCTCTTACCTAGCTTTGAGGTGATGAAGGTAAGTGGATACCGCCCCAAAATGTGAGATCCTGATAAAGGAGACAGTTGGTGTGTGGTCTCTGCATTTGCATTTGAAACCAGTAAGGGGTCAGCAAGGCCTCAAGCTGTCAAACCATTCAGTTCAGTTCAGTCACTCAGTTGTGTCTGACTCTTTGCGACCCCATGAACTGCAGCACGCCAGTCCTCCCTGTCCATCACCAACTCCCAGAGTCCACCCAAACCCATCTCCATTGAGTCGTGATGCCACCTAACCATCTCATCCTCTGTTGTCCTCTTCTCCTGCCCTCAATCTTTCCCAGCATCAGGGTCTTTTCAAATGAGTCAGCTCTTTGTATCAGGTGGCCAAAGTATTGCAGTTTCTGTTGATTACTGGTGATTACGAGTGAAATGACATAAAACAAGACACACACAAAAGACAGACGACACATACACACTCCGGCCGGAGGAACAGAACTGGGCAAAAAAACTAATTGCCGTTTATTATTATAAAGCCCCCTAGGCAGAATTCCAGACTGTATGAATAAGCCTTTTCAGTACAGTGCAGGTGCGTACATGTTATTATACAGCAAAGGGGAATGAAATCTCTGTCTACTGCAGAGTCTGCCCAAAGCCCCCATCTCCTTCTTATCTCAAGAAGGGCATGCTCCCTCGTTTGCAAGGGACCATTAAACTCAAGGCTGTGTCCAGACTCTTTGGCAGAACGCCTCGTATGCAAGGACACTCAGCCTGAGCAGAGACCCATTTGCAGGCACATCTCTGCTACCCTATTAACCCTTCAGTTTCAGCTTCAGTATCAGTCCTTCCCATGAATATTCAGGACTGATTTCCTTTAGGGTGGACTGGTTTGATCTCCTTGCAGTCCAAGGGACTCTCAAGAGTCTTCTCCAATACCACAGTTCAAAAACATCAATTCTTTGGTGCTCAGCTTTCTTTATAGTCCAACTCTCACATCCATACATTACCACTGGAAAAACGATAGCCTTGACTAGACAGACCTTTGTGGACAAAGTAATGTCTCTGCTTTTTAATACGCTATCTAGGTTGGTCATAACTTTTCTTCCAAGGAGTAAGCGTCTTTTAATTTCATGGCTGCAGTCACCATCTGCAGTGATTTTGGAGCCCAGAAAAATAAAGTCTGACACTGTATCCACTGTTTCCCCATCTATCTGCCATGAAGTGATGGGACCGGATGCCATGATCTTAGTTTTCTGAATCTTAACTTTTCTGAAAAGTTAAGCCAACTTTTTCGCTCTCCTCTTTCACTTTCATCAAGAGGCTTTTTAGTTCCTTTTCACTTTCTGCCATAAGGGTGGGGTCACCTGTATATCTGAGGTTACTGATATTTCTCCCAGAAGTCTTGATTCCAGCTTGTGCTTCATCCATCCCAGCGTTTCTCATGATGTACTCTGCATAGAAGTTAAATAAGCAGGGTGACAATATACAGCCTTGACGTACTCCTTTTCCTAGTTGGAACCAGTCTGTTGTTCCATGTCCAGTTCTAACTGTTGCTTCCTGACCTGCATACAGGTTTCTCAAGAGGCAGGTCATGTCAAACCATTAGAATACAAAAATTTAAAAAAAGACAGTAAATACAGCAATTAATAATTAATAATAGTTAATACTACTTAATATAGTAGACTTTTTCCCCTGGAGAATCCCTTTGGTGTATTTGATTATGGTTGCTTTTCTCAACTGTTGCCAGAAGTGGAAGGGGATCTTTCTTGGCCCTTCACTCTGGGAATCTGGCGGAGTTCCTGGAGACAAACCCCACATAAGTATGAGGGTACCTGTAAGACTGTGGACTTTGGGTTTTTGTCTTTTTCTGGCCAGTCCCTAAGCAGCTTCCTGGGTCTAAAGTACCAGTCAGTGTTCCTACCGGTTGATAGCTCTAGCAGCTTCTACTCTGGTTCAGCAAATCTTGGCTGAGATTCTTTATTCATCTTGCTTGTCTCTGTAGATTTCATTGCTGGTGGTTGGCCTTACAACTTCTATTCTCTGATGGGCCCAAGGAAAGCCATCAATTTTCAGTTTGTTGAGCTATTTTTCTCATTGTAAAGATGAGAATGACAACTTCAAAGCTGTTTAATGTTGGAGCTGAAATTGGTACTATTGCAACTGAAGCAAGAAATATAATCATATAATCATATAAAATATAATCATATATAATCTAGTATTTTCTAGAATTAGAGTACTCAGCTTTTTGAAGTTTTGGTCTTTTACCTTGCAGAACTGGTTGAGAAATATAGTACAATATAGAAAAAAAATCCACACATTAAAAACTTTAGAAGTTTTTAGATTATACTGTCTTTCTTCCTATAATGTCGTATTGCCATTAGCTATGTGTTTGCTTCCTGAGGAATCTAATGCTACATTATGACAGTCATTTTCCTGCCAATAAACAGCCACTGATGTGGACAAAGTCATGATAAACTACAATGATTCATGAAAATAAAATTTATGTTACTAGTACTTATTAAACCAGTCTTATAGCCATCCTCATGCCAGTTAAAAAGTTAACCAAACCATTTTAATAACTGGATGCATGACACAATGTAAACTACTACAAATGCCAAGATTAATTACGGACTTCTAGCCTCTGAATTGTGAGAAACTAAATTTCTCCAAAAAGGGAGAAAATAAATTTCTGTAGTTTAAGCCAATTACTTAATGATACTTTGTGATGGTAGCTCTGGCAAATTAATACAATGATATATGTGAGGTTTTCTTTGAAGAAATTATTGGAGCATAGTTGATTTACAATGCTGTGTTATTTTCAGATGTTCAGCAGAGTCAGTTGTACAATACATATATCCACTTTTTTTAGATCCCTTTCTCATACAGAGCATTAGAGAGTATTGAGTAGTGCTGTACAGTAGGTCCTTATTAGTTGCATTTTATTTATAGTACTGTATATATGTCAATCCCAGTCTTCTTCCCACTAAAGTGCTCCCCACCTTATCCCCTGGTAACCATAAGTTTATTTTCTATATCTGTGACTCTACTTCTGTTTTGTAAATAAGTTCATTGGTACCCCTTTTCCCCCTAAGATTCCATGCATAAGTAATAGCATATGATATTTGTTTTTCTGTGTCTGACTTACTTCACTCCTTATGACAATCTCTAGGTTCACCCATGTTGCTACAAATGGCATTATTTTGTTGTTGGTGGTTTTTTTTTAATGGCTGAGTAATATTCCATTGTATATATGTACCACATCGTCTTTATTCCTCTGTTGATAGACATTTAGGTTGCTTCCATGTCTACCTATTGTAAACAGTGCTGCAATGAACATTGGGATGTATGTTTCTTTTTGAATTATGGTTTTCTCTGGGTGTCTGCCCAGGAGTAAGTATTGCTATTTTTATGAAAACATTTTTTGGCTGAGTTCGTGTAGATGACAGTTACTTGAGGTGTATTATGGCTGGATGGCATCACTGACTTGATGGACGTGAGTCTGAGTGAACTCCGGGAGTTGGTGATGGATAGGGCAGCCTGGCGTGCTGCTATTCATGGGGTCGCAGAGTCGGACATGACTGAGCGACTGAGCTGAACTGAACTGAAGTGATTTGGGTAAGTAGAACTGATAGTTTTTGATAGCTATATTGAGATATATAACATTGTGTAAGAGTAAGTGCTATGTGCTAATTTGATAAACTTATAAATTGCAAAATTATTCCCACCATAGTGTTAGCTAACACTGCAATCATCTCATGTAATTACCATTTGTTTTTTGTAGTGAGAACACTAAAGATACTCGTTTGACAATTCTCTAGTATATAATATAGTATTATTATAATAATCAACATGCTGCACATTATTCATCTTATCACTTTTGAGTAACATCTCACCATTTTCCCAATTTCTAACCTCTGGTAAACATCATTCTACTTATTGTTTCTGTGGTTTCAACTTCTTTAGATTCCACTTACAAATGATATCATATGGCGCTTATCTTTCTCTGTCTGACTTATTTCACTCACCATAATGCCTTCAAGGTCCATCCATGTTGTTGCCTACGGCAGGATTTCCTTCTTTACATGGCTGAATTATATTCCATTGAACATACAGACCACAACTTCTTTATCATTTTTTCCAGTGATGAACACTTAAGTTTTTCTCCATATCTCAGATATTATAAGTAATACTGTAGTGAACATATACCATTTGTCAGTTTGTCTTTTAAAAATGTCTGTTCCATTCCTCTGCCTAATTTTTAATTGTTTTTTTTTCTATTAATTTGTATGAGTTCATATATTTTTATATTAGCTTATCAGATATGTGATTTATAAATATTTTTCCCATATCTTATGTTGCATTTTCATTTTGTTGTTCATTTCTTTTGTTATGCAGAAGCTTTTTAGGATGGTATAGTCCCACTTACTAATTTTTGCCTTTGTTGCTTGTGCTTTTGGTGTTATATCCAAGAAAAACCTTTGTCAAGACCAATGTCAGCAGAGTTTTTCCTATGTTTTCCTCTAGGGCTGTTACAGTGTCAGTTTTCATGTTTAAATATTTAGTAAATTTCCAGCTTTTTGTAAGGTATGTAAGAAAGGGGTCTAATTTTATTCTTGTGCATGTGGTTATCCAATTTTCCCAACATGATTTATTTAAGAGACTATCCTTTTTGTATTGAGTTTTCTTGGCTCCCTTGTCAAATATTAGTTGACCATATATTCAAAGTTTTATTTCTGGGCTCTTAACTTTATTCCTTTGATGTATGTGTCCGTTTTTAAGCTAATGTGTGTGCGTGTGCTCAGTCTTGTCCAACTATTTGTAACCCCATGGACGCCAAACTCCTTTGTTCATGAGATTCTCCATGAAAGCATACTGGAATGGGTTGACATTTCCCTCTCTAGGGGATCTCCCTAAGCCAGGGATTGAACCTGCATCTCTTGCATCTCCCACATTGGTAGGCAGATTCTCTACCACTAATGCTATGTGGGTGTTTACTTTTATGCCAGTGCCATACTATTTTGATTGATATAGCTTTGTAGTGTAGATCAAAATTAGAAAGTATGATGCCTACAGCTTTGCCATTTCTAGAAATTGTTTTGGATTTTGCAGTCAATTTTACTTATTTTTCAATTTGCATGCCTTTTATTGCTCTAGGTTGGACTTCCAATACTATGTTGAATAAAAGTGATGAAAATGGGCATTAAATGTCTTATTCCTGGTATCAGAGGGAATGCTTTCAGCCTTTCACCATTGAGTGTGATGTTAGCTGTGAGCTTGTCCTTTTTTTCCTTTCTTATGTTGAGGTATATTCCTTCTATACCTACTTTGTTGAGAGCTTTTATCATGAAAAGATGTTGAATTTTGTCAAATGCTTTGTTTGCATGTTGACATGATCATACAATTTTTGTCTTTGCTTCTATTGTGTGGCATGGTGTATCACATTTATTGATTTGTGTATGTTGAACCATCCTTGCTTGCATCTCAGAAATAAATCCTAAATGATCATGATTTTGAACATTATAAATGTGCTGTTGAATTTGTATTGCTAGTATTTTGTTGAGGATTTTTGCATCTGTATTCATCAGGGATATTGGCCAGAGTAGCTAGGCCTGAGCACATGTTTGGTGATGGGGTTCAGCTGCAGTAGTCTAGGCTGATATCTTTCACTGACATAGCTGGCTGGCTTCTGGTGTAGTTTCTGGGCTCTTGCAGGGAATGGAGAAGGAAGGGGGAGGGAGGAGGAAGACACTCAGGCAGGCAATGCCAGCCAATGTGAATCCCTGTGGAGTGAAAGCTGGTGAAACCTACAGGGAATCCATGGCAGCTGTGATGGCCATTTGTTCTTTCTTCATTGGCAAAAGCTGCTGAGCTTATCTATAAAGCAAGTCACTGTGAACCGTGAGCACTCCCAGTGGGTGGTTGCTACTGATATCCTTGCTTTATTTTTCCTTTGTTCCTAGTTATCTCTATGGATCTCAGCCTTGCTGGTCTCAGTGGGGTGAAATCAAAGTGGGAATATTTTGTGGTGCCCAAAAGGCTGAGGAAGCTGGTCACTTAACCGACTCTTCCTTTCTTAGTAGAGAAAGTCTTTCTTCCTGGGGTGTTCTGGCTTGGTGCTGAAGAATACTGACTTGAGGGATTGGATGATGAAGGCAAAACTAAACTGTCTTCCTTCTCTTTTTGTGCATTTCTAAGTTTTGTTGTTGTTCTACTGTGTTGCTGAATTTTCTTAAGTGGACTCCAGAGCTTTACTAGAACTGTTTTTTGTATGTGGATAGCTGTCTAATGCTTTCTAACGCTGTTTCTGATTGTCCCTGTCACATTTCAGGGACCTGAAATATACCTTTGTTCTCCTCTAGTCTGCAATACTGTACTTGTTCAGTTCATTCATTGAAGAAGGAAATGGCAATCCACTCCAGTACTACTGCCTGGAAAATCCCATGGACAGAGGAGCCTGGTAGGCTACAGTTCATGGGGTCACAAAGAGTTGGACACAACTGAGCGACTTCACTCAGCTGTCTAGTTCAGAGAAGGCAATGGCACCCCACTCCAGTACTCTTGCCTGGAAAATCCCATGGATGGAGGAGCCTGGTAGGCTGCAGTCCATGGGGTCGCTAAGAGTCGGACATGACCGAGTGACTTCACTTTCACTTTTCACTTTCATGCATTGGAGATGGAAATGGCAACCCTCTCCAGCGTTCTTACCTGGAGAATCCCAGGGACAGCAGAGCCTGGTGGGCTGCCATCTATGGGGTCACACAGAGTCGGATACGACTAAAGTGACTTAGCAGCAGCAGTAGCTGTCTAATTGGGCTTTCCTGGTGGCTCAACAATAAAAAAATCCACCTGTCAATGCAGGCAGGTTTGTTCCCTGGGTTGGTAAGATCCTTTGGAGAAGAAAATGGCAACCCACTCCAGTATTCTTGCCTGGGAAACCCCATGGAAAGAGAAACCTGGCCAGCTATAGTCCATGGGAGACTACACAAAAACAAGCTGTCTAATCGCTCATCTTTGTGTAGAGGCAGAGGTCAGGTCTCCTTTGCCCTCATCTTTGTGATGTCATTTCTGAAAATTAGTTTTAATAGTGTTTGAAGCTTTATGAAGCTTTGGGCCTGTAAATGCTAAAGCAAGTGAAAATGTGAGATGGAAGTCCAGGGAAGTGAGAGGCTGAAAGTTGTGGTAAATTATATGGTATTCAAATGATCTTTTGAGGGAAAGACTTCTCAGAATTTCAAGATATTTCTAACTACAGCTAATTACATGTATAAAATGATACAAGGGTGTGTATTTGTGTGTCTGTAGAACAAGCAACTCCTGTAGCTCAATTCCAGAAAAATAAACGACCCAATCAAAAAATGGGCCAAATAACTAAACAGACAGTTCTCCAAAGAAGACATACAGATGGCTAACAAGCACATGAAAAGATGCTCAACATCACTCATTATCAGAGAAATGCAAATCAAAACCACAATGAGGTACCATTTCACGCCAGTCTGAATGGCTGCAATCCAAAAGTCTACAAGCAATAAATGCTGGAGAGGGTGTGGAGAAAAGGGAACCCTCTTATACTGTTGGTGGTAATGCCAACTAGTACAGCCACTATGGATAACAGTGTGGAGATTCCTTAAAAAACTGGAAATAG
This sequence comes from Ovis aries, assembly GCF_016772045.2. Lineage (NCBI taxonomy): Eukaryota > Metazoa > Chordata > Mammalia > Artiodactyla > Bovidae > Ovis > Ovis aries. Next base: position 55,986,666 of record NC_056055.1, read on the forward strand.
AACTGCCTTGTGACCCAATCCCAGCAATCCCACTGCTGGGCATACACAACGAGGAAACCAGAATTGAAAGAGACACATGTACCCCAGTGTTCATCACAGCACTGTTTATAATAGCCAGGACATGGAAGCAACCTAGATGTCCATCAGCAGATGAATGAATAAGAAAGGTGTGGTACATATATACAATGGAGTATTTCTCAGCCATTAAAAAGAATACTAATGAGGTGGATGAAACTGGAGCCTATTATACAGAGGGAATTAAGCCAGAAAGAAAAACACCAATACAGTATACTAATGCATATATATGGAATTTAGAAAGATGGTAACAATAACCCTGTATGCAAGATAGCAAAAGAGACAAAGATGTATAGAACAGTCTTTTGGAATCTGTGGGAGAGGGAGAGGGTGGGATGATTTGGGAGAATGGCATTGAAACATGTATAATATCTTTTGAGAAACAAATCGCCAGTCCAAGTTCGATGCAGGATACAGGATGCTTGGGGCTGGTGCACTGGGATGACCCAGAGGAATGGTACAGGGAGGGAGGTGGGAGAGGGGTTCAGGATGGGGAACACATGTACACTCATGGCGGATTCATGTTGATGTATGGCAAAACGAATACAATATTGTAAAGTAATTAGCCTCCAAATAAAATGAATAAATTTAAATTAAAAAAAGAAAATAACCATATATTTGTGACATTTAACATAAATGCTATGATGAAATAAAAATAGAACTTTCAAATTTATTTTTAATTTAAAAAATAATTTTGATTTTATTTTTAAACCTTCAATATTTAATATTTCTAACTGCTCTTATCTTGTCAGTTTTTAAAAAAATTATTAAAAATAATAACTGTATAGTTTTAGCTACTGCTGAAAACTCTCCATAATATTTTTAAGTACCTTATTTCCCCCTGTCTGAAAATATAATTAAAATTTTGAAAATCTGTAATGGTTGAAGAAGCAGATTAAAACATTCAGAATTGTCAGGAAGTAAAGGTTTTATATTTCTGGTAGTGAAGAATGCTTTTCCTTTTAGTTTTTGGGTTTTTACTTTCTCACATTTATTTTCAAGAAAATGAACATCATTTTCTTTTCCACTTATAGAACAGAACTTGAATTTGGAAAGAGAAAAGATACATAAAGTAAGCATGGCATGTGAACAATGTGTTCTCACATCATGAGATTCCCACAAGAAGAAAAATGTCTTGTTCATCCTCAAAAATTGCATTAAATTATAATGTAGTATGTGAAGTATCTTAGGGGCTTATTCTAGTAATAGGTATGCTGTATCTGAAAAAAACTAATATTTCATTCAAGTAGAAGGATAAACATGCCAATAGGCATTCCTAATATTTCTGAGAAATAAAAGAATTTAATTTTACTTAATACAATTCTATGCTACTATTTACCCCTCTCTGAGGAAGGGGATAAAATAGAGGCTTTTTATATTAAGTTGTTAATGTTGATCTTTTAAAATATATATAAAAATAAATAACTTTATGTATATTATACCAAGGCCTGTGAAGTTAGTTTTGAAATTTTTCTAATAAATATGTGAAAACTATTTCTTAAGAAATATACATTTATAATGAATGTCTGTTTTCCAGACATTTTACAGAAATACAAAGAACATTTTCTTAAGTATCATAACACAGCTATAAAGTAAATTATAAGATGGAATTATAGCACCATTTCTGATTTTCTTTTCCACCTTTCATTATTTATTCTCATTTGTGTACGTTTGAAGAGATGGGAGCTTTTAGTAATCATGTCTACAACTGACCATTAGAGAAAACCTATGTAACAAAACAGGAGAGCCTGAGATACTCATTTTTTAGTGACTTTTAGTGATATTTTTTGTGCACTCACATAAGGAGACAATTTCCTATACTGTTAGAGCTTATATTTCAGCCAGATCAAGACAGAAAATAAATGTACACAAGTAAGTAAATAATTATATATTCGAGTACTGGCCATTGCCACTCCCCATGATTGCGGGCCACTCCTCATGAGGATGGGGAGTGATTGGGGAATATATGAATGGACAGGACACAGAAGAAATGACATTTAAAACAAGATCCAGATGACAGGAAGGAGGTAGGCATGGGAAGAATAGAAGCATTAACATTTTAGGAAGATAACAAAAGCACTATGAAAACCTTAAGGTGGGTATAAGCTTGGTAGCTTTGTGGGGAAAAAAGATGAATCTGACATGCATGGAGAGATTGAAGTGGAGGTTGCTAACACGTGAATTTAGATGATTTGGTGGGGATAGATTCAATAGGACCTTCAGCTGCGGCTAAGGGGCTCCTGTTTTTATCTAGTGCATTTGAACATCACAGTAGGGCTTCCATAGAGAGAGAAAGTGATCTCAATTATGTTTTAAGGATTATATGTGTAAAACTGGTAGAAGAGGAAGAAGAGGACAAAATTGGAACAGAGAAGTGACTTTCAAGGCCATTTTATTGATCCTGGTAAGAGATGGTGCCTAGTGGTGGATGGCATGATGAGAAATAGAAAGATTATGAGAGCCTTTGGCAGTAGAATCCAAAGATCTTTTGCAGGTGGATTGGCCATAGTGGGGGATAAGAGAATGAGTGGAATCAGTAACTTTTCAATTTGAGCAACCAAGTGGGTGGCAGTGACATTTATAGTGGCTGGGAGAAGAGTTGGTTTGGAATCCTAGAATGATGATGTATGTTTTCACGTGTTAAGGCTGCCACATGTATTACATAGTTAAATATGTACTTAGATATATGAATCTGGAGTTCAGGGAAGAAGTCTGGATTGGAGAAATAAATTTACACAGCAGTAGATGGGTGTCGTTTAAAGCCAATAAGGAACTGAATGAAATTTCTAGGAAGAAATTATCATAGTAGCAAAAGGAGTCACATAGCCTGGGGTACAGTTAGAAGCTTAGTAGTGAAGTCAAAGTGTTCGTTGCTCAGTAGTGTCCAAATCTTTGTGACCCCATGGACTATAGCCTGCCAGGCTCCTCTGTCCATGGAATTCTCCAAGCAAAAATCCTAGAGTGGGTAGCCATTCCCTCCTCCAGGCAATCTTCTCAACCTGCAGATCAAACCCAGGTATTCTGCATTGCAGGCAGATTCTTCACCATCTGGACCACCTGGGAAGCCCTAGAAGTGTAGTAGAGAAAGACACAAGGGAAGAGATTGGTGACCCAAGTGTAGTTCCTGGCCTGATTCTTTTTTTTCAGTTTTGATGCAATGTTAACTAATCAGTTGGTTTTTTTCCCCTTTGGGACAGAACTACAAGAGTAGGATTAGGTTTGAGGTTAATCACAATTTGTTTTCTCTTTCAAAAATCTCATAAATTTAACTATTAAGAAATAAATGACTCATTAGGCAGTCATTGTAAAGCAAAAGATTAATCTTCTAACTGAATTCATGATAGTGTCATCATAGTGGAATCAAGAGATATCCTTGCCTCTGCCGCTCAGTTTCTTCTTCCTACCAAGGCCTACCAAGGCCTACTGGCCTACTGACTGTTTTTGTAACTCCAGTGTCCTAATTCAGCAAGCTGCTCCTTAGAGGATTGTGGCCCAATTCTTTTTTTAATCTTTTAACCACTGATCTTGATATTCTAAATTTGCTTGCAATGCCTTGGGTCAAATTTACTTCCCCAAGTTTCCTGTCCCAAGTATCTCATTTCTTAAACAGATCACACTATCTTGAAGGGCTTAATGGTTACACTGAACATTATCCTCTTGAAGTAATAAGCATCTGGGTCTTGCTCAATTTCTGGGTTGTGAAGATCTTTTTTGTACAGTCTTCTGTGTATTTTTGCCACCTCTTCTTAATATCTCCTGCTTCTGTTAGGTCCACACCATTTCTGTCCTTTATTGAGCCCATCTTTGCATGAAATATTCCCTTGGTATCTCTAATTTTCTTGAAGAGATCTCAAGTCTTTCTCATTCTATTGTTTTCCTCTATTTCTTTGCATTGATCACTGAGGAAGGCTTTCTTATCTCTCCTTGCCTTCTTTGGAACTCTGCATTCAAATGGGTATATCTTTCCTTATCTCCTTTGCTTTTGGCTTCTCTTCTTTTCACAGCTATTTGTAAGGCCTCCTCAGACAGCCATTTTGCTTTTCTTGCATTTCTTTTTCTTGGGGATGATCTTAATCCCTGTCTCCTATACAATGTCATGAACCTCTGTCCATAGTTCATCAGGCACTCTATCTATGAGATCTAGTCCCTTAAATCTATTTCTCACTTCCACTCTATAATCATTAGGGACTTGATTTTGGTCATACCTGAATGGTCTAGTGGTTTTCCCTACTTTCTTCAATTTAAGTCTGAATTTGGCAATAAGGAGTTCATGATTGGAGCCACAGTCAGGTCCTGGTCTTGTTTTTGCTGACTGTGTAGAGATTCTCCATCTTTGGTTGCAAAGAATATAATCAATCTGATTTCAGTGTTGGCCATCTGGTGATTTCCATGTGTAGAGTCTTCTCTTGTGTTATTAAAATAGGATGTTTTTTATGACCAGTGTATGCCCTTGGCAGAACTCTATTAGCCGTTGCCCTGCTTCATTCTATACTCCAAGGCTAAATATGCCTGTTACTCCAGGTGTTTCTTGACTTCTGACTTTTGCATTCTAGTCCCCTATAATGAAAAGGACATTTTTTTTGGTGGTGGTGGTGGGGGGGGGGGAGGGCAGGTGTTAGTTCTAGAAGGTCTTGTAGGTCTTCATAGCACCATTCAACTTCATCTTCTTCAGCATTACTAGTCGGGGCATAGACTTGGATTACTGTGATAGTGAAAGGTTTGCCTTGGAAACAAACAGAGATCATTCTGTCGTTTTTGAGACTGCATCCAAGTACTGCATTTCGGACTCTTTTGTTGACTATGATGGCTACTCTATTTCTTCTAAGGGATTCTTGCCCACAGTAGTAGATATAATGGTCATCTGAATTAAATTTCCCCTTTCCAGTCCATTTTAGTTCGCTAATTCCTGAAATGTCAACTTTTCCTCTTGCCATCTCCTGTTTGACCATTTCCAAGTTGCCTTGATTCATGGACCTATCATTGCAGGTTCCTATGCAATATTGCTCTTTACAGCATTGGTCCTTGCTTCCATCACTAGTCACATCCACAACTGAGTGTTGTTTTTGCTTTGGCTCCATTCCTTTATTCTGTCTGGAGTTATTTCTCCACTAATCTCCAGTAGCATATTGGGCACCTACCAACCTGAGGAGTTCATCTTTTGGTGTCCTATCTTTCTGCCTTTTCATATGGTTCATGGGGTTCTCAAGGCAAGAATACTGAAGTGTTCTGCCCATTCCCTTCTCCAGTGGACTGTATTTTGTCAGAACTCTCCACCATGACCTGTCTGTCTTGGGTGGCCCTACATGGCATGGCTCATAGTTTTGTTGAGTTAGGCAAGGCTGTGGTCCGTGTTATTAGATTGGTTAGTTTTCTGAGATGGTGGTTTTCAGTCTGTCTGCCCTCTGATGGAGAAGGATAAGAGGCTTGCCCAAGCTTCCTGATGGGAGAGACTGACTGAGGGGAAAACTGGGTCTTGTTCTTTACAAACTCAGTAAATCTTCAATCCAATTTTCTGTTGATAGGTGAAGCTGTGTTCTCTCCCTGCTATTTACCTCGGACCAAACTATGGTGGAGGCAATGAAGATAATGGTGATCTCCCTCAAAAGATCCCAGGCATGTACTACTACAGTCCATGCCCCCAGCCCTGCAGCAGGCCACCACTGACCCAGGCCTTCACCAGAGACTCCTGGACACCCAGAGGCAAGTGTCCTGTGGGGTCACTGTTCCTTTCTCTTGGGTCTCAGTGCACAAGGTTCTGTTGTATCCTCCAAGAGTCTATTTCCCTGTCCTATGTAAGTTCTGGTAGCTCTATAGTGTGGTTAATGCCCACCTCCTCCAGGAGGACTTATGCTATAACCACACCCATATACATATATATATTTGTATATGAGGGTTCCTCTATTCTCCATACTATACTTTCCAGCATATAGAATGTGTAAGATGTGTATTCATTCATGCTTTTGAATTTGGGATTTATGTAAATGGGATTATCTTAGAGGTTCCCAAGCTTTCTGGACTCCTGATACCTTCGGTGTCACAGTAATTTTTTCGTGGCACTCCTAGCCTGTAAGAAATGTTTAATCAGTTAGTTTTTTAAATAGTTGGTTCTGAACAACTTAATGAGCTTCCCTGGTTGCTCAGCAGTGAATAATGCACCTACAATGCAGGACACATGGCTTCAGTCCCTCGGTGGGGAAAATTCCCTGGAGAAGGGAATGGCTACCCACTCCAGTATTCTTGCCTGGAAAATCCCATGGACAGAGGACCCTGGTGGGCTACAGTCCATGGAGTCACAAGAGTCAGACATGGCTGAGCAACTAAACAACAAAAGAACTTAGTAGTTTGTGTGGTGTTAGGCAGCTGGATTTCCCGTTTACAATTTAAAGTATCTTGCAGTACCATTGTGAGTTCACCACAGCATCGCAGGGCAACTTGGTGCTCATCTGGGAGTCAGGGGATTAAGTGGCATCTTAAAACGATGTCAAACCCGGCACACCCAAAGCATCTCTTATGGAAAAATATGCTGTATCAATGAGTTTCTTGCATTCCCTAATAGGAGTCTGGCCTTTGAATATTTGGGACATTGTACCTGATAACCTTAGGAATTCCCAATTTCCAGCAAATATAAAACAAATGGCAGGAAATTTAATCTTTTCCATAAGGCATATAGGAATTAATTGAACCATTCGCTGTTTATTATTAGTAGCAGTAGTGTGCAAAATAAGGTATTCTTGTGTGAATGTGAATGCTTATCCAACTCAATGTCAATCTGAGAGTTTATAAAATGCAGTAAAAAGCCATTCCTTGGCTGGTGGTGGACGACACATGTTTAGCATTTGTTGCTTTCCACTTATCCATGCTAAATGTGAAAGTCTGCCTGCATTTTATCAGGTTCTCCCATCATTAACAGCCTATAAAAAGGCACAAGATGATAGAACAAAATATTTCTGCATATTTTAAGAAAAAAATGATGAATGATGCATTTCCCCCAGAATTCAGGTGTTCTTTCTCCACAGGCCACCTGTGAGTGTTTTACTGCTGGGTTTTACAGCCAAGTTTCAGCAGCAAAACAAGATGTCCTTTTGCTTTTTATCAGAGGATATAAAATATTTGCATTTGCTTAACTTCATGAAATATTACCATTAAGCCTAAAAAGTGGGTGTAGATATAAGGATCAGGGTCTGTGACAAAAGGCAAAGTTATGCTTCATGCTGGCACATTGCTACATTCTCTTTTGTTCCTTACATTTGGCCGTTTTACGCTTGCCTAGATCTGTGTGGAATATAATCTCTATCGGGCAATGCTGAATTTCCCTACCATGGTGATGAAAAGAATGTCTGAGTGTAACTAGTTAATTGACTTCGTAGCACTTTGAGAAGTATTAGCTGTGTGTTTCCTGCCCTATAGCCCAACCTCAGAATGACCACCCACAGACAACTCTAAATAGTTTGGGAACAAACCTACTTATTTATTTATGTATCTGCAAACTAGTTAAAATATGTGTGCCAGATGATCTTCCTGCCAGAAAATATATTTTAATTAGAAATGATGGGTCAAGCATTCACTGAGAAATAGAAGAAAGAGAGGAAAAGCAAAGAGACTGGCCCAGATCATATGTTTCAACCCAACATTGTACAAGACAAAGTATATCCATACATAACCTAGAGTTTGCCTTTCTGTATTTCATTTTGATTTTTCTTTCTTTCTTTTTTCTTTTTTTCTTTTTTTTTTTTGCAAGACTACAGGGGAATAGAGCCAGATCCATGATTTCTTTTATGTCTGGGACAGAGGCATGTACCCCATTTTGCCTGAGGACATTACACAGCATGTGTTGGACATTCAGTCAAGTTTACTGACTCCTACCATGAAAGCCTTTCCACATACTTCCTCTTTGGAGCTGGTCTTGCCAGACAGGCAAATGGCTAATGATGGAAGCTGGGCTCTGCTAGGGCTGGGAATTACTTCCAAGTAATTAGGAACACTGGGAACCAAAGATCAAAATCAAAGGACCGTGGATGAAAACCACATATAAATGACAGAACCTGGACTCTGTACTCTGGTTGGCAATCTAGCAAGAAAGCAACTTGTGAGAAAACAAGGTGGGAGGAGATGGCCTTATGTAGTTTTTATGTATGTCTCCTTCTTTGATTGTGAGGAAGGCAAAAGAAGAAATGTAATTTCCAGATGACACCTCCCATTTGCCCATATTTTCTAATTCCCTTTACTATCTATATGCTACTGTTTCTTATTTTCTATGTGCTTCAGTCAGAAACATATTTTAAACATGATTTTTTGAAATTTAAAATTTTTAAGTGTGAAAATTATACACTCTACTGAACAAAAGCAAAATAGTATAACTTATTTATTCAGTAATAACTTATTTATTGGGCCTCCCTGGTGGCTAAGATGGTAAAGAATCTGCCTGCAATGAAGAAGACCTGGGTTCAATCCCTGGGTTGGGAAGATCCCCTGGAGAAGGGATTGGCTACCCACTCTGTATTCTTGCCTGGAGAATTCCTTGGACTGAAGACCTAGCAGGCTACAGTCCATGGGGTCAGAAAGAGTTGGACACTACTGAGTGACTAATACAACACATTTACTGAGTAAATGCTATGTACAGAGCACTGGGCAAATTTAATATTATGAAAATTCAATAAGATATTATTATTATTTAATGTTTTGACATTTCAACAAGGTATTGAATATCCTTATATGGATATCCATAATATGAATATCCTTAATATGGATATCCATATTGATATCCTTCTTTCAGAAATGAGGAAAATGAGTCTTTAGAGATTTTTAGTGACTTGGCCAAGGACATAAAATTAGTAAGAGGTTGAAGCCAAAGTTCTAACCTAGGATGGCAACCATCAAAACCAACACTCATACAACCCCTCTTGGAAATCCCCCTTGGAAGCCCAAATCCAGATATAGATGCAGGGATTATCATGCAAAGTTGCTGAAGAGCATTCTGGGTGCAGCATATTAGTGAGTAGAAATGGACATATTGCAGAGACGGGAAACGAGTGATGGCGTTTCTCGAAGATGTTGAACATCATGACAAATACATAAAAAGAGTAAATGTAAAACAAATGGCTTCCTTGTCAGAGAGGTAGTAAATAGAAATAGTGACAATGAATATTAATTCAAAAATTTTATTTAAATTATTTTGAATGACTGAGCATCTGACTGAAAATTCGGTAAACACATGAGTGTTTAAGTAAGTGTCCTTCCAATCTTGTTTGTAAAGCCCCTTGGTTTCCCTGCACAAAGGCAGCTGCAGTCACTATTTTCATAGGTGTCCTTGTATTATCTACCCAGAGTTTATCTTTTCTTGATTGGGGTTATCAGAGAGGCCTTTAAGACACTGATTTTTGGAATGGAGATGTAGTGGTTGTTTACAACCTTTTCTCAGAGATGCCTTCATTTCTATAAGATCTGATTAATCCGATCTCATGTTTGGAATTTGTGATGGACCACTTTAGACCAAGTGCCTTTTTGTATATTCTATTTAAAATTTTCTAAAGAGAACAAGAGTGTAAACAAGCACAAAAGGATGGGATTTCTCACCTACCATTGAAAAGAAATTCAAGTACCTTAGAAGAACTAAATAATGTAAATCATTCTCTGTCATCAAAACAGACTCCCAAAGGATCTGAAATTCTCAACTGCCTACTTTCCAATGCTTTCTTTGCCTACATACAAACATGTATGCATGTGTGTGTGCCTGTGTTATATTCTTTGAAGTAGTAATTCTTTGAAGACTATACAATTTGAACTTCTCACTATCTCAGATTCTCCTTGTCTCCCATGAGTCTGACTTGCTGAGATTTGTGAAAGCTTTAGCCTCATCTCTCTATTATGATGCAGGAGGGAGGCACAGCTCTATGCCTGAGAGCAAGTGCAATGTTAGCCAGTGCCTTTTGGGGAGCATTGAGAATGAAAACAAAGAGGTGGTCTCTCTTTATTCTTTAGGATGACTAAGGCCCCACAACTGCACACGAGGCAGACCAACACCCTGTAGTGCAGTTGCGTGTGTGAAGGACCACATCCACTTCTACATATTGGCTGGCACACATACATTGCAACACTTCCAAGAAGCATGGCAGACCAAGCACAATAAAGCGGTGCAATTCTGTAACTGGTCTTTATCCTGCTGAGTCTTTCCAGGACATGGCTAGCAAGGATATAGAAGCTTTTAAATCTAAGCTTAGGGCTTCTGAGGCATGTGCCAACCATCTTTCCTGTCCACTTTCCAGACCCTGTTCACTCCACATCAGAAGGTTCTCTCATCCTAGATGAAAAAGGAGAGTAGGGAGGGTTTTCTCCTGAAGGCTTGGCTCTGAAGGAAGAGGAGTGTAGTGGGACTGACAAGGGTTTTGGAGCCAAACAGAGCCAAGTCCAAATCTCTTATTTGCTACTACCAAATCTATTACTATAGACAGTTTCCTTGGTTTGAAACTAAATCCTCTCACCCATGAAATAGGGAGAATCATATAATAATGCCAACTTTGCAGTGTTCGACAATTATATGAAATAGTGTTAATGAAATAACGTGCTCATTGTAGCTAGTACAGAGTGGGCAATCAATGTCACTTTCTAAGTACCTGCATTGGAGATGGGGAACTGATGCCTGCAGAAAATCCAGTGCCCTTCCCTATCCCTTCATCATCACAAGAGCAGCTTCAGATGCTGGGAAACGTGCTGGGGGAAGCAGAGATTAGAGATGGTTTGGGATCTGTTTTCTTGAATTCTCCTTCATGTTGCTTCTCTCCATTTCTTCTTAGAGAGCAGGATTGCTGGAATTGGATTCCTGGACACAGGTAGACAAAAAGCTCAGTGTCTTAGGGAGATCAAACAAGTTGCCCTTAATTCTCAAGCTACTTATTTATCAAAATCCTTACCTGTCTGTCAGGATTCTTATCCCAACCTAAAAAATATGTAGGGATGTGGTGTCTATGAGAAGAAATAGCCCTACTCCAATCCCTGCAAGAGTCCAGTGTCCAACGTCCTTTATGAACCAAGGGACTGAATGGTGGCAGCTTTGGGTCACTAAGAGCTTATTAATGTATTTCAGCATTTACCAATAGCAGATTCCTACTAAACTGCTACAAATTTCAGTATAATAGACTTCTTGGCTATTATTGTTATTTTCTTAAAATGTTATGTGCAATTAATAATTTTAATTATCAAAATGGGTTCTTTGTAATGACACTGTTTAACAGGCATATACCTCTCTCCCTCAAACACATGGATGCAATGAGAAAATGTAAAACTTAGAATCTCTTTGAGGCTCTGAGGTTTAGCGTCTGTAATCACTTGGTGATTGAGTTTTTATGTTCTTGACATTTTTCTAAATGAACTCTTCTCTGCTGTCAAAGTTGGAATAGTAGCTTGTCTTTCAATGTATTGGATTAAATGTTAAAGGCAGAACATCATCAAGGAAAATCCCTTTGGTATTGTAGCAAATCCTTGGTCATAGTGTGTAGGCAGTTGTGAGTGGGTGGCCAGACATGGTCAGGACCCTGCGGATAGTCTCATCACTGTGAACCGTTCAAAGCACCCAATATGTGAAATTCAGGCTGATTCAACTATTCTCTGTGGCCACCCAGGCAGCTTCCTTGGGTATATTTTAAAAAAAATGATCCAGACAGCAGCTGCAGAAAATTTGGGGACCCTTTTCCCTTTGAGTGAGTGTTTCCAGAAAGCAAAATAAATCAAATGTCAGGGTTTGTTCATCTGGTTGGCAAGGAAAGCACTCTCTCCTCTATGAAGGAGACTGAATTGAGGAATGTTGTGGTTTCTGGGATTCAAAGCTGGAGACATAGCACAACACACACCTTATTTGAGAGCGATTCACATCATACATTTTCATAAGGCATGGACCAGAAAGCAAGCTTTGTTTTCAAAATGTGTTTCCTTGGCACTAGTTACAGCAATTTGGTGTGTGGTTCATTGTCAAAATGCTGTGGGTGGCAAAAAACGATTGACTAAAGGTGCATGAAATACTAAAACTGGGGTGGTTTGCTCGGGCCATTTACTCTACCCCTAACACCTGTACTCCAAAGACAACAATTAAGCCTTTCGTGGGGTGATAATCTGTATCATAGGAGACGTCAGAGCTGGCAGAAACCTGACTGAGTGAACATTTTCTCATAGGGCCATATAATAAATATTTTAGACTCTTGAACCATAGGGCTTCTGTCCCAACTACTCAACTCCTTTCAACTCTGCCATTGTAGAAGGTAACCAGCTATCCAGCTATCGGCAAGATGTAAACAAATGGGTGTGGCTGTGCCCCAGCAAAATATTATTTCTGAAAACAGGCAGTGGCTGGATTTAGCCCATTAGTTGCTGTTTACCAACCCCTGTTTAGATCACTGCTTCCTTTTTACATATGAGGAAACCCAACCAGACCCAAAGACTTAAGTTTGTCACTGTTACAGGCCATTTAGTGGCAAGACACAACATATCAAAATCCTGTGTTAGGTTCTTTTAGTTTCTTTCTTTAAAAAAAAAAAAAAAAAAAGAAAAGAAAAGAAAAACAAGTAGTTTTCTCTAAACATAGAAAATCCCCCTGTTGCCTCAGAAACCTCAAGAAGAAAGAGAGAACTTTCTCCTCTCTGTTTTGATATTTCCTTAGCAAAAGTAAATACCTGAACCTGAGGATGCTGTTGTTCTTTGAACTCTCAATGAAAGAACAAAACTATAATGGAGTAGACAGAAATAACCACATTTATAGGAAATGTAAGGGTGCATATTAAATACAGGATTTGTTACTTAAAGCCTTAGGGGGAAGGTCATTTCTTAGGGAGGAGCAAAAGATTCAGAAAATGATAATGACATCTGTCTCTCTGCACTGAACATGGCATCATGGTTTTCTAGAACCCCCATTCCTATTCCCTGTTTATTATCATTTGACCACCCTTTCAAGAATTCTTGTGAGGCACCTGTGTTTTGTGAACCCCCAGCTACCACTGACCTCACCTGCTACAAAATTTGTTTCACACTTTTTCTTTGGTGATATTCCTTTGATGATGTCATGGCCTTCTTTATTTTGTTATTTGCATTTTTAAATTTAATTTACTTATTTTAATTGGAGGCTAGTTACTTTACAATACTGTGGTGGTTTTGCCATACATTGACATGAATCAGCCATGGGTGTACATGTATCCCCCATCCTGAGCCCCTCTCCCACTTCCCTCCCCATCCCATCTCTCTGGGTTGTCCCAGTGCACCAACTCTGAGTGCCCTGTCAAATTTGGACTGGTGATCTGTTTCACATATGGTAATACATGTTTCAGTGGTATTCCCTCAAACCATCCCACCCTTGCCTTCTCTCATAGAGTCTGTACTTTATGTCTCTTTTCCTGTCTTGCATATGGGGTTGTTGTTACCATCTTTCTTAATTCCATATATATATGTTAATATACTGTATTGGCACCCAGTCCCATCACTTCATGGGAAATAGATGGGGAAACAGTGGAAACAGTGTCAGACTTTATTTTTGGGGGCCTCCAAAATCACTGCAGATGGTGACTGCAGTCATGAAATTAAAAAGCGCTTACTCCTTGGAAGAAAAGTTATGACCAACTTGGATAGTATATTCAAAAGGAGAGAGATTACTTTGCCGACTAAGGTCTGTCTAGTCAAGGCTATGGATTTTCCTGTGGTCATGTATGGATGTGAGAGTTGGACTGTGAAGAAGGCTGAGAGCCGAAGAATTGATGCTTTTGATCTGTGGTGTTGGAGAAGACTCTTGAGAGTCCCTTGGACTGCAAGGAGATACAACCAGTCCATTCTGAAGATCAATCCTGGAATTTCTTTGGAAGGAATGATGCTAAAGGTGAAGCTCCAGTACTTTGGCCACCTCATGCGAAGAGTTGACTCATTGGAAAAGGCTCTGATGCTGGGAGGGATTGGGGGCAGGAGGAGAACGGGACGACAGAGGATGAGATGGCTGGATGGCATCATGGACTCGATGGACTTGAGTCTGAGTGAACTCCGGGAGTTGGTGATGGACAGGGAGGCCTGGCGTGCTGCGATTCATGGGGTCACAAAGAGTCGGACACGACTGAGCAACTGAACTGAACTGAACTGATACTGTGTTGGTGATTTTCTTTTTGACTTACTTCACTCTGTATAATAGACTCCAGTTTCATCCACCTCATTAGAACTGATTCAAATGCATTCTTTTTGATGGCTGAGTAATACTCCACTGTGTATATGTACCACAGCTTTCTTATCCATTCATCTGCTGATAGGCATCTAGGTTGCTTCCATGCCCTAGCTATTGTAAATAGTGTTGTGATGAACATTGGGGTACATGTGTCTCTTTCAATTCTGGTTTCCTCAGTGTGTATGCCCAGCAGTGGGATTACTGGGTCTTATGGCAGTTCTATTTCCAGTTTGTAAAGAAATCTCCACACTGTTCTCCATAATGGCTGTACTAGTTTGAATCCCCACCAACAGTGTAAAAGGGTTCCCTTTTCTCCACACCCTCTCCAGCATTTATTGCTTGTAGACTTTTTGATTGCAGCCATTCTGACTGGCATGCAATGGTACCTCATTGTGGTTTTGATTTGCATTTCTCTGAAAATGAGTGATGTTGAGCCTCTTTTCATTTTTTTGTTAGCCATCTGTATGTCTTCTTTGGATAAATGTCTGTTTAGTTCTTTGGTCCAGTTTTTTTATTGGATCATTTATTTTTCTGTTATTGAGCTGCTTGACCTGCTTGTATATTTTTGAGATTAATTCTTTGTCAGTTGCTTCATTTGCTATTATTTTCTCCCATTCTGAACGCTGTCTTTTTACCTTGCTTATAGTTTCCTTTGTTGTGCAAGAGCTTTTAAGTTTAACTAGGTCCCATTTGTTTATTTTTTCTTTTATTTCCTTTACTCTGGGAGATGGGTCATAGAGGATCTTGCTGTGATTTATGTCAGAGAGTGCTTTGCTTTTGTTTTCCTCTAGGAATTTTATAGTTTCTGGCCTTACATTTAGATCTTTCATCCATTCTGAGTTTAGTTTTGTATATGGTGTTAGAAAGTGTTCTAGTTTCATTCTTTGACAGATGGTTGACCAGTTTTCCCAGCACCACTTGTTAAAGAGATTGTCTTTTCTCCACTGTATATTTTTGCCTCCTTTGTCAAAGATAAGGTGTCCATAGGTATGAGGGTTTATCTCTGGGTTTAATATTTTGCTCCATTGATCTATATTTCTGTCTTTGTGCCAGTACCATACTGTCTTGATGACTGTGGCTTTGTAGTATATTCTGAAGTCAGGCAGATTGATTCCTCCAGTTCCTCAAGACTGCTTTGGCTAATTGAGGTTTTTTGTATATCCGTACAAATTGTGAAATTATTTGTTATTCTTTCTCAAGATTGCTTTGGCTAATTGAGGGTATTTTTTGTATTTCCATACAAATTGTGAAATAATTTGTTTCAGTTCTGTGAAAAATACCATTGGTAGCTTGATGGGGATTGTATTGAATCTATAGATTGTTTTGGGTAGTATACTCATTTTCAATATATTGATACTTCCAATCCATGAACACAGTATATTTTTCCATCTATTTGTGTCATCTTTGTTTTTTTTTTTTTTAATTTAATTTAATTTTTTTTTTAATTTTAAAATCTTTAATTCTTACATGCATTCCCAAACATGAACCCCCCTCCCACCTCCCTCCCCATAACAACTTTCTGGGTCATCCCCATGCACCAGCCCCAAGCATGCTGCATCCTGCGTCAGACATAGACTGGCGATTCAATTCACATGATAGTATACATGTTAGAATGTCATTCTCCCAAATCATCCCACCCTCTCCCTCTCCCTCTGAGTCCAAAAGTCCGTTATACACATCTGTGTCTCTTTCCCTGTCTTGCATACAGGGTCGTCATTGCTATCTTCCTAAATTCCATATATATGTGTTAGTATACTGTATTGGTGTTTTTCTTTCTGGCTTACTTCACTCTGTATAATTGGCTCCAGTTTCATCCATCTCATCAGAACTGATTCAAATGAATTCTTTTTAACGGCTGAGTAATACTCCATTGTGTATATGTACCACAGCTTTCTTATCCATTCATCTGCTGATGGACATCTAGGCTGTTTCCATGTCCTGGCTATTATAAACAGTGCTGCGATGAACATTGGGGTACATGTGTCTCTTTCAATTCTGGTTTCCTCGGTGTGTATGCCCAGAAGTGGGATTGCTGGGTCATAAGGTAGTTCTATTTGCAATTTTTAAGGAATCTCCACACCGTTCTCCATAGTGGCTGTACTAGTTTGCATTCCCACCAACAGTGTAGGAGGGTTCCCTTTTCTCCACACCCTCTCCAGCATTTATTGCTTGCAGATTTTTGGATCGCAGCCATTCTGACTGGTGTGAAGTGGTACCTCATTGTGGTTTTGATTTGCATTTCTCTAATAATGAGTGATGTTGAGCATCTTTTCATGTGTTTCCTATGACAAACCCACAGCAAACATTATCCTCAATGGTGAAAAATTGAAAGCATTTCCCCTAAAGTCAGGAACACTACAAGGGTGTCCACTTTCACCGCTGCTATTCAACATAGTTCTGGAAGTTTTGGCCACAGCAATCAGAGCAGAAAAAGAAATAAAAGGAATCCAAATTGGAAAAGAAGAAGTAAAACTCTCACTGTTTGCAGATGACATGATCCTCTACATGGAAAACCCTAAAGACTCCACCAGAAAATTACTAGAGCTCATCAATGAATATAGTAAAGTTGCAGGATATAAAATCAACACACAGAAATCCCTTGCATTCCTATACATGAATAATGAGAAAGTAGAAAAAGAAATTAAGGAAACAATTCCATTCACCATTGCAACGAAAAGAATAAAATACTTAGGAATATATCTACCTAAAGAAACTAAAGACCTATATATATAAAACTATAAAACACTGATGAAAGAAATCAAAGAGGACACTAATAGATGGAGAAATATACCATGTTCATGGATTGGAAGAATCAATATAGTGAAAATGAGTATACTACCCAAAGCAATTTACAAATTCAATGCAATCCCTATCAAGCTACCAGCCACATTTTTCACAGAACTAGAACAAATAATTTCAAGATTTGTATGGAAATACAAAAAACCTCGAATAGCCAAAGCAATCTTGAGAAAGAAGAATGGAACTGGAGGAATCAACTTGCCTGACTTCAGGCTCTACTACAAAGCCACAGTCATCAAGACAGTATGGTACTGGCACAAAGACAGACATATAGATCAATGGAACAAAATAGAAAGCCCAGAGATAAATCCACACACATATGGACACCTTATCTTTGACAAAGGAGGCAAGAATATACAATGGAGTAAAGACAATCTCTTTAACAAGTGGTGCTGGGAAAACTGGTCAACCACTTGTAAAAGAATGAAACTAGATCACTTTCTAACACCGCACACAAAAATAAACTCAAAATGGATTAAAGATCTAAATGTAAGATCAGAAACTATAAAACTCCTAGAGGAGAACATAGGCAAAACACTCTCAGACATGAATCACAGCAGGATCCTCTATGATCCACCTCCCAGAATTCTGGAAATAAAAGCAAAAATAAACAAATGGGATCTAATTAAAATTAAAAGCTTCTGCACAACAAAGGAAACTATAAGCAAGGTGAAAAGACAGCCTTCTGAATGGGAGAAAATAATAGCAAATGAAGCAACTGACAAACAACTAATCTCAAAAATATACAAGCAACTTATGCAGCTCAATTCCAGAAAAATAAACGACCCAATCAAAAAATGGGCCAAAGAACTAAATAGACATTTCTCCAAAGAAGACATACGGATGGCTATTTGTGTCATCTTTGATTTCTTTCATCGGTGTTTTATAGTTTTCTGTATATAGGTCTTTTGTTTCTTTAGGTAGATTTATTCCTAAGTATTTTATTTTTTTTGTCACAATGGTGAATGGGATTTTCCCCTTAATTTCTCTTTCTGTTTTCTCATTGTTAGTGTACAGGAATGCAAGGGATTTCTGTGCATTAATTTTATATCCTCCAACTTTACTATATTCATTGATGAGCTCTAGTAATTTTCTGGCAGTGTCTTTAGGGTTTTCTACATAGAGGATCATATCATCTGCAAACAGTGAGAGTTTTACTTCTTTCCCAATCTGGATTCCTTTTATTTCTTCTGATTGCTATGGATAAAACTTCCAAAATTATATTGAATAGTAGTGGTGAGAGTGGGCACTCTTGTCTTGTTCCTGACTTTAGGGAAATGCTTTCAATTTTTCACCATTGAGGATAATGTTTGCTGTGGGTTATCATATATGGCATTTATTATGTTGAGGTTTGTTCCTTCTATACTTGCTTTCTGGAGAGTTTTTATTATAAATAGGTGTTTAAATTTGTCAAAGTCTTTCTCTGCATCTATTGAAGATACCATATGGTTTTTATCTTTCAATTTGTTAATGTGGTGTATCACATTGATTGATTTGAGAATATTGAAGAATCCTTGCATCCCTGGGATAAAGCCCACTTGGTCATGATGTATGATCTTTTTACTATGTTGTTGGATTCTGTTTGCTAGGAATTTTTGAGGACTTTTGCATCTATCTTCATCAGTGATATTGGCCTGTAGTTTTTTTTGTGTGGCATCTTTGCCTGGTTTTGATATTAGGATAATGGTGGCCTCATAGAATGTATTTGGAAGTTTACCTTCCTCTGTAATTTTCTGGAAGCGTTTGAGTAGGATAGGAGTTCAGTTCAGTTCAGTCACTCAGTCGTGTCCAACTCTTTGTGACCTCATGAATCGCGGCATGCCAGGCCTCCCTGTCCATCACCATCTCCCAGAGTTCACTCAGACTCATGTCCATCGAGTCAGTGATGCCATCCAGCCATCTCATCCTCGGTCATCTCCTTCTCCTCCTGCCCCGAATCCCTCCCAGCATCAGAGTCTTCTCCAATGAGTCAGCTCTTTGCATGAGGTGGCCAAAGTACTGGAGTATCAGCTTTAGCATTAGCTCTTCTCTAAATTTTTGGTAGAATTCACCTGTGAATCTATCTGGTCCTGGGCTTTTGTTTGTTGGAAGATTTTTGATTACTATTTTGATTTCCATGCTTGTGATGAGTCTGTTAAGATTTTCTGTTTCTCCCTGGTTCAGTTTTGGAGGGTTATACTTTTCTAAAAATTCGTCCATTTCTTCCAAGTTGTCCATTTTATTGGCATACAGTTGCTGATAGTAGTCTTTTATAAGTCTTTCTATTTCCGTGTTGTCTGTTGTGATTTCTCCATTTTCATTTCTAATTTTGTTGATTTGATTCTTCTCCCTTTTTTTCTTGATGAGTCTGTCTAATGGTTTGTCTATTTTATTTATCTTTTCAAAGAACCAGCTTTTAGTCTTATTGATTTTTGCTATAGCCTCCTTTGTTTGTTTATCACTTATTTCTGCATGAATTTTTATCATTTCTTTCCTTCTACTAACCCTGAGGTTCTTCATTTCTTCCTTTTCTAGTTGTTTTAGGTGTAAAGTTAGGCTATTTATTTGATTTTTCTTTTGTTTCTTGATGTAAGCTTTTATTGCTATGAACCTTCCCCTTAGCACTGCTTTTACTGAATCCCTTAGGTTTTGGGTTGTCATGTTTTCATTTGTTTCCTTGCATATTTTGATTTCCTTTTTGATTTCTTCTGTGATTTGTTGGTTATTCAGAAGTGTGTTGTTTAGCCTCCATATGTTTGAATTTTTAATAGTTTTTTCCCTGTACTTGACATCTAATCTTACCACATTGTGTTCAGAAAAGATACCTGAAATAATTTCAATTTTTTTTGAATTTACCAAGGCTAGATTTATGGCCCAGGAGTTGATCTGTCCTGGAGAATGTTCCTTGTGCACTTGAGAAAAAAGTGAAAGTCATTGTTTTGTGGTGAAATGTCCTATAGTTATCAATTAGATTTAACTGGTCCAGTGTATTATTTAAAGTTTGTGCTTCCTTGCTAATTTTCTGTTTGGTTGACCTATCCATAGGTGTGAGTGAGGTATTAAAGTCTCCCACTATTATTGAGCTACTGTTCATTTCCCCTTTCATACTTGTTAGCATTTGCCTTACATATTGAGGTGCTCCGATGTTGGGTGCATATGCTTATAATTGTTACAACTTCTTCTTGGATTGATCCTTTGATCATTATGTAGTGTCCTTCTTTGTCTCTCTAATGGTCTTTATTTCAAAGTCTATTTTATCTGATATGAGTATTGCTCCTCCAGCTTTCTTTTGGTCTCCATTTGTATGATATATCTTTTTCCAGCCCTTCGCTTTCAGTCTGCATGTGTCCCTTGGTTTGAGGTGGGTCTCTTACAGACAGCATTTATAAGGGTCTTATTTTTGTATCCATTCAGCCAATATTTGTCTTTTGTTTGGGGCATGAAACCCATTCACATTTAAGGTAATTATTGACAAGTATATTGTCACTCTGCTTATTTAATTTATATGCAGAATACATCATGAGAAACACTGGGCTGGAAGAAGCACAAGATGGAATCGAGATTGCCAGGAGAAATATCAATAACCTCAGATATGCAGATGATACCACCCTTATGGCAGAAAGAAGAGGAACTAAAGAGCCTCTTGATGAAAGTGAAAGAGGAGAGTGAAAAAGTTGGCTTAAAGCTCAACATTCATAAAACGAAGATCATGGCATCTTGTCCCATCATTTCATGGGAAATAGATGGGAAACAGTGGAAACAGTGTCAGACTTTATTTTTTGGGGGCTCCAAAATCACTGCAGATGGTGACTGTAGCCATGAAATTAAAAGACGCTTACTCCTTGGAAGGTAAATTATGACCAACGTAGATAGCATATTCAAAAGCAAAGACATTACTTTGCCAACAAAGGTCTGTCTAGTCAAGGCTATGGTTTTTCCAGTAGTCATGTATGGATGTGAGAGTTGGACTGTGAAGAAAGTTGAGTGCTAAAGAATTGATGCTTTTGAATTGTGAGAGTCCCTTGGACTGCAAGGAGATCCAACCAGTCCATCCTAAAGATCAGTCCTGGGTGTTCATTGGAAGGAATGATGCTAAAGCTGAAACTCCAGTACTTTGGCCACCTCATGTGAAGAGTTGACTCATTGGAAAAGACTCTGATGGTGGGAGGGATTGGGGGCAGGAGGAAAAGGGGATGACAGAGGATGAGATGGCTGGACGGCATCACCCACCGAATGAACATGAATTTGAGTGAACTCCGGGAGTTGGTGATTGGCAGGGAGGCCTGGTGTGCTGCAATTCATGGGGTCACAAAGAGTCAGACACGACTGAGCGACTGAACTGAATTGAACTGAATGATCCTGTTGCCATTTACTTTGTTGTTTTGGGTTTGAGTCTATAAACCTTTTCTGTGTTTCCTGTCTAGAGAAGATCTGTTAGCATTTGTTGAAGAGCTGGTTTGGTGGTGCTGAGCTCTCTCAGTTTGTGCTTGTCTGTAAAGCTTTTGATTTCTCCTTCATATTTGAGTGAGATCCTTGTTGGGTATAATAATTTGGTTGTAGGTTTTTCTCTTTCATCACTTTAAGTATATCCTTCCATTGCCTTCTAGCCTGAAGAGTTTATATTGAAAGATCAGCTGTTATGGGGATCCCCTTGTGTGTTAATTTTTGCTTTCCCTTGCTGCTTGTAATATTTGCTCTTTGTGTTTGATCTTTGTTAATTTGATTAATGTGTGTCTTGGGATGTTTCACCTTGGGTTTATCCTGTTTTGGACTCTGGGATTCTTGGACTTGGGTGGCTATTTCCTTCCCCATTTTAGGGAACTTTTCAACTATTATCTCTTCAATTATTTTCTCATGCCCTTTCTTTTTGTCTTCTTCTTCTGGGTCTCCTATGATTTGAATGTTGGGGCATTTGACATTGTCCCAGAGGTCTCTGTGGTTGTTCTCATTTAATTATTTTTTCCTCTCTGCTTCACTTATTTCCACCATTCTATCTTCCACCTCATTTATCCTATGTTCTGCTTCAGTTATTCTACAGTTGGTTCCCTCCAGAGTGTTTTTGATCTCAGTTATTGCATTATTCATTATTGATTGACTCTTCTTTATTTCTCTAGGTTCTTGTTAAACCTTTCTTGCATCTTCTCAATCCTTGTCTCTAGTCTATTTATCTGCAACTCCATTTTTTTTTTTTTTCAAGATTTTGGATCATCTTTACTATCATTCTGAATTCTTTTTCAGGTTGACTCCCTATATCTTCCTCTTTTGTTTGGTTTGGTGGGCATAATCATGTTCCTTTACTTGCTGAATAGTTTTCTGCCTTTTCATTTTGTTTAGATTGCTATATTTGGAGTCCCTTTTCTGTAGGCTGGAAGTTTGTGGTTCCTCTTTATTGTGGAGCCTGTTCCCTGTGGGTGGGGTTGGACTAGTGGCTTGTCAAGGTTTCCTGGCTTGTGTCTGTGTTCTGGTGGGTGGAGCTGGATGTCTTCTCTTGTATGTGCAGTGAAGTGTCCAGTAGTGAGTTTTGGGATGTCTATGGGTTTGGCATGGCTTTGGGCAGCCTGTATTTTAATGCTTAGGGCTATGTTCCTGATTTGCTGGAGAATTAGCATAGTATGTCTTGCTCTGGAACTTGTTGGCTCTTGGGTAGAGCTCAGTGTAGGTACAGAGGCTTTTGGATGAGCTCTTGTCTGTTACTCTTCCCTGGAATCAGGAGTTCTCTGATGTTCTCAGGTTTTGGAGTTAAGCCTCCTGCCTCTGGCTTTCAGTCTTATTCTTACCATAGCCTCAAGACTTCTTCATCCATACAGCACAGATGATAAAACATCTAGGTTAATGGTGAAACAGTTCTCCACAGTGAGGGACACTAGAGAGATACACACAGTTACATGGAGAAGAGAAGAGGGAGGAGGGCAATAGAGGTGACCAGGAGGAGAAGAGGGGGAGTCAAAATGGGAGAGACCAATTGAGCCAGTAATCAGTTCCCGAAGTGTGGAACAGTGTCAGAATTTATTTTGGGGGGCTCCAAAATCACTGCAGATGATGATTACAGCCATGAAATTAAAAGACACTTACTTCTTGGAAGGCAAATTATGACCAACCTAAACAGCATATTAAAAAGCAGAGATATTACTTTGCCAACAAAGGCCTGTCTAGTCAAAGTTATGGTTTTTCCAGTGGTCATGTATGGATGTGAGAGTTGGACTGTGAAGAAAGCTGAGCACTGAAGAATTGATGCTTTTGAACTGTGGTGCTAGAGAAGGCTCTTGAGAGTCTCTTGGACTGCAAGGAGATACAACCAGTCCATCCTAAAAGAGACCAGTCCTGGGTGTTCATTGGAAGAACTGATGCTGAGGTGGAAACTCCAATACTTTGGCCACCTCATGTGAAGAGTTGACTCATTGGAAAAGACTCTGATGCTAGGAGGGTTTGGGGGCAGGAGGAGAAGGGGATGACACGATAAGATGGCTGGATTGCATCACGGACTCGATGGACGTGAGTTTGAGTGAACTCTGGGAGATGGTGATGGACAGGAAGGCCTGGTGTGCTGCGTTTCATGGGGTCACAAAGAGTCGGACACGACTGAGCAACTGAAGTGAACTGAACTGAAGTGTTCTCCACAGCTCAGAACACCCAGAGAGATTCGTAGAGTTAAGTAGAGAAGAGAAGTGGGAGGGAGGAAATAGAAGTGACCTGGGAGAGAAAAGGGAGAGTCAAAGGGGGAGAGAGCAATCAAGCCAGTAATCATATCCCTAAGTGAAAATGGGTACTGAAGATTAGACTCTTAAAGGTACAAAGTGAAAATGAAGTCGCTCAGTCATGTCCGACTCTTTGTGATCCCATGGACTGTAGTCTACCAGACTCTTCCATCATGGGATTTTCCAGGTAAGAATACTGTAGTGGGTTGCCATTTCCTTCTCCAGGAGATCTTCCCAACCCAGGGATTGAACCCTGGTCTCCCTCATTGTAGGCAGATGCTTTACTGTCTGAGCCACGAGGGAAGTCAATTGATAACAAAACCAACAAGCACAGATTAGAAATCTAGAGTAGAGGTTAGACTCAAAAATACAATATTAAAATACAAAACAAAATCAATCACAAAAATTATAAATATATATATGAAATTTGCTTTAAAAATAAGGTCTTTTTTGGGCAAGGTAATAGTAGGTTATAAAAATGAAAATTAAAGGGGTAATAAAGAACTTAAAAAAACTAAAAAGTGATAATAGTAAACATATAACTAGGAATTTCTCTGGAGTATTGTGGGCAGTGTGGGGTCAGTTCCGTTTCAGATAGTTCCTTGTTGTAGCTTATACTTGTTCTCAGGCTCTATAGGCCGTCTCCAGTCTTAGTCAATGTTATCTACAAGGTTTTAATCTGTTGCACCTGCAACTTCCAGAGCAGTTCCCTCTTCTTTGTTTATTTTTGTTTTCTCTGTTTGCAAGTCTCTTTAGTGTCTAATTTGTGCTTTGACACAAGGGGGCAAAGGTGGTCACTTATATAGGCTCACTGTTCAGTTGTGTTGTGGGTAGGGAGGGACACTGTAAACAAATATTGCCGGTGTGTGTGGGGAGTGCTCACAGTGTATGGACCACACTGGGTTTGCCCCAGCTTGCAGTGTGTGCTTTCCAGGTCTACACTGCTCAGGCTCCAGGGTGCTCTGCAGGGGCACCGTCCAAAGTGGGCCCTGAGTTTGTGCACTTCCCAGGTCTAAGCCACTCAGGTTCAGGTTCTCCCATACTCTGCAAGGGCACAGACTTGGTTGGGCATGTGTTTTGTGTCCTTCCCAGGTCTGAGTAGCTCAGGCGACCAGTGCTTGGCAAGTGCACTGGTTCAGGTGGGCCATGCATCTTAATCACCTCCCCTGTCCCAGCCGCTCAGTTTCCTGGGTGTGCCCTATGTCTCCTCTGGGCAGTTGATCTCAGGCTGTGACCCTCCTGGCAGATGTCAACCGTCCAGGATCCCAGGAAGGTGTGGTTAGCAACTGGGAGCCTGCTCACAGTTTGGTTGAGGATGCTGGTCTCTGGGGCTGAGCTTGACCGTTGCCTTCCAGCTCTGGCTGTTTCACGCCTGCCTCTCTGCCTCCTGCTTGGGGGAGGGGCCCCTACACAGCAAGTTAGCTCTCCTTTGTTCTTCAGTTAATCCTTTATTCTGTGAGCGGGCCAGGCTGCATGTTAGAGACTTTTGCAGGAAAGTAATCCTTTTTTTTCCCTCTCTGGTGATCCCACAGTTTGGGTTGCTATCTCACATTAGCTCCCTCAGATTGTCCTCAGGGCATTCGGGCCCAGTCCTTACCCTAAGCACAGATGATGCAGCCTGCACCTCCCTGTCCAGCCCCTACTTGCTAGTGGTGGATGCGAGTATCTGGGCTACTTCTCTGCTGGCAGTTGCAGTTAGGCATGTATTCTGTCAGTTTTTTTTTTTTTTTTTCTCCCAGTTATGTTGCCCTCTGAGATTCCAAAACTCCCCACAGACCCACCTGTGAGAGGATTTCCTACTGTTTGGAAACTTCTCCTCCTTCACAACTCCCTCCCCAGAACGGTTCTCAGTCACTAACTCTTTTGTCTCTTTTCTTGTCTTTTAATATTCTGTGCTACCTCCTTTCGAAGAGAATGGGCTGCCTTTCTGGGTGCCTGGTGTCCTCCACCAGTGTTCAGAAGTTGTTTTGTGGATGTAGCTCAGCATTCAAATGATCTTTTGATGAATTTGTGAGGGAGAAAGTGGTCTCCCCATCCTATTACTATACCATCTTGGGACCGCCCCCATTATTTGTGATTTTTTTTTTAATTTTTGAAAATTATTAATGAAGGAAAATTAGGTAGTGAGAGGAGAAAAGAAGGTAAAGTAGATAATTTTTAATGTTGGAGAGAGAAGGAAAGGGAGAGAGAGAGAAGAAAGAGAATATTAGTTTGATGGAGACATAGCTCCTCTCAGGGAAAAGAGGGTTAAGAAGTGAGTGAGGGAATAGATGGAACAGGTCACAGTGCTGGACTTTGCCTGGATGAGTTTGAGTTCAAGATCATCTTAGGCAGGGCTAACACTTTACGAAGATCCTAAGTGTGCTGGGTGGAGGGGTGTCTGAAAGGATAGCACAAATGCATATAGGTGTTTCTCCCTGAGCCATGATCAGTCATGGCAGACTCCATGGTTCACTAAGTCTGATGCATATGAACATGTGTTACATAAATAAAAGAGTTCCTTATCCCCTGCTCCCCTCCCCCCCCCCCAAAAAAAAGTGTGGGGAATGATGGATTAAACCAGGTTCTATGGATTTCTTACCTCAGGACTTCTCAAAGCCCTTACTGTACCAGTGTGCACATTAGGGGCTCAGAGATCAGGAATCTCTAAGACAGGGATCTAGTTTGCAGTGTTTTTCTAACCTATTGGATCGTTGGAGCCTTTTACCAGAAAACATGTAAAGGGACAACATCCCCAAAACACATCTGGGTTTTCTATGCCTGGAACTCTCTTTGCCCCAGTATGTATGTGGGCCCCTCACTGCTCTGCTTCACACGAAGCCTTCCAGTCATGACTACTTAAAATGAAAATAAGTTCGCCTACTCCAGTACTCCATAACCATCATTTGTTTTATTTTCTGCCATATCACTTTAAATCTAATCTGGCGTGTGTGTGTGTGTGTGTGTGTGTGTGTGTGTGTGTGTGCGCGCGCATGTGTGAAGTCACTCAATTGTGTCTGACTCTTTGCGACCCCTTGGACTCTAGCCTACCAGGTTCCTCCCTCCATGGGATTCTCCAGGCAAGAGTACTGGAGTGGATTGCCATTTCCTTCTCCAGGGGATCTTCCCGACCCAGGGATCGAACCTGGGTCTCCCACATTCCAGGCAGATGCTTTAACCTCTGAGCCATCAGTACACAGCCCTTTAAATCTAATCTAGTATATAATTTATTTTTTCTCTTTTTTTGGTTTTACTTTCATTTTGTTTATTTATGGAATATCTCCACTAAAATATAAACTCTGTGAGACATAATTTTCATTTCTTCCCCTTCTTTTACAGATACATCTCTTCTTTTATAGCACCTAGAGTAGTGTCTGGCACATGGTAGGTTCTCCAAGAATATTTTTGAATCAGTGAAAAACTTAGAGTAAGAGAATAAGTCAGTTGTGCTAGTAAACCACAGTCTGTGTGGTCTCAGCTTGGGGTCTGGGAGATAAGGTGAGATAGTAAATAACAATTTCTACGGATACTATCAGTAGTCACCCTGAAGAAGCATTTGTGTTTAAGTTACCATTGTTGAGGGTTCACTGGAGAGGACTGAAGACAGCCATCCCAGGGACAATTTTCAAATTTGTTGCATTCTGTCACTCCTTTGCTTAAAACCTTCCAATGCCTCTCCATGCCACTCAAGTATAATCCAGTCTTTACCACAGTCTCCAAAGCTCTGCATGGTCGCCTTCCTCCACTAGCCATTTTCTTTCTTATCTGACATAATCCAATAGTAATATAATGTGAGTCACATATGTAATTTTCAAGTTTTTAGTAGAAATGTTAAAAATAAAAAAAAGTGTAGTTAATTTCAATAATCTACTTTAACTGAGTACACTCCCAATATTATCAGTTCAACACTCAATCAATGTAAAAATTATTGATGCAGTATTTCACCTTCAGTTTCACAGTAACCTTTGGCATTTAGGTTGTATCATACTTACAGCACATCTCATTGATGATCAGCTACATTTCCAGTGCTCAGTAGCCATATGTGATTACCTTCCCAGGAAGTCTCTTCCTCAATTTCTCTCCTCCAGATCCTCTGTTCTCACCACCATGGCCTCCTTGCTTAGCCTCCTTGCTGTCCTTATAATAGAACAAACACATGTTTGCCTCAGTAGGTTGTCAAATTAATGAAATATGAAGCACCCATTTCAGTTTATATTTTAGATAAATAATTTTTCAAGTATAAGTGTGTCCCAGCCATTACAAGGGGCCTACTGGCAACACTCAGGGACACACTGGCATCACAGGGAATATGCTGGCATTATATCTGACAGCCCTACACCTCAGGCCATTTGCTTTTCCTCTTCCTTCTGCCTGGAATGTTCTTCCCCAGTTACCACACTTCCCTCAATGCACTCAGATTTCAGATCAAAGGCCTTAGGGAGGAGGCCTTTTCTTATGACTCAGAATATAACAAATATTTCTGTCTCTCCACAGCATTATTTATCACTTCCTTATCCTGTATTATTTTTACAACTATAATTTATAGTGTTTAAAATCTAGTTTTATTTGTGAATTTTCCCCTCCCCCATTAGAATGTAGGTTTTATGAATATTTATTTTGTTTCCTATTGTCTCTTCAATGTCAAGCAAAGATGCTTGGTACATAGAAGGCGTTCAGTAAATATGTGTTCAATAAAAAAGGGAAGGAAAGAATGAAATAACGCCATTGGCAGCAACATGGATGGACCTAGATATTGTGATGCTGAGTGAAATAAGTCAGAAAGAGAAGGAGAAATATTGTATGACATCCCTTTTATGTGGAATTAAAAAAAACGATACAAATGAACTTACTTATGAAACAGAAATTCTCACAGAAAACAAACTTATGTTTACCATGGGGGGAGAGTTGGGGAGAGATGTTACAGAATTTTGGATCAACATGTACACTCTTCTATATTTAAAATGAATAACCAACAGAGTCCAACTGTATAGCACAGGGAACTCTGCTCAATATTATGTGGCAGCCTGGATGGAAGGGAAGTTGGGAGAAAATGAATATACCCATATGCATGGCTGAGTCCCTTCGCTGTCCACCTGAAACTATCACAACATTGTTAATCAGCTATATTCCAATACAAAATTAAAAAAAGTTCACGAAAAATAAAAAGGGAAGGAAGACATAGCAGAAAGTTTTAAGTATATATATACACACACGTGTACTATTTTTGCAACCCCGTGGATTGTAGCCCGCCAGGCTCTTCTGTCCATGGGATTCTCCAGGCAAGAATACTGGCATGGGTAGCCATTCTATTCTCTAGGGGATCTTCCCAACCTAGGGATCAAACCTGAGTCTCCTGCATTGCAGGCAGATTCTTTACTGTCTGAGCTGCCAGGGAAGCCTATATGCATATATACATGTATGTATATATATTTAGAAAAAGTATGGACTTTTGAGTTGAACATTCATAAAATAGAATCTTGAATTTGCTCCTTATCAAGTGCCTGAGTCTTAATTTCATAAAATGAAGTCTTATTATGTATCTAAAATACTGTTGAGAGGATTTAGAAGGTGTTTAATGAATCATTTATTACTGGTCTGCTATATACTGCTGCTACTGCTAAGTCGCATCAGTTGTGTCCGACTCTGTGCGACCCCATAGATGGCAGCCCACCAGGCTCCCCCATCCCTGGGATTCTCCAGGTAAGAACACTGGAGTGGGTTGCCATTACCTTCTCCCATGCATGAAAGTGAAAAGTGAAAGTGAAGTCACTCAGTCGTGTCCGACTCTTAGCGACCCCATGGACTGCAGCCCACCAGGCTCCTTCATCCATGGGATTTTCCAGGCAAGAGTACTGGAGTGGGGTGCCATTGCCTTCTAAGCAGTAAATATAGTGGTACAGACAATAATAATTGTAGTAAATAGTAACAGTAATTTTTGTTCTTATGACTGCCAATCCGTAGCTGTTATTCCAAATTACCCACATCTCCAAAGTTTGAACCTTTCTGAATAATCTTGAGACTTTTTATTTGGAGGCAGAACTTGTCCTGAGGTTGCATGAGGCTATTTAGAGTCCACATTTAAGAGTCACATATCACTGCAGAAATATTCATGTGTTTGATTACAGATGCTACCTCAGACCCATCTGGGGCTAGTTATATTTTATAAAGCAAATATGCCATAAACTCTCTTACACCTAAAAATTATCTAAATTTTCAAGTACATCTGGTCCCAAGATTTCAACAAAAGAAAGAAGACATTTCTTAGCTCCTTGCCAATCTTGAGGCTTTGCCAAATAAAACATCAAAGAACAGCATACTGTTACTCCTGTCAAGTCTTACTATCCATTCGACTACTAGGTTGCTCCGAAAATTTGAGTCTACATTTTTCTTTTTTCTAACAATCTTAACATATCTAGGAAATCTTTTTTTTTAATTGTTTGGGAGAACTCTGTTCTAACAAGTCTGACATTTTCCCAGTCTATTGGCAACGTGTATGCTCAGCCACTCAGTCATGTCTGACTCTTTGTGACCCCATGGACTATAGTATGCCAATTCCTCTGCCCATGAAATTTTCCAGGCAAGAATACTGGAGTGGTTGTCATTTCCTTCTCTGTGGGGATCTTCCCAGCCCAGGGATCGAACTCACATCCCCTTCATTGGATGGCAGATTCTTTACCGACTGGGAAGCCTATCTATTTGCAATAGATCAGAATAATGTCAATGAAAGCAGGTCTGGTCATTTATTCATAAATGAGTAGTCTTCTGAGTGGAGGAAGTTCTGAAATTACTAACCTTTTATTTTTAAAAATGCTTTTTTTCACTTAA
The DNA here is from genome assembly GCF_016772045.2 of Ovis aries. Taxonomy (NCBI): domain Eukaryota; kingdom Metazoa; phylum Chordata; class Mammalia; order Artiodactyla; family Bovidae; genus Ovis; species Ovis aries. Next base: position 56,017,200 of record NC_056055.1, read on the forward strand.
AAATCCTGATAGGAATTTATATCCACTCATATCTAACATGATGAATCTGTAGATAGAATCTTGCATCCCTTATACTCTTGGGGTCAAACTTCTCTGCTGTCAAAAAGGAGCATGAGTACAATGAAGAGAGCAGTTGTTAAGGCAGACAGTATGTTTATGGTGAAGACGTAACTTGTGAAGAATATAACTGAGAACTTGTTGATTTTGCATGCTTTTATCCACAAATGCTTTCCCATATGGCTTCAGCCTTGTGTTCTGCACACGTTTAAAAACTCCCCTGCAGTTACTCCTTCTCTCTAATGGTTGTAGTGTGCTAATATTTTTATTTCTTCTGTGTTGTGCTTGTGTGACCAAGTACCTTTCAGCCCAAATCATGGTCCTCTTGCCCATGTCATGTTTAGCCTAATTATATTGACTTGAGAGTGTACTATTTCACAGAAAAATAAAACAAACAAAATAATCCAGGTATATATAACTACATAATTTTACCTTTTATGTAGTGAAGCACAAGATATGTGTAATGCACACACTACCTTTTTTTCTTTTAGTGCCACATAGTACCATTTTCAAAAATACTTTAACCACTGTTCCATTTGAAAAGAATACCAACAGTAGATCTCTTAAAGTATTATTATTAGAATCTGAAGGTTTACGTGCCTCAACAATCACATATTGCAATCCTATCACCTAAGGTGATGATATTGGGAGATGGAGCCTTTGGGAAGTGATTGTGAAGTGGAATTAGTGCTAAGAATGCTCCCTTGCTCCTTCTACCATCTGAAGATTCTGGGAGAAAGCACCATCTATGAGGAAGCAAACCAGACACTGAATCTGCCGATGCCCTGATCTTGAATTTCCCAGCTTCCAGAGCTGTGAGAAAACTTTTCTGTTGATCATAACCCACTGTGTATGACATTATGTTATAGCAGTCTAAACATACTAAGACAATTATTCTAAATCTATCTTCTGTAGACCTTTCTATGTTTTGTGATGACGGCTTGGGTGTTGATTATAACTGAAATTTGGAATATACATACTTTGAAAAATAAATATGAAATATTTTCCTGTAAGCACTAGTAGAAACTCATGTACGTACTTAATGCTACCCATGTCATGTTTTGCACAGATCCCAAACTTATGGCTCTTAATTTACTGAGTTACAATAACATCATCTATTTAAGCATTTGAGGACATATCATGACTAGGATTTGAAGCAGACTTTGAGGTGAACTCTTTGCTGGATACTTTTGAAAGCATCCTTACTTTGACTGTAAGAAGTTCTAGGCCCATATTGCTTTTATTTAGCCCCAGGGAATATTTCCAGTCATCATTAAAAGCAGTGACTCCATCAAATGGAATAAACTGTGAAGTTGCAATGCCTGGTTCATTCATTCCTTCACTATGGTAATGTAAGTTAACTTACAGAAATACTGTGTGCTATTTTAATGGCATGTCACACAACTTCATAGTTATGAGTACAAGCAGTTTTTTAAACTAATTATTTGTTATTTTGTTATTCAGTTGCTCAGTCATGTCCGATTCTTTGCAACCCCATGAACACCATACCAAGCTTCTCTCTCCATCACTATCTCCCAGAGTTTGCTCAGTCTCATGTCCATTGAGTCAATAATGCCATCTGACCATCTCATCCTCTGTTACCCACTTCTCCTACCCTCAATCTTATGCAGCATCAAGGTCTTTTCCAATGAGTTGGCTCTTCACATTAGGTGGCTGAACTAATTATGACTCAATTTTATATCTGGCATCAATGTAAAAGAAACCCAGTTTTTAAGTGGGTCTTAAATTAAGCTGCTACAGTGTATGCTTTATAATACATGCAAAATGTATCAAGCAATATTATGTATTTTTACATCAAACTATGTGAATTATAATTACTAAATTATCAAACTTTTAAAATATTTGTTTCCTTAAATAAGCTCAGGTTTCTGTCAAGGATACCAAAACCCAGCACTCATGATGCATTCATTTTTATGATATCACATTATGGATTTATGTAACAGAGGAAAACAAACCTGACTCCATGTTGAATCTGTTCTTTTAGCTCTAACCTTTGTGCTCTGTTCTCTGTGCTTAGTCATGCTGTCTCTGCAGATTGTTGCTTGTAGCCTGAAATAGACATGGTAACCCATGCTCAAGACTCTTTTCTTTAAAGGTATGTAACACTTTTCCATTCATCTGGAAATAAGTTGCAGAACAGAGAATAGCATTTTTCTTAGAATATTTGTCATTTGTTAGAGGTTTACAGAAACACTGTGACCAGACGTAGATGGACAGTTGCAAGAACAAAGGATTCCAGCACCAGGAAGTTCGCAACAACCAACCACCCTAACTCCATTTTTAGTATCTTAAAAGAAGCCTGGACTCTAACTTGAGTAAGATGGTTCTTTGGGACATTAGTTCACCATCTTTATAGTCTTCTGGCTTTCCAAATAAAGTTGCAGTTCCTTGCCTTAACACCTAGTCTCACAATCTATTGGCCTGTCATGTGGCAAGCAGTATGAGGTTGGATTCGGTAACCTTTAGATAAGAGCACACAAGTATAGCTGACGTAGCTGTGAGCTAATGATTTTACCTCTTTTCCTGATCTTTGTCCTGAATGTTTTGGAGTGGTTTAGTTCAGTGGTTTTTAACCTTTGGAAGGCATCAGAATCACCTGGAGGGCTTGCTAAAACTGACTGCTGGTCTTGACCCCAGAGGCTCTGATTCAGTAATATTTATGACAGATTCTCTGGAGATGCTGATGCCATTGGTCTGGAGACCTCACTTTGCTAATCTTCAGTTACTTTGATCTACCAAGTCAGTGTCTTCTCAACCCAGCACTGTCTGCATCAGAAGAGAAGGCGATTTCACTTCTAATACCATCCCTAAGGACACTGGGAAATTTGAAGCCATTTGGTATCACAGATGTGACTCTTATTCTTAGTGGACAATGACAATAAAATAATCCAAACAAACATAAATTTTAACCAACAATCTTTCCATTCCTTTTTGTTTCTGGCCAAAATACAGACCTTGCTTTCTCAAGCTAAATAGTGTCACAGGTGGTTCATTGTTAAGGCTATTTTTTTAAGTGATGCTATTTTCTTTTTATCTCAAGAATTTTAATTTTGAACATTTCTCAGAGCCATGGGTTATATTCATAAACTTGTTTTTGATTATTGTGTCATTCTCATATCCCCTAATTTACAAATGTCAGTTAAAAATTGTGAAGATATAAGAACATACGTTAAATGTTGTAAAATTCAAAACACCATTCAGAAAGTTCATAAAGAAGGACTTTCTATTGGTCCAGGTAATATAACACTCTCAGAATTCCTAAAACCATCAGAAACTAGCCATTAGCTCAATTTTTTTTTAAAACAAACACATAAACGTAAGCCTTTGATAGTTGCTCTATTGCTGCAAAGGATAAACACCTAGTCTCCACTAAAAGCAATCTAATTCATCAAAACATTTTCTTGTATTTTAATTTAGAAACACCACATGAATTTCCTGAAATGATGATGAAGTGCACCACAAGTGCACTTAGGAATCCTTCCTTTCCCACTGTAGGCCATTTCCTTTGCTTTAATTCTGGGACTGTTGATATAACAGCTGGTCCAGGGGTTTGAAGGAACCTGTGCCCTGTGGTTCTGTTGCAGAGCAGGTTAAAAAGGATAACTAGTAGAGGTACTTTTCACTGAGGCAGCAGTCGATAGAACACTCTGAAAGCAAGAAACAGGCATCTAAGTAGATTTTGATAAGAGCTTGATAAGTCTCCAGAAGTGGACAGGAATTGAACTTATGCCAGCACAGTGGATTTTTCTGTTGTTGTTCCTGTTCTTACCGTTCTTATTTCCCTTTGGCTGAGTACAATTGATTAATTTTTTTGTCTGTCCCCAATCTTATTGTAATACCTTTCAGGAGAATGAATAGATGATGATTTTATTTTCTCATTACTGTCCTCATATTGTCACTAAAAATAACTAACATGCTATTCTGTATTATTAAAACATTTGTTACATGAGCGATAAAGAACTAACATTCCTTATCTCATTCTATAGTACCATTTTGATTGCAAAAGAGCTGGCTCAGATAAAAATTAGCTTTTTGCTCAGGTTAAATTCATTCTGTAAAGTGATCCTATTCCAAATGTATTCTACAAGGATCCCCCTATTCTAAGTTCTGATGTGGGAGGATTTATCTAATGTGAAAAAAACAATGCTAAGGAAATAAAAAGGGTAGTTTCAATGCAATTAAAATAATGAGGCCTCGTAATGTAAGTTCTCTTTTGTATATAACAGGAAAGGAGAAAAATAGGACAGAAATCTTTACCATAAATTAAAGATAAAAATCACTGGGAAGTTTGATCCATGAATATATGTGTCTGTGTGCATGCTTGCCGTGTGCATTTTGTATCCTTTTCAAAATGGTGGTCTGATAAATTTAGGCCATATTAAAAGAATATGTTATTACGAGCCTACTGTTTACATGAAAATATAAGCATAGAAATGTAAGGAATGTAGAAGGTGATGGCTAAAAACTTTTTTTCTTTTTTTTAAATCTTGTTAACCTGAAGAATTCTTTTATTTCCAAAAGGAAAATCCATATTTAGATCTGCAAACACATCTTTGCAAATATTATTAAGCATGCTTTGTGAGTACAACTCAGTATGAGCAAGGCCAGCAGAATGATGCTGTGTGTCTGAAAAAGTTCAGACGTGTTGCTAGACTGAACTTTTAGAAAAGGATTTCTGTGTATGTGTGTGTATGTTTGTTTATTGGTGCTTTCAAAAGAATAATAAGGACCATCATATATTGACTGTTTACTAGCGGATATGATCTATCTCAGCCATGATACATGTATGGTCTCCTTTCTCCTTACAAAAAGGAGAGGTCAGATTATGAGGTAGGATTATGAAGTAGTGAGATAGGATTAAGGATTATGTATGGTAGTTTACAGATGAAGAATAGGGATCAGCAAAGTTAAGGTATTTCTTCAATGTCACACAGTCACTGAGTGGTGGTTCTGTTCAGCCTAGTTCTGTTCAGCTCCAGAGTTAATGCATTATATCCACTATTGTCTAATACCTCAGGATGAAGCTTCTTTCTGACGTCTTAAATGCTGAAGGGCCTCTAAGAGGGAATCATATACTAAGTTTAAAGTCAGAATACCACAGGTTATAAACAAATGAAAATCTACATTTTCTTAACTAACACATTGAATAAGATAGATCTTTTTAGGTTGTAAATTGCTGCAGTTTTGTAATTGTAATTCTAGGACATCAAATATCCTATGTGTATGGCCCTTGATACAATATATGGTGAGAGATATTTTAAAGGTGTTGCTGCTTCTGTTAATAAATTATTCATAGAAAGGTCCATTCACTTTTGTAAGCTTTTGGTGAAATAACCTCAGTGTTTAGTAAAAAAACAAACCATGTCAGAGCAAGTAACTACACCCCGTAAAACTCGAATGTAACAAGTATCTGGAATCCAAACTCAGGTGTAGGCTTTCATAATTACTGGGAGGTTTGTGTGGACACTGGATACAGGCTTTAATGACCCTGTGATAATAGATAATACTTCTCATTCTAGAGAAATAATTTCATTCAACAGTCATTAAAAGAAGCTAAAATTTCCAGCCAAACCTAGGTCCAATGATATTGGGTCACCTGGATGTTTCAGCATGAAACTTTAAGGTCACAAGCTTGACTTTTAGTTAGTTACAGAAACTGGTACCCAATTAAAATGCTCCTTGGCAAGCAACTTTCTTGGGCAAAGCAGACTAATTACTGTAGGGAATGAGGAGAGCCATGCTTTAAATCATACTGTCTAACCTCAGAAGCAGGAACAGGTCAGTGCCAAGAATATAGCTGCAGAGGGTAGTGAATAGGAAGGAATAAAATTTACACTGATATTAAATCTTACCTACCTGAAAGGTTGCTGAATGACACTGAACCTCATTCTTGGGTTTAGCTGATAACTGTCCAAAACTTTAATATGTGTGACATGTGCAAATTTGTGCATCTAACATTTAAGTTCTTACTCTATTCATATTTTTAAGTTACAATTGTATTGGAATTGATGTTACTATCAACATATGTGATAAGTCAGTTTAGTTCATTTCAGTTGCTCAGTCATGTCCAACTCTGCAACTCCACGGACTGCAGCATGCCAGGCTTCTCTGTCCATCAGAGCCTACTCAAACTCAGGCCAATTCAGTACATGATGCCATCCAACCATCTCATCCCCTGTCGTCCCCTTCTCCTCCTGCCTTCAATCTTTCCCAACATCAGTGTCTTTTCCAATGAATCGGTTCTTCGCATCAGGTGGCCAGAGTATTGGAGTTTCATCTTCAGCATCAGTCCTTCCAATGAAAATTCATGACTGATTTCCTTTAGGGTTGATTGATTTGATCTCTGTGCAGTCCAAGGGACTTTCAAGAGTCTTCATCAACACCACAGTTCAAAAGCATCAATTCTTCAGTGCTCAGCTTTCTTTATAGTCCAAGTCTCACATCCATACATAACTACTGGACAAACCACAGCTTTGACTAGACAGATCTTTGTTGGCAAAGTAATGTCTCTGCTTTTTAATATGCTGTCAAGGTTTGTCATAGCTTTTCTTCCAACGAGCAAGTGTCTTTTAATTTCATGGCTGCAGTCACTATTTGCATGATTTTGGAGCCCAAGAAAATAAAGTCTTTTACTATTTCCACAGTTTCCCCATCTATTTGCCATGAAGTGATGGGACCAGATGCCATTATCTTAGTTTTCTGAATGCTGAGTTTTAGGCCAGCTTTTTCGCTGTCTTTTTTCACTTTCATCAAGAGGCTGTCTAGTTTTTCTTCACTTTCTGCCATAAAGGTCGTGTCATCTGCATATCAGAGGTTATTAATATTTCTTTCAGCAATGTTGATTCCAGCTTATGCTTCATCCAGCCCAGCATTTTGCATGAGGTACTCTGCATATAAGTTAAATAAGCAGGGTGACAATATACAGCCTTGACATACTCTTCCCCAATTTGGAACCAGTCTGTTGTTCCATGTCCAGTTCTAACTGTTGCTTCTTGATCTGCATGCAGATTTCTCAGGAGGCAGGTCAGGCAGTGTGCTATTTCTATCTTTTAAGAATTTTCCATAGTTTGTTGTGATCCATACAGTCAAAGGCTTTGGCATAGTCAATAAAGCAAAAGTAGATGTTTTTCTGGAACTCTCTCACTTTTTTGGTGATCCAGTAAATGCTGGCAATTTGATCTCTGGTTCTTCTGCCTTTTCTAAATCCAGCTTGAGCATCTGGAAATTCACGGTTCATGTACTGTTGAAGTCTGGCTTAGAGAATTTTGAGCATTACTTTGCTAGTGTGTGAGATGAGTGCAATTGTACAGTAATTTGAACATTCTTTGGCATTGCCTTTCTTAGGGATTGGAATGAAAACTGACCTTCCCCAGTCCTGTGGCCACTGCTGAGTTTTCCAAATTTGCTGGCATATTGAGTGCAGCACTTTGACAGCATCATCTTTTATGATTTGAAATAGCTCAACTGGCATTCCATCACCTCCACTAGCTTTGTTCATTGTGATGCTTCCTAAGGCCCGCTTAAATTCACATTCCAGGATGTCTGGCTTTAGATGAGTGATGACACCATCATGGTTATCTGGGTGTTAAATAGCTGCTTGAAATGATTTTTCAATTAACGGAGGTGAATGTGGCTTGCTGCTTTAATAATTTTTTTTCTCCTTTTATCTGTTGTATTCTACTGTGATATGATCACAGGCAAGAAGTAAACAGGAATATCTCAATGTTTTCTTGAGAATAATAAGGGATGACATTGTCTGATCTACTTTTTAATGATTTACATAAAGAATCTATGCATGATGGTAATTCTCATAGCTTAAAAAAAAAAAAAAAACCTCAGTAGATTTATAGTCACTTCCTAAATGTTTGACCTGCTTCCTGGTTCAGCTAAAGCAAAGGTGGATAATGTCTCAACATTCTGTAGAGAAATCTGTGATTGCTACGTATAGCACAGACACACATAAAAACGTATAAACTTACACAAGCACATACACACACACACACACACACACACACACCAGAATAAGCCTCACCAGAATTCTACAAAGAAAGGCTTCAGTTGGTTTCTCTCCTCTGAAAAGTGAATTTTGACTCTTGTAGACAGATTACATTCAATTCAGTCTTTTAAAAATAATAATAATTATGAATTCCTTAATTAAGGAGTATTTGAAGATTAAAAAAGGAGATATTCTGAAAATTATAGACCCCAACCCACAAATTAAACTTTTACAAATATCATATCCCTCTATAAATAAAAAAGCATAGTAGATATATGTTTTAATATCAACTTGCCAACTTTAAATGTAAGAAAAAGGTGATAAACTGAAGCCATATAGCTTAACATTGTTGAATCTTTTTATTGTATTGTATGTGCTTTGTGTCGAAAGAGATGCCCTCTGCTTCTCTGTGACTACTTCTTTCTCTGGGGCTTTATTGGTAAATCACATGTATGTATGTCTTGACTATGTCTGGTTTTCAACTACTGCAGCTTAATTAATATGTGACTATGTATGGTTTGTTTTTTTCTCATAAGTTCTACATGATGCTGGCTATAGTTGTGTAATGTTTCAGCTCTTGTTCTGTTTGACAACTGCATTGTTCTGCTCAGTGTGTTCCCCTTGCTCTGGTGATTATGGAGCTTTATACCTTTTCATTAGTAGTTGCTGTTCATTCGCTCAGTTGTGTCTGACTCTTTGTGACCCCATGGACTGCAGCATGCCAGGCTTCCGTGTCCTTCACCATCTCCCGGAGTTTGCTCAAACTCATGTCTACTGAATTGGTGATTCCATCCAACCGTCTCATCTTCTGTCATCCCCTTCTCTTCCTGCCTTCAATCTTTCCCAGCATCAGGGTCTTTTCCAATAAGTTGGCTCTTTCCATCAGGTGGCCAAAGTATTGGAGTTTCAACCTCAGTATCAATCCTTCCAAAGAATATTCAGAGTTGATTTCCTTTAGATTTGACTGGTTTGATCTTGCAGTCCAAGAGACTCTCAAGAGTCTTCTTGAGCACCACAGTTCAAAAGTATCAATTCTTCATTGCTCAGCCTTCTTTATGGTCCAACTTTCACATCCATACATGACTACTGGAAAAACCATAGTTTTGACTAGATGGACCTTTGTTGGCAAAGTTATATCTCTGCTTTATAATATGCTGTTTAGGTTTATCATAGCTTTTCTTCCAAGGAGTAAGCACCTTTTAATTTCATGGCTGTAGTCACCATCCACAGTTATTCTGGAGCCCAAGAAAAAGTCTGTCACTGTTTTCATTGTTTCCCTGTCTATTTGGCCTGAAGCTATGGGAACGTATGCCATGATCTTCATGTTTTGGATGTTGAGTTTTAAATATCAATAATGTTAGATATGCAGATGACACCAGCCTTATGGCAGAAAGCATAGAGAAATTAAAGAGCCTCTTGATGAAGGTAAAAGAGGAGAGAGAAAAAACTGGATTAAAACTCAGCATTCATAAGGAGAGTTGCTGTGTACTTGAGATGTAAGTAAAAAACTGATCCTGCATTTTTGTAGCACCATGGATTTTCAACTTTAGCATCACCAAGCTCTCCTCTGGGAGTCATAGTTGAGAAGTGGCTCAAGGGAATTTATTGCTTTAACACTTTTCATGTACTGTTGTGAAAAATCAATTGTTCTATGGCTGAAGGCCCTCTACGTGTAGTAGTCTTCACAGTTAAAGCTGTTTGAAGAAGAATTTGAAAGGTTGTTAACGCTTTCATAGGAATTCCTCCTGCAGAGTGGTGAAGGAGAACTACCTGTAATTCTTAGAGCAGTGCTGTCCCTTAGAACGTTCTGTGATGAGAAAAGTGTTCTCTATGTGTGTTGTCCAGTATGTTGCTGTTGTTTAGTCACTCAGTTGTGTCCAACACTTTTGCAACTCCAGGGACTGCAGCCTGCCTGGCTCCTCTGTCCATGGGATTTCCCAGGCAAGAATACTGGAGTGGGATTACCATTTCCTTCTCCAGGGGATCGTCCTGACCCCAGGACTGAACCCACATCTCCTGCATTAGTAGGTGGATTCTTTACTACAGAGCCACCTAGAAAGCCCAGTCCAGTATGTTAGCCACTACTTACACGTGCTGTTGGGCACTTGAAATGTGGCTAGTGTGAACCGGAGATGAATTTATGTTTCACTTCAAGTATATATTTTCTGTACAATATTATATAAGTTATAGGTGTATCATATAGTGATTTGAAATTTTTAAAGGCTATACTTCATTTATAGTTATTATAAAATTTTGACTAAATTTCCCATGATATACAATATTTTATACCTAATACCTAATAGTTTGTACTTCTGAATCCCCCTTTCCTTGTATTGCCCCTTTCTTCCCTCTTCCCACTGGTAACCACTAGTTTGTTATCTATATCTGAGTATATTTTAGATTACACAAAAAAGTGTTATCATACAGTATTTGTCTTTGTCTGACTTATTTCACTTAGCATACTATCCTCCATGTCCATCCATATTGCTTCAAATGGGAAAATTTTTGTTTTTTTTTTAAATAGCTTAGTATTTTATACATATATATTCCATTGTATATATGTGTATGTGTGTGTGTATATATATATATATCTGAGAAGGCAATGGCAACCCAATCCAGTACTCTTGCCTGCAAAACCCTGTGGATGGAGGAGCCTGGTAGGCTGAAGTCCATGGGGTCGCTAAGAGTTGGACACAACTGAGAAGGAAATGGCAACCCACTCCAGTGTTCTTGCCTGGAAAATCCCAGTGATGGGGGAGCCTGGTGGGCTTCCATCTGTGGGGCTGCACAGAGTCGGACACAACTAAAGTGACTTCGCATTTATATATATAACAACTCCTTTATCCATTCATCTGTTGATGGACACTTAGGCTGCTAAATTTTATTTAATTAAGTATGATTTAAATGGTCACTTATGGCTAGTAGCTGTAATATTACACAGTGCAGCCCTAGAGGATAACTGAAAATTTTGTCCAGAAATTTGGTTTGTGATATATCTGTGTAGTCCTACTTTGTATTTAGGGTTCTGTCATTGATTTTAAATTGCATAATTATTGAAAAGACACATATATGTGCACTTATATCTGTGTGTATGTGTATATGTACTTGCGTATGGATATAGATATATGATTACCTTTCAGGAAGCCACTAATCTTGAAAGAGAGATGAGTACATGATGCAATTAGAGAATGTATATATTAAGTTAAATAAGGCTACTTCTTTTGATTTTCCTTGAATCAGAGAAGAAGAAATTAATGAAGCGCTATTATTTGATTAGTTGTAAATCTAAGTATACCCTAACGTCCACTCATTATTATTGATGCTATACAAGAGATCATCTTATACTCATGGATATTTAGAAGAAAAGATCATGAAAATTCCTTTACTGTGTAAGAAGTTGCACCTGAGCTTTCCTAACCTATAGAGCTTCTGGCGTCATGCAGACATTACTATTCTACAAAGCCCCCGTTTAACCTTTTTGATGGATTAGGTGACACATGGTAATACACTGGCTGCATTAAAAACAAGAATTTAAAATGTTTTTCATGAGATTATGCTCTGGACTCAGCCTTATACTACATTAAAATTGTCAAATCAATTTTTGGATTTGGTTATAGAACAGATTGCAGCAATATAATACCATCATTTGAATGTTGGGTAAAATTCTGTATTTTGGCATTAGGCATATGGAAGATAATGTTAGTCATTATGAACTGTGAAAATTCTCTAGTCCATTTAGGTAGTCAGTAAAAATTTATTGAATGTTGGTATTGATTGAACTCTCTACTGGAAAGAATGTTCAAGTCACATGCCATTCTATTCATAGGCAAATGTTAATTTTTTCATTGAGTTAGAAATGTTGACTTTATTTTTCAGATAATTTCCCTTCTTTCTAGAAGTTTTTGTTGTTTTCCATAATAATGCAATATGTGATTGTAATAGGTTTATAAAACAGGGAAAAGCAGGAATCAGAAAGGTTTGTCAAACATTCAATAAAATATACTCACTGATTACTCTTAAAAAATCCCAATACACTAAGATAAGACCATAGAATAATTCACTTGAAATCAAGAATAAAATATGCACTTATCTTTACAACTATTTAATTATTCTAGAGGTACTGACAAATAGAATAAGATACAAAGCAAAATTATTAGTGAATAAGAGGAAATTAATGTTACAATTTGTAAACAAAAATTTTTCCCAATAGGAAATTTTAGAAGACAAACTAAGAATACTAGAAATTTTTATAATTTAATAAATTAATTATGTGCCAGCAAATATAATTTATAGATTGAAACTCTGGTGAGGAACTGGCTAATTTCAAATATTAGAAGGATGTGTAATTTTTTGTTAATCACTTACTTTCTCTATGCCTCAAATTCATTATCTATTAAATGGATATGATAAAGGTACTTACTGTACAGAATTATGTGTATTAAATAGCATGGTTCATGTAAATTAACAAAGTATCTGGCACATAGTATATGTTTAATAAATGCTAGTAAATTATCACTGTAGATGCTACAATGATATATATAATGAAATGATACTGCTGCAGTAGCAAAAATGAGGAAAATAGGAAAGTATGAAAACATTAATGCAAAAGATGGTAGGAATAAATTGGGAATTTTTTTTTAAACTAGACTGTAGAAAGGCTGTAGATGATGAATATCATGAACCCTATTGCAAATGTTGACTTAAAATAGGTACAAATAATGAGCCAAGAGTATAGCTAAAATAGAGAAAGAAAAATATTAAGAAATATTAATAATAATATTAAGAAAAAGAGAAAAAGGAATAAAAAACAGGACTGAAAGCAAACAATTTAAATGTATAGATTTGTATCCAACCATATCAATAAACAGAACTTATTCAACCACACAGCCTTCCAAGGTGGCTCAGTGGTAGAGAATCCACCTGCCAATGCAAGAGATGCTGAGGATGTGGGTTTGACCCCTAGGTTGAGAAGATCCCCTGAAGGAGGAAATGGCAACCCACTGGTGTCCTTGCCTGGAGAATCCCATGGATAGTGGAACTTGGTAGGCTACAGTCCATGGGGTCACAAAGAGTCAGATACGACTGAGCAACTGAGCACACACACACGCATGCACACATTCCACCACACAATTAAAAGAGTGAGCTTGCCAAACTGGATAAGATTTAAGACCCAATATAAAAAGTCTAAAAGAAAACCGCTTTAAATATAGAAATGACACACATTAAAAGTAAATATCTGATAAAAGATGTACTATGGAAAGATTAATTTTAAAATGATGTAGTTATATTTATATAATACAAATTATAAACATAGCAAGGAATATTACTAGAGATATTAAAAGAAAGAAAGATATTAAATACTGATGAAGTGGTCAAATAAGAAAACATGACAATACTAAGTAAGTCTGTACCTAAGAAAGGGGTTCTTCACAAAACAAAGAATGATAAAACTGAAGAAAGAAATATACAGATCCACAGTTGCCATTAGAGACTTCAAAATCTGTCTCTCAATAATCAATGAAGTAGAAAAAAATCAATGAGAATGTGGAAGGTCTTAATGTAGCTATCAACCTCAACTATCAACCAAAATGACCTAATTGACATTTCAAGAATACTCTAAACAATATCAGCAATTCAAGTACACTTACAAACTTCACCAGAATAGACTATATTCTGAGTCATAAAATATCTCAATAAATTTACAGAAATTGAAATCATACATAGTATGATTCAAGTATTGATTGTGTTGAATCAGTAGATCAAGTTGGGAAGATCTGATATTTTAGCAATGTTGAATCTTAATATTCACACACATGGAGTATCTCCATTTATTAACTTCTTTTTTTTTCCATAAGACTTTTATAGTTTCCCTCGTATCAGTCTTGCACATGTATTATAAGATTTCTACTTAAATATTTCATTCCTGAAGGTGCTAATGTAAATGGTATAGTATTTTAAATTTCAAAGTCCAGTTGTTCATTGCTGGCATATAAGAAAGCAGCTGACTTCCGTATATTAACCTTGTACTTAAACTTTATTATAGTCACTTAGCTCAAGGAGCGTTCTTATTGATTCTTTGGGATTTTCTACATAGGCAATCATGTTATCCACAAATCAGTTCAGTTCAGTTCAGTTGCTCAGTCATGTCCAACTCCGCGACCCCATGAATCGCAGCATGCCAGGCCTCCCTGTCCATCACCATCTCCCGGAGTTCACTCAGACTCACATCCATTGAGTCCGTGATGCCATCCAGCCATCTCATCCTCTGTCGTCCTCTTCTCATCCTGCCCCCAATCTCTCCCATTGTCAGAGTCTTTTCCAATGAGTCAACTCTTTGCATGAGGTGGCCAAAGTACTGGAGTTTCAGCTTTAGCATCATTTCTTCCAAAGAAATCCCAGGGCTGATCTCCTTCAGAATGGACTGGTTGGACCTCCTTGCAGTCCAAGGGACTCTCAAGAGTCTTCTCCAACACCACAGTTCAAAAGCATCAATTCTTTGGTGCTCAGCCTTCTTCACAGTCCAACTTTCACATCCATACATGACCACTGGAAAAATCATAGCCTTGACTAGATGGACCTTAGTCGGCAAAGTAATGTCTCTGCTTTTGAATATACTATCTAGGTTGGTCATAACTTTTCTTCCAAGGAGTAAGCGTCTTTTAATTTCATGGCTACAGTCACCATCTGCAGTGATTTTGGAGCCCCCCAAAATAAAGTCTGACACTGTTTCTACTGTTTCCCCATCTATTTGCCATGAAGTGATGGGACCAGATGCCATGATCTTCATTTTCTGAATGTTGAGCTTTAAGCCAACTTTTTTACTCTCCTCTTTCACTTTCATCAAGAGGCTTTTTAGTTCCTCTTCACTTTCTGCCATAAGGGTGGTGTCATCTGCATGTCTGAGGTTATTGATATTTCTCCCAGCAATCTTGATTCCAGCTTGTGTTTCTTCCAGTCCAGCGTTCCTCATGATGTACTCTGCATATAAGTTAAATAAGCAGGGTGACAATATACAGCCTTGATGTACTCCTTTTCCTATTTGGAACCAGTCTGTTGTTCCATGTCCAATTCTAACTGTTGCTTCCTGACCTGCATACAGATTTCTCAAGAGGCAGGTTAGGTGGTCTGGTATTCCCATCTCTTTCAGAATTTTCCACAGTTTATTGTGATCCACACAGTCAAAGGCTTTGGCATAGTCAATAAAGCAGAAGTAGGTGTATTTCTGGAACTCTCTTGCTTTTTCCATGATCCAGCAGCTGTTGGCAAATTTCTTCCTTTGCAACCTGTTTACCTTTCTTTTCTTTATTTTCTTATATATTTATTTAGGACTTCCAGATTATGTTGAAGTGCAGGGGTGACCTGGGATACCTTTGTCTTGTTTTTGAACTGAGAGGGAAACTTCTAGGTTATCACCATGAGTATGATGATAGATGTAGATTTTTCACCAATGCTCTAACAAGTTGAGGAAGATTCCTTCTATCCATGGTTTCATAACAGTTTTTATAAAAAATGAGTGTTAGATTTTTGTCAAATGCATTTTCACATCTTCTGATATTATCATATTACTTTTTTTCCTTTGGCCTGTTAATATGATGGATTATATTTGATTTTTAAAAGTTGAACAAGGCCTGCATACTTGGAATCAATTCCATTTGGTTATGGTGCACAGTTCTTTTCATACATTGTTAGGTTTGATTTGCTGTTATTTTGTTGAGGATTTTTGCATCTGTGTTCATGAGAGATACTAACTGTAGTTTTCCTTTCTTGTAATATTTGTCCAGTTTTGGTATTAGGATATTCTGACCTTACACACTGAGTTAGAAAAAATTCCCTCTCTTCTTTAAGAGGTTGCAGAGAATTGATAAAATTCCTTCCTTAATGTTTGGTAGAATTCACTAGTGAACACAGCAAAGCCTAATACTTTCTGCTTTGTTTTCTATTTTTGGTTATTAATAATTAACTCAATTTCTTTAATAAAGATAGGTTTATTCATATGATCTGTTTTTCTTTGTATGAAGTTTTATAAATTGTGTCTCTAAGTGAACTGATCCTTTTTATCTAAGTTATCAACTTGGTGGATAATAATTTTTTTGTATTTTTTATTATGTTTATTATTAGTTACATCTTTTTTCTGTTTTGGAAATTTGTATCTTCTTTTTATCTTAGTCTAGCTAAACATTTTTAAATTTTATTGTTCTTCTCAAAGAACCAGCTTTTAGTTTGGTTTTCCTCTATTAACTTCCTGTTTTCAATTTCACTGATTTCTGCTCTAGTTTTTATTATTTCTTTCATTCTGTATAGATTGTATTTAATTTGATTCTCTTTTCTTATTTTCTTAAGGTACAAGTTTAGAACTGTGTTTTGGTTTCTGATATTAATTTTGGAAAATTCTCAAGAATTGGGTTAAACAAGACTTTTTGATGTGTTGTTGAGGTGTGGGTGAAGGGAAGCATTCTGTAATGTCTATAGTCCTATGATTTGATCTCAGTCTTTAGTCTACTTGTATACCTGGTCTGTGATGTTTATAGTTGGCTCTCAGTCCCCCACAACCCTTCTAGATAGAGGCTAGTTGGGGCTGGAATTAAGTATTTTCCTACTCCACATGGAAGTCTACAGGAGACAAAACCTGGGTATTTTTCTTCCTTTCTGTCCAAGGCTAGAGGAAGCTGGAGTTGAGTATTTTTCTTCCCCTAGGTGGGTTAGCTCAGATAAAACTCTACTCTGTTAGACTCCGGTGAAATAGTTCATTTTTAGGGCAGGCATTGTGTTTCAAAATGCTTTCCCTGTGGCTGAGCTGGTAAAGAATCTGCCTGCAATGCAGGAGACTTGGGTTTGATCGCTGGGTTGGGAAGATCCCCTGGAGAAGGGAAAGGCTACCAACCCCAGTATTCTGTGTTTCAAAACAGCTACTTTTCCTCACCCTCTGCCAGATACACAAGGGAATTGTTCTCTGATTCTTACTGTAAGAGCCTAATGTCACCCCTAGAGATAAAACTCAAAGAAGTAGGGGCTCTTCTCTAAGACTGGATTCACTGGAGGCGGTAAGCATTAAATATTCAAGGGTAACTATAATGCAGGTTTATCTTTGGAACCTTTTAGTAAGAGAGATAGATATACCATAGAGTATCTTATATTGGTATAAATGCAAAGACAGAGTTTGATAAAGAAGTTGAGGAAGCAAGGGAAGATGTTTAGTTCAGAATTATTTTATTTATTTAATTATTTAATCATTTAATTTATTTATTTTATTAATAATATTATTTATTTATTATTTTATTCCTAAAGTACTATTAATCCAAAAAGAAAATAACTAAACACAAAAAAATGCAGTGCTATTGTTAACGATGATAAACATTTATTTCAAGCTTAATTAGTTACTTTGGTTATACTTGTAGGAAAAGAAATGCTATATTATTCTTTTCACTTTACTAACAAGGAAAGGAAAGATTAGAGAAGTTAAGCAATGTGTTTAACAGAAAAGAAATTCTATATGCAGATTAGAGACTAAAAGCACATTATCTGGCTAATATAGGGCCCTCATAAATTTGTAAAAACATAGCATGTATGTAAATGCCAAATGTAGAAATTTGACTTACAGAAGTGTGGAGCAAAAAAAAAAAAAAAAGAGAGAGCTCAGAAAGAGTTGTAGTGTCTGGGAAGGCTTCGCTGAGAATAAGGATGAGAAAGATTGAAGTTAACAGAGAAATGGTGAAGGCCATTTCAAGTATCTGTGGAAAATTCTGAAAGAGATGGGAATACCAGATCACCTGACCTGTCTCTTGAGAAACCTATATGCAAGTCAGGAAGCAACAGTTAGAACTGGACATGGAACAACAGACTGGTTCCAACTAGGAAAAGGAGTACGTCAAGGCTGTATATTGTCACCCTGCTTATTTAACTTCTATGCAGAGTACATCTTGAGAAATGCTGGACTGGAAGAAGCACAAGCTAGAATCAAGATTGCCAGGAGAAATATCAATAACCTCAGATATGCAGATGACGCCACCCTTATGGCAGACAGTGAAGAGGAACTAAAAAGCCTCTTGATGAAAGTGAAAGAGGAGAGTGAAAAAGTTGGCTTAAAGCTCAACATTCCGAAAATGAAGATCATGGCACCTGGCCCCATCACTTCATGGGAAATAGATGGGAAACAGTGGAAAGAGTGTCAGACTTTATTTTTTTGGCTCCAAAATCACTGCAGATGGTGACTGCAGCCATGAAATTAAAAGATGCTTACTCCTTGGAAGGAAAGTTATGACCAACCTAGATAACATATTGAAAAGCAGACGTTACTTTGCCAACAAAGGTCCATCTAGTCAAGGCTATGGTTTTTCCTGTGGTCATGTATGGATGTGAGAGTTGTACTGTGAAGAAGGCTGAGCACCGAAGAGTTGATGCTTTTGAACTGTGGTGTTGGGGAAGACTCTTGAGAGTCCCCTGGACTGCAAGGAGATCCAACCAGTCCTTTCTGAAGGAGATCAGCCCCTGGGATTTCTTTGGAGGGAATGATGCTAAAGCTGAAACTCCAGTACTTTGGCCACCTCATGCGAAGAGTTGACTCATTGGAAAAGACTCTGATGCTGGGAGGGATTGGGGGCTGAAGAAGAGGACGACAGAGGATGAGATGGCTGGATGGCATCACCAACTTGATGGACGTGAGTCTGAGTGAACTCTGGGAGTTGGTGATGGACAGGGAGGCCTGGCGTGCTGTGATTCATGGGGTCACAAAGAGTAGGACACAACTGAGCGACTGAACTGAACTGATTTCAAGAATCAGTAATGAAGTACACAATAGGGTCAGAAACTCTCCAGATGTCTTCAAGAGTTACATTCCTTTGATGAAATGTAGGTTTTGCCAGGATAAATGTGACAAATGTAGTAAAGACTATTACCATTAATTGGAATGAAAATTCCGTTGCCTTTCAAGAATTAGCCTAATATAGCAAACGGGTGGCTTAAATAATATATTTCATTCTGATTGTTCAAGAACATGTGCCATAATTTTTTCTCACTACTGTTAATAGACTAAGTGACCTGGGGAAATTATCTGTGCCAAGAGACACACCATCTCTATCCATTTGTACTGGTTTAAGACTATGTGCTTTATGAATAAAGTATTTTCATATTGAAGGAGAATTTGCCTTTTTTTTTGCAACAACTTGCACAAAAGCAGACATATTTGTCTTTTTAGTTCCAGGGAGATTGTCTCTAGCCAAGAAACCCATTTTGCCATCCCTGAAATAAAGGTATAACAGAAAGTTCAGCTGTTAAGAATAGAACAAGGACTGCCTTCCATTTCTGGTGTCTCCTTTCAGTCAGTTTGACCAGTAAATAGTTTCTCTGCCTCTCTTCTGGCTTTCTTTTCTTCCTTGTTTTGTGTGAGGAATCTCTTGATCAAATAGGTAAATCTATGGTTTATCAACGTTCTTTGTATTCCTCCCCTATTCCAGACAATGACTGTAGAAATTAGCAATCCTCGTTCTCTCTACTGTCTATAGTCTAGCCATTGATCTCATGGTCAAGAAACATTGGCCTGGGTGCTACGTAATCAGTAACAGACTTAAGCAATTAAAATTGGGGCATATTCTTGGAAATGGAGAGCTGGCCCCCTGCCTTTACTCTTTATCAAAGCAGAGAAACTTTTGTATGACTCATGAGACTCGGAGAAAACTAGTTTTGATCTTCTTCATACTTATGGATTAATTTGACATTTAATTTCAAATTTTTTCTACCCCCCTATGCAAGAAAAGGAGATTGAAGTGATTGTTTTCATTTTTATAAACCATCAGTGGGGCAAACCATATCTATACTGCTTTAGGTGTGAGGAAATAACCTTTTTTTCTGTCAACTACAACCCAATACTCTTGCTAAAGACATGCATACCTCCAGGAAAGTTTTGCCTTATTTATTACCTTGGGACAGAAGTAAAAATTTATCCTTCAATAGCTTCTAATAAACAAACCCTGTACTCCACTGACAACAACCTCCTCCTTCATATCTTTGATGTATCTTAGTGGATAAATAGTGTATATATAAGCAGAGAACTACTATTACATCCTATGGGAACTTGTACAAAACTCAGACATCAAAACACTTCCTATATTTTGAGAAGAATAATATTAAAGATCTCTGATAGAAAAGCTAAGGTAGAAACCTGTGGATTCCAAGCTATTGACTTGTAGGTCAGTTGATGCAAAACTATATACAAATCTGAAAAGTCCTTTGAAGGTGTGAAATGTAGTTCCTAGGCCGACCAAGTACGACTGAGTACTGGTGATTTTTTGCCTTGATTAACACTGCAAGGCTCTCATACTATTTAAAATGATCCCAATATCTTTTATTAAGTCCACAGACCATCAAACAGTATGTTTCATTGAATTGATTCAGTTTAGTTCAGTCACTCAGTCATGTCTGACTCTTTGCGACCTATGGACTGCAGAACACCAGGCTTCCCTGTCCATCATCAATTCCTGGAGCTTTCTCAAACTCATGTCCATCGAGTTGGTGATGCCATCCAACCATCTTATCCTCTGCCATCCCCTTTTCCTCTTGGAACTGATTGAATGACTCAAAACTCTCAATTTGGATGCTCTATAGATATATCCCAATTTGAAGGAATATGGATTTTCAGGTAAAGGCTGTACCTTTTTATTTCTTTTCTTTTTTTTTTTTTAAATTTTAAAATCTTTAATTCTTACAGGCATTCCCAAACATGAACCCCCCTCCCACCTCCCTCCCCATAACATCTCTGTGGGTCATCCCCATGCACCAGCCCCAAGCATGCTGTATCCTGCGTCAGACATAGACTGGCGATTCAATTCTTACATGATAGTATACATGTTAGAATGCCATTCTCCCAAATCATCCCACCCTCTCCCTCTCCCTCTGAATCCAAAAGTCCGTTATACACATCTGTGTCTTTTTTGCTATCTTGCATACAGGGTCGTCATTGCCATCTTTCTAAATTCCATATATATGTGTTAGTATACTGTATTGGTGTTTTTCTTTCTGGCTTACTTCACTCTGTATAATCGGTATTCAACCTAGAAGAAAATCCAAACTGTCTGTTATGTGTACATGAACATCAGTATTTAAATTGCTTCTAACTTTTAATTTTTAACATTAAAAAGGAAATACAGAATGACATTTTCAGCCCCAAAATTAGATGTAGTGAATTTAATACTTCATTATTCTGAATTAGAGAATTCGTGTGTGTGTGTGTGTGTGTGTGCGCGCAAAATTTCCAAAAGGTAAAATAGGAAAGAAAGCAAATTTCATTGTGTTCTTGTAAATAAAAACCAGCTAATCTGATGTTACACATTTATGGGGATAAATAATGCCTCCTGCTTTGAACAATTTTATTTCAAGAGATGAAGTTTTCTTTACATACTAAAAGTTACGAATCAGAAATGATACATTCATTTAACTGTTTAAGTGTAGCCTTTGACTATGTGAATTCTGTGATATGATAAGAATAAATGTCAGAATCTGTGAAAGTTAAGAAAGGATTCAAGTCCCCATTATCTACATTGTTCTCTGCAACATTATTTACTAAGCTACATTAATGTATTTCAACTGCTAACATATCATTCAGAAACTTTGGCTAAACTTTATATTTGTTATGGACATGAATATGATCCCTTTTTCAAGAAATCTAGTACAGAAGTGGCTTAGTCAAATAAGATAGTGTTTAATAATTTTTATGTCATTACCCTTTTTGGTAATCTGATCCTCTCCCAAAGGGGGAGAAACTTCCATATAGGAGACATTTTTCATTTAATGTCAGGATGTTCATAGATCCTCAGAGCTCTTGGCTACTGGTTAAGAACTCTTAGTCATGAATAGAACATTTGATTATAAATCAGTAAACATGGATCCTTATCCTACTTTCATGGTGATGAACTTTGTGACCTTGGATAAATTATGTATTTTTCATGCATTAAAATCATCTATAAACATGGTTGCTAATACTAGTAATAATGTATTCCTTAATATAAAGAAGAATTTCTGGTTCTTTGGAGACATATCACTGTATAAATCCAAGATGATGTCATTATTTGTAAGAAACGAATCGCCAGTCTAGGTTGGATACAGGATGCTTGGGGCTGGTGCACTGGGATGACCCAGAGAGATGATATGGGGAGAGAAGTGGGAGGGAGGTTCAGGATTGGGAACTCATGTACACTTGTGGCAGATTCATGTCAATGTATGGCAAAACCAATACAGTATTGTAAAGTAATATAAAAAAATAAAAATAAATAAAAGTAATGTGTGGCTCAAATATTACATATAATGAAAAATGACAGTTTTATATATCTACCTGTACTTTTACTTTGTTTTCCATATTAGAGGGCTGAGCTTCAGATGAACTTATTTTTAGGGCTTTCCATCCTTACCAAAGTCTTCCTGCTGCTAAGTCACTTCAGT
This sequence comes from Ovis aries, assembly GCF_016772045.2. Taxonomy (NCBI): domain Eukaryota; kingdom Metazoa; phylum Chordata; class Mammalia; order Artiodactyla; family Bovidae; genus Ovis; species Ovis aries. The sequence goes on from NC_056055.1 coordinate 56,039,701, forward strand.
CATGTCCAACTCTGTGTGACCCCATAGACGGCAGCTCACCAGGCTCCCCCATCCCTGGGATTCTCCAGGCAAGAACACTGGAGTGGGTTGCTATTTCCTTCTCCAATACATGAAAGTGAAGAGTGAAAGTGAAATCACTCAGTCGTGTTCAACTCTTAGTGACCCCATGGACTGCAGCCCACCAGGCTCGTCCGTCCATGGGATTTTCCAGGCAAGAGTACTAGAGTGGGGTGCCATTGCCTTCTCCTAAAGTCTTCCTATGACTATCTAATTTTTAAGACCCTATTTTGATACTGAACTGACATATAAGTGATTAATAACATCCATGCAAAATTATTTATTCCTTCCTATGTCTTGGTTTTAAACAAAAAAATTTATGCTCTAAGACTTTCACTAAATTGCCTATGGCACTTCAATCAAAGATTTCTTCTGGATCATTAGAAGTGATAGGCCTTGTTTAATACTGAAATCATGTGGTTTCATTTAAGGAATTTCAAATTGATGCCAGACATCAGTATTTCTTGAAATCATTTCATTTGAAATAAGCCTTCTTGCGTTTGGTCTCAATTTTCCTATTGGTCTGATTTTAGACACGGGAAAGCCATGGCCCTTCATAGTCCTGTCTGTAATTTAACATGTCCCTGAGATTTTTCCATGTTAACTAGATCCTAAAAGACAGCTCTCTTGCCAAATTCACCGCCTTAGCTACATATCTTTATTAACCAACTCAAGGCAAGTAAAGATGAAAATTGGAAATGTTAATGCAACAGTCAATCACTAAGAATAACGCAAACCAGCAAACATTAGAGGAAATGGAGATCCTTTGCGGTAAGGATGTGAATCAAGATTTGGCTAGGCTAACTAATCATTTTGGGCAAATGAAATATCAACAATTGTAAATGGAGGTTTGATGTTGAGATCATCTTAATGAGCTATTAACAAATCCCAAGTGCTATAAAAATCATTGGGAGATATGAAACTTTGGTTTGGGGCTATATGGGAATGATTCATTCTTTCTTTGTGGTTCCTGAAATGCTCCAGGCTCAATGGCAATCTGCCTGATTATTGTTGGACCTTTCTGTATTTCATTTCAAATAAGGACACTAAACCACAAAGTAAAGACCATATTCTATAAATTTCCTCTAAATGAAAAACTGCCAACATATGCTTTCCACTGCCATACCTTGAAGTATATGAATTGTAGGATTCCTTTTTATTGGAGAAACAAAGGGCAAAAGATTTTCTCTTATAATTTTTTCCTGGTTTTTAATTGGTTTTCAAACTTCAACCTAAGAACTGTTTGAATTATAACATTTTCAGGCAAATAAAATGGTATACTTGTCAAGTAGTGTTATTACTTGGAATCATAGAATTTATTAAGGTAGTTATGTTTTGAAAACTCACAATGTGAGAATAAATATATAGTCACATATAATGTACAGCATACTTGAATTCTTTCTGACAGTTTTTATTGAAATATTGTTGGCTTACAATGTTGTGTTAGTTTCAGGTATAAAGTGATTCAGTTTCAGATGTAAAGTAATATACATATATTACATATAGTAATATTCATCTGGTATCCTAATAACTCCTAATTTATCCCTCTTTACCCCCGCCTCTTTGGTAATCATAGGTTTGTTTTCTATGTCCATTTTATATTTCTATGTCTCTTTTCTATTTCTGTTTTATATAGAAGTTCATTTGTATTTTTTTTAGATTCCATATATAAGTGACATCATATGATATTTACTTTTCTCTATCTTACTTCACTTACTATGATAATCTCTAGGTACATCCATATTGCTACAAATGACATTGCTTCATTTTTTTTAATGGCTGAGTAATATTCAGCCACATATAAAGTAATATAGAGAAGATCTGGTATATATATCTTCTTTATCCATTCACTTAGGCTACTTCCATGTCTTGGCTATTGTAAATAAGCGCTGCAGTGAACATTGAGGTGTGTGTGTATTTTGGATTCTGTTTTTCTTCAGATATATGCCCAGGAATGGGATTTCTAGATCATATGATAGCTTTATTTTTAGTTTTTTAAGGCATTTCCATGCTGTTCTCCATAGTAGTTGCACAAACTTACATTCCCATCAACAGTATAGGAGGGTTCCTTTTCTCCACACCCTCTTTGGCATTTACTGTTTGTAGACTTTTTGATGATGGTCATTCTGACTGGTGTGAGGTGATAATCTTATTTTAGTTTTGATTTTTCTTTTTCTAATAGTGTTGTTGCACATCTTTTTGTGTGCCTGTTTGTCATCTGTATATCTTCTTTGGTGAAATGTCTGTTTAGGTATTCCACTCATCTCTTGACTGGGCTTTTTTTTTTTAAATTTTTTCTTTACATTGAGCCACATGACTTGTTTGCAAACTTTGGAGACTAATCCATTTTCAGTCACATTGTTTCCAAATATTTCCCCCCATCCTGTGGGTTTACTTTTCATTTTGTTTATGGTTTCCCTGCTGTACAAAAGCTTTTGAGTATACTTAGGTCTCATTTATTTATTTTTGTTTTAATTTCCTTTACTCTAGGAGGTGAATTGAGAGAGATATTGCTACAATTTCGATCAATGAGTGTTCTGCCTATGTTTTCCTCTAAGAGTTTTATATAGTATTTGGATTTATAGTTAGGTCTTTAATTCATCTTGAATTTAATTCAGAATGTTTATGGTGCTAGAGAATGTTCTAATATCATTCTTCTACATGCAGAAATACAGTATTTCCAGCACCACTTATTGAAGAGACAATCTTTTCTCAATTGTATATTCTTGCTTCCTTTGTTGTAAATTAATTCACCATGTATACATGGGTTTATTTTTGGGCTTTCTATCCTACTTCATTGATCTATATTTGTTTTTCTTCCAGTACACTACTGTCTAGATTATTATAGCTTTGTAGTCTGGTCTGAAGCAGAGAGACTGATTCCTTCAATTCCATTTTTTCTTTCTCAAGATTGCTTTGCCTATTTGGGGTCTTTTGTTTCCCATACAAAATTTTTTTTTAAGTTCTAGTTCAGTGAAGAATGCAATTCATAATTTCATAGGAATTCATGCTTCAGTACAGTTCAGTTCAGTTGCTCAGTTGTGTCTGACTCTTTGCAACCTCATGGACTGCATCATGCCGGGCCTCCCTGTCCATCACCAATTCTTAGAGCTTGCTCAAATTCATGTCCATTGAGTTAGTGACCCCATCAAATCATCTCATCCTCTGTTGTTCCCTTCTCCTCCTGCCTTCAATCTTTCCCAGCATCAGGGTCTTTTGAAATGAGTCAGCTCTTTGAATCACATGGCCAAAGTACTGGAGTTTCACCTTCAACATCACTCCTTCCAATGAGTATTCAGGACTGACTTCATTTAGGATTGATGGTTGGACCTCCTTGCAGTCTAAGGGACTCTCAAGAGTCTTGTCCAACACCATAGTTCAAAAGCAGCAATTCTTAGGCACTCAGCTTTCCTTATAGTCCAACTCTCACATCCATACATGACTACTGGAAAAACCATAGCCTTCACTAGATGGACGTTTGTTGGCAAAGTAACATCTTCATTTTTTAATAGGCTGTCTAGGTTAGTCATAACTTTTCTCCCAGGAGTATGCGTCTTTTAATTTCATGGCTGCAGTCACCATCTGAAGTGATTTTGAAGTCCCCCAAAATACTCTGACTGTTTCCATTGTTTCCTCATCGATTTGTCCTGAAGTGATGGGACCAGATGCCATGATCTTTGTTTTTTGAAAGTTGAGCTTTAAGCCTACTTTTTACTCTCCTCTTTCACTTTCATCAAGAGGCTTTTTAGTTCTTCTTCACTTTCTGCCATAAGGGTGGTGTCATCGGCATATCTGAGGTTATTGCTATTTCTCCCAGCAATCTTGATTCAAGCTTGTGCTTTATCCAGCCCAGCGTTTCTCATGATGTACTCTGCATAGAAGTTAAATAAGCAGGGTGACAATACATGGCCTTGAAGTACTCCTTTTCCTATTTGGAACCATTCTGTTGTTACATGTCCAGGTCTAACTGCATACAGATATCTCAAGAATCAGCTGGCCTGCATACAGATATCTCAAGAATCAGCTGGTCTGGTATTCCCATCTCTTTCAGAATTTTCCACAGTCAAAGGCTTTCTGAAACTCCCTTGGTTTTTTGATGATCTGGCAGATTTTGGCAATTTGACCTCCGGTTCCTCTGCATTTTCTAAATCCAGCTTAAACATCTGGAAGTTCACGGTTCATGTGAAGCCTCTTTTGGAGAATTTTGAGCATTACTTTACTAGTGTGTGAGATGAGGGCAATTGTATGGTAGTTTGAGCATTCTTTGGCATTGCCTTTCTTTGGGATTGGAATGAAAACTGACCTTCTCCAGTCTTGTGGCCACTGCTGACGTTTTCAAATTTGCTGGCATGTTGAGTGCAACACTTTCACAGCATCATCTTGTAGGATTTGAAATAGCTCAACTGGAATTCCATCACCTCCACTAGCTTTGTTCATAGTGATTCTTCCTAAGGCCCACTTGACTTCACATTCCAGGATGTCTGGCTGTAGGTGAGTGATCACACCATTGTGATTATCTGTGTTGTGAAGGCCTTTTTTGTATAGATCTTCTCTGTATTCTTCCAACTTCTTCTTCTTAATATCTTGTGCTTTTGTTAGGTCCCTACCATTTCTGTCCTTTATTGAGCCCATCTTTGCATGAAATATTCCCTTGGTATCTCTAATTTGCTTGAAGAAATTTCTAGTCTTTCCCATTCTATTGTTTTCCTCTGTTTCTTGCACTGATCACAGAGGAAGTCTTTCTTATCTCTCCTTGCTATTCTTTGGAACTCTGCATTCAAATGGGTATATCTTTCCTTTTCTCCTTTGCTTTTGGCTTCTCTTCTCTATTTGTAAGGCCTCCTCAGACAACCATTTTGCTTTTAGCATTTCTTTTTCTTGGGGGTGGTCTTGGTTCCTGTCTCCTGTACAATGTCACGAACCTCCATCCACAGTTCATCAGGCACCCTGTAGATCAGATCTAGTCCCTTAAATCTATTTCTCACTTCCACTGTATAATCATTAAGGATTTGATTTAGGTCATACTTGAATGGTCTAATCTTTTTTCATACTTTGTTCAGTTTCAGTCTGAATTTGGCAATAAGGAGTTCATGATCTGAGCCACAGTCAGCTCCCAGTGTTGTTTTGGCTGACTGTGGAGAGCTTCTCCATCTTTGGCTGCAAAGAATATAATCAATCTGATTTCAGTTTGACCACCTGGTGATGTCCATTTGTAAAGTTTTCTCTTGTGTTGTTGGAAGAGGGTGTTTGCTATGACCAGTGCATTCTATTGGCAGAACTCTATTAGCCTTTGCCCTGCTTCATTCTGTATTCCAAGGCCAAATTTGCCTGTTACTCCAGGTGTTTCTTGACTTCCTACTTTTGCATTCCAGTACCCTATAATGATGGAGAAGGCAATGGCAACCCACTCCAGTACTCTTGCCTGGAAAATCCAATGTATGGAGGAGCTTGGTAGGCTGCAGTCCATGGGGTCGCTAAAAGTCAGGCATGACTGAGCGACTTCACTTTCACTTTTTACTTTCATGCATTGGAGAAGGAAATGGCAACCCACTCCAGTATTCTTGCCTGGAGAATCCCAGGGACGGTGGAGCCTAGTGGGCTGCTGTCTATGGGGTCGCACAGAGTTGGACACGACTGAAGCAACTTAGCAGGAGCAACCCTATAATGAAAAGGACATCCTTTTGGGTTTTAGTTCTAGAAGGTCTTGTAGGTCTTCATAGAAGCGTTCAACTTCAACTACTTCAGCATTACCTGTCCGGGCGTAGACTTGGATTACCGTGATATTGAATGATTTGCCTTGGAAACGAACAGAGGTCATTCTGTTGTTTTAGAGATTGCATCCAAGTACTGCATTTCACACTCTTTTGTTTACTATGATGGCTACTCCATTTTCTAAGGGATTCTTCCCCATAGTAGTAGTTATCATGATTATCTGAGTTAAATTCACCTATTCCAGTCCATTTAATTTGCTGATTCCTAAAGTATCGACTTTCACTCTTGCCATCTCCTGTTTGACCACTTCCAGTTTGCCTTGATTCATGGACCTAACATTCTAGGTTCCTATGCAATATTGCTCTTATAGCATCACACCTTGTTTTTATCACCAGGCACATCCACAACTGGGTGTTGTTTTTGCTTTGGCTCTGTCTCTTTATTCTTTCTGGAGTTATTTCTCCACTGATCTCCAGTAGCATATTTGGCACCTACTGACCTGGGGAGTTCATCTTTCAGTGTCCTATTTTTTGCCTTTTCATACTGTTCATGGGGTTCTCAAGGCAAGAATACTGAGGTGGTTTGCCATTCCCTTCTCCAATGGACCATGTTTTGTCAGAACTCTCCACCGTGACCCGTCCATCTTGGATGGCCCTACTCGGCATGGTTCATAGTTTCACTGGGTTAGACAAGGCTGTGGTCCATGTGATTAGATGGACCATATGATTAGATCTGGTTCCTGTGGTTAGATGGACCAGTCTTACTGGGGTAGACTTGAAATCCATGCTTATATCTCTAAATTAGGTGAAGGATATTGTTTTTTTCCTCATGACATTGATTATACCTATCATACAATTGTTACTATACATAGGTGAAGGAGACTGTGTTTTTTCTCATGATATTGATCATATCTATCATTTTTCCTCATGACATTGATTATACCTATCATAGACTTCTTATATCTATGCCTACCTAAATTTACTTGTTACCATGTGTTTAACACCTGTTTCTCTTACTTGTTAAAGATATGATCATGTCCATTTCATCTTTACATTTTCTAGAAGATTTTCAGACATTATATTAATGGGGAACTCAACACATACCTCTTGACTATTACATCAATATATATTGTTTGTCAAACATCTTAGACAATATTCATAGTACCAAGAATAAATTTTTCTCCTTAAAATTATTTTACAAAGATCAGTTACTTATATAGTTCAAATTCACCTTTCTCAAGTGTACCCTGCCTACATAATCTTAACATGCTATTAAAATGTGTACTATCTATGAGATTTTTCTAGTGCGCCTTGGTCCTTTTAAGACTGTGCTCTTGATGTGCATGGAAAAGTATGTAAGTGATTCACTGGAAAAGGAGCCCTTTTCAAAGAGTCAGGATTCATTGGATCTATCTTATAAAATCTCCACCCTTACTGGGGACTAACAGCTTTTGCAAACCCTATTTCTGATGCTTCTGCTTAAACATTTTCAGGATCCAAAATGCTTTAAACTGTTATCATTTTTTTTACACATTGATACTTATTTTACTGTGTTACTTTTAACTTCTTGGCTTTTACCTCCCTTCTATAAACTTTGTTTGAACTGTCCACTGACATGGCGTAGAGGGACTCCTCATAGAATTGAACTTAACCCTGACCTAACCTCAGTCCAAAAGTTTTTTCAAGTGACACTATCCACCATTTGTTAAGTCTGTTGATTCTTCTCCCATGAATTGGCCCCTGTGACACTGCAGGCAAGCATGGTATAGCATCCCTCCATTCTGTCTGGGCATCGGACACATGTGATATTAGCTTTAGTTCAGACACCTTTTAAACTTCATTTTGCAACATGGGGAGTTGCTTTAATTTTTTTACATCTCTTAATGTATGTTCCCAGTGTAGTTCAGTGAGAATGATTTCTTGATTTCTCCCCCTTTTTCAAAAAGAGAGTGCAATTCCACCTTAAATTTAAAACATGTTAAAATATAATAAGTATAATAAATATAAAAATGTTCACAAGTGGGGCTTGATAAAGACAAGGGATTTTTCTTTTCCTGTGGTTTTTACACAATTATAAGAACAATGTTGTTTTATGAGCTCAAATTCTTAAGAGCATAAAGACCAAAGATGAAGTAGTAATTGCCAACTAGTAAGTGATAGATTAAAAGCATATGAGAGGTTCTAAAGTGCCTCAATGTATAAAATAATAATGAACTATGGTATTAGAAGAAAGAAGTAAATTGCTGAAATTATGTTATTTTAATTCTGCCTTCGAAACAGCTATCATGTTGAATCAGTAATATTATGTTTCTTTTTCAGTCTTTAGAGGAATATGACATTTTTCCCTGAATACCCTTCAGATGGTATACCAGAGAGGTTCATCCAACAGAAATGATCTATGAGCTTTTAATATGAAAAAAGAACAAAAAAATATCATGATCCTTGGTGGTAAAAAATTCATCAAAAACTCCACTGTTGTATAAAAGTACAAGTCTTTCTACAAAGAGTGAAGCCAGAAGGGAGAGCCTGAGAGAGTGGGAAAAGCATATTGATAGGTGTGTTCATGTTTCTTTCTTCCTTCCTTACTAAACTTCTAGACCAATTTTGGAAGGTCCCAGATCTATTTTAGCTAAGGAATTCCTTTTGAATGTCAGGGCAGCCTCAAGTTGGGCTTCTGGCAATTCTGTCAGGAGTGACCACCCGTTTTTTGTACTAAAGTTTATCAGGGCTATAATTTAAAATAACCCCTATTTCATCCATAGCCTATTCTTATGTTATGACAATCAATAATGTCTCCAGACATTATCAGATGTCCTTTGGGGAACAAAATTGCCTCATGAAAACGTGTAACGTCAACATTTTTTCTTGCCAATATCCTTATGTCTGTTTACCCATTGTCCATCTGCCACAAACACCCTGAGACACACCAATCCTGAACACTGAACATTTCATCTTCTTTATTTCCATTGCTGGGTTTCTGAGTACTGCTTAAAAAAAAGAGGTCACACAATGGTTTCCAAATTTATTGCTGCCTAGCAAAGTGTCCTTGTTTCTTTAACCTTCACTCTTCAATTCTCTGTAGCATCTGTTGAAATAGCTACCCACTTTTCTTATGATTCCATGGTGTCCCTCATGGCCCACCTTCTAATTCATGGAGAAAATAAAAGCATCAGCAAATAAGTCTTTCAAATTTCTGTCCTGGAACCTAAAAAACATTTCTGCCTGACATTTCCTTTTTTTATATTATTATAGAAGGACTCTTCTTCTGTCCATTGATGGCTTCTGCCTATGCCATCTCCAGCCTTTCTCAGGACCCTTACTCTATGAATTATACTGTCAACGACATTTATGAAGTTTCAAACATGTCAGCATAACACAGTTTCTTTTTCCAGTTATTTATTTACTCCTGCCTGTCTCTTAATAGCTTATATACTTTCAAAAATTAAATTTGTATCACCCCTTCAGTGCCATCCAGTCATTCCTCAAAAAGCTTGAACACATTTTATGCCTCAAGCTCCTTTCTTCCTATGAACATCTTTAGCCAATATCTTATTATTTATTATACTTCTTATCAATATTTTGCCTCTGTTAAATTGCTTAAAAGAATATTTGACATTCCTGCTCATCTTAAAGTTTTCTACTTTTTGTAACACTACAGATTCCTTTGATTTTATTCTTGTCCTATGGATATTCTCTCGGTATTCTTTCAATGGTCTTCTTCTCATACAAGTTTATGTTCCTCAGGGCTCTCTTCACAGTGTCTCAGCTCACTAATTTCATTTTTTGTATTATTTCAGCTGCCTTCTCATATTTAATCCCACATGTCTAGTTTGATTCACACAGTTTTGAATGAGTTCTGTAGGTTGTCTTGCTCAGATTAACATTTTTCTGCTAGAATTTCATTACTTGTTGTAACCCCCTTTTAAAATTGTATTCTGTCATCTTTTTATCTCAGTTTTTTCTTTCTTTTTCTTTGACAACAAGTAAATGTTTTCATGCTTCTGCAAGATTAGGGCCCTCTAAGCAAGGCATTAATGGAACAAGGGTTAATAGAAAAGCCATGGAAGTTAACATGGCGTGAAAAGGTATAGTTTTGTTCACCACCTCTTATATAGTCTTACAAACTTCCATCCATAGTTCTTTCAGATATTCTAGTGAGAAATCCAGAAAGCTTTTTTGTTCATTGATGAGTCGTGTCCGATGCTTTGCGACCCCACAGATGGTAACAAGCCAGCCTTCCCTGTCCTTCACCATCTCCCAGAGCTTGCTCAAACTCATGTCCATTGAGTCAGTGATGTCATCCAACCATCTCATCCTCTGTTGTCACATGCTCCTACTGCCTTCAACTTTCCCAGCATCAGGGTCTTTACAAATGAGTCAGCTCTTCGCATCAGGTGGCCAGAGTATTGTAGTTTCAGCTTCAGTATCAGACCTTCCAATGAATATTCAGGACTGATTTCTTTTAGGACTGATTGGTTGGATCTCCTTGCTGTCCAAGGAACTCTAAAGAGTCTTCTCAAACATCAAAGTTCAAAAGCATCAAATCTTTGACACTGAGCCTTCTTTATCATCCAACTTTCACATCCATACATGACTACTGGAAAAACGATAGCTTTGACAAGACAGACTTTCACTGGCAAAGTAATGTTTCTGCTTTTTAATATGCCATCTATGTTGGTCATAGCTTTTCTTCCAAGGAGCAAGCATCTTTTAATTTCATGGCTATAGCACCATCTGCAGTGATTTTGAAGCCTCAGAAAATAAAGTCTGTCACTGTTTCCATTGTTTCCCCATCTATTTGCCATGAAGTGATGGGACCAGATGCCATGATCTTCATTTTTTTGAATGTTGAGATTTAAGCCAGTTTTTTCACTCTCCTCTTTCACTTTCATCAAGAGGCTCTTTAGCGCCTCTTCACTTTCTGCCATAATGGTGTTGTCATCACCATATATGAGGTTATTGATATTTCTCCTGGCAATCTTGATTCCAGCTTGTGCTTCATCCAGCCATCCGACATTTCACATGATGTACTGTGCATATAAGTTAAATAAGCAGGGTGACAATATACAGTCTTGATGTACTCCTTTCCAAATTTGGAACCAGTCCATTGTTCCATGTCTGGTTGTATCTGTTGCTTCTTGATCTGCATACAGATTTCTCAGGAGGCAGGTAAGGTGGTTTGGTATTCCTATGTCTTAAAACATTTTCCAGTTTGTTGTGATCCACAACTGAAAGGATTTGCATAGTCAATGAAGCAGAAGTAGATGGTTATCTGGAATTCTCTTACTCTTTCTATGCTTCAGTGGATGCTGGCATTTTGATGTCTGGTTCCTCTGCCTTTTCTAAATACAGCTAAAACATCTGGAAGTTTTGGATACGTGTACTGTTGAAGCTAGCTTGGAGAATTTTGGAGATTATTTTGCTGGCATGTGAAATGAGTGCAATTGTGTGGTAATTTGAATATTTAGGGGATTGCCTTTCTTTGGGATTGGAATGAAAACTGACTCTTTCTAGTCTTGTGGCCACTTCTGAGTGTTCCCAATTTGCTGGCATATTGAGTTTAGCACTTGAACAGCATCAGCTTTTAAGATCTGAAATAGATCAGCTGGAATTCCATCACCTCCAGTAGTCTTGTTTGTAGTGATTCTTCCTAAGGCCCACTTGACTTCACACTCTAGGATGTCTGGCTCTAGGTGAGTGATCACAGCATTGTGATTATCTGTAAGATCTCTTTTGTATAGTTTTTCTGTATATTCTTGCCATCTCCTCTTAGTATCTTCTGCTTCTGTTAGATCCATACCATTTCTGTCCTTTATTGTACTCCTCTTTGCATGAAATATTCCCTTGGTATCTCTAGTTTTCATGAAGAGATCTCTAATCTTTCCCATTCAATTGTTTTCATTTATTTCTTGGCACTGATCACTGAGGAAGGCTTTCTTATCTCTCCTTGCTATTCTTTGGAACTCTGCATTCAAATGGGGATAACTTTCCTTTTCTCCTTTGTCTTTCATTTTTCTTCATTTCTCAGCTATTTGTAAGGCCACCTCAGACAACCATATTGTCCTTTCTCATTTCTTTTATTGGGTATGGTTCCACCTCCTATATAGTCTTACAAATGTCTGTCCATAGTTCTTTGGCACTCTGTCTCTCAGATCTAATGCCTTGAATTTATTTGTCACTTCTACTGTATAACCATAGGGATTTGATTTAGGTCATACCTGAATGGTCTAGAGGTTTTTCCTACTTTCTTCAATTTAAGTCAGAATTTGGAAACAAGGATTTCATGATATGGGCCACAGTCAGCTCCTGGTCTTGTTTTTGCTGACTGTATAGAGCTTCTCCATCTTTGGCTGCAAAGAATATAATCAATTGGATTTCAGTATTAACCATCTGGTGACCTCCACATATAGATTCATCTCTTGTGTTGTTGGAAGAGGGTGTTTGCTATGACCAGTACATTCTCTTGACAAAACTCTGTTAGCCTGCTTCATTTTGTACTCCAAGCCAAACTTGCCTGTTACTCCAGGTATCTCTTGATTTCCTACTTTTGTATTTCAGTTCCCTGTGACAAAAAGGATATCTTTTTTTGATGTTAATTCTAGAAGGTCTTGTAGGTCTTCATAGAACCATTCAACTTCAGCTTCTTTAGCATCAGTGTTTGGGGCACAGACTTGGATTATGTGATATTAAATGGTTTCCCTTAGAAACAAACAGAGATCATTCTGTCATTTTTGAGATTGCCTCCAAGTCCTGCATTTTGGACTCTTATTGACTATGACGGCTACTCCATTTCTTCTAAGGGAGTCTTGCCCACACTAGTAGATACAATGGTCACCTGAGTTATTTTCACCCATTCCAGTCCATTTTAGTTTACTGAATCCTAAAATTTCGGTGTTCACTCTTGCCATCTCCTGTTTGACCACTTCCAATTTACCTTGATTCATGGGCCTAACATTCCAGGTTTCTATGCAATATTGGTTTTTATAGCATCGGAATTTACGTTCACCATCAGACACATCCACATATGGCTGTTTCCACTTTTGCTCATCCTCTTTATTCCTTCTGGGGCTATTGCTCTACTCTTCTCCAGTAGCATATTGGGCACCTAGCAACATGGGGAGTTCATCTTTCAATGTAATATTTTTGTCTTGTCATATTGTTCATGGGGTTCTCAATGAAAGAATCCTGAAGTGGTTTTCTGTTCCTTCAGTGGACCATGTTTTGTCAGAATTCTCCACCATGCCCCGTCCGTCTTGGGTGCCCTACACAACATGGCTCATAGTTTCATTGAGTTAGACAAGGCTGTGATCCATGTAATAAGTTTGGTTAGTTTTCTCTGATTGTGGTTTCCATAAAGAGAGCTTTACCTCCCCAAACTATATATTTACATTCCAAGAGGGAAAGAAACCTGGAACCTTGGGTGAATACCAGGATGTATAAACCTGGAGACACTTGTCTTACGGCTCATCTAGAGACCACTACTTACTTCCCACAAAGGAACTTCCCTTTCTCTACCCTAGGAGAATTTGTTTGCATTAGGGAGAATCATTTCTCTTCTCAGGAAGGAAGGATGTTAACTGGACAGCATGTGTATTGAATCCCTGATTCTTAATTTCAGGGCTTCTCTCCTGTTAAGTGACACCCATATATGCCAGCTTGTCCATATAGCATCACCCCAGAAGAAGGTAGAAATTGTTGTGCAGTGAACTAATAGAAGTATTACGATCAGTAATAACAATCTTCTTGATCCAGAAACCTCATATTTGAATTGATGATAATATAAAAATATAGATATTAAAAATTTAAATCACTTTTTACTTTTTTCCATGAAAATCATGCCATTTTGTTTACTACTAGGATAGTAAATAATTTTATTATCATTTCTTCTTCTTCTTCTTCTTTTTTTTTTTTTTTCTGGTATCATTCTTCAAAAACATAGAAAGGAACATTTGAACCAGGGCAAACTTGACTGCTGCTTGGGTTCCAGCTATATATCAGGTTCTCCTCGGTTACTTTGAGAGCTGAAAAGAATCAATTTCTGCCACTTGTAGTCTGTTTGCCACATCTAGATGAGCTCCAGTACACTGGTTGGTAATCTGGGCTATAGAAACTCATCTCAAATAATATTTATTTTCCTTTGTTTTATGGAAATTTTATAGCTCACTCGTTGTTGTTATTGTCATTTTTCTTTATGACACCAGATTCTTGAAGTGATTCATCTAGACCAAATGCTTTCCCATAAACAGAGTTATGTGTGTTCTCAGTCTGCTGTCTCTTATTGCAACTACAGCGCTGCACTTGTTGATACATCCCTCAAAATGTATTGTGCCACTAGTGGCCACCCCTTCCCTCTTGAGTTTCTTCCTTTCTTCCTTCAGTCACTTCTACTTTGTTTCTTGTGTGTGTGTCCATGTCCATCTGTCTCTCTTTCTTGTGTGGAAATAGTCAGAGCATCTAAGATTGGAGGAGAAGCATTAAACTTTAAGACGGACATGGATAGCATTCTTTTCCCCTCAAGAAACTGAGTATCTTATGAAAGGATGACTTTCCTGTATTTTAGGAGAAGTAGACTGAAAGGTTCTAAACTAGGTAAGAGAAAGTGGAGAGGAACATGGTAATTTTCCTATTTTAATTAGTTTTTCAACATTAGTAGAGAAAAAATACAGAGAAGGAATGGGTATGTAGTACTTCAAACATTCTTTTATTCCAGTAAAATTATTCTATGAGTAGTTGCCTTATTTATTCTCTTCAAAACTAGTTGTACTGGAAGAACGCATAAGGACCACCATCCCACCAATGTGAAGCTCCAGGTTCTTAACATCTCAGTGTTTCAAATAATCTAAATTTGGGATATATTTTGGCATGTTGTCTTTCCAACTACTTTGAAGCATAAATATTTCTAGTTGACATCCTGCTATGCCTAAAATTAAATGGAAACTGCTCTTATGCTCTGTAGGAAATGTCTTGGAGGGTCTTAAAGAATTTTAAATTTGTCACAATTTGTTTTGAAAGAATCCAAAATTGCACTTGAGTTATATCTTAATTTTCAAAGTATTAAGTGAAGTATTTTAAAATGAAAATGTAGTCTTATTAATTTAAAATCTGTCATCATCAGATTAATAATAGAGAATTTAATGATTCTGCTTAGTGTTTCATTTAATTTTTTTGAAGGCCTTAAATATTAGAACTGGGGAGGATAATCTGTTAACAAAGAAAAAGAAGTTGTAATTATTTTATAGTGAGCATTCATTCAGGTATATTTATTAAGTTACTACTCTGGGAAAGACAGTATGCTAGCTCTTTGGTATGTGAAAATGAATATCTAAGTCAAAAGAGAAATATGGGCTCAGTGGTAAAAAATCTGCCTGCCAATGCAGGAGACTCAGGAGATGCAGGTTCGATGCTTGGGTCAGGAATATCCCTTGGAGAAGGGAATGGCTATTCCCTTGAGTATTCTTTTCTGGAAAACTCCATAGACAGAGGAAACTGGTGAGCTACAGTCGCTGGGATCACAAAGAGTCAGACTAGACTGAACACATATGTATGCAAAAGAGAAATATAATCTCAAAATGTTTATTGAAAAACTACTTTGTGTGTGTTTTACTTAATCTTAAGTTTATTTGAGGAAACTAAATATACGCAATTAATTCATATCCATTTAAAGTCACATAGAGGACTCCATGGAAGGATTTTGGTTGCTTTAAAGTCAGGTCATGGTGGAGAGTTCTGACAAAACGTGGTCCGCTGGAGAAGAGAATGGCAAACCACTTTAGTATTCTTGCCTTGAGAACCCCATGAACAGTCTGAAAAGGCAAACACTTAGGACACTGAAAGATGAACTCCCCAAGTTGGTAGATGCCCTGTATGCTACTGGAGATGAGTGGAGAACTAACTCCAGAAAGAATGAAGGGATGGAGCCAAAGCAAAAATACCACCCAGTTGCGAATGTGACTGGTGATGGAGGTAAAGTGCAACTCTGTAAAGAGCAATATTGCATAAGAACCTGGAATGTTAGGACCATAAATCGAGGCAAATTGGAAGTGGTCAAACGAGATGGCGAGAGTGAACACTGACATTTTAGGAATCAGCAAACTAAAATGGACTGGAATGGGTGAATTTAACTGAGATCACCATTATATCTACTACTGTGGGCAAGAATCCCTTAGAAGAAATAGAGTAGCCATTATAGTCAACAAAAGAGTCCGAAATGCAGAACTTGTATGCAGTCTCAAAAACAACAGAATGATCTCTGTTCCCTTCCAAAGCAAACCATTCAGTATCACAATAATCCAAATCTACGCCCTGGCCAGGGCTGAAGTTAAATGGTTCTATGAATATCTACAAGACTTTTAGGAACTAATACCCAAAAAAAGATGCCCTTTTCATTACAGGGTTCTGGAATGCAAAAGTAGGAAGTCAAGAGATACCTGGAGTAACAAGAAAGTTTGGCTTGGAATAGAAAATGAAGCATGTTAATGGAGTTTTGTCAAAACACACTGGTCATAACAAACACCCTCTCCCAACAACAAAAGAGAAGAGTCTACACATGGACATCGCCAGATGATCAAAACTGAAATCAGATTGATTATATTCTTTGCATCCAGAGACGGAGAAGCTCTATACAGTTAGCAAAAACAAGACCAGGAGCTGAGTGTGGCTCAGATCATGAACTCCTTATTTTCAAATTCAGACTTAAATTGAAGAAAGTAGGGAAAACCTCTAGACCATTCAGGTGTGACCTAAACCAAATCCCTTACAATTATACAGTGGAAGTGAGAAATAGATTCAAGGAATTAGATCTGATAGACAGAGTACCTGAAGAACCATGGATGGAGGTTCTTGACATTGTACAAGAGGCAGGGTTCAAGACTATCCCCAAAGAAAATAAATGCAAAAAGGCAAAATGGTTGTCTGAGGAGGCCTTACAAATAGCTGTGAAAAGAAGAGAAGTGGAAGGCAAAGGAGAAAAGGAAAGATGTTCCCATTTGAATGCAGAGTTCCAAAGAATAGCAAGGAGAGTTAAGAAAGCCTTCCTCAGTGATCAGTGCAAAGAAATCGAGGAAAACAATTGAATGGGAAAGACTATAGGTCTCCTCAAGAAAATTAGAGCTACCAAGGGAATGTTTCATGAAAAGATGGACACAATAAAGGACAGAAATTATATGCATCTACAGAAACAAGAAGATATTAAGAAGAGGTGGCAACAATACACAGAAGAGCTATATACAAACATCTTCACAACCCAGATAATCACAATGGTGTGATCACTCACCTAGAGCCAGACATCCTGGTTGTGATGCAAAGTGGGCCTTAGGAAGCATCACTATGAACAAAGCAAGTGGAGGTGATGGAATTCCAGTTGAGCTATTTCAAATCCTAAAAGATGATGCTGTGAAAGTGTTGCAGTCAATATGCCAGAAAATTTGGGAACTCTACAATGGCTAAGGACTGGAAAATTTAGTTTTCATTCCAATCCCAAAGAAAGGCAATCCCCCAAAATGCTGACAACCACACAGTTGCACTCAGCTCATACACTAGCAAAGTAATGCTCAAAATCCTACAAGCCAGGCTTCAACAGTACATGAACCTTGAACTTCCAGATGTTGCAGCTGGATTAATAAAAGGAAGAAGAACCAGAGATCAAATTGCCAACATCTGTTGGATCATCAAAAAAGCAAGAAAGTTCCAGAAAAACATCTACTTTTGCTTTAATGACTGCACCAAAGCCTTTGACTGTGTGGATCACAACAAACTGTGGAAAATTCTTAAAGAGATGAAAATACCAGACCACCTGACCTGCCTCCTGAGACGTCTCTATGCAGCTCAGGAAGCAACAGTTAGACCTGGACATGGAACAAAAGACTGGTTCCAAATTGGGAAAGAGTATGTCAAAGCTGTATATAGTCACTCTACTTATTGATCTTATATGCAGAGTACATCATTGAGAAACACTGGGCTGGATGAAGCACAAGCTGGAATCAAGATTGCAGGGAGAAATATCAATGACCTCAGATATACAGATCATACCACCTTTATTGCAGAAAGCAAAGAAGAGCTGAAGAGCCAAAGAGCTGAAGAGCCTCTTGATGAAAGTGTAAGAGGAGAGTGAAAAAGCTGATGTAAAACTCAACATTCAGAAAATAAGATCATGGTATCTGATCCCATCACTTCATGGCAAATAGATGGGAAAACAATGGAAACAGTGAGGGACTTTATTTTTTGGGGCTCCAAAATCACTGCAGATGGTGACTGCAGCCATGAAATTAAAAGACGCTTTCTCCTTGGAAGAAAATCTATGACCGACTTAGATAGCATTTTAAAAAGCAGAGACATTACTTTGCCAACAAAGGTCTGTTTAGTCAGAGCCATGGTTTTTCCCATAGTCATGTATGGATGTGAGAGTTGGACTATAAAGAAGCCTGAGAACAGAAGAATTGCTGCTTTTGAACTATGGTGTTGGACAAGATTCTTGAGAATCCCTTGGACTGCAAGGAGATCCAACCAGTCCATCCTAAAGGAAATCAGTCCTGAATATTCACTGGAAATCTAATGCTGAAGCTGAAACTCCAATACTTTGGCCACCTGATGCAAAGAACTGACCCATTGGAAATAACCCTGATGCTGGGAAAGATTGAAGGCGGGAGGAGAAGCGGACACCAGAGGATGAGATATTTGGATGGCATCACTGACTCAATGGACATGAGTTTGAGTAGACTCCAGTAGTTGGTGATGGACAGGGAGGCCTGGTCCGCTGCAGTCTGTTGGTTCGCAAAGAGTCAGTCTTGACTGAGTGACTGAACTGAACTGAACTGACAATTTCTAATGAGTTAAATGTTACAGGCGTAGGGGACCACTATGGACCACAGGTGCCAGTGTAGCCTTTATAGGGAGGGAATAAAAATGAATTAGATTTGTACAGGCTGAAAGGGTTGAGATAATCCAAAGAGGGCTGAGACTGATGTGAGAACAGAATTTTAAAAGCTCATTGGAAACTTGCTGTGAGTAGAGGAATGAGAGTGGGAATTGGGGGACAAATTGACCATGAATGAATAAAAGCGTCTTGTTGGATGTGAATAAGGGATAGAGTTTGCTTCATGATGTTGACTGTTTTTAGAAAGGAGAAGCCAAAATTCCAAAGAAAGAAAAATGTGGGCTTGATGCATCTATCTTTTAAGGATCATGGCTGCTGGAAATAATTAATTAAAAGTAAATTTTTATTCAAACAATTTTGCATTTCAGCTTTTCTTCTATATTCGACTTTAATATGATACTGATAAATCTCACCTTCAATTTAATTCTTTCTGTAGTATCTCTCTATTTCATATATTATTTTAATATTGGTTCAGTGAGCCACTCCCAATACCAGTTAAAAGATTTAAAAAGGAATAATTGGCTAAAGGCAGAATTAATGTAAGAGTATATTAAATAATCCTAGAAAGTAGTGTTTATAGATGTTGGAATATCTGGACAGCTTGAAATCCACAAAGATTATTTCAACATTTTATTTTTTATTGTACGCCAGTTTAAAAAGTCTTCTATAGGTATTCACCTCTAATTTTTGTTAAACATTAAACCTTTTTTTGTTCTAGATATTTCTTCCTAATCGTTTTTTATTTTCATTCCATTTTCTCCTCAAAGCTTTAGTTTCTATTCCATACTTTTTCTAAATTTTCTAAATTGGAAATATTTAGTATTAGCCCCTTCTGTAATTTCCCCCTGTTTCCCTTTTGAGTTCCTTGTGTATGAAGTTTTTAATTAAATTTCTTTTTCTCTCATCATTTTTGTTTGCAATTTTTAAATGTCTATTCTTGGTGATTTTTTTTCAGAGACAGTAAATTAAGTGAATGTCTTTCTCTTAAAGGGAAGACTCTTTATAATCTAAAATACACAAATAAATTAGAAAATTATTAATACTGTATACATTCTCTTGACACTAAGAGCATGAGTATTATAGTGAGAAAAATTACACACAGCCATATACTATACTATTATTCTAGCAGATGTATATATTTTTGACTAGACTGTTCCACCCATATCTTAAGCTTTTGGTTCCATGATCCTCAACTGAGGGCAAAGCTTGTTGCAAACAAATATCCCCTTTTTAATTGATGCTAAGCCCTCTTAGCTCTTTGGGAATGTAGTTTTTTCAGCAAGGAAATTGACCTTGTTTATTGCCGTTCTTTCTTTTGCTGCCTCAAGTGGATTTTCATGCTTGTGAAAATGAGATACTGGCAGGGACCGTATTAAAAGAAGGAGGATATTGGGCCCATTTCCTCCTCTGACTCTGCCAAACCAATTGCACTCTTATAAGTAACCCTCCTGCTCTTCCAGACTTGAGCCTCTCCTGTGCAGAAAATTAGGACAGCATCTGAGGAGGTCTAGGACAAGGACAACCGTCCACCAGGGACCAAGCTAAGATTGGCAAACCAATTTTCACTTGTGAACAATGCCAGAATTCAACCCATATGTCTCCCATGGTGAAGCACTGTAGTGTGTCATTAACCCACTGTGCCACTTAGCAGCTTCTCTCTGCTTGCTGTCTTGTGAATTAACATCTCAGCTGCCACCACACCAGACCCTGGATTGATTTCTTTTAGGAGTGTGACTGAATGAATAGCAGTTCTCTGTAACAAGTGATCAGGGCATAGCACTTTCAAATTTTCAGCTGAAAGCAATAGCAATTTGCTATTCAGTCCTATCTTATCATCATCATTAGGCTGGGAAATCGTAATCTGAAGGCTCCTTGCAACGTGCTGTCAACCTGATATCTTGTAATTTTAATATGTCTCTGGTTAATAATTAATTGCTTTAACTCAGTAGGTGGGATCTGAATTTGGCTCCGAAAAAGAAATCCCTCTGAGCTGAAATATTCTTTGAGACTCCAACATCTTATGAAGATCCCCCTCAATCAGCCTCCTTGCCTTCTTATTTAAATGATCTGCCATATAATGAAATCTGCATCAAAAGCTCCAAGCTTAAAATATACAACAAAAAGCTGCTTCTGGGTGAAGAGTTTGGATCTAAATCAAAACGTTTCTGTGTGCCGGCCATTATCACACACAGTTAACTGCTGGGAAATACTGATGTTCAAAAGATATGGGGGAAAAAGGCATCTGCTTTCTCACACTGGTGTATGTTTGTCGTCTTGATAAAAATGCAAGGCAGCATATGCAGAAATTGTGCAGAAACGCCATTCACATGGTAATTCCTTTGTATTTGAATAATTTCTTTTCAGGTGCTGGACTGAATAGCAGACTCAGGGAGGGTTTGAGCATCTCCCAGTCTTAAGTTCTTCCATGACCATATTTTAGTGTCTCATTCATTTTTTGATCAAAGAAAACCACTTTGTCAGGTCTTCAGAATGAAGGTACTGTTCCTTGATTTTCCTAGATCATAAGCTATGATGTAGAAAGGTTTCTCACATTTTTTTGATGAATTACAAAAAAATATAGCCAAGGTATGAACTTACTAACTCTTTCTCTCAGCCCAAATATTTGGTCTACTACATTTAACAAGTGGAAGGATATTTGGGTAAATTAAAGGATGCCTATCAGAAATCAAGCCTATGATAAATTTGAGTGATAGTTCCACTTGCAGGTTCCAATTGTGCTCTGCATTTCCATAATATTAGGTGCACTGGCTGCTTGTTCTCACCTACACCTGCCCAATGTTGAAATTCAGGAACTCTGAGCATTATTTTTTTTCTATCAAGAAAAGCTTAAGACTTTTCAAAAGTTATTCTGGAACTATACAAAATTCTTAAAGAGTCTACAGCATATTGAAAACAGATAAAACACATATATGTAAATGTCTATGAGATATTATACCCAGAGATGGTCCCAAAGCTTAATCTCATATTCAGTTATGATTAAGTACTAGTGATGTGCTTGAAGATCCACTTTGAGGTGGACAGGCTATGACCAGCCTCTGAAGGTGCAAGTTCATTGATAAACCAATGGTGTTTGTTGTTTAGTAGAAGGTGGAACTATCACTCTTATACCCCACAGCCTTCACTCGGACCCTAGGAAACTGCTTCTGATAAACCTGTGGTGAAGTGCATATGGTAACCAGCTGGCAAAAAGAGAATTTCAAAGTCTCAATACATATTTTTTTTCTTAAATTCATCAATACCTCCCCTCAACCAAGTCTTCTCAAATCTCAAAGACCCTTCAGAGGTAGCCAAATTGTTCTTTTTCTGCAAGAGACACCTTTATGACTACATATATATAGTCTTAAACTGTAATCAGACTGAAGTATTTGGGTTTTTAAATTTTTCTGTGTAAGACTTAATGTTTGAGGCTATTAATTCATAGCTAGATTGCCAGATGATAAAATATACTATCAATAGGGCAGTGATGTGTCTCCACTAGGGGTTCAAAATCAAAGCTCAAAGACTTCAACTAAAAAGATGGTTAGGGGGATGAGAGAAGTGATGAACTGGAGCTACCTTATATCAGTCTTTGAAAGCGGATTGTTAAATTCTCAGTACTCTTGTGAGCAAGTTGTTAGAGAAAGCCATTACTAAAATTGTATATACTTATAGTTAAATAATCTTAAAAGTAAAAGAAATGCATTCTTAAAATTCATAAATTAGCAATTATTTAACTACAACTTGCTATTATCTGTGCTGCTGAAGTTCCTTATAGGATTCATAACTATATAGTAAAAATAGAAACAGCAACGTGTGGATTTGCAGGTCTTTCCAACTCTGACTTCAGTGATTATCATATTGGTGTCTTGTAATTTGCATGATGTGGGCATTTACATCACAATAGTTGTCAAATGCTAAAATAAGAGCATTATCTATGATGTTAACTGCCTAGATCATGGAGCAACAAACTTTTCTGTAAAAGGCCAGATAGTATATATTAACAGCATGTAGAACTTTAAATATATACTTTATAGTTCATATGCAACTAGAGAATAATGATTGACCTTTAGGTTGATAATTATTGAAACACTTTTCTATGTGTATGTGTTTAAATATTCTATAATCAAACAGAAATAAAAGGAATGCAGACTCTAATGCTATAGTACAGTTGAAGTGAAGTGAAGTGAAGTTGCTCATTTGTGTCCGACTTTTTGCAACCCTGTGAACTGTAGCCCACCAGGCTCCTCTGTCCATAGAATTCTCCAGGCAAGAGTACTGGAGTGGGTTGCCATTTCTTCTTCCAGGGGTTATTCCCGACCCAGGGCTTAAACCCTGGTCTCCCGCATTGTAGTCAGACACTTTACCATCTGAGCCACCAGGGAAGCCCATAGTACAGTCAGGCTTCTTAAAGTTATCTCATCTTGAGACAGGATTTTCTTAAACTAGAGGCAACTTTTTAAATAATGTTAAAACCAATTTGTTAGGCAGCCATAAAATGTATGTCTAGTTCGTTAATTCTACTTTCTTCCAAAAATTTTTATACCTTATCCTCTTTCTTCCTTTCCCATGCTCACTCTCAGATCATAGCATTTAGAGCAATCAGAACAGATTTTCATTGGCATCTGTCCCCATATTCCCCACCTACTCTTCCTTCCATGTTTCTAAATACAGTTTCTCAACATGTAGCCTAGATAATCAAACACCTTATGTCTACTCAGAGACATTTTCCCATCAGTTCTCTCCTTTCTTTCTTATTATCTTCCCTATCTTCTTGATTATTCTTGGGCTATTATTTCTCTCATCTTAAATAAGAACTTCTCTTTTTTATCTTTTTTAAATTGAATAGTTAATTTACAATATTGCGCTCATTTTAGGTTTAGCAAAGTGATTCAATTCTATATATACTTCAGAATATTTTGCATTATAGGTTATTACAAGATATGGAATATAGTATCCCCTACTAAGCAAAGTAAGTCAGACAAAGACAAATATTATACGATAGCACTTTTATGTGGAATCTAAAAAGATAATACAAATGAATCCATGTATGAAACAGAAGCAGATTCACAGACATAGAAAACAGATTTATGGCTTGTTTTGAGTTTATCAAAGGGGAAAGGGACAGAGGAGTCAACTAGGAGTTTGAGAGTAACAGATAGCAGACTACTGTGCATAAACAAGAGCTTCTCTTAACTATATGTCCCCTGCCAGCTGCCATCACATTTATTTGCTCCCCTTTATGCTAAGACTCTTAAAAAGAGATGACTATATGGGCTTCTCCAATTTCTATTAATATTTTACCAGTCTCCACTACTCCACCAAAAAAATGATATTATTGAGCTTACACATAACCTTCATACAGCTAGATGAGTGGCTGGTTTGGGGTTCTCATGCTCTTTGATCATTGTATCACTTGACAGTGTTGATCACACCATCTTCCATGATTAGATGGCCTTACTTAGCTTATAAGTCACCACACAGTTTGCTTTTTCCTGCCATCACATTCATCATTCTTTTTCCAGTCTCCTTTGCTGGCTTCTCCTTATCTCTTTGATTCTCATTGCTGTGGTCCTGAGTTCAATATTTGATGTTCTGATTCTTTACTTACATTCACTTCCTTGAAGATCTCATCCAAATACTGGCTTAATTATCACCTACATGCTGACAGTATCCAAATGTATGTCTTTAATAGTCACCCAAATAAGAAAATGATTTAAAAAATAAATCTACATTTCATTGAAAAAAAGTATTATATATTTTCCCAGAAAAATTAAGTTTCTAAGGTAAGAATTTAGTCATTCATTAAAGATTTGTGTGTATTTTCTGTGTACCTAGTGGCTGGAAGTCAGAGAAAGGAGATCAGAAAAATGTCAAATTACTGGGGAAGACATGATTACAGAAAAATTATATATCTTAAGTATTTGACAAGCAACAGTCTATGTAGGAGAGCCGTATGGTGCCCTTAAAAATAGGAGTGTTAGAGCCTGAATTAGAGAAACAAGGACAAAATGAATCTCTAAAGTCTTTTCATCTGTCATCTCTCAATTCCTCTTGAGAAACCTCTGATTGCAATAGTTTTCAATGACTAAAGGGTTAGAAGTTCAAATACTTTTCTTGTAAGATTATGTCACAATTACAAGTGACATAATCATTAATTTAATTTTAAAGCTCTCTTCAAAGTCTTTACATTAGATTTTGCTGCTGCTGCTGCTAAGTCGCTTCAGTCATGTCCGACTCTGTGTGACCCCATAGACGGCAGCCCACCAGGCTCCCCCGTCCCTGGGATTCTCCAGGCAAGAACACTGGAGTGGGTTGCTATTCCCTTCTCCAATGCAGGAAAGTGAAAAGTGAAAGTGAAGTCGCTCAGTCATGTCCGACTCTTAGCAACCCCATGGACTGCACCCTACCAGGCTTCTCCCTCCATGGATTTTCCAAGCAAGAGTACTAGAGTGGGTTGCCATTGCTTTCTCTGTACATTTTGCTAGAGAGTCTTATTTATCCCATAGTCAACTACTGTAAAAAAAAAAAAACAAAAAACCTCACTGGGAAATATTTTTTCAATCTTAAATAGGTTAGGATTAAATCTGAATACAGGAGTTATTTGATAGTCTAAATGAATAGTGGAGTTGATTGTTTCAAGGTACTATCTATAACTGAAAATGGAGGCTGATAATAATGCTGAAACAATTTTAATAAAAGTTCTTCTACTTGTAATTCTTTAGCGGGATATTTTCCCTTACCATACATTTGTTATCTCTTTGGGATACCGGTCAGACAAGTTCTAAACAGGATACCCACATTTAACCACATATAATTAGATCTTATACACTGTAAGAGATTTGTTGGATACCAAGCCACTTAGCAAGCATGTGGTTAGCCAAGCTGAATCATTGAAGATACTGTTGGTAACCACTGGGCCATTGTGGTCTGGGGATGGTTATTTTGGCTTTGGCTCTCCATTCCTAATCTCTTGGAGAAGTGTTTACCTTCTCTGTTTACACTTCTAGCTCTACACCAATTTGTGGCTTGCATTTTAGATTTCAGTGTCTTCTGGAAATCGGTAGGTTTATCGTTTTCAAGATTTGCATTGAGAGTCTGTGTTTTATTGCCAATTAGATAGGTTTCTTAAACTACAGTCTAAAGGGAAGAAAAAAATTCTAAAAACATTAACCATAATAAATAGGTTTTATAAAAGTTTTAAATTCCACTATAGTTAATCAGTGTGAACAAGACATTTAGGCTGTAAATAGCATTTTAAAGTAAACAGAGCTTTATACAAAGTGACAGTTAGAATTACATTTTCTGCTTCTGAGTGTGAGAAAATTAATGTACCAAAAAAGTGCCTACTATTTAAAGATGTCTTGCTCCAGACATATTTAACAACTGAGATTTGCAGTGGGTAGACCACTGAAGTATCTCGTCATTAAATTATGCACCATACATTAGAAACAGATGTACTCCTGGAAGTCTTGCATGACAACATTGTTTTGCAATTTCCCAATTAAGACATTGCTGAAACTGAAAATGGAACTGAACTAACAGGTCAGCTATCTTACTTTAATAATGGAGGAGAGCAGTTGGTTTTGAGAAGGCCTGGTGGCTTTCCTTGGCAGTTTGATATAAAATTGAAATGCTAATTCTTTACTTTGTTTTCCTCTAAAAGCTAAGGAATTGATGAAATTACTCATTTTAAATATTGCTTGAGTTTACAGTATTTAGATTTTAATAGGCCAATGTCACAACTACTTTAGTATATTGAGTCACAAAACAAATCTTACAAATCAAGTGGAAAAAAAAACCTGGGAAAAATGTTACAGTCATTCTTTCTAATCCATGGAAAAACAGCTATGTATCTCTCTGGAAATAAATTGTATAGAACAATATTTAAAGGAAAGCGAAATTTCATTGAAGTGTAATTATTTGGAGGGACTTGGACAAAATCAAAAGATAAGAATGGAGGGTTGTACTTCCCTGGTGGCTCAGTGGTAAAGAATCCACATGCCAATACAGGAAACACAGGTTCAATGTCTAGTCTGGGAAGATCCCATATGCCACAGCTCAGTTAAGTCCATGAGCCACAACTATTGAGCTTGTGCTCTAGAGCACAGATGCTGCACCTACTGAAGCCTGAGTGTCCAGAGCCCATGTTCTACAACAAGAGAAGCTACCACAATAAGAACCCTGCACACCACAATGAGAGAAAAGCAGTGAAGACCCAGCACAGCCATATATAAATAAATAGTGAGATGTTCCCAAAAATTTTTTTAAAAAAGGTTATTATCCAGCACTAAAAGGTAAAAATGAAAATCATTGACTGGTTCTATTCTAGGAAGTATTTTTGAAAAGAATAGATATTAACTATAAAAATCTATCAATTTATATTCCAATGTGTGATATATTTTCCATGGAAATTAATTTAGGAAAAAATTTCAAATTCAGGTCATATAGGTCAGAATTCTTTCTTTTAAACTTAACTGGCCTCAAAAGTGTTGTAATTACAACTTATAAAAGAGTCATAGTTTGCTAGACGAATAAAATTGAGATCAGTTTTAGAAATTTTATTTTATAAAATGTTATACATTGGAGGCTTCTGTTTGAAGCGTCGTAAAATTGACAAACCAAATATTTTACAGAACTAGGGGGATAAAGGCTGCAAATTGCCTTTATCTGTGGTTGCCATTCTCAAATATGAAACAAGAACAGTAATTTTTCCCAATTTTTTAAAACTGTAGGCCACATATTTTTTGACCACCATCTATTTATTCGCATATATATTTCTTCACTAAAAACGTTTTGTTTCAAAAAGTAAATCTACAGTTGTTCTATATCCACAGTTGTGTCTAGATACACACATTTTTATTCCAACAGGATAAACATTCCAATGAGATAAACATTTTCACTAAAAGTTTGAGACACTTCAAAGTGGCCACAAATGGCTGATTCTTCCTTAGTTACTGCCTTATTGTAAATCTTTGAACAAAAAAGAATTTCTTCATTCATTTCTCATTCCTTACAAATACAGGTTAGAATAGTGTAACCCTAGGGAAAATAGCCCCAATTTATATTTTTCTAACCTTAACTTTGAAATAATGTCCATTTTTTAAATTATTTTTTATTTTTTTTAATTTTAGTTTTTTATTTTTTAAATTTTAAAATCTTTAAATGAACCATTCAGTTAGTTTTTGGTTTATAGTTTGTAGTTGTCTCAATTTGTTTGGATGACTGCAAGTTCATTAGTTAAAGATACTGTTATACATGTAGTGAGGTTTTACGGGGATGGGAAAAATGCATAATGTTATGAAAGACAGACACATGTTCAAAATGTTGCCATTTGTTTTACATGAATTAGAAAATGATGACACAGCTCTGTTTTGAAATCATGTCTTCATGAATTATTTTATAAATGATATAGTTGAAATAAACCCTCACCACATTTCCCCCTGTGATCTTTAAATCCAGGCATATATTTAGGAAAGCTAAATCCTTAAGTTTAAAAGTTATGTATACTTCATGCACCAAAAAGAAATTCTAAGGCTTTTTTCCCCTCTCTTTTGGCTCCCTAAATATTTTGAGTAGTTTATGTTTCTTTGTAATAGAGAGGGTTCTAAGTCCATTTTTTTCGGGGGGGGGGGGATGCGTGGGTAGAAACTGGGAATTGTGCTTTGCTAAGTGCAAACAATATCAAAAACTAAAGTATCTTCTGAATTTGGATCAGCCCCCTAAGTCAATGAGATTCAGTAGCTTCTTATATTGGCAAACTATGTTCCCATCTACCAAAGATGAAAAATGGGCCAACAAGTAGCTTAAGGATTTTTTGCCAGATATTTACATATAAATCAAAGGTGATGTCTCCTTAAATTGTACTTAATATAGGAAACAGTCTGTTTGATTTCAAACTTAAGTGGTATTTGATGCAGTCATTGCCTGTTCATGATTAAAATCTTACAGAAAGCCCACCAATGATGAGCAATCTAATATTTGTGGTCTCAATTGTAAACTGTGCCAATTTCATGAAAATCATATTATCATAGTTGGATCCAGGCTAACCACATAGAGCTCTTTCTCTATCCATAATTACATAATTAGATTATTTTTATCTTAAAGCATACTTTAAGGAACATTTTCTCTATGGTATATTATTAAAGAACCATGCCTTCTTAAAGCCTCTTTGTAAGCCAAGAAACCCACATGTTACACATTATAGGGGAAAAAAATAGTTTTCATGAGATTTCTGCCCAGCTTTGAATCAAGGTTCAGGAACTGTATTATAGTCTGCCAGTGATATTTTGGGAGTGAAGAGAATACAGTTGCAGAGCAAACTTTACTAAAATAATTGATGAGACAAGATATTGGATGTTAAAAAAATGCTATTACTGAGAGCATTACTGCTCTTTCTCAAGAGATAGACTTGGATTTGAGATAAGATTTTAAAACTATATTCTCTATATAGAAACTGCATCTGCTATCATAGCCTGAGGGGAGGAGTCAGTCTTGATCTTCAATAAGTCTATTTTGTTTTAATGTTTGGTTATTAATATATACAGTATCTTTCATCCTCATTCTCAGTTTTATATAAGCCAAAGAGAGTGTAAATTCATCAGTACTACACAAACCAGGCATGCAGAGTTTGGCAACTGACTGAATTCTGGTAAATCGCTTATATTTCTCTAGAAATGTCGGTTTGCAGATCTCATGCTTGATATGCTAGAAATGAGTGACAAAGGTATGACTCAAGGTAAGGACGCAATGCCTAGGGAAATAGAAATACGTGAGATGATAACCCCACTCAACCAAACGGACCATGTTAGTTAGGTAGTAAATGTTTTTATTTCATTTATTTTCTATAGATTTATAAATGAAAATAAAAAAACAAAAAAAAAAAAAACAAAGAGCTTAAGAAAGAAGGCTACTCTGAATCAAATATGGAAGAATGTCCATTTCAAGTCTTAGCTGAATCAGAGTCTGAAATTTCTTCTTATTATTTTTTTTTAATTACAGAATGCTGCCTTATGCAAAAGTGCAGTAAACCCTTGGACAGGAGAGTTATTTGTCCTCCCATCTTCCCTGTATCAAAACCCATTTACAACACAAATAAGAGTAAGTTATTAAACTTGTCCTTAATTCTGTCTACAGTGATACACCTCTTTGAGATTTCTCACAAAGCTTTTCTCCAGGTTGGGATTCTACTCTGAGGAATTATAACAGGAGTAAGTTTCAGTTTCCTATATCTAAAGTGTCAGGAAGCATTTAACAGGAGGCTTCCTGTGTGCTGTTTTGGATCTGTCAGGAATCCTCCATTCCTTATTAATTCCTGAATATTCATGAATTGAGAAGAGAGGCAAGCCTCTTCCGGGGCTAAGGGATCCAGGCATTTCCTTCATTAGTTTTTCTCTATGGTGATAAGTACCCTCTTCCTTCTTGTCAACCATATGGTAAAAGTGATTATTTACAACTCTCTCTCTCTCTCTTTAATATGGATCACCTATGTTTCATAAATCTGGAATTTTAATCTTTATCTTTGCTGAAAATAACTACAGTATATATGCCCACACCATGTTGATTAAAACACCTTTGCTCCATCAGAGCTCTGGTCCCCGTGTCTTTCTTTCTCTTTCTTTCTCTCTCTCTCTCAGGCTATTTCTTTGGAGTGCAGAGGCCCTCTGAGTTCACTTTCCTGACTGGGTTTCTAAGACCCTCTTGAGAAGGCGCTCTGCACCTTCACCTCAGTGAGAGGGTGCCTGAGGCCTCCGTGAACAGAGCAAGCCCCATGCCAGGGGCTTTATTGGCTTTCTGTGTAAACCAAGGAATATCAGCCTCTTTTCCCTCCTTTACTTTCTTATCGTAGACTCCAGATCACCAGGTTCCGGTCCATTAAGGGACCTCAACATAAAGTATAAGATCACTGTCGCATCATTGATACATTGGATATCAAATGATACATTGGATATCTTTTTGGATATCAATAGCCAATTGATACATTGGATATCTTTCCAACTGTATTGGAAATATATGGTTTCCTTCTACCTTTAGTAAATTTTCTTTCACTGGCTTTGTTATTTTTTCCATGATTCTGAAATTTGAGCATGAATCTTTGAGTACATGACAAAGAATCCAGGGCAAACTGGATTTGGTTACGTCACAATCCACTCCAGTATTCTTGCATGGAGAACTCTAGGGACACAGGAGCCTGGCAGGCTACAGTCCATGGGAACACAAAGAGTGGGACATGACTGTGTGACTAACCCTTTCACTTTTCAATCCAAGAAGGTCTGTGGGTTCATGATGCAAATTTGCCTATCTCCATTCTAACAATATAGACCAATGTATCAATCATTAAAGAAAAAAAAATAGTTCTCATCACTGAACTAAAATTATTAAAGACAATGTGTATCCGTTTTTAAATAGTTACTATGCATTAAAGTTTTGGGTGATTTTGTGTGTTTGACATAGTTACACAATAGGGAGGGGGAAGTGTTGATTTAATGATACTTCTCCTCAGTTGTTTTGTATATTGTTGTTGTTGTTTAATCACTCAGTTGTGTTGACCCTTTGCGACCCCATGGACTGTAGCCCACCAGGTTCCTCTGTACATGGGATTTCCCAGACGAGAGTACTGGAGTGGGTTGCCATTTCCTTCTCCAGGGAATCTTCCTGACCCAGGGATCAAATATCCATCTCCTGCACTGGCAGGTGGATTCTTTACCACTGAGCCACCAGGGAAGCCCTGTTTTGTATATAGTAAATGAAAAGGCAAAAAGATAGGACATTGAAAGATAAACTCCCCAGGTCGCTAGGTACCCAATATGCTACTGGTGATCAGTGGAGATATAACTCCAGAAAGAATGAAGGGATGCAGCCAAAGAGAAAACAACACCCAACTGTGGATGGGACTGGTGATAGAAGGAAGGATCAACGCTGTAAAGAGCAATATTGGAACCTGGAATATTAGGTCCATGAATCAAGGCAAATTGGAAGTCGTCAAACAGGAGATGGCAAGAGTGAATATCGAGACTTTAGGAATCAGTGAACTAAAATGGACTGGAATGGGTGAATTTAACTCAGATGACCATTTTATCTACTACTGTGGGCAAGAATCCCTGAGAAGAAATGGAGTAGCCATCACAGTCAACTAAAGAGTCTGAAAAGCAGTACTTGGATGAAATCTCAAAAACGACAGAATGATCTCTGTTTGTTTCCAAGGCAAACCATTCAATATAATGGTAATCCAAGTCTATGCCCTGACTACTAACACTGAAGAAGCTGAAGTTGAATGGTTCTATTAAGACCTACAAGACCTTCTAGAATTAACACCCCAAAAAGATGTCCTTTAATTATAGGGGACTGGAATGCAGAAGTAGGAAGTCAAGAAACACCTGGAGTAACAGGCAAATTTGGCCTTGGAGTACAGAATGAACCAGGGCAAAGGCTAATAGAGTTCTGCCAAGAGAATGCACTGGTTATAACAAACACCTTCCAACAACACAAGAGAAGATTCTACACATGGACATCACCAGATGGTCAACAGTGAAATCAGATTGATTATATTCTTTGCAGCCAAAGATGGAGAAGCTCTATACAGTCAGCAAAAGGAAGACTGGGAGCTGACTGTGGCCCCAATCATGAACTCCTTATTGCCAAATTCAGACTGAAATTGAAGAAAGTGGAGAAAACCACTAGACCATTCAGGTATGACCTAAATCTAATCCCTTATGACTATAAAGTGGAAGTGAGAAATAGATTTAAGGGACTAGATCTAACAGACAGAATGCCTGATGAACTATGGACAGAGGTTTGTGACACTGTACAAGAGACAGGATTCAAGACCATCCCCAAGAAAAAGAAATGCAAAAAAGCAAAATGGCTGCCTGAATAGGCCTTACAAATAGCTGTGAAAAGAAGAGAAGCAAAAAGCAGAGGAGAAAAGGAAAGATATCCCCATTTGAATGCAGAGTTCCAAAGAATAGCAAGGAGAGATAAGAAAGCCTCAATCAGTGATCAGTGCAAAGAAATAGAGGAAAACAATAGAATGGGAAAGACTAGAGATCTCTTCAAGAAAATTAGAGATACCAAGGGGAAATTTCATGTAAAGATGGGCTCAATAAAGGACAGAAATGGTATGGACCTAACCGAAGCAGAAGATATTAAGAAGAGGTGGCAAGAATACACAGAAGAACTATACAAAAATGATCTTGACGACCGTATAATCACAATGATGTGATCACTCACATAGAGCCAGACATCCTGGAATTTGAAGTCAACTGGGACTTAGGAAGCATCACTATGAACAAAGCTAGTGGAAGTGATGGAATTCCACTCGAGCTCTTTCAAATCCTGGAAGATGATGCTATTAAAATGCTGCAGTCAATATGCCTGCAAATTTGGAAGACTCAGCAGTGGCCACAGGACTGGAAAAGGTCAGTTTTCATTCCAATCCCAAAGAAAGGCAATGCCAAAGAATGCTCAAATTAACATACAATTGCCCTCATCTCACACGCTAGTAAAGTAATGCTCAAAATTTTCCAAGCCAGACTTCAGCAATACATGAACCGTGAACTTCCAGATGTTCAAGCTGGTTTTAGATAAGGCAGAGGAACAAGAGATCAAATTGCCAATATCCACTGCATCATCAAAAAAGGAAGTGAGTTCCAGAAAAACATCTATTTCTGTTATTGATTATGCCAAAGCCTCTGATTGTGTGGATCACAACAAACTGTGGAAAATTCTGAGAGATGGGAATACCAGACCACATGACCTGCCTCTTGAGAAACCTTTATGCGGGTCAGGAAGCAACAGTTAGACCTTGACATTGAACAACAGATTGGTTCCAAATAGGAAAAGGAGTACATCAAGGCTGTATATTGTCACCCTGCTTACTTAACTTATATGCAGAGTATATCATGAGAAACACTGGGCTGGAGGAAGTGCATGCTGGAATCAAGATTGCTGGGAGAAATACCAATAACCTCAGATATGCACATGACACTACCCTTATGGCAGAAAGTAAAGAAGAACTAAAGACCCTCTTGATGACAGTGAAAGAGGAGAGTGAAAAAGTTAGCTTAAAGCTCAACATTCAGAAAAGATCATGGCATCTGATCCTGTCACTTCATGGCAGATAGATGGGGAAACAGTGAATACAGTGGCTGACTTTATTTTTCTTGGCTGCAAAATCACTGCAGATGGTGATTGCAGCCATGAAATTAAAAGACGCTTACTCCTTGATAGAAAAGTTATGACCAACCTAGACAGCATATTAAAAAGCAGAGACATTACTTTGTCCACAAAGTGTGTCTAGTCAAGGCTATAGTTTTTCCAGTGGTCACGTATGGATGTGAGAGTTGGACTATAAAGAAAGCTGAGCGCTGAATATTTGATGCTTTTTAACTGTGGTGTTGGAGAAGATTCTTGAGAGTCCCTTGGACTGCAAGGAGATCCAACCAGTCCATTCTAAAGGAGATCAGTCCTGGGTGTTCATTGTTAGGACCTATTTGAAGCTGAAACTCCAATACTTTGGCCAACTGATGTGAAGAGTTGACTCATTTGAAAAGACCCTGGTGCTGGGAAAGATTGAGGGCAGGAGGAGAAGGGGACGACAGTGGATGAGATGGTTGGATGGCATCACCGACTCGATGGACATGGGTTTGGGTGGACTCTGGGAGTTGGAGATGGACAGGGAGGCCTGGTGTTCTGTAGTTCATGGAGTCACAAAGAGTTACACGATTAAGCTGCTGAACTGAACTGAAATAATAGATTTTAAAAACCCTGAAATACTTTGAAACTTACACATATATATTTTTTATAATGGAGTAAGAAGTAGTTATGTAATTTACTTCTAATTTTATAATTTTCTGTGTATAGTAATTGTTCAAATATGGATAATTTACATTTTTTTTTCCTGTTTTTCCTCATAGCATTGCATCAGAAAGCATAATGAATAGTACCTTTGCTTTACTTTCAGGGAAAAGGGGTGATTTAGCTTATTCCATAAACTCAAGCAAAAATGAGATATTCCAAAATAGATAACAGATAAATTTCTGTCTTATAAAGGAAAGAAAGATGTGTATGTGTTGTGTATGTGTATATACATATATATTTCCAGGATTCTCCACTTTGTAAAGTAAAACAAAGTGAATTGTTTTAATGGCTGGTTCATAGTTAACTCTGTAGTTCTTTTACCATGTATCAAGCTTATAAAATAGATTAATACTGGATACTTATTTTTAAACTTTCATCACTAACCACAAATATTTGATATTAGGACAATGAATATAAATCATTTGAAAGCAATAATTATCTTTATTGGCTATTAACTATTATAGTTTCAGTTCCCAAGTATTATTTTCTTAAATTGATAGTATTGTAATACATCTAGATGTTTGTTGTGAATGAACCCAGAGGCATCTTTGTAGGTCCACTTTGGTTGGTGATATGTGTAGAGCTTTCCTGTTGCTGGTCCCAAATCTGGCATTATTTCTGTCATTTTATTTGGATTAAATCCAAACATTTTAGAAGACTGAAGTAAATTATTAGTGTTCTCTATTTCCATAAAAGAGCCACGGCAGCCAAGCCAGCATAAACAGGCTATAACAGTACTGGCCAGTTTAAAGGCTCATTAACAAACACCAGTAGTAGCACTATAATTTCCAACCTTCTATCACTCAAATATGAAACAACAGACATTGAAGACACCAGAGAAGAGACTATGTCATACCGCAGACTGTAGTTGATCAGCTTTTTACTTATCATTATAAACTTCCAAAATATAAGTTAAGTTCTAGCTGTCTTGCTAATTTTCAGATTTAATTGTGCCCCCAAAATGATGACAGTAATTTAGTTGTTCTTTTTTGTGCTTCCTTTCCCATTTGTCTCCTCTGGCAAACACTTACTTTCTGATCATTTACCCTCCTTAACAAATCTCCTTGTTTAATTGTTTAAAATGCTCTATACAGTTTTAAGTGAGTTTGGAGCCTCCGTGTTTACTTAACTTGTTCACAGTGTGATGGTGGAAAGATGTCGAAGAAACAAAAATGACAGCGGTATCCTAGAATTTAGGTATTGTTTCTGCTTTCTCTTCTGGGCAGAAAAGAAGCCATAGCCACAGGTAAGCTGAGCTCCACCTTACAAAAACACCTCGTTGTAACTTGTGTACAAGAAAAAGCTAAAAGTTAAAGTGACAAATTGGGAAAAATTATTCACAAAACCCTGTAGATTAATAATATTTATTATTCATCTCCTAGAAATTTGTGAATGTTTTCCTAGTTTTATTAGTAACATTAATAATTTCTCTACAAAGGACTTTTAACCTTTCAAGTGGCAATTAAAAGCTCTTAAGAAGTGAAAATTGATTAAAATCTATAAAAAAATTATAGAGGAAGAAAAACAAACATAAACATAGGAATGACTTTTCACTCTTATCTACGCCTTCATTTGTAATAATAGTACAAAAAGAACAGCACACACTTTTCACTCATCCTCTTAGCAATGAAAATTGAGTAATAGTATTTGGTACTGTTGAGGCTGGAATGAGACCAAAAAAGTAAGTGTGGATGGTGCTCAGGGCCAATGGGATATTTATGCACTCTCTCTTTTGATTTTCAGCTGCAGGGAACTAGACATTGTAAAACTCCAGTGAGATAGTCATGTTTATTAAACAGTTGTTTAAAGTATAAATATGTATAATATTTTTGATATGTATTTGATATGTGCTGTGATAATTTTAAAAGTGAATCAACTCTTACATTCTAGTGTGAGGAAACAATCACATGTTTAGACAAAAACTTAACTACTAAGTTGATTCATAACATAATACCATATAGTAATGGAAAGTCAGATATAATCTAGATAGCCAAAAGTATGGCTTAAAAGAACCTGACCATCTTTATGATGGCAAGTCACACAAACAGTGAAAGAGAATATCAGGGAATATTTATTAACACGAGAAAACATCTATATTGTGTTGGTTGTTAAAATCAGAGGCAAAATTATTTATAATATAAGCATGATTTTGTCAAAAGATATGTATTATGTGATTATACACATATTCATGTAATTATATAAAAATATATTTTATTTTTATATATTATATTTAAGGCCAAAAGGAAATGATGGTCTCTATCACCGCTTATATTCATCCACTCAAACTGTTAAAATACCTTAGACTGCGTGGATTAAACAACAGAAATATATTTCTCACAGTTCTGGAGGCTGGAAGTCTGAGATGAGGGTACTGGAAGGGTAGGTTTCTGGTGAGAAGTCTCTCTGGCTTGCAGATGGCTACTTTCTCACTGTGTTTTCACATGGAGGAAAGAGAGAGCTCTTCTTATAAGGACACTAATTCCATCATGAAGGGTCTTACCCCATCCCCCATCATCTCATCCTAACCTAATTTCCCGCCTGTGTCCATACGTTCAGATATCATCATCATGGTATTTAGGGCTTTAATGTATGAATTTGAGGGATACACATACAGTGTAACTTAACACTTCACAGATAACTTATAATTTCTTCTTAAACAAACTAGTTAATCATATTCCATAGAGTCTAAATAGGCTAATTTTTATATTAAACAGTATTAAAAACAGTTGAAATATTAAGATTCTAAATGGCGTGATGATGAACCTGGTTTCATTGTAAAATTTTGAGCATTTCACAAAGCTTCCCTTGATCACCTCTCTCATATTCAGTAGCTCTTTGAGATCAAAATGACAATCACTAGGAATCCTGTTTCTTAGTTATGCACATTAATACTTCAAATAAGAGTCATAATTTAATCAGGGTGCACAGTTGCTACTGGGGCAAAATTGGGAAATGAATATTTTTAGATTCTTAATGTTATATACACTATAGCAGTCCAGCTATGTTTCCAGTAAGATATCTTGGAACATAATCCACAACAAAGACAGATGAGGCTTTTCCTTCAAATGTTAATTACTCAAGTAAGAAAGTGCCAATGAGAAAACAGTGCCAAATACAGGTATCACATGGGGACAAGAATGAACCTGCCAGGAACCCCTTCTTAAAACTTTACAGCCCAGTTATATTTTTCCTAATGTATGGGAAACGAAACCACGAAGAAAAAGAATAAGGAAGAAAGAGAAGGAGAGAAAGGAAGGAAAGAAGGAAGAAAATGAGAAAGGAAGAAAGGGAAGGAAAGAAAGAAAGACAGGAGGAAGGAGAGAAAAGAGAAAACAAGTGACATGAGGTTTAGCCCACAATTCAAAAGTTAATCCTATTAGGGGAAGAACTATATAAGCCAAATTTCACTGGTTAAAAATTTCACTTAATTAATTACAAAATTGTATGAGAAGATGCTTTGGACTTACTTAGCTTTCTTGTTGACTTCCCTTTCACTTTTCACTTTCATGCATTGGAGAAGGAAATGGCAACCCACTCCAGCGTTCTTGCCTGGAGAATCCCAGGGACGGGGGAGCCTGGTGGGGTCGCACAGAGTCGGACACGACTGAGGTGACTTAGCAGTAGCAGCAGCTTTCTTGTTTGTTTTTGTTGGTGTAATAAACATCCTTTGGAAAGAGAATGTACATTTGGAGCCCTGTATACCTCCACCCTCTCCAGTATACTCTACCTACTTCTGCCTCTTAGGAGGCAGAAGCTATTGGTGCTGAAGTGATGGTAGCACACTCAGGGCAGACAGTATCCTTTAAAGACCACAGCCTGCTGGAAAGCAGAGTTGCTGCAAAAAGCAAGCTGCTAGTAGCTATATCAAAACACTTTTCTTCTTTTTCTCCCTACTTTGGTCACCGTGGGAAACACTTTAAAAAAATCAACTCTATTGAAATGTAATTTACATAAAATAAATATTACTGTTTTACGCGTATAGCTTGGTGAATTTTGACAGATGTGATCATCCAGATAGCTACTGGCACAAACAAGGTGTTATTTCCTTCACTCCAAAACTTTCCCTCATACTCCGTCCCAGTTATCTTTCCTCTCTCCAACACCATTCTGTTACTCTGAATTAGATTTGTCTCTTAGGAACTTTCATATAAATAGACTGGACTGTTTTGTGTTTAGCTTTTTGTAATTAGAATGTTTTCAAAATTCATTCATACTGTTGGATATATCTCTAGTTTATTCCTTTATATTGTAGTAGATATAGTTTTACCACTCTTTCCTGTATAGTCAATACATTTTCTATTTTTTTGTCTAGTCTTACTGCTCAAGGCCTTTAGTCAAATAAGTAATAAGAACATCCTTGCCTTATCCCCAATTTCAGGGGGAAATCATTAATTCTTTCAACAATTACTTTTCCTGTATATTAAGATCTTTTGCACAGAAAAGCATGCATATGTAGTTCTTAAATCCTATTTTTTCTTATTGTATACTAAGGAGAGTCTTTTGCACTTTGCTTTTTATCACTTACTAATTTATTATGTTCAATATCAAAATAGTTAAATATTGGTATAAGAGCTCCAATAACATCCTTTTTTTTCTAGTTCCTAGAGAAAATCCTTCCCGTTCGTGATTTTGTTCCAGTCGTCTGATTTACTCCTGATTGTGGCTTGTGTTGTCTTGCTTCTTGGCGTGCTTAGTACTTTTATGCTGGAGTCATGTCGGCACTGGTGTTTTCCTTGAAAGAGTGCTGTCCTTTCATCTGGCAGGCAGTTTAAGCTACTTGCAGATCTGCTTGATCTCTTTTAGGCCTCTTGTTAAGCTTTGTTATGATTGGCCTAGAGTAGGCTTCATTCCAGATAGAGTTTAGCTCTGCTACTAATGCATGACCCCGTGGGCTATCACCAGGGACCCTCAGTGGCCTGCTCAAATGTCTTTCTACTTTCTCTGAATTCTGGGATTGTTCAGCTTACAAGTTACTGACTATCCTTTGTTCAGCCTCATGAACTTGAACTCTATACATACACTGATTAGTTCTCAGCAAAAGTGCAAGGGTACCCCAAGCATGTTTCTGAAGCTTTTTCTCTTTGTACTTCTTTGTCTGGAACTTTACTGTGCAATCTCAGTATGCTCCTCCACGGTTTCTATATCCTCAACTCAGTAAGACTTTGAGGATTTGCTTGGACTCCCTCTTCCTGTGCCCATGATTCAAAAAATGCAACCAAGCAGAAAATGGGTCCTCATAGGCTAATCTTGTTTCCTTTCTCTCAAGGTTCCCTGTTTCTTCTGTCTATTGTACAATGACTGAAAACAATTGATGCATATATCTTGTTCAGCTAAGTTTTTACCTCACAAAAGCAACTTTGGTTTCAATTTTTACATCAGGCTTGAAGGCTGAAGTTTGCCCTTTCTGAGTCATTGATAATCAGATTATAAGCAGCACCCACTAGCCAGTATGCCACCTTTGTGCATCGTGGGATCAGTTGTCCATTCTTTAAGACACTTAGTTACCATTCACCAACTGTGGCAATAAATAAAATGCCAATCTCTGATGACTGTGATGTGAATAGTGCTTTGTTGGCTGTGAGATGTTTAACCTAAACCTACACAAGTAATGAATTTTGACTCTGGAAGGATTCTAGAAAGAGAGAGGAATTATTGATGCCACATCCTGAGAATGCATTATGGAATTTTACTTGCAGAATAAAATGGGCACTGTGATCTTACATTTTTGTTAGAGGCTATGATGACTTGACAGAATTCTTTTTTTTCATTATTTATTTATTTTTATTTTACTTTATAATACTGTATTGATTTTGCCATACATTGATATGAATCTGCCACAGGTGTACATGAGTTCCCAATCCTGAACATCCCTCCCACCTCTCTCCCCATATCATCTCTCTGGGTCATCCCAATATACCAGCCCCAAGCATCCTGTATCCTGTATCGAACCTAGACTGGCAATTCGTTTCTTACATGATAGTATACATGTTTCAATGCCATTCTCTCAAATCATCCCACCCTCTCCCTCTCCCACAGAGTCCAAAAGTCTGTTCTATACATCTGTGTCTCTTTTGCTGTCTTGCATACAAAGTCTACAAGCAATAAATGCTGGAGAGGGTGTGGAGAAAAAGGAACCCTCTTACACTGTTGGTGGGAATGCAAACTAGTACAGCCACTATGGAAAACAGTGTGGCGA
Organism: Ovis aries; assembly: GCF_016772045.2. NCBI lineage: Eukaryota > Metazoa > Chordata > Mammalia > Artiodactyla > Bovidae > Ovis > Ovis aries. The sequence continues at coordinate 56,080,391 of NC_056055.1, forward strand.
TTCCTTAAAAAACTGGAAATTGAACTGCCATATGACCCAGCAATCCCACTCCTGGGCATACACACTGAGGAAACTAGAATTGAAAGAGACACGTGTACCCCAATGTTCATCGCAGCACAGTTTATAATAGCTAGGACATGAAAGTAACCTAGATGTCCATCAGCAGATGAATCGATAAGAAAGCTGTGGTACATATACACAATGGAGTATTACTCAGCCGTTAAAAAGAATACATTTGAATCCGTTCTAATGAGATGGATGAAACTGGAGCCTATTATATGTAGTGAAGTAAGCCAGAAAGAAAAACACCAATATAGTATACTAAGACATATATATGGAATTTAGAAAGATGGTAATGAAAGAATCCTTAAAACAGATTAGAAACATCTTGACTACTAAAAGAAATAGATATATAGGTCAAGAAGTATGCTGCTGCTGCTGTTAAGACGCTTCAGTCGTGTCCGACTCTGTGCAACCCCATAGATGGCAGCCCACCAGGCTCCACTGTCCTTGGGATTCTCCAGGCAAGAACACTGGAGTGGGTTGCCATTTCCTTCTCCAATGCATGAAAGTGAAAAGTGAAAGGGAAGGCACTCAGTTGTGTCTGACTTCGCAACCCCATGGACTGCAGCCCACCAGGCTCCTCCATCCATGGGGTTTTCCAGGCAAGAGTACTGGAGTGGGGTGCCATCACCTTCTCTGCAAGAAGTATGAGAAGCTAATAAATATAAACTTTGAGAGGAACATTGTGAGAAACCAGTCAAATGGTTGGATGCTGGAAACTAAACTGCAGAGTGTGATGCAGTGAAGACATTAGGGATTCTCAGGATGTATATAATTGCACATACACACACACACACACATACATATACACACACATACTATATATATATATATATATATATATATATATATATCTGCTACACAGAAAGATTATGTATATTAATATTATGTATGAGCCTATAGAATCACACATAATAGTTACTCCTTGAGTCATTTTTATTTAGGAGAAATCAATTTAAATAAGCAAGAGAAAAACTGCCTTAACTGGGAACAAAAGGCAAAAAATAGATCTGAAACTGTGGAGAACCTGTCTCTCTTGATGCTCTTGGTGGTTGACAAGTGAGCTATGGGATTGAGACCTTTTCTAAACCCACTAGCAGACTAAATAATTCTCTGTCCTTAGCATCTTCTTGATTTACTGCCTAGGCATTTATATTATGGAAGTTCTCTAACTTCATCCAACAGTTTATTGACCATCTAATAGCCATTATGATATATAGTGCCATGAGAAATAAGACAAATAAAATTTGATCTTTGTCTTTGAGCATTTTATAGTATTGCAGGAGGGATAGACAAAAGAGAAGTAATTTCAGTGGAAGTGATAGCTCTCCAAAATGAACCACATATGGAAGATGAAATTTTAAGGGGTATTAGTTGTACAGAAGCATCCTCCCAAATCATTATAATCTATAGACCTCTTTCACTGCATATATGTCTCCATGCAACTACATGTATATATTTATATGCTCATTTAGAGCACAGTGTTTGTGAATCTTTGTAAATAATTAACATAAAACACATTAAAGTTTTTGCTTCAAATCATATATTGTCTATCATCAAAGGTAGATATTTATTTTGCTCTGACAAGTACAATTTCAGTAATTACTGTGTTTCATGTAACACTATCGTATCCATCAGGCTATATCTGGTGAGAATAATACAGTTGCAATTGTGTGAGAGTTTATATCATCGACTGCTATCTTTTGGGCTTCCCTGGTGGCTCAGAAAGTAAAGAATCTACCTGCAGTGTGGGAGATCCAGATTGGATCTCTGGGTCAGAAAGATCCCATAGAAGGGAATGGCTACCCACTTGCTAGTGGTAAAGAAACTGCCTGCCAATGCAGGAGACGTTTAAGAGACATGGGTTCGATTCTTGGGTCAGGTAGATCCCCTGGAGAAGGGAATGGCAACCCACTCCAGTATTCTTGCCTAGAGAATCCCATGGGCAGAGGAGCCTGGCAGGCTACAGTATGTGGGGTCACAAAGAGTCAGACATGACTGAAGTGACTTACCATGCATGCACACTGCTTGTTTTTGCAATGGAACTCATTGAGTTTGCTACATTTCCAATGAAATTTAGCAGACAGATTGCTAAGCTGAATGAAGAGTACTGAGATCCAGTGCAATACCTGATCCTAAGGATTTCCAAATGGATCACACCCATGATTCCAATGAGCAGCCAAACTGATGTCCTACTAGAAAAGATGAGGCAGTACTTAACACTGAGCAACAGAAAGGCAGACCTTGTGGCATATTATCAGTGGGGAAATCTCAGAGCTGTGTTAAAGCATAATTTACTAAAAGGATAGTTTGCCCATTGTATTAGTTCTATTGTTGCTGGAACAAATTACTACACTCTTGGTGTCTCAAAACAACCACTGTATTATCTTACAGTTCCAAAGTTCAGACATCTGAAATAGTCTTGTGTGGTTAAACCCAAAATCTCTACAGGGATTTCTGAAGACTCTAGGGAAGTGTTTAGTTCCTTGCCTTTTCCGGCTTCCAGAGCCTTTCTTGGCTCAAGTCTCTTTCTAACTTCAAAGTCAGCAATCTCATCATTCTGACCTTGGCTTTGGTTGTCATATTTTCTTCTCCTCTTGCTCTCTTCTGCTTGTGTTGTTTCACTTATAAGGATCTTTGGAATTACACCAGAGTCCACCTGGATAGTCTTCCCATCTCAATGACATCTGGAAAATTTCTTCTGCCATGAAACCATCATAGTCTCAGGGCCAGGACTGAGCTTGTGTACTTCTTTAATGGGCCATGATTATGCCTACCACACCTAGGCTTTCATTGTTGTTGTTGTTTTTATTTCACCATGTTATTAATTTTGATAGGTTATATTAGTTAGCTGATAATATTTTAAAAATTAACTATGAGTTGCTGATTTAAATTAGGCATAGGAAGCGCTCTGATATTCAAGGTAAATTTAACTAATTGTAGAAAATCTCTTTGAGATGATACAATAACTTTTCATGTTGAATCTGTTAATAGAAATGCTTGGAAGCAAGGAGGCCTTGCATATTTAAAATATTTGATTTATATTTCTGTAAAAGAAGATGTCCAGTGTCTGTAAACCATCTTGCTCTCTCTGTACTCCTGGTGCAGTGTCTATCCATTGGTTATTGCTGAGCATGGGTACCACAGAGTACTTGGTCAAAAGCTCCTTGTTGCTCTATTATAGAACTTAATTGATTCTGGGTTATACTGGTGGCTGAGCAGAGAATCAAGTTTTCTAGGGACACATATTTTGCCTCTGAGAGTAGATTTTGAAAAAAAGAAAAAAAAAGGCTAAGCTACATCCTATCTATTAAATATCTCCCAGGCATCAGAAAATGTATTTGTCAGTAACCATTTGGCTGGGAGGGATTGGAGGCAGGAGGAGAAGGGGACAATAGAGGATGAGATGGCTGGATGGCATCACTAACTTGATGGACGTGAGTCTGAGTGAACTCTGGGAGCTGGTGATGGACAGGCAGGCCTGGCGTGCTGCGATACATGGGGTCGCAAAGAGTCGGTCATGACTGAGTGACTGAACTGAACTGAACTGAACTGATTTTACCTAACTGCCAGGGGCAATATTTAAGGCAAATAGTCTAGGGCCCTGGTTTTTGTTGCAAAATTTGTTGCAAAATTCCTATTTACCCTGGATCCTCCCATACCTCTTACAAGCAGTCCCTCAGAGCTGAGAGGCTGTCTTCTGGGTTTAAGTCCTCAGAAATTCCTTCAAATAAAACATAATTCTAAAAAAACAAAAACAAAACAACAAACAAAAACAGTCTGTGTGTGTTTTTCCTTTGCTGAAGCATTTCTGCCAGTGTAGTGTCCTCTTTTGATTTTGAACAGAAACCGAGTCCCTTGAGTCCACTGTTAGCAAGGGTCTTGTTTCTCCTTTGCTTCCCTCAGCACTGACTTGGATATTGGAGAAGGATGTGCGTGTTGTGTGCTGTGCCGAGATGCTCACATCACTGGATGGGATGAGACTTAGTGGTAGTGGGTGTTAGCTATATTGAGTACATGTTCTTGATGACTGACTCATATTTCCTGTTAATTATTACATTACGGTGTCATCTCATTAAGTAGAAGGAGCTTTAATTTTTGTTTTCTGGGAGGAATCCTAAAATCTGATTATATTATTATAAAATTTTATTATATTAAATAATTTATACAGATACATTTATTTTTAATCTTCAAAAGTTATTGAAAGTCTGCTTACTCCAGGAGTCTTTATGCTTATTAATATGTGATTAATGTGTGATTCAACCATTTAATAAATACTGCTTATTTCTATTTGTATAGGGTCTAGAAGAGGCATCTTATGAATGAAAATAATAAAAATACAGTTTGAAAATGATACATACCCTAGATAATTTTTAAATTTTGTCTTTCACTTTATATCAGCAGAAATATAAAGTAGTTTGGTAGCAGTGAGTTAAATGGTTATATACATACTCCTTGGAAGGAAAGTTATAACCAACTTAGCATATTAAAAAGCAGAAACATTACTTTGTCAACAAAGGTCCGTCTAGTCAAGGCTATCGTTTTTCCAGTAGTCATGTATGGATGTGAGAGTTGGACTATAAAGAAAGCTGAGCACAGAAGAATTGATGCTTTTGAACTGTGGTGTTGGAGAAGACTCTTGAGAGTCTCTTGGACTGTGAGGAGATCCAACCAGTCTATCCTAAAGGAGATCAGTCCTGAGTGTTCATTAGAGGGACTGATGCTGGTGCTGAAACTCCAATACTTTGGCCACCTGATGTGATGAGCTGACTCATTGGAAAAGACCCTGATGCTGGGAAAGATTGAGGGCAGGAGGAGAAGGGGACGAGAGAGGATGAGATGGTTGGATGGCATCACTGACTCAATGTACATGAGTTTGGGTAGACTCTGGGAGTTGGTAATGGACAGGGAGGCCTGGCGTGCTGTGATTCACGGGGTCACAAAGAGTAGGACACAACTAAGTGACTGAACTGAAAGACTACTTCATGTAAAAAATTGGAAATTTCTGAAACTTCCTTATCTTGTTAACTTTATTGCTGGTTTTAAAGGTGCTTTAATGATGTTAAGAATATAATGAAATGTTCAATCTAATGAAATGTCCTGTCTATTTGATGTGCACCCATCAGATGCTGAATTTGATGAATGTCTCCCGAGAATGTCTCCGATGAGTGGATCCCAGATTATAATCCCTGGAACTTTTGATTATGCTTAGATGCATGGAAAAGGGATTTTGCAGATTCAGTTATGTTAAGGACATTGAGATGGGGAGATTATCCTAGATTATCCAGGTAGAGTCAGTACACTCACAAGGGTCCTTAAAAATGGAAGGAATCAGAAGAGAATCAGAGGGAAGGATGACTGTGGAGGAAAGCTTGAATTGATGTGGTTTAAGAAGGGCTCAATTTTCTTTTGCTCATTTAAAGATGTAGAAAGAGGCCATGTGCCAAGGAATGTGGGCAGTTTCTAAAATCTGGAAAAGGCAAGGATATGGATTATTCTCTACAGAGTCCAGAAAAAAATGCAGCCTTGTGGACATCAATCTCATAAGGGACTTTTTCACCTCTGACTTTCAGAATTATAAGATAATAGGGATTTGTTATAGGAGCAATGCACATGAACCAGAGTATATTAGAATTATTACTATTGGTTTACCTGCTAGGAGCAGGTAAAATCATCTGTAGTTAAAAGTGAATTATAGAACCATCAGTTTGTTCCAAGAGGAAAAAAGGAAGAACTCTAAAAATTATTAGCTTTAACTTAAAAAAAAATTAAAAGAATTAAGATATTCATGCAAGCCAAGTTTTGAAGCCAACTTAAATTTAGAAAGTTATGATTTAAAAAAATATTTAATAGTTGATTTACTCTGTTGTGTTAATTTCTCTTCTGTACAGCAAAGTGACTCGATTATCCAATATATTCTTTTTCATATTTTTTCCATTATGGCTTATGTACAGGGTATTGAATATAGTTCCATGTGCTATATAGTAGGACATTGTTTATCCATCCTATATATACTAGTTTGCACCTACTAATTCCAATTAATTCTTAGTCTTTGGGAGCTTGCCCCTCCCTTGGCCATCAGTTTGTTCTCTATTATCTGGGTGTCTTTTTGGTCTTGTAAGGAAGTTCATTTGTGTCATACTTCAGATTCCACATATAAGTGTTGTTATATGGTATTTGTCATTCTCTTTCTGGCTTATTTTGCTTAGTGTGATGATCTCTGGTTTTTTCCAAGTTGCTGCAAATGGCATTATTTCAATTTTGATGGCTAAGTAAATATTGCATTGTATATATTTACCACATTTTCTTTATCCATTCATCTGTTGATAGACATTTAGGTTGTTTCCATGATTTGGCTATTTTAAATAGTGCTGCTATGGACGTAGGGGCACATGTATCTTTTCAAATTACAGTTTTGTCTGGGTAAATGCCCAGGAGTGGGATTGCTGGATCATATGACAATTTTATTTTTACTACTATTTTTATTTTAACTATTTTACTGCTTTCTACAGTGTCTGCACCAGTGTACATTCCCATCAACAGTGTAGGAGGGCTCCCTTTTCTCCATTCCTTCTACAGGGGGCTTCCCTGGTGGCTCAGATGGTAAAGAATCTGCATGCAATGCAGGAGACCTGGGTTCAATCCCTGGATCAGGAAGATCTAGAGAAGGAAATGGCAACCCACTCCAGTATTCTCTCCTGGAGAATTCCATGGACAGAAGAGCCTGGGGAGTTATAGTCCATGGGGTCACAAAGAGTTGGACAGGACTGAAGAACTCCTTATTGCCAAATTCAGACTTAAGTTGAAGAAAGTGGGGAAAACCACTAGACCATTCAGGTATGACTTATATCAACTTCCTTATGATTATACAGTGGAAGTGAGAAATAATTTAAAAGACTAGATCTGATAGACAGAGTGCCTGATGAACTATGGACAGAGGTTCCTGACATTATACAGGAGAAAGGGATCAAGACCATCTCCAAGGAAAAAAAATGCAAAAAAGCAAAATGGGTGTCTGAGGAAGACTTACAAATACCTGTCAAAAGAAAAAAGTGAAAAGAAAAGAAAGATATCCCCATTTGAATGCAGAGTTCCAAAGAAGAGCAAGGAGAAATAAGAAAGCCTTCCTCAGTGATCAGTGCAAAGAAATAGAGGAAAACAATAGAATGGGAAAGACTAGAGATCTCTTAAGGAAAATTAGAGATACCAAGGGAAATTTTCATGCAAAGATGGGCACAATAAAGGACAGAAATGGTATGGACCTAATAGAAGCAGAAGACACTAAGAAGAAGTGGCAAGAATGCACAGAAAAACTACACAAAAAAGATCCTCACAACCCAGATAATCATGATGGTGCGATCACTCACCTAGAGCCAGACATCCTGGAATGCAAAGTCAAGTGGGCCTTAGGAAGCATCACTACGAACAAAGCTAGCGGAGGTGATGGAATTCCAGTTGAGCTATTTCAAATCCTGAAAGATGATGCTGTGAAAGTGTGGCACTCAATATGCCAGCAAATTTGGAAAACTCAGCAGTGGCCACAGGACTGGAAAAGGTCAGTTTTCATTCCAATCCCAAAGAAAGGCAATGCCAAAGAATGCTCAAAGTACTGCACAACTGCACTCATCTCACATGCTAGTAAAGTAATGTTCAAAATTCTCCAAGCCAGGCTTCAGCAATACGTGAACCATGAACTTTCAGATGTTCAGGCTGGTTTTAGAAAAGGCAGAGGAACCAGAGATCAAATTGCAAACATCTGCTGGCGAGAGAGTTCCAGAAAAACATCTATTTCTGCTTTATTGACTATGCCAAAGCCTTGATGTGTAGATCACAATAAACTGGAAAATTCTGAAGGAGATGGGAATACCAGACCACCTGACTGGCCTCTTGACCTCACTGGCCTCTTAAGAAATCTGTATGCAGGTCAGGAAGCAACAGTTAGAACCAGACATGGAACAACAGGCTGGTTCCAAATAGGAAAAGGAGTATGCCAAGGCTATATATTGCCACCCTGCTTATTTAACTTATATGCAGAGTACATCATGAGAAACGCTGGGCTGGATGAAGCACAAGCTGGAAGCAAGATTGCTGCGAGAAGTATCAATAACCTCAGATATGCAGATGACAACACCCTTATGGCAGAAAGTGAAGAGGAACTAAAAAGCCTCTTGAAGAAAATGAAAGAAGAGAGTGAAAAAGTTGGCTTGAAGCTCAACATTCAGAAAACGAAGATAATGGCCTCTGGTCCCATCACTTCATGGCAAATAGATGGGGAAACAGTGGAAACAGTGACAGATTTTGTTTTTTGGGGGTTCAAAATCACTGCAGATGGTGATTGCAACCATGAAATGAAAAGACACTTTCTCCTTGGAAGGAATGTTATGACCAAACTAGACAGCATTTAAAAAGCAGATACATATGTGTGTGGATTTATCTCTGGGCTTTCTATTTTGTTCCATTGATCTATGTGTCTGTCTTTGTGCCAGTACCATACTGTCTTGATGACTGTGGCTTTGTAGTAGAGCCTGAAGTCAGGCAAGTTGATTCCTCCAGTTCCATTCTTCTTTCTCAAGATTGCTTTGGCTATTCGAGGTTTTTTGTATTTCCATACAAATCTTGAAATTATTTGTTCTAGTTCTGTGAAAAATGTGGCTGGTAGCTTGATAGGGATTGCACTGAATTTGTAAATTGCTTTGGGTAGTATACTCATTTTCACTATATTGATTCTTCCAACACCTTATCTTTGACAAAGGAGGCAAGAATATACAATGGAGTAAAGACAATCTCTTTAACAAGTGGTGCTGGGAAAACTGGTCAACCACTTGTAAAAGAATGAAACTAGATCACTTTCTAACACCGCACACAAAAATAAACTCAAAATGGATTAAAGATCTAAATGTAAGATCAGAAACTATAAAACTCCTAGAGGAGAACATAGGCAAAACACTCTCCGACATAAATCACAGCAGGATCCTCTATGATCCACCTCCCAGAATTCTGGAAATAAAAGCAAAAATAAACAAATGGGATCTAATTAAAATTAAAAGCTTCTGCACAACAAAGGAAAATATAAGCAAGGTGAAAAGACAGCCTTCTGAATGGGAGAAAATAATAGCAAATGAAGCAACTGACAAACAACTAATCTCAAAAATATACAAGCAACTTCTGCAGCTCAATTCCAGAAAAATAAACGACCCAATCAAAAAATGGGCCAAAGAACTAAATAGACATTTCTCCAAAGAAGACATACGGATGGCTAACAAACACATGAAAAGATGCTCAACATCACTCATTATTAGAGAAATGCAAATCAAAACCACAGTGAGGTACCACTTCACACCAGTCAGAATGGCTGCGATCCAAAAATCTGCAAGCAATAAATGCTGGAGAGGGTGTGGAGAAAAGGGAACCCTCCTACACTGTTGGTGGGAATGCAAACTAGTACAGCCACTATGGAGAACAGTGTGGACATTCCTTAAAAAATTGCAAATAGAGCTGCCTTATGACCCAGCAATCCCACTGCTGGGCATACACACCGAGGAAACCACACTTGAAAGAAACACATGTACCCCAATGTTCATCGCAGCACTGTTTATAATAGCCAGGACATGGAAACAACCTAGATGTCCATCAGCAGATGAATGGATAAGAAAGCAGTGGTACATATACACAATGGAGTATTACTCAGCCGTTAAAAGAATTCATTTGAATCAGTTCTGATGAGACGGATGAAACTGGAGCCGATTATACAGAGTGAAGTAAGCCAGAAAGAAAAACACCAATACAGTATACTAACACATGTATATGGAATTTAGGAAGATGGCAATGACGACCCTGTATGCAAGACAGGAAAAAAGACACAGATGTGTATAGCGGACTTTTGGACTCAGAGGGAGAGGGAGAGGGTGGGATGATTTGGGAGAATGGCATTCTAACATGTGTACTATCATGTAAGAATTGAATCGCCAGTCTATGTCTGACGCAGGATACAGCATGCTTGGGGCTGGTGCATGGGGATGACCCAGAGAGATGTTATGGGGAGGGAGGTGGGAGGGGGGGTTCATGTTTGGGAATGCATGTAAGAATTAAAGATTTTAAAATTTAAAAAATAAAAAACTAAAAAAAAAAAAAAAAGCAGATACATTACTTTGCCAGCAAAGGTCTTTCTTGTCAAGGCTATGGTTTTTCCAGTAGTCATATATGGATGTGAGAGTTGAACTATAAAAAAAGTTGAACACAGAAGAATTGCAGCTTTTGAACTGTGGTGTTGGAAAAGACTCCTAAGAGTGCAATGGACTGCAAGGAGATCCAACCAGTCCATCCTAAAGGAGATCAGCCCTGAGTGTTCATTTGAAGGACTGATGTTGAAGGTGAAACTCCAATACTTTGGCCACTTGATGCGAAGAGCTGACTCATTTGAAAAGACCCTGATGCTGGGGAAAGATTGAAGGCGGGAGGAGAAGGGCACAACAGAGGATGAGTTGGCTGGATGGCATCATCGACTCAATGGATTTGAGTTTGGGTAAACTCCGGGAGTTGGTGATGGACGGGGAGGCCTGGCATGCTGCAGACCATGTGGTCACAGAGTCAAACACGACTGAGCAACTGACCTGAACTGAACTGAACAACTCTTTCAGAATTTTTAACAATGGCCATTCTACTGGTGTGAAGTGGTATCTCATTGTAGTTTTGATTTGCATTTCTCTAATAATTAGTGATGACGAGCCTATTGGCCAAATGTGTTTGTTCTTTGGAGAAATTTCTATTAGGGTTTCTGCCCATTTTCCTATTGGGTTGTTTATTCAATTTAATTTTGTTGTTGTTGTTGTTATTGAATTGTAAATACTGTTTGTATTTTTTATAAATTAAGCCCTTGTTTTCTTTTTTTTTTTTTAAGTCCTTGTTGGTTGCATCATTTGCAAATACTTTCTCCCAGTCTTCAGGTTGTCTTTTTGTTTTTGCTGTGCAAAAGCTTGTAAATTTGATTAGGTCCCATTTGTTTATTTTTGCTTTTATTTTTATTGCTTTGGGTGACTGACCTAAGAAAACATTGGTATATTTTATGGCAGAGAATGTTTTACCTTTGTTCTCTTCTACAATTTTTAAAATTATGTCTTGTCTTGTTTTTGAGTCTTTAAGGCATTTTGAGTGTATTTTTGTGTGTGGTGTGAGTGTGCATTCTAACTTCATTGATTTACACGCAGCTGTCCAACTTTCCCAAACTTCTTGCTGAAGAGACTGTCTTTCCTCCTTTGTATATTCTTGCCTCCTTTGTTGAAGATTAAGCCCATAGGTGTCTGCACTTATTTCTGGTCTCTCTATTCTGTATAGGGTATATAAGTCCATAGGTGTCTGAACTTATTTCTGGTCCCTATTTTGTTCCATTGATCCTTATGGCTCTTTTTGTGCCATACCATGGTGTTTTGATTACTATTGCTTTGTAGTATTGTCTGAAGTCTCAGAGTTATGCTCCCTGTTTTGTTATTTTCCCTCATGATTGCTTTGGCAATTCTGGGCCTTTCATGGTTCCATTGCTGGCTTCCCTGGTGGCTCAGATGGTAAAGCATTTGCCTGTAATATGGGCTCAATCCCTGGGTTGGAAGATCTCCTGGAGAAGGAAATGGCAACCCACTCCAGTATTTTTACCTATATAATCCCATGGACAGAGAACCCTGGTAGGTTGTAGTCCATGGGGTCGCAAAGAGTTGGACACAACTGAGCAACTTCACACAGTTCCATATAAATTTTAGGGTTATTTATTCTGGTTCTGTGAGAAATATCAGGGGTAATTTGATAGGGATCTCATTAAGTCTATAGATTACTTTGAGTAGTACGGCCATTTTTAACAATATAATTGTTTTAATCCAAGAGTATGGGATATCTAAAAAGCATGAATTTTTAAGAGCATGAAAATATTTTGAAATTTCAAGTTTCTTACACATGAATTGTTTCTTACAAATGGGACTTTATACTCTTAATATTAATAGTCATGACCTAATCTGCACACAGGCTTCCCTTGTAGCTCAGTCGGTAAAGAATCCGCCTGCAGTGCAAGAATCCTGGGTTCGATACCTGGGTCGGGAAGATCCTCTGGAGAAGGAAATGGCAACACATTCCAGTATTCTTGCCTGGGAAATTCATGGACAGAAGAGCCTGGTGGGCTGCAGTCCATGGGGTCACAAAGAATCGGGCACAACTGGATGACTAACACTTAAACTTAATCTGCACACACAGTTTTGCAAACTGACATTTCCAACTTTTAAATAAATCAAAGGTGGTCAATGAAATTTCTTGGACAATAAACCACATTTTGTGTGTATATGTGTGTGTGTATAAATATAATCAGCCTGGTATATATTCATTCTGCATGTGCCCTTTAAATTGTGTTGATTTCAGAAACATTTTTTTTTTTTTGAATTGGGAAATAAAACACTTTAATAGCCACAATAAACTTTGTTAGAAATGTACATGTTGCCAAAATAATAATAATAAAATTAAAAAAAATAAAAGAGAGGAAGAGAGAGAACAGCTTGATGGCCAGGTTAGATTATATAAATGTTCAACAAGGACAGGAAAGGAAACCTTCCAAACGCTGGGTCAGAATAGTCAGGGCCCCGTGAGGCTTGCCCCTTCCAGCCTCTGGGCCCCGGGGCTGTGTCTCCCCCCACAAACAGGATGAGCAAGTATGGCAAGGCCCACACAAAGCTGCCTCTCCTCATGGATAGAACACCCAGGGATGGGCATATAAACAAAGCTCATAAGAAATGTACAAATATAAAAAGCTACAAACATTAATAAATTACAGCATCACAAAACACAGAAACACTTCACAAGGTGCTAGTAAAGTAACTGTACCCCCACCCCCTTTGTCAACAAGAAGGAAAGAAAGAGCTGGTATTCAAGTTGAAGATTCCTCTCCAAATGTGTCTGAAATAGATCTTGTGTGTACGTATGCTTCTGTAAAGACAGATATAAGGCTGCACAGACATCACTTGTTTTTCAGGCAATACCTTAGTTCCTAAAAGAAAAAATAATAATAATAACCATAATAATACAAAGAAAGAAGGAAAAGCATCGGAAACTCAACTGTTCATCATACTCGGCAAAAAACTCGTATAAATGTTAATGAAGGACTCTATAGAAAGAAATTCCTAAAGATACTTTTACTCTTATAAAAAAGAAGTTATTTAAAAAGCTATTTACATGCTACATTCTATGAAAAATATGCTTCAGGAAATACATCTAAAATTAAAATACAGGATTGCCTGAGAAACAAATCCAGCCCCTCCATGTCAATGGGCAGACACGTGGTCCAGGAGCCACCCGTGCACTCGACACCAAATGTCAGCACGTGACAAGATAGAAGTGCCTGGCCCCCAAGTCCTGGGGCCCCCCGGCCACCACCTGCCCCACCAGGCATATGGTGGAGTGCTTTGGCTGGGAAGTGCTTCTCGGAGTATAGATGGTCAGGCTGGATGAGGCCCACCCACGTGGCTTAGCCTGGGCCCCTGGGATGCCACACTGTGGCTGGGCCTGAGCCCTTCCCCGGGGACCCCATGATGGCTCCAGTTCACCCCCACTGACACACTGACCCTGCTGCCAGCCCCAGCCGGCCCCAAGAAATGCCCCAGACATTCAGGGCACAATACCCACCATCCGGCCCACCACCCACTATCTGGAGAGCACAGAGACTTCTCTCCTAACCGGACCAAACACTCTCTGGACTTGTCTGAGAGAGAAACATTTTTGAAGATACTTTGTGAGAATGAAAATTACAGCAAGGCCTGTTGTCTGATTCATTGGTCAGCTTGTATGTGTCAGTTATATGCTTTACATATATATATATGTAAAGAATTAATAGAAAACTTGATTTTTAGTACAGTACAGTAGTTCCCAGTACACAGTAAATAAAAATTTAAAAATGGCCTTCCAAATACATAGATAGCACTCATGGTCTGAATCTCCTTTTACCCTCTCCTACTGATAAGAAATACTTAGCTTTCAAAAGTCTCCACTATCATAACTCTGTAATTTAATTTCCCACATAGGATCATCGAAAAAGTAAGAGAGTTACAGAAAAACATCTATTTCTGCTGTATTGACTATGCCAAAGCCTGTGACTGTGTGGATCACAATAAACTGTGGAAAATTCTGAAAGAGATGGGAACACCAGACCACCTGACTTGCCTCTTGAGAAACCTATATGCAGGTCAGGAAGCAACAGTTAGAACTGGACATGTAACAACAGATTGGTTCCAAATAGGAAAAGGAGTACGGCAAGGCTGTATGTTGTCATCCTGCTTATTTAACTTCTATGCAGAGTACATCTTGGGAAATGCTGGGCTGGAAGAAGCATAAGCTGGAATCAAGATTGCTGGGAGAAATATCAATAACCTCAGATATGCAGATGACAACACCCTTATGGCAGAAAGTGAAGAGGAACTAAAAAGCCTCTTGATGAAAATGAAAGAGGAGAGTGAAAAAGTTGACTTAAAGCTCAACATTCAGAAGACGAAGATCATGGCATCTGGTCCCATCACTTCATGGGAAATAGATGGGGAAACAGTGGAAACAGTGCTAGACTTTATTTTTCTGGGCTCCAAAATCATTGCAGATGGTGACTGCAGCCATGAAATTAAAAGACACTTACTGCTTTTCGGCCGGAACCGCCATCTTCCAGTGATTCGCCAAGATGACCAACACAAAGGGAAAGAGGCAGGGCACCCGCTACATGTTCTCCAGGCCTTTCAGAAAACATGGAGTTGTTCCTTTGGCCACATACATGCGAATCTACATTAAGGGTGCTATTGTAGATATCAAGGGAATGGGTACTGTTCAAAAAGGAATGCCCCACAAATGTTACCATGGCAAAACTGGGAGAGTCTACAATGTTACTCAGCATGCTGTTGGCATCATTGTAAACAAACAAGTTAAGGGCAAGATTCTTGCCAAGAGAATTAATGTGCGTATTGAGCATATTAGGCACTCTAAGAGCCGAGATAGCTTCCTGAAACGTGTGAAGGAAAATGATCAGAAAAAGAAGGAAGCCAAAGAGAAAGGGACTTGGGTTCAGATGAAGCGCCAGCCTGCTCCACCTAGAGAAGCACACTTTGTGAGGACCAATGGAAAGGAACCCGAACTGTTGGAGCCCATCCCCTATGAATTCACGGCCTGATGGGTGTGAAAATAAAGACCTGGACTGTAAAAAAAATAAAATAAAATAAAAGACACTTACTCCTTGGAAGAAAAGTTATGACCAACCTGAATAGCATCTTGAAAAGCAGAGACATTACTTTGCCAGCAAAGGTCCATCTAGTCAATGCTATGGTTTTTCCTGTGGTCATGTATTGATGTGAGAGTTGGACTGTGAAGAAGGCTGAGCACCGAAGAATTGATGCTTTTGAACTGTGGTGTTGGAGAAGACTCTTGAGAGTCCCTTGGACTGCAAGGAGATCCAACCAGTCCATTCTGAAGATCAGCCCTGGGTGTTCTTTGGAAGAAATGATGCTAAAGCTGAAACTCTAGTACTTTGGCCACCTCATGCGAAGAGTTGACTCACTGGAAAAGACTCTGAAGCTGGGAGGGATTTGGGGCAGGAGGAGAAGGGGACGACCGAGGATGAGATGGCTGGACGGCATCACTGACTCGATGGACATGAGTCTGAGTGAACTCCGGGAGTTGGTGATGGACACGGAGGCCTGACGTGCTGCGATTCATGGGTCACAAAGTGTCAGACACGACTGAGCGACTGAACTGAACTGAAGGGACAATACATATATACTACAGGGATAGAAAACCAGGAAGTTGGTTTTCATATTTGAAAATATTTATCATATTCAAGGTGTTCTAAGTATCTTCAAAGTCATGTTGAATGCAGACTTTATGTTTTCATTTAATTCTTTACCCTTCTTGTGCTTTCTAGTTGTTCATCTACTTCAAGGGTCATTGGCATAAGATAGATCATAATGCTAAATAATTGATAACTTGAGGGCTTAATCATGACCTGATGAGGGTCTTTTTTCATTCAGATTTGGTCCATTTCAGTCTCAGGTGGTTCCTATTGCACAATCACTCTTACCTGCACATATTTTAGAGTGAGCAACTATATTTGAATTCACTAGCTGTTCTGAAGCAATAACTTATGTCATCCACTCAGTCTATCATTATAATGACAGAATTGGAAAGCAAAGAGATTGACTCTTCATTTCATAAATTTAGTGTCTGTGCAAAGAGAGTAAGGGGAATTGTGCCTACTTGTACTACCCTATCCATTTCATGAAAAAAGCAGTAAAAGATCAAGCATTTCAGTTCTTCCAGTCAAAAATTCGGTTCTTTTCATTAAGATCATGGTTATATTGCAAATATTTTAATAAATCTAGTAGGAGAGATTGTTTTTCTAGAGCACAGAAAGAAAAGAATGGTATATTGTCTCTAGTATTGCCTCATATTGTCTCATCTCCTGCTGAGTTCATAATGAAGAAAAATTCTAAAACTTTCATCATAATCATATTAATTCCCAGAAACATATCATATATCTGTATCTATATATCTGCCTACTATCTACTTATTTTCGTATTTCAACCTTACTCTCAGAGAAAATTGAAGTCTCAAGTGACACGTCCATCATAAAAAATATTAAAGGTTGGCCAGTCAGCCAACACATATTTATTTCAAACCCTCTAGGCAGTCATGAGCGATGATTTAAAAAAGAAAAAAAAAATGGCCCATATCGTAAAGTTGCTTAAAAAAAAAAATTAACTGAGCTAATAAGATTTCTACTCAGAGACTAATTAATTGCTATAGTGCAAAAAACTGCAATAGGTATAACAGGAATTCATGGTAGATATCTTGGTGGGCCAAGGGAATGTTTTCTCAGCGGTCTTGATAGATTTAAATAAAATGGTAAAGGGGAAAGTATTTCATAAAAGAGAAAAGAATAGGAGTGAAAGTATAAAATAAAAATGGGCATGGCATGAATAATTAGCATGACGATAACTTCTGAATAATATGAGATAATTTTAGAGAAGAATGAGAGAATAAAGAGTCTTCACTTTGATATTAGAGACAGATAAGTTTCAGTAGATGAGAAGGGTTTATCAATAATTATTGAAAATCGGTTATCAAGGGGAAGAATTGCCCAATCTCTTGATATCACATCATGGCATTATCACTGTACCATGTGATTAAGAAACAGTGTTCTTTATTCCAGTAAGCAAAGACGACACAAACTGTGCAATTTTACACACACTCAAAGCATCAGGGAGCTTGTGGTCATAAATTCCCTCTATGACTGCATATCTTATGGAGAGTTAGAAATCTCTTGAGATTTAGAAATCCAGTGTTCTTTTTGAATTCAAATATTTATACTGAAAATCACAATTTGCACAAACATTGTATGAGAGGGAGAAGATGGGGAGAGAGCTTTTCCAAGAAGACAGCTTTTAGTAATGGAGAAAAGAGTCATGTATCTAAAGTTTATACTCCATTTCAAGCTTTTAAGGAGGCATTTACCATGCAATATCTCACTTAATCCATGTTAAAAAAAAAATAGACAGCAGTCTCTTACAGTGCATCTGTGAGGGACATGTCAGGGAAATAGAAAGCACTTTAGATACTTCAACAGACAGAATTGAACCTAGGCAGTCGATATATATGTGTTGTTCAGCTGAATGAGAAGAAAGGGAAGATGGGAGGAACCCAGGAAGCATCCATCCCTAAGGCTGGGGAAATAAAGGGAAGAAGTTAATGAGACTATCAGAACACAGAAGCTCAAATAATGGGTGCTGAGGAGTTGGGACTTGGACTTTAGAGGATTTGCTGCCTTGATGATACTGGTGTGACCCTGAGCCTCATTCTGTAAGTACCAATAGGAGATAAAAACTGGAGCCAACAGTTTGGGCTGAGAGAAGAGTCAGAGAGTTGCGAGCAAAAAGTAAGAAGGAAGGTTTTTCCTCTGCTCTGCCCCTTCTTCTGGATCATCTAATAGGAAGCCAGCTGGCAGTGAAGACATGTAGTTGGCAGAGCCCCAGCTCCAGCCATACAAGCAGAATATAGAGAAGTGAATTAGGAGCTGAAGACATAGCATACTAACCAGCACAAGCATTTTCCTCAAAATCTGTGTGATAGAACAATTTAGCTACATTTCTAGAGTCATACAATCAATGCAGAGCACAATTAAAATCTGATCTCCAGCTTGTCCCATCACAGCCTGTCCATTCAATGCTTCCTTCTCTTAGAGCAGTTGGCCTTGATGTTTAGGCTGCAGAGCCTTTTGAGGTGCTGGAGAATAGTTCAGCCCTGGCTTTGAGACTGAGTCAGAAACACAGAGATTTGCTCACCTCCTCTGGGATTCATCTCCCACATCTGGAGTGGGACTTACTCATAAAACACTTAACATTCTATATAAAATGGTCCTAAGTACCACATATAAAAATAATTTTCAAGAGTAATGTCTTACTTCTAAGCAAGTGCTCTGGCTATAATACGTATGTAACACTAGAAGAACAGGCTGGTGTATTTTTATTCTGTTTGTGTGAGTCCCTAAGTGCAGCTAAAGAACTTGAATTTGCCAATGGTCTTAAAATGTAAGAGCAGACAAGTTTTACCTAAGTTGCTTTTTTTGTATGAAATACAACTTCAGATAACTTGAAACACCCTCATTGGCGAAATGTTAATGAGTGGTCTTGGCATCTAAGAATCGTTCTTAAAATTCTCCCACTCTTCAAGATTCTTTTTTCCTAAGTGCTATTCTTGAATAGAAAATGGAAAATTCATAGTATCCGAAAGGTTAGATTACTACTTGATCACCCTTATTATGATACCTCTAAGAGAAACAGCAAGTGGTTTAACAATTGCCCATTTATAAATGTGAATGTTGAAAAGA
This sequence comes from Ovis aries, assembly GCF_016772045.2. NCBI lineage: Eukaryota > Metazoa > Chordata > Mammalia > Artiodactyla > Bovidae > Ovis > Ovis aries. The sequence goes on from NC_056055.1 coordinate 56,099,337, forward strand.
AAACACAGAGGTAGGATTTCAAGTCATAGGGAAAATTTTCATAAGCAATAACATTAGTCAAAATGTGTTTGTCTTCACAGTAGGTGGAAATGTGTGTGGTAGGACATTTGAGACAAGAATGTGTATTCAAGCCACGTACATTGGACATTTTCAGGCAAAAGAAAAAACAGCTATAAATCAGGTTGAATATTTACTATTTTAATGTCACTAGAAAGCAATTTCTCAGAAGTTATCCCAGTTGCTGCTATACAGAATTTTTCTTCACTTTTTTTTTGTTGTTGTCAGAGTCAATGCCTTGATTTTCTCCGAGGAATAATATTTACACCAGGAAAATGCTTCTTCTCATCATCTTTCCAAAACCTCTAAGTACCAAAAGCTCTTTTAGAAGCTGTTTTCTTTTGGGATTCTCACTGAGTCACCTACTCATAGGAGGAAAACTACTTCAACACCAAAACCAAACAAAGCCAGTTGAGAAACATTGTGGCTGAATGGTTGGTCTTAGGTCTGGAAGATTGTGGTTAGTCCAGCAGAGCCACTGACTTGCACAGATGCCTGGATAAAGATACCTTTCTTTCCAGTATATTGTTGATCCAAAGGACCTTATGGTCCAAGAGCTCATACTTAAAAACTCCATGAGCCACAATATTGCTACTCAGTTTTCTTTTTTAACCACCCAGGGAGTGCAGTGCAGGTTTGTTAATTAGTATTTGCTACTTACTGCAAGATTCTAACAGGAAATAAATTCTGGATACAAACTGCCAAAAGTAAGGGTGTTCCCAATGAAGTTTTATATCAAATGGTTTCAAGTTCCTCTCTCTCTCTCTCTTTTTTTTTTTAAAGCTATGGATAAGTTTGCTCTGCTGGCACAGGCATTTAAAAACTATTATATAGTTTTTAAGCTATTTATATATATTATATATTTTAAACTATTATATAGATTATAATAGTAGAATCTATTATAATGTTACCTCACTAATTTATGTTTATTCTGTGTGGTTTGTTTTTGGACCTTGTACAGTTTTATGGCAAGTTCAAAATTAATTTTCTTATTCCCTGTACATAGTCCAAATTGCACATAGATCAGCTGAATGATGAGATGAATAGAATGAAGACCTTTTTATCTGAATCACAAAATCTTAAGAAAACAGACACTGTTTCAAAACAATGAAAAAAAGTTGAAGAAAATAAATTACTGAGCTGGATGTCTTTCACAGAAAATCTATCTCAAAACAGGATTTGTGACCTCAACATATTATATACCAATAAATAAATTTGAGGCAATTTGTATTTTTGTAGGGCTAGAAGAAAAATTACCACAAGATTATTTAATCATACACATACAAAGTGTTTGTATCCATATATGCTTCCACATGCCTGTAAGTATAAACACGCACACACAAACACATCAAATAACCTCCAGTTAGTTAATTATCATTATAAAACAAACACACCTAGTTATTACAGGAGTTGACATAGTTCTGGCCTCTTACAGTGTCAGCATTTCAATGTGCATAAGCCATGCCAAAGAAAGAAAAAGCTAAACACACACACACACACACCCCACACACCTCTGAGGTCATGGTTACCTTTTGATCAGGGCGTTTGCAAAATAGCCAAAGCCCTGAAGAAACCATGAAGTTTGAGAAACATTTGTAGGTTCTGACAAGCTTCCAAGCTTCCTGGTGGGAATACTTTGTGTTCTTTTCCATTCTGCTGGAGGAAAGCAGTGGTTTATGGACAATCTCCTAAGCAATTAGAATTCCATAATTCAAATTAATAACCCCATAAAATATTGCAGGTTATGTATTGAAATACTTGTTTTTTTTTTTAACTATAAGTAAAGTACTATTCTTATAGTGATTTTGAAATTGCTTGGAATTCATCCCAGTCTGGCTGAAAACAATTTTTTTAAGTTAAAGACATTTGAAATAAAAAAGATTGCATTTAATGAAGATTTTTTAAATTTACAATTAGATTTTAAGATTAGTGGGACATGAAAAATATTTGCTTTCACTGGTTTGCTTTACTGGGAAGTCAATGTTAAGGTCAAGTTTTTCTCAAGCTGACCTTTTCCAAGTAGGAAAGGGGGAAATGGGAGGAGGAGGCAGGAAGACAACTTCATTTTTTCATGTTCCTGTTATGCTTCATCACATTGTCTAGTGAAAGGAATGAGTAAATTAGGTTTTGGGTTTCATGCACTGGCTTATGTGTTTTTATATATCTTCCTGCTTTTAATTTAGTAGGGCAGTTCTTTCCATTAGAAGATGGGTCTCATTAAAAGAAATGTTATTATGGAACCGTGTGCATTAGGTTTAATTTTCACTCAATTTAAAAAGAATACTTGAGAGACTAGTGCATGGAAGCTCAAGAAAATGATTAGTTGGGGTTCCTTTTAAAGAGAGGAGCTGAATGTGTGAGAATTAGCGCCTCTGGGGCAAATAAAACAATCAAACAGTCAGAAATGGGGTTGTCAGCTTCGTGTAAATGACAGACTGCACTGCTCCATTTTCAGATCTCCTGCCTTTCTTTAATGACCATTCCCCTTTCTCTTGAGACAGCAGACAAGAATAGCTAGGGGTAGGGGGAGAAGTAAGGCTCTGGCCCAACGAGGGTAGGCCCCTAGAGGGATGCCTTCAGTATTTCTTATATTCTGGCACCAAGAACAAAGTCAGGTCTATGACTGAGGTGTGGAATCCTATTCCAGCTTGAGCCTTTACTTAGCACAAAGGTCCTTAAACTTCAGTGAGCATTAGAATCTCATGGAGGGCTTATAAAACATAGGTTGTCGGTCCAACCTCTAGAGCGTACAGTAGGTCTGGGAGTGGAGACAGAGAATTTGCTTTTTTTTTTTTTTAACAGTTTCTAGTGTGATGCTGTTCCTGGGACCACATTTTGAGGACTGACCCAGAACATGCTTATGAAGGACCAGCAGGCTCCAAATAGATTAAGTGCATATACACATGCAAATAAGAATAAATTAGGTTTTCCTTACAAATTAGTAAGGTTGTAATCACATCTGAGGACTGACTATAGTTTTCAGTGTTTAGTTTATTCTTGGTTGCAGAAAGAAGTATCCATACATAGTTAGATCTCCCCCATCCATTCTAGTGCCTCAACCTGGAAAGCTCTTTAGTTCTGCAAAGATATTTCTATTCTCAGTTGACATCATGGGAATGAGATTTATTGAAAGAGGCAGGAGGAGAGCCATACAGAGATGTAAATTGTCCAGAAATCTTATTAATGTGGTTTTTATTACTAGGAGGTTTTTTTTTTTTTTTCTCTCTTGCAGGTAACAGAAACTAACTCTGGATAATTTATGTGAAAAAATAAAGGGGGGGGGGGGGGGGGCGCTCTGCAGCTGTGAATGCAAGGATGAGTCCTAACCAATTGACTGGTGTCTTTACAAGAAGAGGAAACCTGGACACGGAGAAAGCTTCCAGGAAGCTGTGCACAGAGAAAGGTGGAGACACATCAAGAAAGCAGCCATCTGCAAACTAAGGAGAGAGGCCTCAGAAGAAACAAGTCTGCCTTCACCTGGGTCTTGGTTCTACCTTACAGAACTGTGAGGAAACAAATTTCTGTTGCTAAGCCACCCAGTCTTTGGTATTTTGTTTTGACACTTCTAGCAAACTAACACGTCATGTCAAGATGATGAAACCCAAAGCTTGATTATAATGTCCTCCCTTTTTTTTTCTAATTGACAAAAATCACTCTAAATTTATTTAAATAATTCCATCTTTTGAGCCCTTCATGAACATTCAGATCAACTGGTTGGCAAATTCCTAATACAGTCACTGAAATGCTGGAAGATAGCAGCTTTTTATTTAGGCTTAAAAACTTATTTAGACTTGAGCTTTTTGTATAGACTTAAGACAACTGGTCCTCCATAGATTAAAATATTTTCTATTAATTTGATAGTATATGCTATGATATTAAACCCTGATCATTTGTTTTTTTTCTTTGGGGGGTGGTGTTTCTCAAGTTTCCCCAAGACAAGGCACCAAATGGACTGCCCACATGTCACACAACAGAAAACATGTTGAAAGGCTAGCCACTGGATTCTGCTGATTCTGAATTTTCCACAGATTGTCATTTCTGTAGGTACATTTTCCTGATGGTTATTAATTTAATGTTTATTACAGGCTTTACATTTTAGTTCCTTCTTCTATCTCAGAATATTCATGGTTTGATGGTACCCTCGAAGTATACTTCTGTTTAATTAATCTCAGTCTTCCCTGTTAACCTCAAATTTCTCAAGCTATACCTCAGAGTATTTGCAACTTTGGGATGAATTTACTCCCTCTGTCTACAATCAGTGTCAAAAAATCAAACCCATGAGATGATTACATTATTCTCATCTGAGAGATGAAGAAATAGTTTACAGACAGATTAAGTAACTTGGCCAAATACCCATTTAGTAATCACTGAACTATGCTTTTTATGCTTTAAGCAAAACTGGGCTATATCCGCAATATTGTTCTTTAATGCATTGATGTCTGAATTCCAATATTCATTTAAAACTGGTATTGATTTTTCTAAACATCAACATCTCATTTCAAAACCACTGTTCACAGAAGAGACTGCCTAAAAGAGTACTGATCACTCCTGTGGTAGGCTTCATGGAAAAATGGAAAACACACATTTTGCAGATGCTTAAATAATGTTAAACTTCTCAAGACTTTCTGCAACATAGCCCTAAAATAAGAGGGAAAGAAGACCTTGCTGTTCTGGATGATTCAACAAAAATAATAGCTTTCATATTTATCATAATGATTCTTTCAGATATTACATTCTACTCAAATATATGTTTGTGCTAGTTTAAGTGTAAGTTACTTATATATTTATATGGCATTGCTTACACTTGAGAGAAATTGTTTTCCATGTTTCCCGGTTGTTGGATAATATACTGTTGCAATGACTTTATGACATTTAAAAATGAAGTGGATTAAGATGAGGGAGGTTCTGTGGCCCAGAAATACCTTCTGGTATTCCAGGAATGCATGTACACCTGTGGTGGATTCATGTCAATGTATGGCAAAACCAATACAATATTGTAAAGTAAAATAAAGTAAAAAGAAAAAAAAATGTATATATGGATAGATACCTGGACTCAAATTACATACCTATTCTTTTACTGGCTTATAAATTATGTTGTAATGATCAGTGAATAAAAATGCCCATAATGTTTCCAAAGAGAGTTTAAAATGATATACATACATACCATTGCTGGAAATTTTACGAGTTGTTTGTACATTTGAATCACGTGACAGGGCTGAAATTTCTCTGCTTCACTGGGCATTATCTTTTACCATCTCTGGCATATACTCATCAAAGGACTCTCTTCAGCAAAGAAAGATAAATGACAATGTTGTTCTTAACTTTAACAAAGACATTGTAAACATCATTACTTTTAATTGAGCTAAAGTGCTCAAATACCTCATCATCCCTACAGCAATTCTCCCATTTCACCTCTCAACATTCATTTTAACTGTAGTGATCTTGTCACGTGCAGCAACAACCTTGAGAGTGTCTTCTTATAGTTATTGATTGAACTATTTAGCCTTGAAAAAAGTATCTTCTAGATAAGCCAATTTTGTTAAACATCTTTTATCATTGAGAACAAAAAGAACTAATTCATCTTATCTGAAGGTTGACCCTTCACTAGATGTCTTCATTTCCCTTCTCTGTGAGGAAAATCATCACTGAAGCCAGGATCAGAAAGCACCAGCCCTCTCATTGCACATCTGGGCTGCAATTGTCCAGATTAAGCTGTAGTTCATCTATATGGTAAGTTTTCAAAGTCCTTTCCTGTTTTTTTTAAAAAATGATACTCAAATCAGTGGCCTGTGTTTTTTTTGTTTGTTTGTTTGTTTTTTAACTAAAAGTTTCCATTTTTACCACCCCATTGAACACACAAAGGAAATCAGGAGGCGTATTGTTTAAGGAGAGTGTCCCTGGTGAATGCTGCAGTGGCTGCTGGGTCTATTCACGTTAAGTGATGTCCTTGATGCAGGTTACCACTACCCAGGTTTGATATGGGCACCTTTTTTTCAGCTTGACTGCCTCTTTTTGATCCACAATAGATGTAGCCATGCCTACAACATGAGCTCTATCAAATCTTCTCTAGTTACATGAGCTTCATCTTTTAAAGTATTTTGGAAAATGACCTTGACGTTAACTTTGAAAGGTATTTTATTTGTCTATGTGTATTTTTATTGAATTGCTCCTCACAGAGTCTATTTTTTACCTGGAAAAATTTCTAGTGAGTATTCTCAAAATTGTGTTGACTGGGATTTAAATTATACTATGAAAGTGATATCAATCAGACCTTCTCATGTCAAAGTTTTCTAGGTTTTAGGTTTGTTATTCCTCTATAATAAAAATCTCATATTTTAAATAAATGTTAAAATGTATTTCATTTTGCTGGTGCTTATCACTTACCAGGGTACTATTATGATTTTTTTAGAATGTCATACTTATTGTGAATCTGTGGAGAAACATGCCCATGACAATTGTCAATGCCTTCAGATTTTTCAATTTTCTAAAATAATCATGTTTAAATTCACAGCTTTAAAGCTTCTGATTAGAACTTTCTATTTAAGCCAGTACTTCATACACTCAATTCAAAATATAATTTAAAATTACTACCTTTAAAAGATAATCCAAAATGATACTATAATAATAAAAACTAACTTTTGGGGTTATTTTATGATATTATGGTACTAACTATAGTGGAAATCATAGCTAAATGTAACTGTATTAATCTGAATCTATCCAGATCATAGATTAAAATACTTTCTGCTTGTTATTGTATTTCCCAATTGCTTGTTTGTAACTTTCCCAATTGCTCGTTTGTTAGTGGCAGATAGTCCACATTGCCTCCAGAGATGCAAGTTTTTTTTAATTTGTTCGTTTTGTTTTGTTTTTAATAGCGGCATTTAAAATACCTCTGTGTTCATTTACTTGACCTTCCAATCAGGACTTTGAGAATCAAAAGGGAAGACCTGAGGGAAATTAAGTGTTAGGTCCGTGACAATATAATTAGGAAAAGAGAAAGATCTAAGGATTGTCTCTATCTCAGAAGATCACAGAGCCTGGTGGTGAAAGGGCTATAGGAGAATGGGAAGAAGCTAAATCTGGGAGAAGCTCAGCCCATGGAGAATCACGTGGAGAGTTTCAGGACCAGCATTAAGAAACTTGCCAACATTCAGTTTCAAGAAGCCATCAATAGGGTCTGCCAATTTCTATAGCTCATTCATGGCCCTTGGAGGAAGTCAGTGGTTTCAACCCTGTGGGCTGTGCACTTCTCATTCACAGAAGCCGGCATATTGATGGATCATCCAGCAGAAAGCAGTTTACCTACTCCGAAACTTTGCTGAGTTGCTTAATCTGCCCCTATTGATACACCTCTCTTTTTTAGAGTTTGGGTAATGCTTAAGCCCCCTCAAAATAGAGACAGAGGTCTTTAACAACCAAGGAAACAGACATGGATATAAAAGGGAAGTATATGGGGGGAGTCTTTAAATTCATGAAATCCATCTTCATTACATAAAGCACTACGCCACACATCTTCATTTTATTGAATGCAATCATGGCAGGAAGAGCCAACAATGGGGTGAGTGTGTGTAATCAAAGGAATGGATTTTCGGTTATTACACTAATCTATAAAATAAAGAGAAAGCCTAAGTAGACTACCAGTGAGAATTATTTTTGAATTTCCATGTTGCAACTTATTTGGACAGACAAGAATCAGTCTTGAGGGCCAGTGACATTAGGAAAGTCTGCTCTTGTCACAGAAGCATTCCCAATTGGTTATGTAAGTATCATGCTGAGTTTCTAATTATCACAAAAATACTAGATTTCCTATTTAGTCCCAGTATAGTTAAAGCATGCTGTTCTTTGGGCTTTAGTAAAAAGAAAAAAAAAAAAAAGATTGGCTCACATGGAATACACATTCTGCTGATTCTTGTGTGTGTGCACGTGCTATAAACCTTTCAAAGATTTTAACAACACAGCAGTAAAACAAACAAAAAAAAAAAGTCTTCATCCTAACTCTGCAGTGCAATTAATGTTCTAAGTACATACACTATGCTGACTCACTGAGTTGCCTGAGGGTGTAATGCCAGGAAATACGCAGGCTCCAATTTAAGAATGATCACTCAGTTCCATGTCATTAGCACTGTTTTAGAGTAGCTAATAAGTAAAGAAACTATATTTATAGGCTTTCTGAGGAAAAAATATAGATTAATGGAAAGTGGGTTGTTTCTGTAACAAGTCAAAATCTTTTAACATTAATATAAATCTCATTCAAAAATGAATCTTATTGGCACAGGGCTAATGACTGAGGACAAAAAAATAAATGAGTCACATGATTTTCCAGTTCATAAGTTGTGAAGTCAGCCTTCTTGTTTCTGAACCCGGGGTATCCACTGAATTTGATTCATTTAGGTCCCTGCATATATTCATTCTATTCATATTTTACTGTCCTATTAAAATGCCATTTCCACCAAAGAGGCTTCCTGGATGCTCCTGCCTGGAATTAGTCACTCTCTCCTCTGTATTCTTTATCTTTCACATAGCACTTGACTTTCTAATTCACATTTTACTTGTTTATATGTATGGCTGAATTGTTTACCAGAGGGCAAGGGCCTTGAGGACAGGGACAACACATCACCCAGTTTAGTATCCTCTAGACACAAATGACAGAAGACATTTTTTTGTAAAGGGCCTGACAGTAAACATTTTAGGGTTTGGGGGCCTCACGTGGTCAGTCTCTGTCTCAAAATTCCATTTTTAACAACCATTTAAAAATGTACAAAACATGTTTAGCTTGTGAGTTGTACAAAAACAAGTTGAATATTAGATTTGGCCCTCAAATTATAGTTTTTCAACTCTTACTTCAGAGTATTTAGCAATGCATATGATAGAACATAAATGGATGCTGCTAAAGGGAATGTATAATAATAATACAAAATAATAAGTATTAAGTAAAATCCTGGATTATTCAACAAAGTCCTCATTCTGATCAATGTGGGAAAAGAACAAAACATTTTGATTGGCATTAAACAAATTTAACAGGTCCTCTTCTTCCCCCCAGAAACTGCTCAGTCATAAATAGAATTGATATTTTTTACTGCTAACATTTAGTTACCTGTTATTCTTTGAGGATATGTGGTATGACAGATATTCAGAAATCCATACTCCACATGTGCATAAGCTCCATAAGACAGCAAAACAATTTTAATATATTATAAGATAGTCTTGTAAAGGAATACAGCTTACATTCTGTGAGTTCTTAAATTATGAATCCATCACTAAATATTTATTGAGTCATTCCTCCCATGGGAGGGAAGCTTTATGAATGCTTCTGCTTTGAATGTAGAAAGCCATACAGTTAGCCACTCCTTGCCTAACAATGAGAGAGAGCCAAATAATTTAAGAAATAGTAACTGAGTTTGTGTGTTTTACTTTTTTTTTACCTGGAAGATAATTGCTTTAAAATAGTAACTTCTTTTGAAAAGCTTTTTCTTAGCAGAAACCTAAGGTCATAACACAGTAAAGGGGACTGAATTCTAAAGAAGGACAAGTTCTTCTGAGACGCATAGGGAATATGCAGTTTCACCTTTAGAAGGAGTGAGCAGAGATGGCTCCACAGAGGTGGGTGAGAAGAAAGCAGCAAAAATAATGAAATTTTAAGGGCTAAGTGTGGGTGAGAGTATCTGTTATAGTACCTGAGAACTCCAAACACACATTTTGCTCAGCTTTACTGCAAAGGCCCCACTGAGCACTGTTGAGAAATACTAGAGGCGGAGCTGGAGATGGGCAAGAACCTGCTCAGTGGCTCCCACACACAGAAAGTGACTGTCTCTCGTTGGGGTAGAGGCATTTTCCCAGGATCTTCATCTCATAAGAAGTAAAAGCCTTCTGGGAAAGAAGTAGGAAACCCTGTTGTCTGAGGGCCATTATGGAAGGAGGGATTCTCTGCATCTTACGGAGGGCTAGTAAACTCTACTTCTTGCACCAGAGTCAACCCAAGATCTATTGTTTCCAGTAAAGGCCTGCTTCTGAAGGAGAGGCAAGAACACCTCTTGCATCAATAATTACTGCAACAATACAAGGCAGATTGCTTCTAGTGCTAAGGGAAGGAGTTAGACTCTTTCAGAGATACAAGGGTGACTTTGGTTGCCTTGACAATCAAGAGGCAAGGTCACTGAGGAAGCTCCACCTCCAAGGACTTGCCTCAGATTAAAACTAGAACAGAAAACAGAGAGGCCTACCCAGCTGCTATGGTAAGTCTAGCCCTGACTGCTGCTAAGTCGCTTCAGTCGTGTCCAACTCTGTGTGACCCCAGAGACGGCAGCCCACCAGGCTCCCCCGTCCCTGAGATTCTCCAGGCAAGAACACTGGAGTGGGTTGCCATTTCCTTCTCCAATGCATGAAAGTGAAAAGTGAAAGGGAAGTCTCTCAGTCGTGTCCGACTCTTCGCTACCCCCTAGACTGCAGCCCACCAGGCTCCTCCGTCTGTGGGATTTTCCAGGCAAGAGTAACCATTAACAATTCTCTTCATCGGGAAGGAGTGAGAGGATTGAAAGAGACTGGCAAACTATGGCCTTTTGGCCAGTTCTACCAAGCAGCCCGTTTTTGCAAGGCCTGTGAGCTAAGAACGGATTGTACATTTTTAAAGGTTTATAAATTAAAATCAACAAAGAGTATGAGACAGAGATCATATATAGCCTAAAGAGCCAAACTGTTTACTGTCTTTACAGGAAAAGTTTGCCAACCCTTAGATAAGAACATGGAAAGAGACTCTTCTGTGGCCCAGTTGTGCAAAAATTTCCAAATATGAACGTGGAGCAGGAACACCTCTATGGCACATCAGTAAGTACTATAAGCAGGGAAACCACTGGAGGAATTTGACGCTTATGATGCATTTGAGCGTAATGGTAGGACACAAAAATCTATGCCTTGCATACCAGCTCACCTGGCTCAGCTACTCCCTAGGCTGACACCTTCATATTAACAGCCTGGCAGAAGAAGAGGTGCATCCATTCCCAGGTTTAAAAAGGATTTACTTCAGCATCTTTTTCTCTTCTACATACAATTTCCATATTTCAATTTAAAAAATATAATAGAAGGCCAGGTCATAAGCTATAATTTTGATAAAAAACTATTCATTTTTGGAAAGTATTTTTAAGATGAGATTAACATTTAAATCAGTAGACTTTGGATAAACTAGATTGTATTCCATAATGTAGGTAGTCCTTATCTAATCAGTTAAAGGCATTAAAACCATAAAAGACTGATACCCTTCTTCCCAAGAGGAAAGGGAATTCATCCAAATGCATTAGTTTGCTTTTATGTTTATTAAATTCTATTATTTCCTTTTCTAAGTTGTATTTCCTAAATTCAATTTCTAACTTCTTAACTTGATTTGATTTATTTTGATTCTGCCTTGTGTACTTATAAATATTTTCTGTAAGTACTGTGTATCTCATAGTTCTGACATGTTTTCATTGCTTCTGATTTCTAGATATTCTGCAATTTTAAGTTTTATTTTTTCTTTGACTCTAGTGATATAACAAAACTATGAAATATCAAGATTGTTGGATTTCTTTTGTGTGTTTCTATCTGCTGCTGCTGCTGCTGCTGCTAAGTTGCTTCAGTCGTGTCTGACTCTGTAACCCCATAGATGACAGCCCACCAGGCTCCCCCGTCCTGTTTGTATCTAGTTTTTGTTATTGTTAGATTTTTTTTTAACCATTGTCCAATAAAACTAGACAGAGTAGACATTAAAAGTTGGCATGAACTTCTAAAAATTTGATGAGGTTTATTTATGATCTAATAAATGGTCATTTTTGTTTTTGATACTGTGTAGCATGAGCCCTAGAAAATCAATCTTATTCTTGTTTTTAGAGGATAGATTTTGATGCATATTTTTATCCCCAAATATTTGTTTCTTAATGGAGACAAAAAAGTAAGTGCATTTATTATTCTCCCAGCATTTTCATCATACTTAGCACTTCCCAATCATTGCTAGGCTTGTTGTGTGTTCCTCTATATTTTAAGATTTATAGAGTTGCATTTTCTTTTGTAATTATAGCTAGTATTTGGCTTCGGTTCTTTTGTACTAGGGCTTTATTGTTTCTGAGCTCTTTATTTTGATTTATCTCTTAATTATTTAGATTTTGTGAATAGTAATTCTTCTTGTGAAACATTCATAAATTCCATATTTCCTCAATCTTGATATGTCCCTTGCCTTTATACATGAAGAAAAAGAATTTGGCTCATTTTAAAACTGCTGGGTCACACTATTTTTTTCTTACAACATTTTGTAGATGACTTTTTTTTAACAATATTCTACCCTTAAGTATTGCCTTGGAGAAGTCTGAGATCACTCAGATTTTTCTTTTTTAATTCCACTCTCCCTGTTTTCAGTTCAGCTCAGTCACTGAGTCGCTCAGTCATGTCTGACTCTTTGAGACCCCATGGACTACAGCATGCCAGGCTTCCCTGTCCATCACCAATTCCTGCAGCTTACTTAAACTCATGTCCATTGAGTTGGTGATGCCATCCAACCATCTCATCCTCTGTCTCCCTGTTTTAGGACCTTAAAAAAAATTATTTGATCTTCAAAGGAGTTATTGTCGCCCTTGAAGTCTGGTAACTTCATCAAGACTGCATTCAGTGTTGACTATTCTGTACTAGATTTTTCTGGGACACAGTGTTCATTTCCTTCTGTTGCATCTTAGCATACTTTTACATCTCATTTAGTCATTTGGCTCTACTTTGTCTTCTATTTCTATCACTCCTTCTAATCACCTTGATATTTATGTTTTAAAATTTATCTTGCTATTCTGACACTTCTTTTTTGTCCTTGATTTTATTTCTCAGTATCTGTTTATCATGAGCACTTCTAATCATGTGAAGCCAAGAAATTATTAGGGTATTATTGAGACATGGAATGTGTTTTCAGTCCTGTTCTTTACTACACCCTATTTTCTTTGGACTAAATTGATATTGCAAGTGCCTCCATGTGCTCTTTCCTCGAAATCAGTGCTATGAGGTCATGTGACGAGTCCCTGGGCATATATTAGGTTTCCAATAGGTTGGCCATAATTGGGAATGGCTGATTTCACATGATATGAGTTTAATGATTTCTATGATCTTAAATGACTTAGGGAGGAGACTTCTCCCTTTGCAGTAGCATTAGGAAGTGAAAGAATAAGTTTGAACAATGCTTAGGAAATTCAATTAAAGTACATTAAGATTCATAATAAGCAAAAAGTACCCAGAGACTTACTTAACTATTTGCTGCAATATTATACAGGCAGCGGGCACTTAGCGTGTCAGATTCACTTAGATAAAATGCTAAGATGGAAGGCTTCATTCTCAAAATGCTACTAAAACACTGTAGTTGAAAGTGTTGACATAAGTTTTTTATAAAAAATATGTGAATAAATACAGTATCAGTAATAAGTCAATGGTTTTACAAATTTATGATTCGGGAGAAATCATTCCTGTTTGTTTTTGGATTTTCAAGTTCATGATTCCGTAACGACAATACTACAATATGTAGGGAAAACACAGTTCACTTAATGAAAAACTTGCAGACTGACATAATTTTGAAAAGAAATAAAGTACTAAAGGGATATCAAAGATATTTTAATATTTATTTCTGGTAATATACATTTCGTTTAGGGTACTAAAATGGTGTGTGAACTAATTTCATTAGATAAGGTAAGTAAACGGTGCTTTGCACCTTCAACACTATGTATAAATGTTGTGGTAGGAGTCCTATAAATGTTGCCTGACTTACTTCAATTCTTCCTCTCCACTCTAGACTTCTTTCCTTATTTTTCCTAATCTTTTCAAAATTCAAACACAGATAAATACACTATCAGTAATAAGTCAAAGATTTTACAAATTTATGTCCAGTCTGCCCTTCTAGAACGTGAGACTGAGATTTCCATGGGTTGAAGACGAACCGTGAAGCTTGGCTGGGCAGCAGACCAAGGTGTTTCAGACCTAGGGTTTCCTGAGATCCCACAATGATCTTGGAACCATTTTCTTCTGGAAACTGTTGTATAATCTCTGGTGAATAAAGCAAAAGAACATTGTTAATCTCAAAATTTGTAGCATCCCGTGCAATTTCCAAGTCAGAATTTTCATTTCTCCCCATACTGCTCTGAGTAGCCAGGGTAAGACAGCAGAGTAAATAGGAACTCAGAACCCCTAAGGAGAACAGCAGGTAGGGCAGGCTCATAAAACAGAGGCCACCCCACCATATGTGGTCATCTGGCAGCCCCAGGAATCAGTCGTACAAAGACAAGCACCTTTGATCTACTTGAAAGGCTCAAGATGTGAATATAAACTTGAGTGACCTTTGAACTTTTCAGCTTGAGCAGTCTGCCCTTGTTCCTTGAATATTTTTTCTCTGAAACTCCATACCACTTCAGATGAATCTGTGTGACTTTGTGATTTGCCTATCTCCATTCCAGTCTATTCAGCAGCATCCGAGTGTGCATTTTCATTTCTTAAAAATGATTCTACAAACTGATTTCAGAAAGGAAATTTTTGCTCAGTTGTGTCTGACTCTGCAACCCCATGAACTGTAGCCAGCCAGGCTCCTCTGCCCATGGAGATTCTCCAGGCAAGAATATTGGAGTGGGTTGCCATGCCCTCCTCCAGGAGATCTTCTCAACCCAGGAATCAAAGCTGGGTCTCCTGCATCACCGTCAGATTCTTTACTGTCTGAGCCACCAGGAGAGCAAGGAAACTTCTATAGAATGCCTTTTTACTGGCCTCGTAATTGCTCTCCCTGCTGCTTTCTGTCCCTATGCCGCTTCCATGGATCCTCAACACAGCAGCCAGAGTGACTGCCTCAAGAGCACTCTGAGCATGTCTCTCCTCTGCGGAGTTTCTCTGAGGGTTTCAGAGCAAACAAGTAGCCGCCAAGACTTTACACCTCGGAGACTTTACATAGACTCAGCCTTTTCTACCTAAATCTTCTATTTCTCTCTCCTTCAGCCACCCTTTCCTTGTTATCCCAGTCTCCTTAAAGTTTCTCAGCAGCTCCAGGTGCATTTGCTTCTTTTAAATAGCAAATCTTCTCCTCAGACAATCCTGTTCTGCTTTACCATGGAGCTTCCCTGGTAGCTCACTTGGTAAAGAATCCACCTACAATGCAAGAGACCTGAGTTCAATTCCTGGTCCGGAAGATTCCGCTGGAGAAGAAATTGTAACCCACTCCAGTATTCTTACCTGGGGAATCTCATGGACAGAGGAGCCTGCTGGGCTACAGTCCATGGGGTCCCAAGAGTCAGACATGATTGAGCAAGAAAACCACCATAATCCTTGTGGGCATACATATACACACAGAGACATGTTATATACATATATTCACTGATACTTCCATAAAGAAATGCACATGTATTTAAAATCTCTCAAATTCTGTCTTTGCAGGATTTTTTCCCCCCCTGAGTGGTTCGCTGACGAATCGTCTTCTAGAACAGTTACAGGGCACATAACAGGTGCTTGATGAAATATATTGAATCAGTAAAAATATGAGTACATATTCTTAAAATATACTGTACAACTGGCAAATTGTTTTAAATTAGAAGAAGAAGTGAAAAGAGTAGAAGTGGTTTCCAGATTCCTGTAGCCGCTGGCTGCGCTTTGCGGTCTGCTTTTGGGCTGTAGTTTGCCACTTGTCTGACATTGGTTTCCTGACATAAATGTCCGTCATTAGGGGTGGCTTCTTCATTCTCAGATAACTGACCATGTTTGTTAGGATAGTGAAATCTCTCCTTAAGAGAACTGGATCTTCTGTCCTTATTAGAGGTCAGTCTGTGAGATGAACATTCCTGCCAACTCTTTTCATAGACTTTCTCCTTGTTCTCTTTTTCTTCCTCAGTACCATCATCAAACCAGCAGTATGTTATCCTTTTTTTTTCCCAACTTCATGCTGAGACTAGTTTTGTTTAAAAAATTCTCAATTTATCTGTATTTTTCTATTAGTCTCTTAAGAGTTTAAGTTTATGCTAGACCATTTCTGGAATCTTCAAGCTGAAGCATTCATCCAGAACCTATCATTTTAAAACTTGTATTTGGTCAACAAGACTTGTCAAAGATGAACTATGATAGAATTGACTCTGATGATATCAAACTTAAAGGCTCTGTTTGCAATTATGCAGATAATTTAGAAAGTGCCATCTTCCAAGATTTTGATATTAATTTTAAAGTCAACTGAAGTCAGAAATGTCTCTTTCAAAACCTCAGGTTTTTAAAATAAGTGATTAAAATTCTGGAAAGCAAAATAAACACAAGGTAGAAGTGACATATGTTTCTTTCTAATCAAATCAGAAAAGGCATTTCCTATGTTTCTGATTTGTGAATCTTTATCTACGTGTTATTATAGGAAGTTGAAGCAATCACCAGAAATGAAGTATATGCTGCTGCTGCTGCTGCTAAGTCGCATCAGTCATGTCCGACTCTGTGTGACCTCATAGACGGCAGCCCACCAGGCTCCGCTGTCCCTGGGATTCTCCAGGCAAGAACACTGGAGTGGGTTGCCATTTCCTTCTCCAATGCATGAAAGTGAAAAGTGAAAGTGAAGTCACTCAGTTGTGTCCGACTCTTCGGAACCCCATGGACTGCAGCCTACCAGGCTCCTCTGTCCATGGGATGTTCCAGGCAAGAATACTGAAGTGGGTTGCCATTTCTTTCTCTGTAAGTCTATGAAATTTCATAATTAAATCAAGACTATAAGATACCAGTACATGTGTGTTAGTACACATCCAAGACCTTGCTTCACAGTTTGCTGGAGAGAGGACGTGATCCTGATGGGGCACAGTGGAGTGTGTGTGTGTGTGTGTGTGTGTGTGTGTGTGCTGGGGAGGAGGGTTGTCCTGCATAATTGAAAGAGTATCCAACATATTAAAATATTTAGTGATCTATAATATATAGGATATTTGGTTATGTAACATGAGCAGGGGCTCATGTTACTTAACTCCTGTTTCTAAAATAAAGCATATTTGGTTTACATGGCCAACTTGCTCTATGTTATGTACAATCTAGGGAAGGAATTCTTGTGACAAATAAGCAAAGTCAATGCATACATGGATATAATGCGAACAAAGGAGGAAAATTAATTTCTATCTTACATTATAATAAATTAATTGGTATTGTAAACAAACTATAGTCAATGAAATAAATAAAATATATAATTTATACCTTTAAACTCAAATTGAAATTATCCTTTAAAATTCCATTGATTTTATTTATTTTGTGGTTATGATATTTTGAACTTTCAAGAATTCAAAAAAAATTCAAGAGCATTTTGGTACTTATTTCTTTATTTTAAATTTTTATTTATTGAAGTAGAGTTGATTTACAATATTATATTAGTTTCGGGTATAGAGCAGAGCAATTCAGATATACGTGTGTGTGTATGTATGTTTTATATATATATATATTCTTCAGATTGTCTTCCCTTATAGATATTGTATAGAGTTCCTTGTGCTTTACAGTAGGTTCTTGTTGGTTATCTATTTTATATACAGTAACATACATATATTCATCTCAATCTCCTAATTTATCCATTCCCCCCCCCATTCCCTTTCCCCTTTGGTAACCATATGTTTGTTTGACATGTCTGTGGGTGTCTTTCTCTATCAGATATAAGTTCATTTGAATCTTTTTCTGTATTTTAGATTCCACGTATAAGTGATATCATATGATATTTATCTTTACTTGGCTTACTTCATTTAGTATGGTAATCTCTAGCTTCATCATGTTGTTACAAATGGCATTCTTCCATTCTTTTTTATGGCTGAGTAATATTCCATTGTTCGTATATGTGTATATACATATATACATATGTATACATACATACATACCACGTCTTTATCCATTCATTAGTTGGTGGACATTTAGGTTGCTTCCATGTCTGGGCTATTGTAAATAGTGGTTCAGTAAACACTGGGGTGCATGCATCTTTTTGAATTATGGTTTTCTTTGGATATATGCCCAGGAGTAGGATTGCTGGGTCATATGGTAGTTCTATTTTTAGTTTTTTGAGGAACCTCTGTACTGTTCTCCGTAGTGGCTGTACCAACTTACATTCTTAGCAACAGTGTAGAAGAGCTCCCTTTTCTCCACATCCTCTCCAGCATTTATTGTTTGTAGGCTTTTTGATGATGGCCATTCTGACTGGTGTGAGGTGATACCTCATTGTAGTTTTGATTTGCATTTCTCTGTGCGTTAGTTGCTCAGTTGTGTCCAACTCTTTGTGACCGCATGGACTGTGTAGCCCATCAGGTTCCTCTGGTCACTGAATTCTCTAGGCAAAAATACTGGAGTAGGCTGCTATTCCCTTCTCTAGGGGATCTTCCTGACCTAAAGATCGAACCCAGGTCTCCTGCATTGCGGGCAGATTCTTTACCATCTGAGCCACCAGGGAAGCATTTCTCTAATACTTAGCAGTGTTGAGCATCTTTTCCTGTGCCTTTTGGCCATTTGTATGTCTTCTTTGTTGAAAGAGAAACATCTATTTAGGTCTCTTCTCATTTTTTTGCTTGGTTGTTTTATGACATAGAACTGCATGAGTTGTTTGTATACTTTGGAGATTAATCCCTTGTTGGTCACTTTGTTTGCAAATACTTTCTCCCATTCTGTAGATTTTCTTTTCCTTTGTTTATAGTTTCCTTTGCTATGCAAAAGCTTTTAAGTTTAATTAGGTCCCATTTGTTTGTTTTTATTTCCATTACTCTAGGAGACAGATTGAAAAAGATATTGTTGTGATTTGGGTCAAAGAGTGTTCTGCTTATATTTTACTCTAGGAGTTTTATATAATCTGGTCATGTATTTAGGTCTTTAATCCATTTTGAGTTTATTTTTGTATGGTGTTAGAGGATGTTCTAATTTCATTCTTTAACATGGAGCTATCCAGTTTTCTCAGTACCACTTTCTGAAGAGACTTTATCTCTACAGTATATTCTTGCCCTCTGGCATTTATGTTTATTGAAGGAAGATACTGGCTTGTTAAGAACGACTAACATAGATAATTATTCTGCATAACACACTAAAAGGAAACTCATGCAAGAAAAAAATAAGGAAAGTTGTGCAAGAAGAAATATGGCAGATTTATGCAAGTCATCAATCCAGAAAAGATTTACTTAACACCTACTGTGTATCAGACACCATGTTGATATTAGTTATGACTACATTCAGTTTTAAATAGTGATGAATACCACAGAGAGTTTATATGATGAAGAACAAAAGGTGAAAATTGCTTTGAGCCATAGATTTGGGATTAGAAACTGTGTTTGATCACAACCAGCACCTCTGCTTGTCTGACACAAATCCAGATCCGAGTTACCATAAATCTCTACAGATATAGGCTTTCTGTGCTATCCTTACAAATCATCAAAGACTAGCAAGTAAGGATGTTTTAATTCCTGACAACATGACTCAATTTTGACATCTGTGAGCATTGTAAAGACACTGGTGAGTTTTTGGTGAATAAATAAGGCAGCCAGCTTAGATCTCATCTCAAGAGTAGTGTATTTGTTATAATCATTAAACAGGCATAGACTGCCCCGAGTCCATAGTCTACATTAGGGTTTACTCTTGGTGCTGTACATTCTACAGATTTGCCTAAGGGTATAATAAAACATGCTTCCAATCACTGTGGTATCATGCAAAGTATTTTCACTGCCATAAAAATCCTCTGTGTTTCATCTATTCTTCCATCTGTCCCCAGATCTCTTAGCAGTCATGAGCTTTTCTCTGACTCCATAAGTTTTATTTTTCCACAATATTACATAGTTAGACTCGTATGTATTCTTTTCAGATTGGCTTATTTCATTTTGCATAGAAGTAAGTTTTCAAATTATTTGAACACGATCAAGGAGTTCAGTTACTGGATTGTATACTAAAGGTATGTTTAGGTTTGTAAGAAACTGCCAAACATTCTTCAGAAATGGCTGTCCCATTTTCCACTCCCACCAGCAATGAATGAGAGTTCCTGTTGCTCCATTGTCAATCATGTTTTATGTTTCAGCTTATAAGCACCCATTGTTGCAGACTTTCAGGCGAGAACCAGTGTTCAAAATAGGAATAAATAGGTTTCTGTGTAGCAAAATAATCTGTACTACTTAGAAAAATACATTTTTATATCAACTGTATTGTAGGTAATAAGCAAACGAGTGGAATTAACAACAGTAAAAACTAGGAGAAACATGCTTGAGGTTTTTCTTGATGTTAGTTACTAAAGAAGATGCTAAGAGCAACAATACTGGAGGTTCACAGATGAAACGTTTTGCTTAGGTCTTATCAGATCATTTACATTAGAGTATTATAGATAGAGACTAGCCATTTAGTCAGTTTTCAGTTTGATGATTCCATAGTGTCACACCTAAAGAAATTATGATAAGAGTAAAATAAAGATACTAAGATACTACAAAACCTCCTCATCTGTTGTATTGCATCAGACACTGGATATCAGCCCGTTATTTTATTGTATTTTTTTTCCCATTGGCTGAACTTGTCTGGGTAGTGATAGATTTAGGAATTAAGTGACTCACTGAACCCCATTTTCAGCCTCTGCCATTTTAAAAAGGGAACATTTTATAGAGATCCCTTCCCTTCAAAATTTAGATCAGCATTAGCCCAAACTGTCTAGTCAACACAAGACAGTTTGGGGTACAAAATATTATAATAAAGTCCATTTAAGTTCATCAAGTCTTGAACTAAATTTAGGGTGGACCTATCCATTTTCCAGTGAGTTATAGTATATTTATTGCCTACATATAATCTAGGCATTCTGCTTATTGAATTGAGTGAGTTCTTTAGCCCTAAAGAAATATTTGGAGTCTTACTCTTCTTCCTCTCATACCCACTGTATGTTTTTACATATGTCTCTATAGGGAAGCTAACAAGCATAGAAAACTTATGCATCTTCAAGGAAATAAAGTTAATGCATCAGTCAAGGTCAGACCAATCTCTGCAAGTATTTAAAACAACATGAAGTTAATCTAGCTATGTGATCAAAGAGCTGGGAACTATATAAGGGATGGTAGTGAGAAAGTGTAAGTGAAAGTTCACTCAGTCATGTCCAACTCTTTGTGACCCCATGGACTATAAAGTCCATGGAATTCTCCAAGCCAGAATACTGGAGTGGGTATTCCTTCCCTTCTCCAGGGGAGCTTCCCAAACCAGGGATCGAACCCAGGTCTTCCACATTGCAGGTGGATTCTTTACCAGCTGAGTCACAAGGGAAGCTGGTAGTGAGAAAACCCAGAAGTTAAACAAACAAGAAGCCAATGTCACTTGTCATTGGAAAGGTAAAGAGAAGAGCCAAGTTATCTAGGCTACCTTGGGTTCAAGAATTCCAGGAAGAAAATGGAATCAAGATAGGCTCTGTCATGTGGGAAATAGACTATGGAGTACACACAGCTACATCCAGAGGCTGCCTGGTGCAAGGGGTATGAGACCGAGATAGAATATGTCCTTTCATGCTTGTGCTCTCTGGTCTCCCCCTGGTGGCACCCACTGACTGAATCCAGGTGGAATCTAGCATTAATAGGGCCTGTGATACACAGCCTGCAGGGATTAACATCCCTGTGAGACAAAAAGGCAAGGATGGAGAAAGGGCAAACAGTCTCAGGAGCAGCATAGCTAACCACTACTTGGAAACCCTATAGATTTTATACTTTTTCTGTACACATTGGGGCTGGGAAACATTAATTGGCCTGAGTGCTTTCCTTCAACTTTATATTCATCACTTGAATAAATAAAGCAAATGATTCCAGAGATGACAAAACTATCCTTATGGGAGCATTTACTTTGGGGTTTATATTTTGACATTTCTTTAACTTAAAATTCATGAAGTTTATTTCTGTCTCCTTTCTATATTTAGTTGATTGTGGGATTTTGCAGGCTCTTTAGCATTTTGATAATATTAAAAAAGGGAAGCTTTAAAATGATAAAATGTTGTCTAAATATGTATTCCATAATAATTTTATTATCAAAGTAATACAAGGTACTTTTCAGTAATTTATTCAGTAAATGTAAAAATGTCACTAAATTGGAAGTATAATGTGTGATTCAAGCTACCAATATGCCAATATCCTTTAAAAGATAGCTTGACTCTGGGCCTCCTGCATTATACTGCTTTTCCATAGATGTGGGCACAGACCTAAAGTTTCCTGCCTCCATCTGTTCACTGGGCATTATCATTCGATACACAGAAATAAGGTTTAAATTTTTTAACTAGTTAGTCTTTCCAGACTTTAAATGTTTGATCTTTAAATTTAGTTTTTATTCCAACAAACTGCTCTTTCGTGATCATAACACATTTTGGTACCACTGCATATCAGAATAACAAATGGTTCCCCTCTACATTTTTCCAAATCATTTCACTGGTTAATATAATGCAGTGTTTCTCAGAATGGGTCTGGAACATTATCCTTGGGTATGTTTGGTTTACTTATCTTGTATATCCAGGTGTATCACCTTATATGTTGACTATAAAATGTGGCTTTGAGAATTCAAACTAAGGTCCATTTTATGACTTTACAATGAAACTTCTGAACTGAAATACAGTAAGTCCCCTACATATGAACCTTCAAGTTGTGAACTTTTAAAGATGTGAACGTTCCTCTGTGTGCCAACTGCTGTACTGTACTTTTCAAGGTAATGTACTGTAAGAGTAAATGTTTATTTTTGGTTAGTTTTTGATGTATTATTTGTGTGGAAAGTATCATAAGCCTATTACAGTATAGTACTATATAGCCAATTGTGTTATTTGGGCACCTAGGCTAAATTAGTTGGACTTAAAAGCAAATTGGACTTATGAACATGCTCTCAAAATGGAGCTCATTCATATGTAAGGGACTTACTGTATATATTAGTATATATCACAGGCTCTCCTAGTCAATATATAGACATGAGAACAGGTCTATCAACAATACTTAGAAATAAAAACAACTGAAGTGTTTTCAGTTCTAATCAATTTCTTACCTCAGTTATAGTAGAATAAGAAGATTGTATTAGACAAGCTGAAATTTAATGAGGTGTATCAAAACTTGTAAAAAGTTAAACAGCATTAATAGGAAGGAGGAAGTTAAGAAAAGGGGAGAATTAAAAAAACAAATATAATGTGTCCACTGGATTATAAAATGGGCTATACTGGCCAATAAAACTTTTCCATCCTGGTTGGGATGTGGTCCGCATTTACCTTATGTAAGATGACAGAAAAATCTTTCCTTCCTTTGATCACCTGCTGTGTTATTCTGCTCAGGCTGCCACAGCAAAATATCATAGCCTGGGTGGCTTAAAATAACAAGTTATTTCTCACGATTCCAGTGGCTGAGGAGTCCACGATCAAGGTGCTGGCAAGGTAAGGTTTCATTCTGAGGATTCTTTTGGTTTGTAAATTGTCTCCATCTTGCTGTGTGTTCACAAGAATTCTCTGTGCATGTGTGGGGAGAGAAAGAGCAAGCTTTCTGGGGTCTTCTCCCTGAGGACCTCACCATGATAACCTCAACAAATCCCCAAAGGTCCCATTTCCAAATACCATCACATTGAAGGGTAGAGCTTCAACATACACATTTTGGGGGGACACAAACATATATAAAACTTTATCAGTAAACTTGTAATTATTATTTTATTTGAAACTGCGCGCTCACCCCAGATGAGCAGGAGTTATAGAGAGAGGTTTTGAGCTGAGGTTTTGATGTACCAGGAGTTCTGATCAATGAAGGACAGGCCTACAGGCTCAGTGTATAGAAAGAAGTTAAGCAGGATATTGTGGAGACACCAAGATAACAAGCCAAGTAGGCTATCCAGCTGTATCATCAATTTGAATGGCATGGGCTGAGAAGCAGCACCCAGGCAGGAGAGAAGCTGGAAGGACCAAACTACTAAGAATGAAAGTATCCAAAAGGAGGACAATAGGAGGAGCCTGCGAAAAAGTCTCAGAATCTCAGGAACAAAATCATGGTCATTTTTATGTCAATGAATATGATAATGTGAGGGCCTATCTCACTGAAACCTGTAGTTGGCTTGCCCTTTGGATTTTACTACATGGAAAGAATGTTTTAGTTTAGATTTTAATCTGCATGGTAGTACTGTTTTATTTTGTGTATGTATATGTATATGTGTATATATATACACACACACATATATATACATTTATAATATATATGTAAATATATGTGTATATATATATAAATATATATGTGTGTGTATATAATATAAATATATATGTGTATATATATATACACATACATATATATACACATACATATATATATATAAATAAATTGACCTTGCACTCCGTACTCTTGCATCTTGTTTACTTTAAAAAAAGGGAGTTTTTCTCCCTGAATATGAACAACTCATGGTAAAACTATTAGAAGTTAGGTTTTTAACAGCAAAGTTAAGGGACAGAGTAAGTAACATGAAGTTCCCTGAGACCTGTAGTTGGCTTGCCCTTTGGATTTTACTACATGGAAAGAATGTTTTAGCTTACATTTTAATCTACATGGTAATACTATGTTTTATTTTGTGTATGTATATGTGTATATATATATATTTATATTATAATATATGTATATTATATTTATATATAATATATATTTATATTTATATTATAATATATGTGTGTGTGTGTGTGTATGTGTGTGTGTGTGTGTGTGTCAATTTATAAATAAATTGACCTTGCACTCCATACACTTGCATCTTGTTTACTTTAAAAAAAGGAAGTTTTTCTCCCTGGATATGAACAACTCATGGTAAAACTATTAGAAGTTAGGTTTTTAACAGCAAAGTTAAGGGACAGAGCAAGTAACATGAAGTTCACACTATGAAAAATTCTTCTTGGCCTGACTTCTCCTTCTCCAAGATGTCATCTTGTATCAGTATTAGTTTGCAAAATGCATCCTCCAAATCTCAGTTACATTGAGCAAATGAATATTCTTTAATTATAGTCTAAAATCTAAGTAATCTTACTTGGGAGAGATAGCTCTGTTCCACTATGTCACTGAGGGATTGAGGCTTGCTCCTGTCATATAGTGGCCATCTTCCAGAGCCTCAGAGCTTTGCCTGTTTTCTGCAATGACACAAGTTAAGTGAATTATGCAAAAAGTACATTAATATCAGGTCTGGACATGGCATATATTATTTCCACCCATATTCCACTGGAACTCAATTTATGAATTATTCACAAGGTCCCATAAAACTGCAAGGGTGGCTGGGAAGTGGAGTCTAAATGTGTGTGGGTGGCAAAGTTATCAGGCAATGGTGAACACACGTCTTGTCCCTGTTACATCTCTTTATCTCATCTCTCTCTATAGCCTCTTCTCCACTGATGAAACAGTTGTGGAAAAGCAGACTGACAACCACAGACATTGCAAAACTTATTTGTAAGTTGTAAGAAGTATCTCATAATTTCTAAAATGTGAATTAATTAGAATCTGGACAGTGTAGTATTTGTGTGTACAAAGTCAATTTCACATGGTTTTGGGCTTCTCCTTGAACACACCATATGTTCCAGAAACAATCAGTCTGTGTTAAATTGAATTGAGAGAATTGTTGCCAGTAAACTTAAAACAAATTCTTGAATATCCTTAGTATTAGTAGATTTGTTATGACTTGAGAAGTTTGGTTACAGATCTTCATGGTTGTTTATTTGTTTATCATATGAGTATCAAGTTTTCTTGTAAGTCCATATTTTATACATGGGAAACATTTATGAACTTGCTTTAAGATATAACTGACAGTGGCCTTTGGAAAAAAGCCTTAGTGCCATTAACCTTTAATAATACAACAGGGATGAGTCTTTCAAACAAATTCTCAATGAGAAAAGTCGGCCATAATAATAACTAGTATAAAATGACTTTACTTTTTATCAGAAGGAAGAAAAGTCTCTTTGCTTAGTTAATCCTAGAACTGAATTTTTTCAATATGGTGTCCATTAGCCACATATGGCTTTTAAAATGTAAATTAATTAAAATTAAACAAAAAAATTTTAGTTTTTCAGTCACTCTAGCCACATGTCAAATGCTCAATAACCACATGTAGCTGTGGCTACCATATTGGACAGAATAGACACAGAGCCTCTCCGTCAACGTTGCTAGATGGATAGCAGTGGTCTTGAGACATACTTTGCCAGCTTATATAGCCTGTGAGAGGAAATGCAGAGAACTCAGATCATGGTGAATGTTCAAAGCAGGCAAGATATGCTTGACTGTTACCTATTTCATTTTTTTCATATTCATTAACAAACCAATTTGTTTGTACATAAAAAAAGCTTATTTATTGAGTGTTTGCTTTGATGACTGGAGGAGGATGGTTAGCTCACTGGGGACTTCTTTTTGCTCCTTGTACTAGTGTAAAGACTGTTAAATCTATTCAAAAGAAAGCCATCCTCTTTGGTAAGAATGGGCATAATAAATTAAGTACATAGCAATCTGGCCTGTAATATTTAAAATCACAAAATATGTTGGGGTCTGCTCTTTATATAAAAGCCAATCAGAATGACCACTAAAGCTTTTTCTCCCCCATCTCTGCCCCAGTTCTGTCCATCTACCTTTTCATAACCTTTTTTTTTTTTTGATTCCTGGAACATTCCAGTTTTTTTTTTTTTTTTTTTTTTTTAACAAGCTAACAAGTTTGATGTGGCCCTATGTCTTATTCCCTTCCAGGCTTGCAGCTGTTTTGGCAACAGAAGAAAAAAAATCCCCATAACAAATCAAATAAAAGCCCTTTCTGTGAAGAGGAATTGAAAACAGCAGGCCTCAAAGAGGCCTGCACATGAGCTGCCTTGTTCTGGCTTTCAACACAACTCAAATCAGAAACACATTACCATAATCTGAAACAGCCCACTGCTAACACAAGACAGATGGCGGGTAATAACCCATGCATCATTAATAAATAAATTCCAGCATTAAAGGCTTTACAAAGTATGACAACATTATCTGGGCACAATTACTGCCCCTCTCCCACCCCCGACATCATTTCAGTGTGTTATGGGCTATGTTAGGTGGTTTTTTTTTTTTTTTCCTTTTTCCTCCCTCCAACTCCACGGGTCTGAAAGAAGTTTAAATACAGCACAAGTTTTAACCAGATGAAAGCTATCTCAGTGTACAGGACAGGTCTGAAACTCCATAAGGGAAAAATAAAATAGCTGCCAAAGTGTAATAGCTCCCATGTTCTGCTGTTGGATCAGCTCACGGCAATTTACTGCACTGCCCTCCACGGCTGGCCTCACCCGCTCTGGTACGCCTCTGTGCCTGCGTAGCACTACGCACTTCTAGCAAGAATCTTGGCATCAGGTTTGCCACAAAGCTGAAAGATATATGTGTGATCTCTCAGCTTTCCTTTTGCAAACGATACCATCTGTCTCTTCTCCCCCCAGCTCCCCCCAACAACAGGCAAAGAGAAAACAATCTTTGATTAGATTGAAAAAGCTGAAATAGGGGTAGGAGAGAGAGAGGGAATTTTAAGTCCATAAATAATATCGGAAATTAAAAAAGTGCCATTCATCTGATGCCCAAAGACAGCAATTGCTTGACTTTGTTCTGTAGGATAATGTTATCTCAACGTGAGGTGAGAGGTATAGGAAATCCGCAGAGGACTGCAGAGCCTCTCTGGTGATCATCTCTGGGATTCCCCAGGGCTCCACAGCATTTCTACAAAGCCTAGACTGCCGTTTCCTATGCATACCATTCTGAGCCAAAAAGCAAGCATGGTGCTAGGCATAAATTCTGGAGAAATATAGGCTATGGGAGACCAATATCAAGTTTGATTCCCCTGTATGAAATTAAGTATTCCTCCTCAACCATTGGCAGTAGAAATGTTTTTGTCAACCATATCAATGTTATGTCTTTAATAAAAGAGAGAAACTAGTTGATGTTACTTCACTCATTGAGTGAAGAGCTAGGGACAGAAACTATAAGTGCATTTTAAATTGGCTAATCTCAAATGACTAGAAGGCCAAGTGAAAATGTCTCCACAGCATCATCCAATAACCCAGCTGGCCAGTCACACAGACACGACCTATAATCGCTGAGCACGCAGTTGCTCCTGCTCCAGAGCCATTTGTGGGTGGGTGGAGTGGGAGAAACGAGGAATCTCTCCTTGCAAAGCTGTCCCCTTTCTTTCTTTCAGCTCATGGTGAGCTTTCCATCCACTCGGATGAGTGCACGTGAAGGCTGCAAAGTCTGCAAGACTTTCCTGATTAGCATCTAAATCCTTTGCCCCTATCTCCTCTTTCCCAAACTTAAATCAATATTTTTATGTGTACATGTGTATCTACTTTCTCTTAATTGACTGTGTGTTAATCTTATTTCCTCCATTAAATTGTGAAATTCCTGAGGGTAAAAACCATGTCTAATCTAGTCTGTAAATTTCCCTTAGCACCCTGTTCAGAATGCCGCGCTCAAGCTAAATGAAATCACGGCTCAGAGAGAAACACCAGGGCCCCCGGCACTGCAGGCTCAAAGGAGTCCATGAGTTCCAGGTGAGTCTGTTCCAAGGCGGCTTTTCTTTGAGCTCCCTTCAGCCTTCTCTGGGAACAGCTGCTGGGGGATGGTCAGGAGGAGGTAAGTTAAACTTTAATTGGTTCCTGAGGTATGCAGTTTTCTTCATGATGCACACGTGATGGAGGGAATTTTAAATAGACTCCGACATTGAATCAGTAGACAGAGAATGGAGAAAAAAAAATCATATTGATCAAAAGATTTTTAAAAATGGCATCTTATATAGAAGTAAGGATTAGTTCCCTCAAAATGTTGGTCTGTTTCCAAATCTATAATCCTGATATCATATTTGATAGTCTCTGTTTTCTATCTTGCGGTAATTCCTAGGCAGAATGATTTACTAAACTATCATTTATTTCATCATCATCATCTAGGTGAAATAAGTAATCAATAAGCTTCTATTTACTAATTTTAAAACTACAGACTATGGTTTTAAGTTGGTTAAATAGATTTAACCTCTGTTCTATGGAGTTTTAAATCTAAAAATAAATCTTATGGATGAAAATACACTAACTCTGAAAAAACAATATAAAATTGCACGTTCCCTGTGTAGTTTGGATTACTCTTTTTATTTTTACATGTAGCAAATAACAAAAAGCATCA
Organism: Ovis aries; assembly: GCF_016772045.2. NCBI lineage: Eukaryota > Metazoa > Chordata > Mammalia > Artiodactyla > Bovidae > Ovis > Ovis aries. Next base: position 56,128,484 of record NC_056055.1, read on the forward strand.
TGACATTTATGGAGGAAGAATTATTTTTTATATAGTCAAGAAAGTCTTTTTGTAGGGAATTGATTTGTTCATTAATTAATGAATATTTATGTGAACCCCAGGCACTGCTTGGGGTTCAGCAATAACAGATCTTAAAGAGATAGAAAGGAAGAAATCAATTAGAGCAGTGGGCTGGCTGGATAAAGAGGGCGAATTTACTTAGATGAATCAGACAAGGAAGCAGAGGATAAATACTCTCGTGAGACAAGATAGAAGACGCAAGAGCACAGGATGGCCTACAAACCTGAACTCAGGTTTCAGCCATCTCAGTTGGTCCTGCAGCTTGTCAACTGTGGGGCTGACTATGGGCTTGCTAGTCTGGGCTTAACTTGGAATGACTCAGGTCTTCTCGGAGTGGTCCCTCACACTCTAACAGTCTGCTCTGGGGTTTGTTTTCATGGGGGCGGCAGAGTTCCAGGAGACTGAGTGGAAATGTGAAAGGCCTCTTGAGGCCTAGGCTTGGAACTGATATTCTCTGACTTCCAAGGCAAACTATTGGTCCAAGGATGTCACGTGGTCAGCCAAGAATTAAGGAGCTGGGGAGTAGATTCCACTTCTTGATGGAACTTGCTTCTTTCAAGTGCTATTTCAAAAGGTGTGGATGTGAAAGAAGTGGAGAATCATTTATTTGAAAATCATTTTCATTATGATTTATTATAGGACACTCAATATAGTTTCCTGGGCTATACATAGAACCTTGCTTATCCATTCTGTATTACTTTGCATATGCTAATTTAAAATTCCCAGCCCGTCCCTCCCCATGGCAACCACAGGTCTGTTCTCTATGTCTGTGAGTCTGTTTCCATTTCATAGACAAGTTCATCTGTGTCATACTTTCGATTCCACATATAAATGATAGCATATGATATTTGTCTTTCTCCTTCTGACTTATTTCACTTAGTATGATCTATACATCCATCCATGTTGCTGCAAGTGGCATCATTTTATCCTTTCTTATGGCTGAGTAGTATTCTGTTGTATTATCTGTATGTACCATATTTTCTTCATCCATTCATCTGTCAATAGAAATTTAGGTTGTTTCTATGTCTTGACTATTGTAAATAGTGCTTGCTATGAACACTGGGGTGTACATATCTTTTTGAATTATAGTTTGGCCCAGATATATGCCCAGCAATGGCATTGCTGGATTATACAGCAGCACGATCAGAATAATTTTTGCAACTAGTTTATCTCATTGTTAACTAATATTTTTTGGTTATAATGATACTTTTGATCTCTCTTCAAAAGAAAATTAATACTCAAAATATTTCATATTGGGATATTTTTCTTGTCAGAATATATTTGTCAGAGAGTGCTTGTCATCTTGCAGGCTAATAGCTATATTTTTGGAGATTAACAGCAGCAACAATATTCTTGCCAATCTTTATAGATATAAAGTGGTAGAAGTTGAAAAATAAGCATTTGTGCTCCTTTCTATCTACATATATGCTCACCTCTTTGTCTAGTTTTGCTCCCCAGCCTGGAAAGGAGAAGCTGTCAGATAGTGTGTGGGCTGCAAATCTATCTGGTGGTCATAGGGAAGTATCTCAGAGACCCTGAGTGTAGGCCCCTTCTCTTTTCCTCTGTTCCCCACATCCTGGATAAATAGATCCCATTGGCCAAGGTCATCAAGGGTCATCAAGTTCTCATTTTAGTTCTACTAAAATTGAGCCATAGATTATACTGGGCCTTGCTCTGAAACCTGACTCTTCTCTCAGGATTAAGATTCGAGAAGTGGAAAGTATGGTGGTCTGTAAGGATAAAAACAAAGCCTCCCACTCGAAGAGTCGGACACGACTGAGCAACTGAACTGAACTGAACTGAGGTCTCTGCTATAAATCAACTCTTACCAAATAGCCCAACACAATAATCATTTTCCTTGCCCAGGTGGTGCCTTAATTCTCCTTCAAGTAATGTCTGTGTGTGTAACTCTCTCAGGAATATAGTAAAGCCACCAGAATCTCATCATAATTCCTAACAGTCTCCCTAATACAGTCTTCAGGCCTTTAAGCTTATCCAAAGTGATGTAAATAAGGTTGTCAGCTGAACGTAGCCGGAAATGGTTAAGAGAGAAACAAAATGGAAGACAGTGTCCAATGAGAAAATGTTCCCATCTGGGTGACAAATTACTGATTTCAGTGTGAGCAACTTTGGCCAGAATTTTTCATTTCATTTTGCATGGTTTCTTGTTTTCTTACATGTCTTTTGAAGCTTCCTGAGCTTAAAAATATAGGAGCTAAAATGAAGAAAAATAGGTTTCCATGAATTTTCCCTCATTCTAGCCCAAAACTCTTAGGCCTGCATCAACCCTATTTGGTGATGTGTCCCAAGATGGCATCAGAGAGGCATCCTCTGATATCTCAGTGATGTGGCTTGGGAAACGAGAATATTCTAGGCAAAACTCTACCAATTTCCAGTATCAGTAGTTTCATAATAAAGATAACATGAATCCCTTGCAATTACTAGATGAGTCATTTCTCAAGTTACCTTCATTTCTGATTTTTATCCCTTGTAGGGAAACAGAAGAAAAAAAAAAAGAAAAGAAAAGAAACATTTAAGATCGTAATTACCAGTAAAGGATGGTGACTGATTGATCTTACTTTTAAAAATCAGGAACTCAAGCTGAGCTACCACAACATGAGGAATATTGTGTCCAACTCTTTGCAACCCCATGGACTTATACAGTCCATGGAATTCTCCAGGCCAGAATACTGGAGTGGGTGGCCTTTCCCTTCTCCAGGGGATCTTCCCAACCCAGGGATTAAACCCAGGTCTCACACATTGCAGGCAAATTCTTTACTAGCTGAGCTACCAAGAAAGTGCAAGAATACTGGAGTAAGTAGCCTATCCCTTCTCCAGTGGATCTTCCCATTGCAGGAATTGAGCCAGGGTCTCCAGCATTGCAAGCGGATTCTTAACCACCTGGGCTATGAGGGAAGCCCATAAACAACAATAGGTGAGAGCGATAAGGAAAACTTACAACAATTATATAGCATTCTGTCATATTTAGGCATGCCCACTGAGATAGGATTAACGTTACAGCCTAAACAAGTAAGAATGAGGGCTCCTAAGCTACTAAGAGTCCTTATTTTCTATCATCAGAACGTTAGTTTTTAAAGATATAAATAATACACAAAACCAGCTTATAGAGTAAAACTTTTAGAAGATGCATTGGAAATTTTTAGATGCTTAGAATAGTACCTGACATTGTATGAAAGGTTAAAAATTATTCACTGTAAGAAAACAGGGGGCAAAAGACAAAAACATTTGAAGATTTTAGGCTACCAATATAGGATGGCGGCCTGTTAAAAACTGTTAGCAGTAAGAAGAATACCATCTGTCTGCTTTCCTTCCCTATTTTTCAGATGCCTTACTGTCATATAAAAGTTGGAAGAAAGAGGTTCATTCCCAAAGTCGCTGCTGCTGCCGCTAAGTCGCTTCAGTTGTGTCCGACTCTGTGCAACCCCATAGATGGCAGCCCACCATGCTCTGCCATCCCTGGGATTCTCCAGGCAAGAACACTGGAGTGGGTTGCCATTTCCTTCTCCAATGCATGAAAGTGAAAGTGAAGTTGCTCAGTCATGTCCGACTCTTAGTGACCCCATGGACTGCAGCCTACCAGGCTCCTCCGTCCATGGGATTTTCCAGGCAAGAGTACTGGAGTGGGGTGCCATCGCCTTCTCCCTAAGTTAGCTAACCATATACAGATATAGTGATCTGGACACTTCAGAGTCAGCAAAAACACCTCAAAGTTAGGTTTAGTGAAGAGACAGTATAGAGGAGGAGAAAAAGACATCCTTTGTAAACCACATTGTAGAATTTGGCATCCACAACTCATCATCTTACTGCGTTGTATGCAATGTAGACAGGGTGGTTGAACAAAGGAAAAGGTGTTGTGGACTCAAAATAGAAATAAATGCAACACACTCATATTGTGGAGAGATGAGTTTTTCTTGTCCCTTAACAATGAACAGCTGATGAGGTTCAAGGAAATTCAACAGTTGTACCTGATTCCTATTCTATACTATCTTTCCTTAATGGATTTAGCAGGGACTGGAAAGAAGTACACTATAATTTCAATTCTTACTGTTATTTTGGAAACTAATCAGGGGAAAGAGGGCCAAAACTTTTAAGATTTAAAAAGAAAAAAAGAAAGAAATGTGGCTAAACTGAGTCCTAAAGACAGATGTTTTGATTGGCAAACCAGGTAGGCAAGGGAAAAAAAATTATGGAAGAAATATTCATAGGTGGAAGTTCTGAGTTTCCCAAAGTTTTATTTAAGAAAACTTTTATCTTGGTACTTTCCTTTTATAATCTAAAGTATTTTCATGATTATTATACTTTATAAATGATGATTATTATCACCTTTCAATTATTACAGTTTGTAGATGACTGCACACCTTGCTTGTGACTTATAGATATTGATGGCATTAAAGGGTTGATTGGGTGGAACAGTGTACCATAATCTGTATCAGCCACATAATGCCCCATAATAATCAAATTCAAATAAAAAGCTTGTTTGCCATGTAAATACCCAGCTACTTACCTCCCTACCTGCCAAATAACAACAATGTGCCTAAGTTCAGAGACCTCACTAACTCCGAGTTTTATGTGAAGTGAAGTGAAGTCACTCAGCAGTGTCTGACTCTTTATGACCCCGTGGACTGTAGCCCACCAGGCTCCTCCGTCCATGGGATTCTCCAGGCAAGAATACTGGAGCGTGTTGCCATTTCCTTCTCGGGGATCTTCCTGACCCAGGGATTGAACCCAAGTCTCCCACATGGCAGGCAGATGCTTTAACCTCTGAGCCACCAGGGAAGCCCCAAGTTTTATATCCCCGTCTAATTGTCCCTCTGACACCCCAGACAACATATCCCCAAATAATGTTCATCACCTTTCTCCAGGGTCTCAAATAAACTTCTCTACTCGACTTTGTTCTTGTTGTAATTGGCTTTTTCATTCTCCTGATTACCCAGGGCATCTACTTCTTTTCTCTTTGACTTTCCTCTTCCCACAACACATGTCATTGCCAAATCTTTGAAACTTTACATTTGTAACCTTTAGCTTTCTTCCCCTTCTGTGTTTACTCCAAACTCTTAGGTCAGAGTTAGATGAATGCTAACCTATTCTGCTGAGATAGTCTAATAACAGGTGTTCCTATCACCACATTTCCCCCTACTATAATCTACTATATGTGTCACTGTCAGACTGATTTATCATTCCCTCATTCAAAAAACTTGATGATTTCCCTTCGGGACAACATGGCACCAATTTGTGGCCAGACAGCACACCTAAAGTTCTGTCTCTGCCACTTTTTAGGAATGTTCTCTCAGGCAAATAACTCTTTTTATCCTACCTTTAAAATGGGGATAATTATTATTATAAACCAGATATGTATGAGCCACTCTGTATGAATGCATTTATCTATATTATCTCAAATTTGTCAACTTCCTGGCATGATAAATACTGTTATTACCATTTTAGGAATGGAAAGACTGAAGCTTGGAGGTAAGTGAATTGCCTATCATTCCAAGACTAGGTGTTTCAGCTGTCTTTGGGTGAGTCAAATGCTCAATATATAGAAAATATGTTCCAGTGATTGCTACAGATGGGAACATATCAGGGTCATACTCAGGACTTACTGATTTGGGGCCCAAGTCATAAATTACAGGTTTTAAGGTATCAATGGTTCTGCAAGGTACTTCCTATTATTGAATAAGCTTCCAACCATATTTCCCAAACTATTCTTTGGCCAGAGCTTCACCATCTGGACATTATTACCAAATTGATGAATTAGTGTGAGAAAGAGTCTCTTTTATTTCCTCACCTTTCCACAGGCAGCTTGAGGCCTCAGCTGAAGAAGAAAAGGACCATAAGCAGAATCTATAAATGGTGAAAGCAAACTGTCAACTAGAATATATTCAGAAATCCTCTCAGCCTAATGCATGGTAATGATACAATAAATAACACTGAATGATTAAATCAATCAATGGATTTTATAATTCATCCTACTTTTATGCCAAGCCTCCAAGAATTTCAATTCTTAAACAATGTATCATCACAGTAATTAAATGATCTTAGTTGTTGGATACTTTTTGTATTCCTTTTCAGTTCAGTCGCTCAGTCGTGCCTGACTCTTTGCGACCCCATGAATCGCAGCACACCAGGCCTCCCTGACCATCACCAACTCCCAGAGTTCACTCAGACTCACGGCCATCGAGTCAGTGATGCCATCCAGCCATCTCATCCTCTGTCGTCCCCTTCTCCTCCTGTTCCCAATCCCTCCCAGCATCAGAGTCTTTTTCAATGAGTCAACTCTTCGCATGAAGTGGCCAAAGTACTGGAGTTTCAGCTTTAGCATCATTCCTTCCAAAGAAATCCCAGGGCTGATCTCCTTCAGAATGGACTGGTTGGATCTCCTTGCAGTCCAAGGGACTCTCAAGAGTCTTCTCCAACACCACAGTTCAAAAGCATCAATTCTTTGGCGCTCAGCCTTCTTCACAGTCCAACTCTCACATCCATACATGACCACAGGAAAAACCATAGCCTTGACTAGACGAACCTTAGTTGGCAAAGTAATGTCTCTGCTTTTAAATATGCTATCTAGGTTGGTCATTAACTTTCCTTCCAAGGAGTAAGCATCTTTTAATTTCATGGCTGCAGTATTCCTTTTGGCTTTTGATTTTTCTACTTTTATTTTACTATCATTATAGCAGTAATATATTCAGGATAATTAACTTTCTTAAAATGTTTCATCAAAGATAGCAGGGGAAGAAGGGGTAGAATGAGAAAGAGAGATGGAGAGTGAGTCAGTCAATATTATAGACCACTATTCAATAGACATATAAGTCACATACGTATCTATTTTTCCCCACAGTGTTTAAAGATTTTTATTTTATACTGGAATATAGTTGATTTCAAATGTTGTATTAGTATCAGGTGTAAAGCAAAAGTGGTCCAATTATATAGATACATATATTCATTCTTTTTCAGATTCTTTTCCAACATAGGTTGTTACAGAATGTTGAGTAGTGTTTCCTATGCTATACAGTATGTCCTTGTTGGTTATTTAATATATAGTAGTGTGTGTATGTTAACCCCAATCTCCTAATTTATCACTTCCCCCAACATTTTCCCTTTTGTAACCATAAGTTTGTCTTCTGTGTCTGTTATGCTTCTGTTTTGTAAATAAGTTCATTTGTATCATTTGTTTTGATTCCACATATAAGTGATATCACATGATATTTGTCTGTCTTACTTCACCTAGTAAGATAATCTCTATGTCCATCCATGTTGCTGCAAATGACATTATTTCACTTATTTTTTTATTTTTTAAAATATAAATTTATTTATTTTAATTGGAAGCTAATTACTTTACAATATTGTATTGGTTTTGCCATACATCAACATGAATCCGCCACGGGTTACACGTGTTCCCCATCCTGAACCCCTCTCCCACGTAATAATGGCTGAGTAATACTGCATTTTTTTGTGTGTGTGTGTATATATACACACCACGTTTTCTTTATCCATTCATCTGTCGATGGACAACTAGGTTGCTTCCATGTCTTGGCTATTCTAAACAGTGCTGCAGTGAACACTAGGGCGTATGTATCTTTTAAGTTACGATTTTCTCTGAATATATGCCCAGGAGTGGGACAGCGAGGTCATATGGTAGCTCTGTTTTAATTTTTTTTTATTTTTTTATTTTTCTGTTTTTAGTTTTAAAGGAAACTCCATGCTGTTCCCCATGATGGCTACACTAATTTACATTCTCACTAACAGTGTAGGTGGAAATGTAACAACACACCCTCCCATGCATTTATTGTTTTTAGATTTTTGTGTTGGACTTTCTGACTGGTATGAAGTGATACCTCACTGTAGTTTTGATTTGCATTTCTCTAATACATAGCTATGTTGAGCATTTTTCCATGTGCTTTGTGGACATCTGTATGTCTTCTTTGGAGAAATGTCTATTAGAGCTTCTGCCCATTTTCCAGTTGGTTTGGTTTTTTACATTGAGCTGCAAGAGCTGTTTGTATATTTTGGAGATTAATGCTGTGTGGTTGTATCGTTTGCAAATGTTTTCCCCCATTCTGTATGTTATCTTTTCATGTTGTTTATGGTTTCCTTTGTTGTGTAGAAAGCTTTTGAGTTTAATTAGGTCCCATTTGTTTATTGTTTTTATTTCTATTATTGGGAGATGGATCCAAAAAGTCAATTATTGAGATTTAGGTCAAGGAATGTCCTGTTTATGTTTTCCTCTAAGAGTTTACAGTATCAGTCTTATATTTAGATCTTTAATCCATTTAAGTTTATTTTTGCATATAGTGTTTAGAGAATGTTCTAGTTTCATTCTTTTACATGTAGCTGACCAGCTTTCCCAGCACCACTTATTGAAGAGACTGTCTTTTCTCCATTGTATACCCTTGTCTCCTTTGGCATAGATTAACTGACCATAGGTGTACAGATTTGTTTCTGGGCTTTCTGTCCTGTTTCATCGATCTATAAGTCTGTCTCTGTCCTAGTACCATACTGGTTTTGATTACCAAGCCAGAAAGCCTTATTCCTCCAGTTATTTTTTTTTCTTTTTCGAGATTGCATTAGCTATCTTGAATCTTTTATGTCTTCATAAAAAATTCAAGATTTGATTGCTCTAGATCTGCAAAAACTTGCCATTGGTAATTTGACAGGAATTGCATTCAATTCGTAGATTGCCATGGATAGTATACTTGTTTTGCCAAATTGACTCTTCCAATCCAAGAATAGAGTGTATCTTTCCATTGGTTTGTGTCATCTGCAATTTTTTTCATCCCAGCATCACATAATTTTCATAGTATAGATCATTTCCTCTATAGGTAGGTTTCAGTTCAGTCACTCAGTCATGTCTGACTCTTTGAGACCCCATGCATGCCAGGCTTCTCTGTCCATCATCAACTCCTGGAACTTGCTCAAATGCCTGTCCATTGAGTTGGTGATGCCATTCAACCATCTCATTCTCTGTTGTCCCCTTGTGCCTTCAGTCTTTCTCAGCATCAGGGTCTTTTCCAGTGAATCAGTTCTTCGCATCAGGGTAGCCAAGGTATTGGAGCTTCAGCTTCAGAATCAGTCCTTCCAATGAATATTCAGGACTGAGTTCCTTTAGGATGGACTGGTTGGATCTCCTTGCAGGTAGGTTTACTCCTATTTTATTCTTTTGTTGCAGTGGTAAATGGGATTGTTTCCTTAACATCTCTTTCTGATTTTTCATTGTTAGTATATAGGAATGCAAGATTTCTGTATATTAATTTTGTATCCTGCAAATTTACCAAATTCCTTGATGAGCTCAGTAGGTTTCTGGAAGCATATTTAAGATTTTCTATGTATAATATCATGTCATCCGCAGAGTGACAGTTTTATTTTTTTTCCAATATGGATTCCTTTGATTTTTTTTTTCTGATTGCCATGACTAGGACTTGTGAAGATAACTTTGTTCCATGCTAATAGAAATGCATAAGTTAAGTGAAGAGCAAAGGGCTTTGAAACACATACTACAATTCTTTGCCGTCTACACTTCTTTCCCTCTAGTTTATATTAGAATAAAACACGAAAACAAACAAAAAAAGGTTGAAGTAGGAAGATATTCAGCATAATGTGCTTAACAGTTTAGGTGTGGTTTACCACCTGGTGGAGGCCAGCAACCAGAATAAGTGGGAGCATTCTGGGTATCCTGATTCTCAGAGCAAAAGCCATTCCTACTGGCACAAAAGGTGGAGTCCCACAGGAGGGGAGACAGAAAACAGTACCTCTTGTACCAGCAACTGGAGCAACTATCTGTGAAATGGTATCCTGGCAACTCTGTCCCATGTGCTCCCGCTGTAATTGTTTGTAAAATGGTGGTAAAGCAAAGAGCATTTTGAAAATCTTTCCCTAAACACTCACTGGAAAATGTGAAGTGATCAGTCACCCACTGCAGACAGGAGGCATCAGTGACAAATAGCAGCATTCACCTGTACCTGAGCCTCGGAGCAAAGTGTTTTCAGGGACCTGGAATGGAGAAGAAGTGGTCTTCATGGCAAACAATCTAATGTAGCTATACATCTTGGATTATAAGTTTGTGATAATTTCAGAGTCTTGGGTCAACGTGTATCGCATATCAAACCAAATAGCCCAGTATCTGAACTTTTTCTTTTGCATCTGATTTTGCTTTCACCAATATGTTTCCATGGTGGTTTGGAGCCTGAGAACCTCTAGAACTTAAAGATATTACCCACCTTTATTGGGATATTTGCAGATGGTTTTAAGAAATGTTGCCATGAAGGCAAGTAGATTGCCCATACAACCTGCTTTCAAAAAGAGGCTATGAAATTTGAAAAATAATATTTATATTTTACTTCTGTCTAATGAAAATGATTCAGTCCTAGGAAATAAATTACAGAGTCTTCAGCTGGGAAAATCCTTAGATGCTCTTTAGGTTGTCTCAGTCTCCAACCAGTTTAGGAGCACTTTGTAAGCAGGTATCTAAAAACACTTTCAGTGATGATAAGTAAATAATTTTGTAAATCAGATGGTTTCATTATGGGTACAATTCTTAATCTTCACTTCTTTCACTCTCAAGCCCTTCTAATACCAAGCTTAAATCCTCACCAAATAGTCTTGTTTGCCCAAACTATGTCTATATTTTTCTCAGTTATTAAATGTGATTTCCATTCACTCATTCATTTGAGTTTATATAATCTTTAGATTTTGAATTTTTTAAAATAAAGAATTCATGGGGATGAGATCAAGATGGTAGAGGAATAGCATGTGGAGCTCACATCTCCTACAAAATCATTATAATACATCTACAAGTGGAACTGTTTACACAGAACATCCACTGTGTGAACAGCCAGAAGAAGACCTCCGACTTCCAAAAGGACAAGAAAACCTCCAAAACATCATGTAGGACAAAAAGAAAATAGGAATGGGGATAGGACTTGTGCCCCAGAGAGGAAACTGTGGAGGAGGAAAGGTTTCCACACCCTGGGAAGCCCCTTTATGAGCAGGGAGATTGACGTGGGTGGAGGAATGAGCAGGGCTTCAGAGCCTGGGAGGGAAGCATGGCAGTGGGTTTGCAGGAATTAAAACAGGGAAAGCCAGCACTGTTGCCCTTCCCTCCCCAGGGTGAAGAAGTTGGACTGTGGTAACAGAGGATGTACTCAGAAAAAGCCTGGGCCCATGAGAAAGGCAGGGTGCCATTACTAGGGGGCTGTACAAGGAGAGGGGCAGCACCACCATAAAAGCTTCTCTCCCTGTGAGCACATTTGGGTAAAAACAATACCACTTACAGGGCTTCCCTGGTGGCTCCACAATAAGGAATCTGCCTACCAATCCAGGAGATGTGGGTTCTATCCCTGGAGAAGGATATGGCAACCCACTCCAGGATTCTTGCCAAGGAAATCCCATGGGCAGAAGAGCATGACAGGCTACAACGGGGTCACAAAAGAATGGAACCTACTGAGTGACTAAACAACAGGAGCTCTGGGGGTGGCAGGGAACGAGTCACCCGTGCCACTAAAAAACCCAAGTGCCAAAGGCTGCCCCCGCCATCCCAGGAGCACACAAGGGTCTCTGCACCTGCACGACACACTGAGGAAAGAGGCAGTAAGCACCCAAACTCCAATCAGCCCCTTGATTCTGGACAAGACTGCAGAGTAAGATGAGCTTACTTCCTCTCACAAAAACACCAAGATCACAAGTCATTGCTGAGCAACCACTGATAGAGAAGATTGGAAGCTACTAAAACAGATATTCTACATCCAAAGACAAAGGAGACGTCACAAGGAAATGGTAAGAGGGGATCATATGTGATATAATCAAATCTCATACTCACCAGGTGGGTGACCCACAAACTGGAAAATAATTATGGTGCAGAGGTTCTCACACAAGCGTGAAAGCTCTGAGCCCCAGGTCAGGCTGCCCAGCCTGACAGTCTGGGATTAGGAGGAGGAGTCCCTCAGAGCAGCTGGGCTTTAGTGCAGAACTCCACAGAACTGGGGGAAACAGAGATTCTACTCTTCAGCATACACAAGGCCTTTCCCGGGGAGGGGGGGGGGGGGGGGTGGAAAGCAGAGACTTCAACATATCCAAACAGCTTATGTAGTTCTATGTAAAAAACACAAACCACCCTATCAAAAAATGGGCAGAAGTCCTAAACAGACATTTCTCCAAAGAAGACACACAGGTGGCCACAAAGCACATAGAACGATATTCAACACTGCTATGTATTAGAGAAATGCAAATCAAAACTATAATGAGGTATCACCTCACACCAGTCAGAATGGCCATCATCAACAAAATCTACAGACAATAAATGCAGGGGAGGATGTGGAGAAAGGGGAACCCTCATGCACTATTGGTGGGCATGTAAGCCGGTACAGCCACTATGGAAAATAGTATGGATGTTCCCAGGAGTGGGATTTCTTGGTATATGGCTATTGTAAATAGTGCTGAAGTGAACACTGGAGTGCTTGTAATCTTTTTCCCAAAGAAACCGTAATTCAAAAAGATTACAAGCAACCCAGCGTTCACTTCAGCACTATTTACAATTGCCAGGACAGGGAAGCAACCTAAATGTCCATCAACAGAGGATAAAGAAGACGTGGCATGTATATACAAAGGAATATTAACCATAAAAAGGAACACAATCAGGACATTTATAGAGGTCAAAATCAGGTCATGGGCCTAGAGACTGTCATACAGAGTGAAGTAAGTTGCAAAGAGAAAAACATCATAGATTAATGCTTATATGTGGAATCTAGAAAAAAATGGTATAGATGATCTTATTTGCAAAAGAAATAGAGACACAGATACAGAAAGCAAACATATGGATACCAAGGGGTAAGCAGGGAGTGGGAGGAATTGGGAGACATACTGAAACATATGCACTAAAGATGAAAGTGAAAGAAAGTGTTAACCGCTCAGTCATGTCTGACTCTTTGCAACCCCGTGAACTATAGCCTGCCAGGCTCATCTGTCCAAAGTGCCCAACACTACTGATACTGTGTATAAAATAGAAAACTAATGAGAACCTACTGTATAGCATAGGGAACTCTACTTAAAGCACCATGGTGACCTAAATGGGAAGGAAATCCAAAAGGGAGGGCATGTATTGTATATGAATGGCTGATTCATTTTATTATATAGTACACTCATCTCACATGCTAGTAAAGTAATGCTCAAAATTCTCCAAGCCAGGCTTCAGCAATATGTGAACCGTGAACTTCCAAGTGTTCAAGCTGGTTTTAGAAAAGGCAGAGGAACCGGAGATCAAATTGCCAACATCGCTGAATGATCGAAAAAGCAAGAAAGTTCCAGAAAAACTTCTATTTCTGCTTGATTGACTATGCCAAAGCCTTTGACTGTGTGGATCACAATAAACTGTGGAAAATTCTGAAAGAGATGGGAATACCAGAGCACCTGACCTGCCTCTTGAGAAACCTATATGCACGCCAGGAAGCAACAGTTCAAACTGGACATGGAACAATGAACTGGTTCCAAATAGGAAAAGGAGTACATCAAGGCTGTATATTGTCACCCTGCTTATTTAACTTATATGCAGAGTTCAGTTCAGTTCAGTTCACTCGCTCAGTCGTGTCCGACTCTTTGCGACCCCATGAATCGCAGCACACCAGGCCTCTCTGTCCATCACCAACTCCCAGAGGTCACTCAGACTCACGTCCATCGAGTCCGTGATGCCATTCAGCCATCTCATCCTCAGTCGACCCTTCTCCTCCTGCCCCCAATCCCTCCCAGCATCAGAGTCTTTTCCAATGAGTTAACTCTTCGCATGAGGTGGCCAAAGTACTGGAGCTTCAGCTTTAGCATCATTCCTTCCAAAGAAATCCCAGGGCTGATCTTCAGAATGGACTGGTTGGATCTCCTTGCAGTCCAAGGGACTCTCAAGAGTCTTCTCCAACACCACAGATCAAAAGCATCAATTCTTTGGCACTCAGCCTTCTTCACAGTCCAACTCTCACATCCATAAATGACCACAGGAAAAACCATAGCCTTGACTAGATGGACCTTAGTCGGCAAAGTAATGTCTCTGCTTTTGAATATGCTATTTAGGTTGGTCATAACTTTCCTTCCAAGGAGTGTCTTTTAATTTCATGGCTGCAGTCACCATCTGCAGTGATTTTGGAGCCCCCCAAAATAAAGTCTGACACTGTTTCCACTGTTTCCCCATCTATTTCCCTTGAAGTGATGGGACTGGATGCCATGATCTTATTTTTCTGAAAGTTGAGCTTTAAGCCAACTTTTTTACTGTCCTCTTTCCCATTCATCAAGAGGCTTTTTAGCTCTTCTTCACTTTCTGCCATAAGGGTGGTGCCCTCTGCAAATCTGAGGTTATTGATATTTCTCCCGGCAATCTTGATTCCAGCTTGTGTTTCTTCCAGTCCAGCGTTTCTCATGATGTACTCTGCATATAAGTTAAATAAGCAGGGTGACAATATGCAGAGTACATCATGAGAAACGATGGGCTGGAAGAAGCACAAGCTGGAATCAAGATTGCCAGGAGAAATATCAGTAACCTCAGATATGCAGATGACACCACCCTTATGGCAGAAAAGTGAAGAAGAACTAAAAAGCCTCTTGATGAAAGTGAAAGTGGAGAGTAAAAAAGTTGGCTTAAAGCTCAACTTTCAGAAAAATAAGATCATGGCATCTGGTCCCATCACTTCCTGGGAAATAGATGGGAAAACAGTGGAAACAGTGTCAGACTTTATTTTTGGGGGCTCCAAAATCACTGCAGATGATGACTGCAGCCATGAAATTAAAAGACGCTTACTCCTTGGAAGAAAAGTTATGACTAACCTAGATAGCATACTCAAAAGCAGAGACATTACTTTGCCAGCAAAGGCCCGTCTAGTCAAGGCTATGGTTTTTCCTGTGGTCACGTATGGATGTGAGAGTTGGACTGTGAAGAAGGCTGAGTACTTTGGAAGGAATGATGCTAAAACTGAAACTCCAGTACTTTGGCCACCTCATGCGAAGAGTTGACTCATTGGAAAAGACTCTGATGCTGGGAGGGATTGGGGACAGGAGGAGAAGGGGACGACAGAGGATGAGATGGCTGGATGGCATCACTGACTCGATGGACGTGAGCCTGAGTGAACTCCGGGAGTTGGTGATGGACAGAAAGGCCTGGTGTGCTGTGATTCATGGGGTTGCAAGGAGTAGGATATGACTGAGCGAATGAACTGACTGAACTGACTGAACTGAACATTGTAAAGTAACTATACTCCAATAAAAATTAATTAGAAAAAACTCTACAAATAATAATTGCTGGAGAGGGTGTGGAGAAAAGAGAATCCTCCTACACGATGGTGGGAATGTAAATTGATACACCAACTATGGAGAATAGTATGCTGCTGCTGCTGCTGCTGCTAAGTCGCTCCAGTCGTGTCCCGACTCTGTGCGACCCCATAGACGGTAGTCCACCAGGCTCCACTGCCCCTGGGATTCTCCAGGCAAGAATATTGGAGTGGGTTGCCATTTCCTTCTCCAAAGCATGAAAGTAAAAATTGAAAGTGAAGTTGCTCAGTCGTGTCTGACCCTCAGTGACCCCATGGACTGCAGCCTACCAGGCTCCTGCATCCATGGGATTTTCCAGGCAAGAGTACTGGAGTGGGGTGCCATTGCCTTCTCCTGGAGAGCAGTATGGAGGTTGCTTAAAACCATAAGAACTACCACATGGTTCAGCAATCCCAATCCTGGGCATTAACTGGAGAAAAGCATAGTTTGGAAAGACACGTGCACCGCAGTGTTCACTGTAGCCCTAATTACAGGAGCCAAGACATGGAAGAAACCTAACCACCCATCCTCAGAGGAATGGATGAAGAAGATATGGTACATGTATACAGTGAAATATTACTCAGGCATAAAAAATGAAAAATAGTGCCCTTTGCAGCAACATGGATAGACCCACAGATACCATACTAGGTGAAGTGAGGCAGAGGAAACCAATTTCATATAACGCATATGGGAGTCTAGAAAGATGATAGACGTGAACTCACAAAACAGATTCACAGATGTAGAGAACAAATTTATGGTTACGGTGGGGGAGGGTTCGTTGATGTACACACTACTGTGTTTAAAACAGATGAGCGCCAAAGACTGCGTAGCAGAGGGAACGCTGCTCTGTATCCTGTAATAATCTGTAAATGGGAAGAGAACTTCAAAAGAGAACAGATACATGTATGTGTACAACAAACAGCTGAGCAAAGAAGAGAAGCTAAAGGCAAAGGAGAAAAGGAAAGATATATCCATTTGAATGCAGAGTTCTGAAGGACAGCAAGGAGAGATAAGAAAGTCTTGCTCAGTGATCAATGCAAAGAAATAGAGGAAAACAACAGAATGGAAAGACTAGAGATCTATTCAAGAAAATTAGAGATACTAATGGAACATTTCATGCAAAGATGGGCACAATAAAGGACAGAAATGGTAGGGACCTAACAGAAACAGAAGATATTAAGAGATGTGGCAAGAATACACAGAACTATACAAAAATATCTTCATGACCCAGATAACCACAATGGTGTGATCACTATGTGAAGTCAAATGGGCCTTAGGAAGGATCACTACGAACAAAGCTAGTGGAGGTGATGGAAGTGGAGCTATTTCAAATCCAAAAAGATGATGCTGTGAAAGTGCTGCATTCAATATGCCAGCAAATTTGGAAAACTCAGCAGTGGCCACAGGACTGGAAAAAGTCAGTTTTCATTCCAATCTCAAAGAAAGGCAATGCCAAATAATGTTCAAACTATTGCATAATTGCACTCATCTCACACGCTTGTAAAGTAATGCTCAAAATTCTCCAAGCCAGGCTTCAATAGTACATGAACCGTCAAATTCCAGATGTTCAAGCTGGATTTGGAAAAGGCAGAGGAACCAGAGATAAATTGCCAACATCTGCTGGATCATCAGAAAAGCAAGAGAGTTACAGAAAAATATCTACTTCTGCTTTATTGACTGCACCAAAGCCTCTGACTGTGTGGATCACAACAAACTGCGGAAAATTCCTAAAGAGATGGGAATACCACACCACCTGACCTGCCTCCTGAGAAATCTGTATGCAGGTCAAGAAGCAACAGTTAGAATTGGACATGGAACAACAGACTGGTTCCAAATAGGAACAGGAGTATGTCAAGGCTGTATATTGTTACCCTGCTTATTTAACTTATATGCAGAGTACATCATGAAAAATGCCAGGCTAGATGAAGCACTTGCTGGAATCAAGATTGCTGGGAGAAATATTAATAACCTCAGATACACAGATGACACCACTCCATCTTAATTCACTTAGTATATCCCTTGAAGGGCCATCCATGGTATTATTAATGTCTGCCTACTTCTCTTTCTCTCTTCAGCAACCATCTTAGTTTAAAATGTTATCAGCATTCAGTGCCCTTTTCACTGGACTCCCCAGGTCACTTCTGTTCCCATTGCATTCTAGTCTCCACATCATAGAATCAGATCATTCCATTCCATTGCTTAAAACTTTCATGACTCCTGGAATAAACACCAAAACTCTCCACATGCTGTCTCCATCTACATGGTCTTCCTTCTGCCTGTCACCACAGTGTGAGTTTGGGCTGCTACCCAGCTGCTGCATGCAGGCATTGGACAGCACCACATGCTCTCCAGTCTCAGGGCTATGAGAGTTCTGGCCCCTGCTCTTCATGTCACTAGCTTTGCCATGCTATGCGTGTACATGCTAAGTCGCTTCCATCATGTCTGACTCTGTGCGACCCTATGGACTGTAGCCTGCCAGGCTCCTCTGTCCATGGGATTCTGTTTCATTTCAAAAGTCTTCCCTGACTCTCCATCCTAAAATGGACACAAATCTGTGGAATCCTTAATCTTTTTTTCACAGCATGCATTTTTAACACAACTAAGAGTTTGCATGCTGCAACTAAAAATACCACATGCTACAAAAATGATCAAAGATCCCTCATACTGCAAGTAAGACCCAGCACAGCCAAAAAAATAAAGAAAGATACGTGTTTGCTCGTTTAATAAATTTTTGTCTTTGATGAGACTGAGGACAGAAAGGAGGATCTGTCTTTCTCCAACACTTTCTCTGCATTTCTAAGTAGAACATATTGTTTGGCATATGTAGATGCTTAATAAATATTTAATGATTGATTGAATAAATGAATGCACTTCCAGTTTCTATTAAATGTACTAAGATACTTAAAAATATTATGATTGAATTAAATAGGGATGTGATTGTTAAAAACTGTTGACCTTGGAAATAGTCATACAGTGATTTCTGTACTTCATTATGGCCTTAAAATAACTCTGTATTTATCTCTTTTTTGAACGTTTAGTTCTCTGTTTTTCACTATTTTTAAATTTTCATATAAATTCTACAAAAACATTTCCTCAAAATAAAAAGGTTGATGAAAGAATACAAGATTAGCCCTCACTATCAATTCACTATCAATACTTTGGCCACCTGATGTGCAGAGCTGACTCATTGGAAAAGACCCTGATGCTGAGGGCAAAAGGAAAGGGGGTGACACAGGATGAGATGGTTGGATGGCACCACTGACTCGATGGACATGAGTTTGAGCAAACTCAGGGAGATAGTGAAGGACAGAGAAGCCTGATGTGCTGCAGTCCATGGGGTTGCAAAGAGTTGGACACGACTTAGCGACTGACAGCAACAACAATCAATTCAGAATTTGACCCCATATGAACATGAACCAAGTTTGCCTGTGTTTTACTAAAGGAAAACATATCTGAATCAATGAAATAGAGTATTTAAAAAAACATGCTTTCAATTTTTGTCTAGCTATGAAATCTTGAATAAATTAACTATTGATCACTTCATTTGTATATAAAATGCAACTATTATTTTAGAGAATAATTGCAAAAGTCTATAAAATGATTATAACTGGAACATTGATAGGAAACTACAAGTACTATATATGATTATCAAATTAATGAAGAATGCAAATACCATTGCAAGGGAACATTTCAACCTAAAAAAAGGAATGTGTTCAAATAATATGGATAAAATAAATCTCACAAATTATACATGTGGTTATTAAAGTTTTCCCTCCCTATTTCTTAAATTAAGGTTCAGTAAATTTTCGCTGAGCTAGTTTGAATTACAGCCTATCACTGAAAGCAATAAGACAACATTTAAAATACAAAAATTTTAGCTGATAGTAATTTACAAAAATTAACATATTAAAGACTCATTCATATTTTAAAAGCCCCTAATTTGGCTGTTATGTTATTATCAGAGGTTGGCAAACAATAGCCTGCAGGCCAAATCTCGCTGGCCATTTGCTTTTGTATGGCCCAGCAGCTAAGAATAGATTTTTACATTTTTAAGTGTTTGAAAAGATCAAAAGAAGTATATTTTATAACATGTAAGTGTAATGTGAAATTAAAACTTCAATGTCCATAAATTAGGTTTACTTGAACATAGCCATGCTTATTCATTTACATATATCTATGGTAGCTTTTGTGCTACAGCTGCAGAGTTGAACAGTTGGGACAAAGTCTGTATGTCCTAAAATATTTAGTATCTGGCTCTAAACAGAAAAAGTTTGCCGACTCCTGTTTCTACTATGGTATCATATCTAACCTGTTATGTATTTCGGTCCTTTGGGGATCTATGTGTTCCTCAATCCTGCACTTTTGTGTGCCAAGGACTTCCATGGTAACTCAGATGGTAAAGTGTCTGCCTGCAATGCAGGAGACCCAGGTTCAATCCCTGGGTTGGGAAGATCCCTGGAGAAGGGAATGGCTACCTACTCCAGTATTCTGGCCTGGAGAATTACATGGACAGAGGAGCCTGGTGGGCTACAGCCCATGAGTTTGCAAAGAGTCAGATAGAACTAAGCAACAGACACTTAACACTTTGTGTGCTGAGTGGCTCATACAACTGAGCGACTAACACTTAACATTTCATGTGGTGACCGGTTCTGGCATTAGAACATATCCTTGCTCTACTGATTTAAGACAAATAAACTTGCCTGAATGTTTATTGTTCTTCATTAATCACTTAAGTCTCCTGGTTTCTGGCCTCCCCTGCTGCTAAGTTGCTAAGTCACTTCAATTGTGTCTGACTCTGTGCAACCCCATAGATGGCAGCCCATAAGGCTCCCCCGTCCCTGGGGTTCTCCAAGCAAGAACACTGGAGTGGGTTGCCATTTCCTTCTCCAATGCATGAAAGTGAATGGTGAAAGTGAAGTTGTTCAGTCGTGTCCGACCTCAGTGACCCCATGGACTGCAGCCTTCCAGGCTCCTCTGTCCATGGGATTCTCCAGGCAAGAGTACTGGAGTGGGTTGCCATTGCCTCCCCTACTACCTACCAAATCCTAACCTGGTCTGCTCAGGTCTTAAGTCTTACATGAAATAACCTTAGAAACTATTCACACGGATTGTCCAACCACTTCACCCAAAGGCCCAAGAGAAAATTATATTGTAAAATATATAACCTCAGAGTCTCCCTGAGGAAACTGTTATAAATGAGCTTTGTTTTTCTGAATAGGAATCCAGCATCAAGTGAAGTAATGATCCAAAGTAAAGACATATATAAATTTGCATGAACAGTTAAAAATGATCAAACATGTATTTCAAACTACAGACTTTTAGAACTGGCAGGATGGTTGTAAATAATCCACTTAAATTTTTTGATTTTCAGATAATGAAATTGAGGCCCATGCATTCTTTTCCAAGATCCCACAGCTAGTGGGTATCACAGACTGCACCAAAACTCATATCTCCTGGCCGCAGACCATACTGCTAACTTCCTTAACAATGTGGCATCACTTGGTATGCAAAATGTATTGTGTAAGGTACATCACTCAGTTTGTTTCCATCGCTCAGTCGTGTCCGACTCTTTGTGATCCCATGGACTGCAGCACACCAGGCTTCCTTGTCCATCACCAACTCCCGGAGCCTACTCAAACTTGTGTCCATTGCATTGGTGATGCCATCCAACCATCTCAATCTCTGTCATCCCCTTCTCCTCCCACCTTCAATCTTTCCCCACATCAGGGTCTTTTCCAGTGAGTCAGTACTTCACATCAGGTGGCCAAAGTATTGGAGTTTCAGCTTCAGCAACAGTCCTTCCAATGAACATTCAGGACTGATTTCCTTTAGGATTGATTGGATCTCCTTGCAGTCCAAGGGACTATCAAGAGTCTTTTCCAACACCACAGTTCAAAAGCATCAATTCTTCAGCTCAGCTTTCATTATAATCCAACTCTCATATTCATACATGACTACTGGAAAAATCATAGCTTTGACTGGATGGACCTTTGCTGGTAAAGTAATGTCTCTGCTTTTTAATATGCTGGCTATGTTGGTCGTAGCTTTTCTTCCATGGAGCACGCGTCTTTTAATTTCAGGCTGTGGTCAGCATCTGCAGTGATTTTGGAGCCCCCCCAAATAAAGTCTGTCACTGTTTCCATTGTTGCCCCACCTATTTACCATGAAGTGATGGGACTGGATGCCATGATATTAGTTTTCTGAATGTTGAGTTTTAAGCCAGGTTTTCCACTCTCCTCTTTCATTTTCATCAAGAGGCTCTTTACTTCTTCTCTTTCTGCCATAAGGGTAATGTCATCTGAGTAACTGAGGTTATTGGTATTTCTCCCAGCAATCTTGATTCCAGCATGTGCTTCACTCAGCCTGGCATTTTTCATGATGTACTCTGCATATAAGTTAAATAAGCAGGGTGACAATATACAGCCTTGATGTACTCCTTTCCCTATTTGGAACCAGTCTGTTTTTCCACATCCAGTTCTAACTGTTGCTTCTTGACCTTCATATAGATTTCTTAGAAGACAGGTCAGGTGGTTTGGTATTCTCATCTCTTTAAGAATTTTTCATAGTTTCTTGTGATCCACACAGTCAAAGGCTGTGGTGTAGTCATTAAAGCAAAAGTAAATCACTGCAGATGGTAACTGCAGCCATGAAATTAAAAGATGCTTACTCCTTGGAAGGAAAATTATGACCAACCTAGATAGCATATTCAAAAGTAGAGACATTACTTTGCCAACAAAGGTCCGTCTAGTCAAGGCTATGGTTTTTCCAGTAGTCATGTATGGATGTGAGAGTTGGACTGTGAAGAAGGCTGAGCACCAAAGCATTGATGCTTTTGAACTGTGGTGTTGGAGAAGACTCTTGAGAGTCCCTTGGAATGCACGGAGATCCAACCAGTCCATTCTAAAGGAGATCAGCCCTGGGATTTCTTTGGAAGGACAGATGCTAAAGCTGAAACTCCAGTACTTTGGCCACCTCATGCGAAGAGTTGACTCATTGGAAAAGACTCTGATGCTGGGTGGGATTGGGGGCAGGAGGAAAAGGGAACAACAGAGGATGAGATGGCTGGATGGCATCACCAACTCGATGGACCTGGGTTTGGGTGAACTCTGGGAGTTGGTGATGGACAGGGAGGCCTGGTATACTGCAATTCAGGGGGTCGCAGTCAGACACGACTGAACGACTGAACTGAACTGAACTGAACTGAACTGAGACGATTTTCTGGAACTCTCTTGCTTTTTTGATGATCCAACAGTTGTTGGCAATTTGATCTCTGATTCTACTGCCTTTTCTATATCCAGCTTGAACATCTGGAATTTGATGGATCACGTTCTCTTGAATCCTGGCTTGGAGAATTTTGAGCATTTCTTTGCTAGTGTGTAAGGTGAGTGCAATTGTATAGTAGTTTGAACATACTTTGGCATTACATCTGTTTGGGATTGGAATGGAAACTGACCTTTTGCAGTCTTGCAGCCAATGAAGAGTTTTCCAAATTTGCTGGCATATTGAGTGCAGCACTTTCATAGCATCATATTTTGGGTTTGAAATTGCTCAACTAGAATTCCATCACCTCCACTAGCTTTGTTCATAGCGATGCTTCCTAAGGCCCACTTCACTTCACATTCCAGGATGTCTGGCTCTAAGTGAGTGATCACACCATCGTGATTATCTGGGTAATGAAGATCTTTTTGTATAGTTCTTCTGTTTATTCTTGCCACTGCTTCTTTATATCTTGTGCTTCTGTTAGGTCCATACCATTTATGTCATTTATTGTGTTCAACTTTGCATAAAATATTTCCTTGGTATCTCTAATTTTCTTGAAGAGATCTCATCTTTCCCACTCTTGTTTTCCTCTATTACTTTTGCATTGATCACTGAAGAAGACTTTCTTGTCACTCCTTGCTATTCTTTGGAACTCTGTAGTCAAATGGGTTTATCTTTCCTTTTCTCCTTTGCCTTTCACTTCTCTTCTTTTCTCAGGTGTTTGTAAGGCCTTGTCAGAAAACCATTTTGCCTTTTTACACTTATTTTACTTGGGGATGGTCTTGATCACTGCTTCCTGAACAATGTCATGAACCTCCATCCCTATTTCTTCAGGCACTCTATCAGATCTAACACCTTGAATCTATTTGTCACTTCCACTGTATAATCATATGATATTTGATTTAGGTCATACCTGAATGGTCTAGTGGTTTCCCCTTTCTCCAATTTAAGTCTGAATTTGGCAATAAGGAGTTCATGATCTGAGCCACAATCAGTTCCCAGTCTGATTGTTTACAGCTTCTTCATCTTTGGTTGTGAAGAATATAATCAATCTGTTTTCGGTATTGACCATCTGGTGATGTCCATGTGTAGAGTCTTCTCTTGTGTTGTTGAAAAGGGTGTTTGCTATGATCTGTGCTTTATCTTGATAAAACTCTATTATCCTTTGATCTGCTTCATTTTGTACTCCAAGGCCAAATCTGCCTGTTACTCCAGGTAGCTCTTGACATCCTACTTTTGCATTCCAGTCCCCAATAATGAAGAGGACATTTTTGGGGGTTGTTAATTCTAGAAGGTCTTATTGGTCTTCATAGAACCATTCAACTTCAGCTTCTTCAGCATTGCTGGTCGGGACATAGATTTTTATTACTGTGATGTTGAATGGTTTGCCTTGGAAACGAATAGAGATCATTCTGTTGTTTTTGAGATTGCTTCAAAGTACTGCATTTCGCACTCTTTAGTTGACCATGATGGCTACTCCATTTCTTCTAAGGGATTCCTGCCCAGAGTAGTAGATATAATGGTCATCTGAGTTAAATTCACCCATTCCAGTCCATTTTAGTTCACTGATTCCATAAGTGTTGATGCTCATTCTGTCCATCCCCTTTTGACTACTTCCAATTTGCCTTGATTCATGGACCTAACATTCCAAGTTCCTATGCAATATTGCTCTTTAAAGCATCAGACTTTACCTCCATCACCCGTCACATCCACATCTGGGTGTTGTTTATGCTTTGGCTCCATCTCTTCATTCTTTCTGGAGTTATTTCTCCACTGATCTCCAGTAGCATATTGGGCACCTACTGACATGGGGAGTTCATCTTTCAGTATCATACCATTTTGCCTTTTCATATGGTTCATGGGTTCTCAAGGCAAGAATGCTGAAGTGGTTTACCATTCTCTTCTCCAGTGGACCACGTTTTGTCAGAACTCTCTGCCATGACCTGTCTGTCTTGGATGGCCCTGCAGGGTATGCCTCATAGTTTCATTGAGTGAGACAAGACTGTGATCCATGTGATCAGTTTGGTTAGTTTACTGTGATTGTGGTTTTCATTCTGTCTCCCCTGTGATGGCAAAGATAAAAGGCTTATGGAAGCTTCCTGATGGGAGAGACTGACTGAGGGGGAAACTGGGTCTTGTTCAGTAAATCTTTAATCCAATTTTCTGTTGATGGGTATGGCTGTGTTCCCTCCCTCCTGCTTGGGCTGAGGCTAAACTATGGTGGAGGTAATGAAGATAATTGTGATCGCCTTCAAAAGGTCCCATGCACACACAGCTGCACTCAGTGCCCCGACCCTGCAGCAGGCCACCACCAACCCACGCCTCTGCTGGAGTCTCCTAGACACTCAAGGGCATGTCTGGGTCAGCTTCTTGTGTGAACACTGCTCCTTTCTCCTGGGTTCTGGCGCACACAACGTTTGTTGGTGCCCTCCAAGTGTTTGCTTCCCCAGTCCTGTGTAAGTTCTGGTGGTTTCTTGGTGGAGTTAATGGCAACCTCTTCCAAGAGGGCTTATGCCATACCCAGGTCTGCAGCACCCAGAGCCCCTGGCCCTGTGGCAGGCCACTGCTTATCTGCACCTTCACAGGAGATACTCAGACACAGCTCTGGCTCAGTCTCTGTGGGTTGGGCATGTGTTTTGTGCCCTTCCCAGGTCTGAGCAGCTCAAGCAACCAGGTGCTTGGCCAGCACAGTGTCCCAGGTGAGCCATGTGTCTTAATCACCTCCCCGGTCCTGGCCGCTTGGTTTCCTGGGGGCACCATGTGAGCACCATCTCAGGCTTGCTGTATGTTTCCTCTGGAGGGCTGATCTCAGGCTACGACCCTCCTGGTGGATTTCAACCATCCAGGATGTCAGGAAGACTTGGTTAGCAGTTTGGGGAGCCTCCTCAGAGTATGGTGGAAGATGCCGTCTCTGGGCTGAGATTGCAGCAGCCTCTTGCCTTCAGTAAGGTACATAGAAAATACAAATATATTTTATCAAAACTGTGATTATTTAAAATTAACACTAATAAACACTAATTAAACTTAACCCAATTTATTTTTCTTTGCTTATCTTCTTGAAATAAAGATTTCTGTTTTGTATTTGTAGGAGCATGGTGGGGAAAATTAGCCAGAGTGGGGATGTGACAGGCTGGGGCCTAAAACCTGGGACCAATGCTGTAGTGCTTGCACCCAGACAAACTTTTCCTTGAGCAACAAAACATAAAGAAACTATAAGGGATTAAAAGTAACTGTGTGCATGCAGTTGTGGCAATTCTGAACAAGATATAAAAAGACCAAAACCTCCTGTCACTTCTGAGTAGGGAGCAAAAGCAGGGTGCACAAACCACCACCCAGGGGGTGGGCAAACAACCCAAGCGACTGCTGGCCAGATTCCTGGCCCTGGCCCTTTCCTTACCTTACGGAAGGAACCAGCTTGCTCCCCTTAAGGGAGTGAGTGAGCAAGGGCACCTGTTACTTGGTTTCCCCCGCTGGGTTCCAGCACCAGCACCAGTAAAGCCATGCCTTAAAGACAGTCCAGGAACACAGGATGATAACAGGGAGACTGCTTTAAAGAGCTGAATAGAATCATACTTCCTCTACCAAAGTTGAAATTTATGTCATTTTTTGCAATCTTTCTATATTTTCCTATCAAAAACAAAGACTTTCACAGGTATAATACTTATTTTTCTTTTTCAAAAATAAAACTTGAATGACGAAAGACTTTTACCATGCAGTTTTATGAATAAGTAGTCTCTCCAATCAGTTCTTTTTGTTTTTATTTTGCCCTTCTTCTGATAACAGAAACCCACAAAATATAGAGTTTAATATTACATTAAAAAATTTTTAATCTCTTTTGAAAGGTTAATTAATTAAATTTTGGGCACAACCCTCGTGCAGAACTTCATTGACCAGGAATCAAACCCATGTCCTCTGTATTGGAAGGGTGGAGTCTTAACTACTGGACCACCAGGGAAGTCCAGTATCACATTTTTAAGAGAAAAAGAAACACAAAGGGAAATCGCAAGAATGTAAGTCAAGGAAGAAGGGATTGAGGACATGGTCATTTGGCTAGATTTGCTATTGTGAAAACTAATTTTGAAACTTTAGACTAGAAATCAACTACAAGAAAAAAATAACTGTAAGACTACTCTAAAAAGTTAATTGTAAGTGTAACACAATTACATATTTATTTAAATATCCCATCATAGAAACTGGGGCTTCCTTTGTGGCTCAGCTGGTAAAGAATCTGCCTGGAATGCAGGAGATCTGGGTTTGATCCCTGGGTTGGGCAGATCCCCTGGAGAAAGGAAAGGCTACCCACTCGAGTATTCTGGCCTAGAGAATTCCATAGACTGTATAGTCCATGAGGACGCAAGGAGTTGGGTACGACTGAGCCACTTTCACTTTTCACTTTCATAGAAACAGCTACTTCTCCCTCATCTCTAACCCATGGCAAGACCTCAAAGTAACAAGGAATGACCTGACTAAAGTGAAGTTTATTACAAATAGCTGTGAAAAGAAGTGAAAAGCAAAGGAGAAAAGGAAAGATATACCCATTTGAATGCAGACTTCCAAAGAATAGCAAGGAGAGATAAGAAAGCCTTCCTCAGTGATCAGTGCAAAGAAATAGGGGAAAACAACAGAATGGGAAAGACTAGAGATTTTTTCAAGAAAATTAGACATAGCAAAGGAATATTTCATGCAAAGATGGGCTTGATAAATAACAGAAATTGTATGGGCCTAACAGAAGCAGAAGATATTAAGAAGAGGTGGGAAGAATACACAGAAGAACAATACAAAAAAGATCTTCACAACCCAGATAATCATGGTGGTGTGATCACTCACCTAGAGCCAGACATCCTGGAATATGAAGTCAAGTGGGCCTGAGGAAGCATCAATATGAACAAAGCTAGTAGAGGTGATGAAACTCCAGTTGAGCGATTTCAAATCCAAAATATGATGCTGTGAAAGTGCTGCACTCAATATGTCAGCAAATTTGGAAAACTCAGCAGTGGCCACGTGCCTGGAAATGGTCGGTTCCCATTCCAATCCCAAAGACAGGCAATGCCAAAGAATGCATGGTTCCAAATAGGAACAGGAGTATGTCAAGGCTATATATTGTCACCCTGCTTACTTAACTTATATGCAGAGTACATCATGAGAAATGCTGGGCTGGATGAAGGAAAAGCTGGAATTAAGATTTCTGGGAGAAATATCAATAACCTCAGATATGCAGATGACAACAACCGTATGGTAGAAAGTGAAGAGGAACTAAAGAGCCTCTTGATGAAAGTGAAAGAGGAGAGTGAAAAAGTTGGCTTAAAGGTCAACATTCAAAAAACAAAGATCATGGCATCTGGTCCCATCACTTCATGGGAAATAGATGGGGAAAGTGTCAGACTTTATTTTGGGGGGCTCCAAAATCACTGCAGATGTTGATTGCAGCCATGAAATTAAAAGATGCTTAGTCCTTAGAAGGAAAGTTATAACCAAACTAACAGCATATTAAAAAGCAGAGACATTACTTTACTAACAAAGGTCCATCTTGTCAAGGTTATGGTTTTTCCAGTAGTCATGTATGGATGTGAGAGTTGTACTATAAAGACAGCTGAGTGCTGAACAATTAATGGTTTTGAACTGTGGTGTTGAAGAAGACTCTTGAGAGTCCCTTGGACAGCAAGGAGATCCAACCAGTCCATTCTGAAGGAGATCAGTCCTGAATGTTCATTAGTAGGACTGATGTTGAAGCTAAAACTTCAGTACTTTGGCCACCTGATGCAAAGATCTGACTCACTTGAAAAGACCCTGTTGCTGGGAAAGATTGAAGGCAGGAGGAGAAGGGGACGACAGAGGATGAGATGGTTGGATGGCATCACTGAGTCAATAGAGATGAATTTGAGTAGATTCTGGGCTATGGTGATGGACGGGGAGGCCTGGAATGCTCTGGTCCATGGTGTTGTGAAGATTCGGACACGACTGAGTGACTGAACTGAACTGAGTAATTAGAATCATCAACTAGACTGTTAAATGAAGACATTGAAAGGAACATGAGTTGCTATGATTGCTGACTAGGTGTATCAGAGAAAAGGTTTTCTTGACAATGAATGATTAGCCCCAAAGTGAATTCTTAACGTTCCTCCCAGCTGTACTTTTTATTTCATGGCTGAACTAGGATCTGGGACCTTCTATTCCTCTCAGAGTGATGACAGAGGTGCGGCCTGGGGTTCTCGCACTGAGCTAATCTCTGGTACTGGTGAAATGTGAGAACAGTGAAAGGAGTCTCAGGAAGAAGTTACCAGATGTGGGATTAAATGAAAGTTTATTGTTTAGAAAGAGGATAGAAATTTCAAATTTCAAGTGAAATCTGATGCAGTTCAATTAAAAATGTGTGTGCTACATAGGGTAAAATAATTAAAATGGGATTTCAGGACGGAGATCAAATCGATTTTACTCTTTCTACTGAACAACTATGAATACCAATACCACAGTCACAGATATTCTAAGCATTTCTTAGAATATTTTCAGAGAAACTTCTTCCATTATTTTCCATTTACTATTTAATCTGCCTATTTAGCCAGTAAATCAATAACCTCCATTAAAATGCACATATAGAATAACAGAAGAAAATATAGTTTCAGAGAAACTGGAGATATTTCTAGAAGTTATTGAATGCAAACTGCATACTGTCTAACTTATTCTACTATCAGAAGGTCTCAACATCACTATTCTATCCTCAAATATTAAAACTTAGCTAATATTTTTGTCCTATTCTTTGAAATTGTGAGCTGAGTTCTATTTCTTACTAGCAATAAATCCAATATAATTAATATTTTTTTTTCTGTGCTGAAAAGTAATCCTGACCTAGCAGGAGACCAGGGAGACTTCAAAACAGTTTTGATAAGGTAATTGATTTACAAAATTTCTGATTTACTTCAGTACTTCATACAGATTCTGAAAGCTCTAAACTGTCACTGCATTCTAAACCAAATAATACTTATACATAAAATCTGCAGTACCTTCCACTCTAGTTATTTGGAAAGTTTCCAGGAGTTTTATATCTACACTTGCACCTAAAAGAAAATAAAATTATAATTATGCCTGCATAGGAAAACGTCAATATTCTAAGAAAACTTGTGTTTCTCCCTTCAGTTTTTAATATTTAAGTGCTAATTTTCAGAATCAAAGGTTGAGGATATTTCACATCTATTTATAACTAGCTTATCTTCTCTTTGTTTCTCTGAGTTCAGGTACGTTTCTCTGAGTCCACAAACAAATGTTTTTGCACCTGTGTGGGTAGAAGAGGGAACAGGATAGGGAGAGAGAAACAGAGAGAGAGTTTTCCAGCAGTTTACCCTTCAAATTAACAAACCTGCTCAAATTCATTACTGCCATTTTGTCTGATTCACTCAGCATTAACGTGAACAACAAAGTGCAACCTGGCCCCTGTGGCTGAGCCACTATTTGTGATGATTAATTTTGAGGTTGAATGATTACTACCTGTCTTCCATTACACTATAAACTACATGAAGGAAGGAACCATGTCCATTATGCTCACCTAATACTCCCATTCATTTCGACACCAAGGAGGATTTTAGTAATATTTTGTAATAAAGAATGCAGTGTATAAAATTGTGTTCAAAGAAAGACAGACAATGTTTCATTATTCAGTTATTTACCACAATGTTCTTAGTGTTTTTTTTTCACTTTGGCCCAACATTTCCCCTAATCAGCAGTGGCCACAGGACAGGAAAAGGTCAGTTTTCATTCCAATCTCAAAGAAAGGCAATGTCAAAGAATGCTCAAACTACTGCATAATTGTGCTCATCTCACATGCTAGTAAAGTGATGCTCAAAATTCTCCAAGCCAGCCTTCAGCAATACGTGAACTGTGAACTTCCTGATGTTCAAGCTGGTTTTAGGCAAGGCAGAGGAACCAGAGATCAAATTGCCAACATCTGCTGGATCATGGAAAAGCAAGAGTTCCAGAAAAACATCTATTTTTGCTTTATTGACTATGCCAAAGCCTTTGACTGTGTGGATCACAATAAACTGTGGAAAATTCTGAAAGAGATGGGAATACCAGACCACCTGACTTGCCTTTTGAGAAATCTGTATGCAGGTCAGGAAACAACAGTTAGAACTGGACATGGAACAATAGACTGGTTCCAAATAGGAAAAGGAGTACGTCAAGGCTGTATATTGTCACCCTGCTTATTTAACTTCTATGCAGAGTACATCATGAGAAACGCTGGGCTGGATGAAACACAAGCTGGAATCAAGATTGCCAGGAGAAATATCAATAACCTCAGATGTGCAGATGACACCACCCTTATGGCAGAAAGTGAAGAGGAACTAAAAAGCCTCTTGATGAAAGTGAAAGAGGAGAGTGAAAAAGTTGGCTTAAAGCTCAACATTCAGAAAACGAAGATCATGGCATCTGGTCCCATCACTTCATGGCAAATAGATGGGGAAACAGTGAAAACAGTGTCAGACTTTATTTTGGGAGGCTCCCAAATCACTGCAATTGTTGACTGCAGCCATGAAATTAAAGATGCTTACTCCTTGAAAGAAAAGTTATGACCAACCTAGATAGCATATTCAAAAACAGAGATATTACTTTGCTGACTAAGGTCCATCTACCCAAGGCTGAGGTTTTTTCAGTAGTCATGTATGGATGTGAGAGTTGGACTGTGAAGAAGGCTGAGCACTGAAGAATTGATGCTTTTGAACTGTGGTGTTGGAGAAGACTCTAGAGAGTCCCTTGGACTGCAAGGAGATCCAACCAGTCCATTCTGAAGGAGATCAACCCTGGGATTTCTTTGGAAGGAATGATGCTAAAGCTGAAACTCCAGTACTTCAGCCACCACATGTGAAGAGTTGACTCACTGGAAAAGACTCTGATGCTGCGAGGGATTGGGGGCAGGAGGAGACAGGGACGACAGAGGATGAGATGGCTGGCTGGCATCACTGACTCGATGGATGTGAGTCTGAGTGAACTCCAGGAGTTGGTGATGGACAGGGAGGCCTGTCGTGCTGCGATTCATTGGGTCACAAAGAGTCGGACATGACTGAGCGACTGAACTGAACTGAACTGAACCCCATTTAAGCCACAGTTGCCTTGCTCTCCACTCACAGCAATGAGTGTACAGATGTAGGTGAGCCTCTGAGAAGGATGGTCCTGTGTTCTGCCTCCCAAACTCCTGTGAGGAGGGTACTGGTTAGTGAAAACCCCAGAAGAGCAAATGCATACACTATTTCTGAGTAGGAGCTCCAGGAAGCCCGCAGAACTGTATGGTTACACAGAACATCAAAGTAGAAAGCTTTGCAGCTCATGACTCTCCCATGCTGAAGTGAGACAAAGGAGCAAGAATGATAAACGCCTAAGAAAGGGAAATAGGAAGAAGCTTTATGGGAAACACAGAATAACTGGGCAGTTTACCATTTTGATCAATAACCATGGCCCAAAGGGAATCAATGACGACCAGTGTCCATTAGTTCAGGTAAGTCACTCAGTCTTGTCCAACTCTTTGTGACCCCATGAATTGCAGCACGCCAGGTCTCCCTGTCCATCACCAACTCCTGGAGTTCACCCAAACTAATGTGCATAGAGTCAGTGATGCCATCCAGAGATCTCCTCCTCTGTCGTCTCCTTCTCCAGCTGCCACTCCAATCCCGCCTAGCATCAGGGTCTTTTCCAATGAGTCAATACTTCGCCAAAGTATTGGAGTTTCAGCTTTAGCATCAGTCCTTCCAATAAACACCCAGGACTGGTCTCCTTTAGGATGGACTGGTTGGATCTCCTTGCAGTTCAAGGGACTCTCAAGAGTCTGCTCCAACACCACAGTTCAAAAGCATCAATTCATCGGTGCTCAGTTTTCTTTAGTCCAAGTCTCACATCCATATATGACCACTGGAAAAACCATAGCTTTGACTAGCTGGACCTTTGTTGGCAAAGTAATGTCTCTGTTTTTGAATATGCTATCTAGGTTCGTCATAACTTTCCTTCCAAGGACTAAGCGTCTTTTAATTTCATGGCTACAATCACCATCTGCAGTGATTTTGGAGCCTAAAAAAATAATCTGACACTGTTTCCACTGTTTCCCCATCTATTTCCCATGAAATGATGGGACCAGATGCCATGATGTTTTTTTCTGAATTTTGAGCTTTAAGCCAACTTTTTCACGCTCCTCTTTCACTTTCATCAAGAGGCTTTTTAGTTCCTCTTCGCTTTCTGCCATATGGGTGGTGTTATCTGCATATCTGAGGTTATTGATATTTCTCCCAGCAATCTTGATTCCTGCTTGTGCTTCTTCCAGCCCAGCGTTTCTCAAGATGTACTCTGCATAGAAGTTAAATAAGCAGGGTGACAATATACAGCCTTGACATACTCCTTTTCCTATTTGGAAGCAATATGTTGTTCCATGTCCAATTCTAACTGTTGCTTCCTGGCATTCATATAGGTTTCTCAAGAGGCAGGTCAGGTGGTCTGGTATTGCCATCTCTTTCGAATTTTCCACAGTTTCTTGTGATCCACACAGTCAAAGGCTTTGGCATAGTCAATAAAGCAGAAATCGACATTTTTCTGAAACTCTTTTGCTTGTTTGATGATCCAGTGGATGTTGGCAATTTGATCTTTGGTTCCTCTGCCTTTTCTAAAACCAGCTTGAATATCTGGATGTTCACGGTTCACATATTGCTGAAGGCTGGCTTGCAGAATTTTGGACATTATTTACTAGCATGTGAGATGAGTGCAGTTGTGCAGTACTTCGAGCATTCTTTGACTTTGCCTTTCTTTGGGATTGGAATGAAAACTGACCTTTTCCAGTTGTGCGCCCACTGCTGAGTTTTTGAAATTGCTGGCATATTGAGTGTAGCACTTTCACAGCATCATCTTTCAGGATTTGAAATAGCTTAATTGGAATTCCATCACCTCCACTAGCTTTGTTCATAGTGTTGCTTTCTAAGGCCCACTTGACTTCGCATTCCAGGATGTCTTGGTCTAGGTAAGTGATCACCCAATCGTGATTATCTAGGTCATGAATATCTTTTTTGTACAGTTCTTCTGTGTATTCTTGCCACATCTTCTTAATATTTCTGCTTCTGTTAGGTCCATACCATTTCTGTCCTTTATCAAGGCCATCTTTGCATGAAATGTTCCCTTGGTATCTCTAATTTTCTTGAAGAGATCTCTAGTCTTTCCCATTCGGTTGTTTTCCTCTATTTCTTTGCATTGATCGCTGAGGAAGGCTTTCTCTTCTCTCCTTGCTATTCTTTGAAACTCTGCATTCAAATGGGTATATCTTTCCTTTTCTCCTTTGCTTTTCACTTCCCTTCATTTCACAGCTATTTTTAATGCCTCCTCAGGAAATGGCCAACCACTTCAATATTCTTGCCTTGAGAACCCCATGAACAGTATGAAAAGGCAAAATGATAGGATACTGAAAGAGGAACTTCCCAGCTTTGTAGGTACCCAATATGCTACAGGAGATCAGTGTATAAATAACTCCAAAAAGAATGAAGGGATGGAGCCAAAGCAAAAACAATACCAAGTTGTTGATGTGACTGGTGATAGAAGCAAGGTTCGATGCTGTAAAGGGCAATATTGCGTAGGAACTTGGAATGTTAGGTCCATGAATCAAGGCAAATTGGGAGTCGTCAAACAAGAGTTGGCAAGAGTGAACGTCGACATTCTAGGAATCAGCAAGCTAAAATGGACTGGAATGGGTGAATTTAACTCAGATGACCATTATATCTACTACTGTGGGCTGGAATCCCTTAGAAGGAAAGAAGTAGCCATCATGGTCAACAAAAGAGGCCAAAATGCAGTACTTGGATGCAATCTCAAAAATGACAGAATGATCTCTGTTGGTTTCCAAGGCAAACCGTTCAATATCACGGTGATCCAAGCCTATGCCCCAACCAATAACAGTGAAGAAACTGAAGTTGAATGGTTCTGTGAAGACCTACAAGACCTTTTAGAACTAACACCCAAAATAGATGTCCTTTTCATTATTGGGGACTGGAATGCAAAAGTAGGAAGTCAAGAAACACCTGGAGTAACAGGCAAATTTGGCCTTGGAGTATCGAATGAAGCAGGGCAAAGGCTAATAGAGTTTTGCCAAAAGAACATACTGGTTATAGCACACACCCTCTTCCAACAACACAAGAGAAGGCTCTACACATGGACATCAGCAGATGGTCAACACTGAAATCAGATTGATTATATTCTTGGCAGCCAAAGATGGAGAAGCTCTGTATAGTCAGCAAAAAGACCAGGAGTTGACTGTGGCTCAGATCATGAACGCCTTACTGCCAAATTCAGACTTAAATTGAAGAAAGTAGGGAAAACCACTAGATCATTCAGGTATGACCTAAATCAAATCCCTTATGATTATACCGTGGAAGTGAGAACTAGATTTAAGAGACTAGATCTGATAAACAGAGTGACTGATGAACTACGGATGGAGGTTCGTGACATTGTACAGGAGGGAGGGATCAAGACCATCCCCATGGGAAAGGTATCCCTTAACCCATATCCAAATCAAGATGCCTTATCCACATATCAACTTCCTAAAATGTTAACCCCAATGCCAAGACAAATGATAAGACAAAGACAAATGACAAATGATAAGACAAAACCTACTCCAGGGAAGCTTATAATATGAAATAAGTTGTATCATGGAGGAAATTGAAAATGTTAGGTTTTTTGCACACTTTACGTGTGTACTAAGATTCCTACTCGCAAAAAGTGTCCAATCCATGAGTTGACAAATTGCTTCCCCCAAGGCAATTCTGGCCTGCTGCCTGCTTTTGTTTTAGCTCATAAACTAGGATTGTTTTAGTAATTTTTAATTGTTGGAAAAAAAGTTTTTTTTTAAAGAAAAAAAAAACAGTATTTTGTAACACATGAAAATTATATGAAATTCAAACTTTAGCTCCCATAACTAAAGTTTCATGGGAACACAACTATACTCGTTTGTTTACCTAGGTTTATGGCTTCTTTTGTACTTCAATAGCTAAGTTGAGTAGTTGAGATGAAGACTGTATAACTGTTCCACATAGTCTAAATTTTGACTCTCTGGCCATTTACAGGAGAAGTTTGCCAGCTTTTGCTCTAATATAAGAAAACTTCAAAATCTGTAAACCTTTTATTTCTTTCTTCTCTTGACAACACCTGTTGCTCTGCCCTAGCAGAGTCAAATGTGTAAAAGAGAGAAGACAGAGAGCTAGGATTTTTAAATAATTTTTAAAATATATTTTAAAAATTATGTTTAATATTTGAAAATCTTCTTGACTGGGACAAAACACTTCTGAATATTTCATTCAAATGTTCATTCTGATAGTAAAGGTAGCACTGAAGGAAGAGGAATAATTTCCTTGGGCTTTAATCTTTCATAGAAACTAGTGACTCCAAATGCCATTAGGGGACTGGATAAAGGATGCAATAAGTGGTGAGATTAATCAATTCATCACTATCAAAATGTGCACTCTAAAGGTTATAGTTCATCTCATCTTTCAAAAACCAGTAAAATGATCATGTAACCCATACTGAGTTGGCTTTCATAGCTTGTTTGGTGCTCTTAAAATGCCTGTTTCTGCTTGAAAAATAATCTATATCTAACATCATTAGTTCACCCTGACCTTTCCATCATAGCAATAGGAAAGGACAATGTGCTTTGAGGTAGGTAACCTCATTATTGATGGCCTGATGAGATTTGTCACTATAAAAAATTATTTTCAGTGCCCTGGCATTACAGAAAATACAAAAATACTTGCATGTCCTGGGGAAGGAAAATGGCCTGTGTTACTCATGAGTTCTTTAATGTTGTCAGAAGATTTTCTTTGCTTTGTTTTCATTGTCTAGTATCTTTTTTAAAAAAGTAATTAAATCATTGAAAAGCTATGCATTAAATAACAAGGAATTCAGAATCTTAATGTGTGACTAAAGTCAGGTCTACTGAGCAGCACTGACTTAGATACACACAAACAAGTCTGTGTTATATTATCAATTTCCTTTTCTTAGATATTAAGAGGAGAAAACTCTGGTTAATCCTGTTTGACAATTCCTCCTTCTGCTATAATCAGGGTTCAAGAACAAACATCAGATCCATGTTCTCTCCAAGAATATTCTCTCTTCAAAACATCAGACTCAAATCTATTGGTCTAAGTATGGTACTAGATTTTTCCTTGCTGATTCAGAGCTGATTTTTGTACATTTCTGATGCCTAGCTGATTATGTCACTGGAATATTTTAAACAGATCAAAAGCTCTCAAAGCCTGTAGGATATAAGTTCCTGATGGTCTCTCTAAACTCTTGTCTTTGTGGTCTCCCATTATATTCCCTCCACTACAGACTCTGGACTCACCTCTCCCTCAAGCTTGCTCTTTTAACTTCTGGATATTTGTTTCCTCTTCCTAGAACACTCATTCCAACCCCTCTGTTTCCTCTAGATTGTACTTAGCCTTTAAATCACCACTCAAGATTCTCCATTAATAGAGTCCTTGACTCCTTTGGCAACATTAGATATTCTTGTCTCTGTTTCCATAGACCTTACCTCAACACTACTTTAGTATTTCATACAATATGTTTTAACTTGTTTATCAGTGATGCTTCTTTCTATTACTTTGACCTCATCGAGGGTACACACTGTGTCTTGTTCAACTTATTATCCAGTTTTACGCTCAGTGCTTCACAAAGGTGATTCTTAATGGATGTCTATTGACCAAAAGAGGGTATGTTTGAAATCTATTTTGTTCTTCCAAAATTAAGCCTTCTTCTGAAAAAGTTACTTCATGGTCATTCTGTTAATTTCATATTCTTTAGTTATTTGCACCGCTTACATATTTTTCTAAGAGTTCTTAAACCCATTGACTGAGTGTTGCCTTGTGCATCAACTGCTTAGCTTTTCTGAGCTGTCCGTGCAAAAACTGAGGGCCCTTATTCCTTCTAGAGAAAGCTCTAAAGCCAAAAGCTTGAGGTGGGGTAAGAAGCACATGCAGCATCAAAATCATACAATCAGAAACTACATGCAGCGGAGTGACACACATCTCCTATGGCTTCTATTTCTAGGTTGTTTGAAGTTTTAGGAAGAAGGGATGACAAATTTTATCACATTCTCCCCACAACTTTTTAACTCATTAACTTGATAACTTGCATTAATTGATTTGCTAATGTTAAACAAACCACTCAAGGCTGGGATAAATCCAAGTTGGTTATGATGGATTAGTGTATTTATATACTATTGAATTCAGTGTCCTAATCCTATGTTTAGGATTTAAATAATCTATGGAACTAAATTCTAAAGTAATAGTTTTCCTTTATAACACCTTCATTGTCGGGTTATGGTATCAATATTATGCTATGCTAGCCTCATAAAATGAAATTATGGATTGTTCCATTTCCCTTTTTATTCTCTGAAAGAAATTATTTAAGAGTAGAATTATCCAATTCTTTACATATTGAGTTGAACCTGCTAGTAAAACTCTTAGACCTGAAGCTTTTAGTAAGAAGATTAACAACACTGGATTTTTAATAGATATACAAGTAATACAGTTAGTCCTTCTTGATTCACTTTTGATAAGTTTTGTTTTTATAAGAACTTATTGGAAACAGTATCAGACTTTATTTTTGGGGACTCCAGAATCACTGCAGATGGTGATTGCAGCCATGAAATTAAAAGACGCTTACTCCTTGGAAGAAAAGTTATGACCAATCTAGAGAGCATATTCAAAAGCAGAGACATTACTTTGCCAACAAAGGTAGTCAGGTCAAGCCTATGGTTTTTCCAGTAGCCATGTATGGATGTGAGAGTTGGACTGTGAAGAAGGCTGAGCGCCAAATAATTGATGCTTTTGAACTGTGGTGTTGGAGAAGACTCTTGAGAGTCCCTTGGAATGCACGGAGATCCAACCAGTCCATTCTAAAGGAGCTCAGCCCTGGGTGTTCTTTAGAAGGAATGATGGTAAAGCTGAAACTCCAGTACTTTGGCCACCTCATGCGAAGAGTTGACTCATTGGAAAAGACTCTGATGCTGGGAGGGACAGGGGGCAGGAGGAAAAGGGGACAACAGAGGATGAGATGGCTGGATGGCATCACCAACTCAATGGACATGAATTTGAGTGAACTCCGGGAGATGGTGATGGATAGGGAGGCCTGGCATGCTGCGATTAATGGGATCACAAAGAGTCAGACTCGACTGAGCGACTGAACTGAACTGAACTGTTCCATTTCATTGAAGTTTTCAAGTTTATGGTATATTAATAATATTCTCTTATTATTCTTATTAACAATATGAATTAATATTAATTAATGTTTTTATTGATCTTATTTAATGTTAATTAATATTTTATTATTTTAATCTTTTCTATATTTATAGTTCTGTCACTTTTTTCTTCTCTTTCTCTTGATGAATCTCATCATGGGTTTGTCTATTTTATTAGGCTTTAGGACAACCAAAGTTTGGCTTTGTTGTTCCTATTATATCTTATTTTCTGTTCACTCATTTTTTGTTCTTATTTTTTGTTCTCTCCATCCATTTGATTTCTTTGAACTTATTGTTTGTTATTCTAACTTTTAAAATGAAAGATTTGCCACCTAATATTTTAGGCTTTCTTTCTTTCTCAGAAAAGCATGTAAGGCTATGTATTTACCTATAAATAAAAATCAACTCACATCCCATACTTATAAATATGTGGTTTTTCATTCTCATTCAGTTCTAAATATTCTATTATTTAGGTTATAATTTCTTCTTTGATCCAAGTATTATTTAGCTGTATTCTGGCAATTTCCAAACAGGTGGAGTTTTGGTAGGTTGTCTCTTGTGTTGCTTTCTAATGTAATTATACTGTGGTCCCAGAACACAATCTCTTAAATTTCTTGAGATTTTTCTATATTGGTCCAATATGGATTTAATTTTTTCAGGTCTCTAGGGTATGTGTTTATAAGGGCTATGCACTCTGCAGGTGTTTTATACATATATCTTTTAGTTCAAGCTTGTAGATCATTATGTTCATATGCTCAGTCATTTTATTAATAATTTCTCTTTTGGGACTTCCCTTGTCCAGTGGTTGGGAATCTGCCTTCCAATGCAGAGGACACAGGTTCAAGCCCTGGTCCAGGAACTGGTCCAGAACATGCTTCCGGGCAACTGAGCCTGTGCACCACAACTATTGAAGCTCACGTGGTCTAGAGTCTGTGCTCCACAACAAAAGCAGCCGCCACAACGAGCCCACACACTGCAACGAGAGAGTAGCCTCTGCTCACAGAAACTAGAGAAAGCCCAAGCACAGCAGCGACAGCCCAAGCACTGCATCAAAGACCCACACAGTCAAAAATAAATACTTTTATTTTATTTTATTTCTTTTTAATTAATTAATTTATTATTTTATTTTATTATTATTATTTTTTAAATCTTTAATTCTTACATGCATTCCCAAACATGACCCCCCCTCCCACCTCCCTCCCCACAACAACTCTCTGGGTCATCCCCATGCACCAGCCCCAAGCATGCTGCACCCTATGTCAGACATGGACTGGCGATTCAATTCTTATATGATAGTTTACATGTTAGAATTCCCATTCTCCCAAATCATCCCACCCTCTCCCTCTCCCTCTGAGTCCAAAAGTCCGTTATACACATCTGTGTCTTTTTTCCTGTCTTGCATACAGGGTCGTCATTGCCATCTTCCTAAATTCCATATATATGTGTTAGTATACTGTATTGGTGTTTTTCTTTCTGGCTTACTTCACTCTGTATAATTGGCTCCAGTTTCATCCATCTCATCAGAACTGATTCAAATGAATTCTTTTTAATGGCTGAGTAATACTCCATTGTGTATATGTACCACAGCTTGCTTATCCATTCATCTGCTGATGGACATCTAGGTTGTTTCCATGTCCTGGCTATTATAAACAGTGCTGCGATGAACATTGGGGTACATGTGTCTCTTTCAATTCTGGTTTCCTCAGTGTGTATGCCCAGCACTGGGATTGCTGGGTCATAAGGTAGTTCTATTTGCAATTTTTTAAGGAATCTCCACACTGTTCTCCATAGTGGCTGTACTAGTTTGCATTCCCACCAACAGTGTAGGAGGGTTCCCTTTTCTCCACACCCTCTCCAGCATTTATTGCTTGCAGATTTTTGGATTGCAGCCATTCTGACTGGTGTGAAGTGGTACCTCATTGTGGTTTTGATTTGCATTTCTCTAATAATGAGTGATGTTGAGCATCTTTTCATGTGTTTGTTAGCCATCCGTATGTCTTCTTTGGAGAAATGTCTATTTAGTTCTTTGGCCCATTTTTTGATTGGGTCGTTTATTTTTCTGGAATTGAGCTGCATAAGTTGCTTGTATATTTTTGAGATTAGTTGTTTGTCAGTTGCTTCATTTGCTATTATTTTCTCCCATTCAGAAGGCTGTCTTTTCACCTTGCTTATAGTTTCCTTTGTTGTGCAGAAGCTTTTAATTTTAATTAGATCCCATTTGTTTATTTTTGCTTTTATTTCCAGAATTCTGGGAGGTGGATCATAGAGGATCCTGCTGTGATTTATTTCTGAGAGTGTTTTGCCTATATTCTCCTCTAGGAGTTTTATAGTTTCTGATCTTACATTTAGATCTTTAATCCATTTTGAGTTTATTTTTGTGTACGGTGTTAGAAAGTGATCCAGTTTCATTCTTTTACAAATGGTTGACCAGTTTTCCCAGCACCACTTGTTAAAGAGATTGTCTTTACTCCATTGTATATTCTTGCCTCCTTTGTCAAAGATAAGGTGTCCATATGTGTGTGGATTTATCTCTGGGCTTTCTATTTTGTTCCATTGATCTATGTGTCTGTCTTTGTGCCAGTACCATACTGTCTTGATGACTGTGGCTTTGTAGTAGAGCCTGAAGTCAGGCAAGTTGATTCCTCCAGTTCCATTCTTCTTTCTCAAGATTGCTTTGGCTATTCGAGGTTTTTTGTATTTCCATACAAATCTTGAAATTATTTGTTCTAGTTCTGTGAAAAATGTGGCTGGTAGCTTGACAGGGATTGCATTGAATTTGTAAATTGCTTTGGGTAGTATACTCATTTTCACTATATTGATTCTTCTGATCCATGAACATGGTATATTTCTCCATCTATTAGTGTCCTCTTTGATATCTTTCATCAGTGTTTTATAGTTTTCTATATATAGGTCTTTCTATATATATAGGTCTTTTCTATATATAGGTCTATATATAGGTCTTTAGTTTCTTTAGGTAGATATATTCCTAAGTATTTTATTCTTTTCTTTGCAATGGTGAATGGAATTGTTTCCTTAATTTCTTTTTCTACTTTCTCATTATTCATGTATAGGAATGCAAGGGATTTCTGTGTGTTGATTTTATATCCTGCAACTTTACTATATTCATTGATGAGCTCTAGTACTTTTCTGGTGGAGTCTTTAGGGTTTTCCATGTAGAGGATCATGTCATCTGCAAACAGTGAGAGTTTTACTTCTTCTTTTCCAATTTGGATTCCTTTTATTTCTTTTTCTGTTCTGATTGCTGTGGCCAAAACTTCCAGAACTATGTTGAATAGTAGTGGTGAAAGTGGACACCCTTGTCTTGTTCCTGACTTTAGGGGAAATGCTTTCAATTTTTCACCATTGAGGAGAATGTTTGCTGTGGGTTTGTCATAGATAGCTTTTATTATGTTGAGGTATGTTCCTTCTATTCCTGCTTTCTGGAGAGTTTTTATAATAAATGGATGTTGAATTTTGTCAAAGGCCTTCTCTGCATCTATTGAGATAATCATATGGTTTTTATTTTTCAATTTGTTAATGTGGTGAGTTACATTGATTGATTTGCGGATATTGAAGAATCCTTGCATCCCTGGGATAAAGCCCACTTGGTCATGGTGTATGATCTTTTTAATGTGTTGTTGGATTCTGATTGCTAGAATTTTGTTGAGGATTTTTGCATCTATGTTCATCAGAGATATTGGCCTGTAGTTTTCTTTTTTTGTGACATCTTTGTCATGTTTTGGTATTAGGGTGATGGTGGCCTCATAGAATGAGTTTGGAAGTTTACCTTCCTCTGCCATTTTCTGGAAGAGTTTGAGGAGGATAGGTGTTAGCTCTTCTCGAAATTTTTGGTAGAATTCAGCTGTGAAGCCGTCTGGACCTGGGCTTTTGTTTGCTGGAAGATTTCTGATTACCGTTTCAATTTCCATGCTTGTGATGGGTCTGTTAAGATTTTCTATTTCTTCCTGGTTCAGTTTTGGAAAATTGTACTTTTCTAAGAATTTGTCCATTTCTTCCACGTTGTCCATTTTATTGGCATACAACTGCTGATAGTAGTCTCTTATGATCCTTTGTATTTCTGTGTTGTCTGTTGTGATCTCTCCATTTTCATTTCTAATTTTATTGATTTGATTTTTCTCTCTTTGCTTCTTGATGAGTCTGGCTAATGGTTTGTCAATTTTATTTATCCTTTCAAAGAACCAGCTTTTGGCTTTGTTGATTTTTGCTATGGTCTCTTTTGTTTCTTTTGCATTTATTTCTGCCCTAATTTTTAAGATTTCTTTCCTTCTACTAACTCTGGGGTTCTCCAACTCTTCCTTTTCTAGTTGCTTTAGTTGTAGAGTTAGGTTGTTTATTTGACTTTTTTCTTGTTTCTTGAGGTATGCCTGTATTGCTATGAACTTTCCTCTTAGCACTGCTTTTTATAGTGTCCCACAGGTTTTGGGTTGTTGTGTTTTCATTTTCATTAGTTTCTATGCATATTTTGATTTCTTTTTTGATTTCTTCTGTGATTTGTTGGTTATTCAGAAGTGTATTGTTCAACCTCCATATGTTGGAATTTTTAATAGTTTTTCTCCTGTAATTGAGAACTAATCTTAATGCATTATGGTCAGAAAAGATGCTTGGAATGATTTCAATTTTTTGAATTTATCAAGTTTAGATTTATGGCCCAGGATGTGATCTATCCTGGAGAAGGTTCCATGAGCACTTGAAAAAAGGTGAAATTCATTGCTTTGGGGTGAAATGTCCTGTAGATATCAATTAGGTCTAACTGATCTAATGTATCGTTTAAAGTTTGCGTTTCTTTGTTAATTTTCTGTTTAGTTG
Organism: Ovis aries; assembly: GCF_016772045.2. Classification (NCBI taxonomy): domain Eukaryota; kingdom Metazoa; phylum Chordata; class Mammalia; order Artiodactyla; family Bovidae; genus Ovis; species Ovis aries. The sequence continues at coordinate 56,172,168 of NC_056055.1, forward strand.
ATCTGTCCATAGGTGTGAGTGGGGTATTAAAGTCTCCCACTATTATTGTGTTATTGTTGATTTCCCCTTTCATACTTGTTAGCATTTGTCTTATGTATTGCGGTGCTCCTGTATTGGGTGCATATATATTTATAATTGTTATATCTTCTTCTTGGATTGTTCCTTTGATCATTATGTAGTGGCCTTCTTTGTCTCTTTTCACAGCCTTTGTTTTAAAGTCTATTTTATCGGATATGAGTATTGCCACTCCTGCTTTCTTTTGGTCTCTATTTGCGTGGTATATCTTTTTCCAGCCCTTCACTTTCAGTCTGTATGTGTCCCTTGTTTTGAGGTGGGTCTCTTGTAAGCAGCATATAGAGGGGTCTTGTTTTTGTATCCATTCGGTCAGTCTTTGTCTTTTGGTTGGGGCGTTCAACCCATTTACGTTTAAGGTAATTATTGATAAGTATGATCCCGTTACCATTTACTTTATTGTTTTGGGTTCGGGTTTATACACCCTTTCGTGTTTCCTGTCTAGAGAATATCCTTTAGTATTTGTTGGAAAGCTGGTTTGGTGGTGCTGAATTCTCTCAGCTTTTGCTTGTCTGTAAAGCTTTTGATTTCTCCTTCGTATTTGAATGAGATCCTTGCTGGGTACAGTAATCTGGGCTGTAGGTTATTGTCTTTCATCATTTTAAGTATGTCTTGCCATTCCCTCCTGGCCTGAAGAGTTTCTATTGAAAGATCAGCTGTTATCCTTATGGGAATCCCCTTGTGTGTTATTTGTTGTTTTTCCCTTGCTGCTTTTAATATTTGTTCTTTGTGTTTGATCTTTGTTAATTTGATTAATATGTGTCTTGGGGTGTTTTGCCTTGGGTTTATCCTATTTGGAACTCTCTGTGCTTCTTGGACTTGGGTGATTATTTCCTTCCCCATTTTAGGGAAGTTTTCAACTATTATCTCCTCAAGGATTTTCTCATGATCTTACTTTCTGTCTTCTTCTTCTGGGACTCCTATAATTCGAATGTTGGAGCGTTTCATATTGTCCTGGAGGTCTCTGAGATTGTCCTCATTTCTTTTAATTCGTTTTTCTTGTTTCCTCTCTGATTCATTTATTTCTACCATTCTATCTTCTATTTCACTAATCCTGTCTTCTGCCTCCGTTATTCTACTAATTGTTGCCTCCAGAGTGTTTCTGATCTCATTTATTGTGTTATTCATTATATTTTGACTCTTTTTTATTTCTTCTAGGTCCTTGTTAAACCTTTCTTGCATCTTCTCAATCCTTGTCTCTAGCCTATTTATCTGTGATTCCATTTTGATTTCAAGATTTTGGATCATTTTCACTATCAATATTCAGAATTCCTTCTCCGGTAGATTCCCTACTTCTTCCTCTTTTGTTTCGTTTGGTGGGCAACTCTCCTGTTCCTTTATCTGCTGTGTATTCCTCTGTTTCTTCATCTTGGTTATATTGCTGCGTTTGGGGTGGCCTTTTTATATTCTGGTAATTTGTGGAGTTCTCTTTATTATGGAGCTTTCTCACTTTGGGTGGGGTTCTATCAGTGGCTTGTCAAGGTTTCCTGGTTAGAGAGGCTTGTGTTGGAGTTTTGGTGGGTGGAGCTGGGTTTCTTCTCTCTGCAGTGCAGTGGAGTAACCCATAATGGGTTACAAGACATCAAAGGTTTTGGGATAATTTTGAGCTGCCTGTATATTGAAGCTCAGGGGAGTGTTCCTGTGTTGCTGGAGAATTTGCGTGGTATGTCTTGTTTTGGAACTTGTTGGCCCTTGGGTGGAGCTTGGTTTTGGTGTAGGTATGAAGGCATTAGATGGGCTCCTATTGCTTAATGTTCCCTGAATTCAAGAGTTCTCTAACGTTTTCAGGCTTTGGATTTAAGCCTCCTGCTTCTGGTTTTCAGTTTTATTTTTACAGTAGCCTCTAGACTTCTCCATCTATACAGCACCGATGATAAAACATCTAGGTTAAAGATGAGAAGTTTCTCCACATTGAGGGACACTCAGAGAGGTTCACTGTTTTTGAAGACAATGGTCTGCTTTTCTGGTTGCCTGATGTCCTCTGCCAGCCTACAGAAGTTGTTTTGTGAAGTTTGCTCAGCGTTGAAATGTTCTTTTGACGAATTTGTGAGGGAGAAAGTAGTCTTCCCGTCCTATTCCTCCGCCATCTTTCCCTCCCCTCCAAAAATAAATACTTTCAAAAATTTATAAAAAATAATTTCCCTTTTGTCAGTTACTAAAAAAGTTATATTAAAATCTTCTGTTATGATTGTGGATTATATAGATTCATACACTTTTCATTTAATTCTGACAGCTTTTACTAAAAAGAAATATATATTATATATATATATATATTTAAGTAGCTACATTGCTAGGGGCTTAGCAATTTTAAATTGTCATATATTCCTGAAGAATATAAAATTAAAATTCGATTTTTATGTGGTGATCCTCTTTCTTTCCAGTAGTTTTTTTCTCTTAGATCTGTTTTGCCTGATGTAAACATAACTACAATAGCATTTGTCTGATACACAGCTTTCCATACACTGAGTTCAACCTTACCACATTCTTTTATGTCAAGTATGTCCATCTTACCATGGATGCTATGGCATTTCTCCTGTCTGTCCTTTTTATTTCTAGAACACTAATGCCACTCAGAAGTATCTGAGAATGGGAGTCTTGTGGCATGGACTGTGCAACAGCAGAAGGAATCTGGATTCCTGACCACTGTGTAGTCACCTTTCTACCCTTTAAAATGTACCTTTGCATGTAAGCAATCTATTTTGGTTTTCCTCTATGTACAGCTCAGTTTAATCTTAATCAATATTCAATCATATGACTTGTTGAGAAACTAAAGACAAATCTAACTCAATACTGCCTAAATATATTAAAGTTCCAGTTATAAGCACTTTATCTTTTATATACATAGGTTTTAAGCTTTTGCTGTTTCTAATAACATATAGAGTCTTGAAATTTAATATTTCCAAAAGATATAGCTAGCTAGATAGATAAAATATTATGTTAGCTCAAAGTAGGTAGTCAGTTACTTTATCATAAAATTCATCTTAATGGTGATGGCTTTTTAGCTGAACTTTGACCAAAGGTAGGATCAAGGCAAGGAAAAATGTGAGAGGTATTATAGATTTACTGGGGCTATTATATATGGGAGGAAAAAAAATCTAAGGAGAAAGCGACATATCAGTAATATTTTTTCAAATTTTAATGATTACATTTTGTAGTATTTGGAAGAGATGGCATTGGAGGTTTGTATGCAGGTCAGGAAGCAACAGTTAGAACTGGGCAAGGAACAACAGACTGGTTCCAAACAGGAAAAGGAGTACGTCAAGGCTGTATATTGTCACCCTGCTTATTTAACTTCTATGCAGAGTACATCATGAGAAACGCTGGACTGGAAGAAACACAAGCTGGGATCAAGATTGCCGGGAGAAATATCAATAACCTCAGGTGTGCAGATGACAGCACCCTTATGGCAGAAAGCGAAGAGGAACTAAAAAGCCTCTTGATGAAAGTGAAAGAGGAGAGTGAAAAAGTTGGCTTAAAGCTCAACATTCAGAAAACGAAGATTATGGCATCTGGTCCCATCACTTCATGGGAAATAAATGGGGAAACAGTGTCAGACTTTATTTTGGGGGGCTCCAAAATCACTGCAGATGGTGACTGCAGCCATGAAATTAAAAGACGCTTACTCCTTGGAGGAAAAGTTATGAACAACCTAGATAGCATATTCAAAAGCAGAGACATTACTTTGCCAGCAGAGTTCCATCTAGTCAAGCCTATGGTTTTTCTAGTAGTCATGTGTGGATGTGAGAGTTGGACTGTGAATAAGGCTGAGCGCCGAAGCATTGATGCTTTTGAACTGTGGTATTGGAGAAGACTCTTGAGAGTCCCTTGGACTGCAAGGAGATCCAACCAGTCCATTCTGAAGGAGATCAACCTTGGGATTTCTTTGGAAGGAATGATGCTAAAGCTGAAACTCCAGTACTTTGGCCACCTCATGGGAAGAGTTGACTCATTGGAAAAGACTCTGATGCTGGGAGGGATTGGGGGCAGGAGGAAAAGAGGACGACTGAGGATGAGATGGCTGGATGGCATCACGGACTTGATGGATGTGAGTTTGAGTGAACTCCGGGAGTTGGTGATGGACAGGGAGGCCTGGTGTGCTGCGATTCATGGGGTCGCAAAGAGTCGGACACGACTGAGCAACTGAACTGAACTAAAAGAGGCTTAAATTCAAATTGTTAAGGTCCCTGAATGCCAAACCTAAGAACTCTTTCTTGTTTAGGATGCAGCTTAGTTGTACTGAAAAGGGCAAAATAATCCTGAAATTCGAAGAATTAATTTAAAATGTACTTCATTCAACATGTGTGATTTTGCAGAAGTCACTTAGTTTCTCAAAAATCTCAATTTTCTCTTATAAAAAGGCATTGTAGTAATCTGCATAAAATTAGAAAATGCACATGGAGCATGGCCGTAAATGTTGAAGAGCTACAGGGATGTAAACCATCACATTCCTTAGTTGAGGCCTTTAAAGGTTTATTGTCTAGGGAAGGACACCAAGAATTGTGTCATTTAAAACAATGTGACAAGTGCTACAACAGATGTTCACCCAAATTGTACTGAAATATACAGAGGAGGAACTCCTAAAAGAGTCAGGAAAAATTAGTAAAGACTGTTTCAAATATGGAACTGGCATGATTGGCTGGTGTTTTAGGAAGTGTGGTCAAGGAGCATGTGAAGCGTGACTATAGTGGAAGACGGGTAAGAAATTCAGACCACAAATAGGGAATATTTAAGGTAGTGTCACTAGATTATGGTAATTGTGGTTATATACTAATTCATTTGTTTACTTTTTGCTGCAAATAGCAATTAAGCACTTGCTATGTGACAAGCAGTCTTTTAATTATTACAGATAGACAGGTAGCTACCTAGTAGGTAGGTAGATAAAGCGATAAATAATAAAAATAGGTACATAAAGCAATAAATAACTGTCCACTTATTGCTTATTACCTGCTTGAGAGATAGAAAACAAAGAGATGCATATGAAACAATATAAGTAGTAATGAGTAAAAACAAGAGGAAAAAACTAGTAAGCAGAAAGTAGGAGAATCACTTATTTTAGATAAGGAGATCAGGGAAGATCTCACTAAGAAGGTAGTAAGGAATAAAATATGGAAGTAAGCTAGACTGGAGGATGTGCAATTCACCAACAGGGAACAGGTGAAACAAAAGTCCAAAAGCAGAATGAGGGAGTTCCCTGGCAGTCCAGGGGTTACGACTCTGTGCTTCCAATGCAGCAGGTCGGGTTTTGATCTCTGGTCAGTGAGCTAAGAGATTCCACATGCTGGGTCATGTGGCCAAAAAAAAAAAAAAGAGGAATGATCAAGACATTTTGAAGGACCAGCAGGAAGACCAAAATATCCCAAGAGAGAAAAGGGAAAGTGGTAGGAGTTCTGAAAGGTGACTCTGTCTGGTTCATGGAATGATGTTTGCTGCATTAGGTATATGGAGTTTAGTCTAGTTGTGATGAGATTTGGAAAGTTTGAAAAGAGGAGTGACAAGATCCTTGCTCTGCAGCAGGGAAGCCACTGCAATAAGATGTCTGTGTGCTGCAACTAGAGTGTCCCCCGCTTGCTCCAACTAGAGAAAATCAATGCACAGCAGTGAAGACCCAGCAAAGTCAGATATAAAATAAACAATCGTATAAGAAAATCACCTTTCTCAACTGATCGTATTCCTCAGAAGGGTAGATAACTAGTATTCATTTTTGTACTTTTCAAATATTATACCATGTTTAATATTTCCTTTTCATTCACAATCACTGGCACACAGAACATATGGGAATTAGAACTTGGAGAGTACACTCTGTCTGGTAGAGGAGACCCAAACTAACATGGTGAGACACGGAAAACCTAATTAGATTTTTAAATTGAGATTTAAACTTCAAGACATAAGCTGTGAGGTCAGGAGACCATAACTGACGGGAAAGGGCCAGGAGTCCAGGGAAAGAAGATACAGCTTCATTTATAATCTGGCAGGAAAAACTCTTCTGGCCATGAAGAGCTCCAGAGGATGAAGGGCTGCAAAGCCAGGCCATCCAGACTGAACAACACTGGGAAGGATAAAAGTTTCTGGCTGACAGCGTACCTTCGGGAAACCAGTTGGGCAAAACGCCATTGCTAGGATTCTAAGTATTTTGGAAGACTACCAAGAAAAGGAAAAAAAAAAAAAAAGCTTCTTATTTTTGATTTGTAGGCACTATCAAGATGGAGTTCAGAAAATTTGGTAGGTTGCCACAGTCTAGATTCTTTCTAAGAAACAAGAGCATGGGAATGCCACCTGAGACGTTATTTTGGGTATTCAGAAGAGTACCCAGAAGGACTGTATTGTCTCCATGGTAGGACACTCTTCAAAGTTTAGTGAGGCAACAACCCCTAACTCCTCCTGCATCAAAGTGCCTCATATCTTCTATTAAAATCCTTAATGCTGTTATTTACAAATATTTGTGTATTTTTTTTAAAAGCATTAAATGTAGTAATTTGGTGGAGACCCAGGTCAGTGTTCCTTGCTGAATTAACAGTCACATCTTGATGGGAAGGGCATTCTCTACTGAGAGATGAATCATTTTGCTTTTTGATCATATGAAAGTTTCTAACTTTTATCCTGCAACTAACTATAGAAGGAAAGAGGATGTTTTTAATGAAGAAACATAGCGATTGAGGATTTCCTCTTTGCTAACCACTCTTGTATCAGTCAGAGACAGATAGCCTCATAGAGTGATGTAATCAGCCTTTAAAACAGATGCTGAGGAAATTCACTAAAGGAGAGCAAAAAGATCTGGATGAGTGATTGCCCTGCCTCTAGGGTCCTACAGGGAAGTCCCTTATGCATCTATAGCTTATTTGTTATTTGAACAGCCACATAGGTGATGTGGAAGGTTCCACATGAAACCTTTCGACAGGCAAAAGGAATAGCCTAATAAACACCAAGAGGACATTTTCTTCCTAAAAAGAAACAAGAGACTATACAGAAAGCCTCCTGGGATGTACCTGTAGGTTATCCTGTGAGGCTGAGGCCAAGGTCAACAATATGTTAACCATCCTCAAATTCCACACCTCAAAACCTGAAGTAATTGTTTTGTGGACAAAAAATGATCGATTAGGGGACACTTCGACTTGGTGTTCTAGAATGATGTGTTGTTTTACAGTACTGCTTTTTGTAAGTGAAATAATTTGGCTAGAACATGTTGGTTCTGCACTGATATAGGAAATGTACACCCACAGGTGAACAAGCCTGGTATCAGAGCAGTTGCTTCAGTCCTTTATAAGTAGTTCAATGCCTGATCAGTGATCTGGAAATACTCTAACTGTTCCCTTACTAATATAACAAATATACTGCACTTTCTTTACTTACTCTTTAAAGCTTTTTTTGTTGCTGCTTATGACTTTTATTTTCGAAGGGAGATGATCTACCATTAGCATAAAAATGCCTGCAACTCTTTAAAGCACAGTTGTGCAAACTAACATATACTGAGTATGTAAATATTCTCAGGTAAAACTTGTTATGTTTTTCATGACTGTTTGAAAACATTGGCCTCTCTATAATCAGGGGCCTCATGGGTCCAAGACTGTTATTTTTATTAATTTATATTTCCTGCCTACATTTAGAGAAATATTCACATGGCCAGCATTGGAAAAATACTGCAATCTGGTAAAACCCACTATCAGAATAACATTCTTATAATAATAAAAGTCAACATTTTTGTTTTTTAGTTTTGCTCTTATTTCTAATAATATGCAACCAAAAATTCCTGATAAATGTATTTCATATTTTTATAACATGTGGCTTCTTACCTTGGCTTGTAAGAATTTTTAAATATTAAAAATTGTATTGTAACTGCTAATTGTAACAATTCTTTTCTCACTGTAATAAAATGATATAGTTTATATTCTCTCATTTTTACTTCCTCTGCTATTTTCCCATAAGCAGTTCTTTTCTTTCCATAAATCGATGACACATTGCATATGTCTTCTTCTAGGTGTCTTAATTTGCATTTAGCCCTTTACTGTAATTTATTTTAGTGTGTTATAAACTGAGGCTTTACCATCATATTTTCTCCATAGAAAACCTATTTATCTATAAAATGTATAAACTTTCTTATAATTCATCTCTTCCTTATTAGGCTGTAATGCTTTTTTATCATATGAATTTTTTATATATTCTATAATCTTTTCTATGCATGTATATTCAGATGTGCTCTCAAAGTATATTTTTAAAGTATTGGATTTTATAATTTTATATTAATTTATTCAGCAAACACATTACTATTTGCTAAGATTTTTTTTAAAGAAATTTGAAGATTAATAACATGTTTCTATTACTAACATGTTTCTATAAATTCTGTCAATCAGGTACCACTATCCTTATTTAACAAATGAGGAAACTTGGGCACAGGGAAATTAAATAAGTGCTCAGGGTCCCATTACAGGCCAGAAGCTGACTGAGAATTCATAGTCTTAATCAGTTCACTCTGCTTCTATTACAGATGTCATACTCATATCAGAATGAGAGAAGACAGATAAAGAAGACTATATGGGGCACATGACTGAGCAGCTGACCATATATGCATATATGAAGCTGCTGCTGCTGCTGCTGCTAAGTTGCTTCAGTCGTGTCCGACTCTGTGCCACCCCATAGACAGCAGCTCACCAGGCTCCTCCATCCCTGGGATTCTCCAGGCAAGAACACTGGAGTGGGCCACCATTTCCTTCTCCAATGCATGCATGCATGCTAAGTCACTTCAGTCATGTCTGACTCTGTGCAACCCCATGGACAGCAGCCTACCAGGCTCCTCTGTCCATGGAATTCTCTAGGCAAGAATACTGGAGTGGGTTGTCATTTCCTTCTCCAATATGTGAAGCTAGTGATAGCTAAAAAAGCAACAACAAATAATAGCCTGATCACATTTCAATCTCTCTAAATAGAATCTCCATAGTAGCTATGGTGCTAAGCTTAGCCTCAACCTGACTTTGCCTCTCCATCTTGCAAAGGGAAGAATCTGTTGGTTTCAGAGTTTAAGGATTCAAGCAATATACTTCAGGGGTCCTTTTGTTAGGGAAGTGAAGACCCCATGGACTATAGCCCACCAGGCTCCTCCATCCATGGAATTTTCTAGGCAAAAGTACTGGAGAGGGTTGCCATTTCCTTCTGCAGGGGATCTTCCCACCCGGGGATTGAACCCAGGTCTCCCTCACTGCAGGCAGATGCTTTACCATCTGAGCCACCAGAGAATCCATTGGCCAAAAATCTCTGTAAGACTACCTTCTAAGTGTTATTTAATAGTTCTTCAAAAACATATCCCTCCCTCCCTCTCTCTCTCACTCCCATATGAGGTTTCGTTTCACCATAAATTTATTTCCCAGAAAGTTATGAATTACTTTTATTTTAAAAAACTTAACTGCATACTTTTGTGAAAAGGACTCTGGCTGCCTTTGCACAACATTAACCAAAACCCAAAGCTATGATCACCTTTCATAAAAATGAAAATGCAGGACCTTTTGCTCCAAGATTATTAGGAATTTGAAGACGGTGACAGTGGAGCATTAAACCAAGCCCTGGGCCCCTCTACATGCGGATTCTGTGAGATAGCCCAGGCCTTGTCCACCCTTATTGTGTGTGTGCTCAGTCATGTCTAATTCTTTGCAACCCCTTGGACTGTGGCCTGCCAGGTTCCTTTGCCTATGGGATTCTCCAGTCAAGAATACTGCAGCAGTTTGCCATTTCCTGCTCCAGGGATCTTCCCTACCCGGGGATCAAATCTGCGTCTCTTGTGTCTCCTGCATTGGCAAGTAGATTCTTTGCCACTGGGCCATCTGGGAAGAACTTGATAGCTCAGGTCACGTATCCATGTGGTAGACAAATGTCAAAAGACAATTATCTTTTAGATTAATCAATTCACCTTAAAATATATCTGCACAAAATTAAACTGAACTAGTTCTATTAAAATGGTGAGTATAACTTTTAGAATCAGATAGAGTTTAAAATTATAACTTTCAGAATATGATCAGTTCAGTTCAAATTCAGTCGCTCAGTCGTGTCTGACTCTTTGCTACCCCATGAACTGCACCACGCCAGGCCTCCCTGTCCATCACCAACTCCTGAAGTTCACTCAGACTCATGTCCATCGAGTCAGTGATGCCATCCAGCCATTTCATCCTCTGTTGTCCCCTTTTCCCCCTGCCCCCAATCCCTCCCAGCATCAGAGTCTTTTCCAATGAGTCAACTCTTCGCATGAGGTGGCCAAAGTACTGGAGTTTCAGCTTCAGCATCATTCCCTCCAAAGAAATCCCAGGGCTGATCTCCTTCAGAATGGACTGGTTGGATCTCCTTGCAGTCCAAGGGACTCTCAAGAGTCTTCTCCAATATCACAGTTCAAAAGCATCAATTCTTCGGCGCTCAGCCTTCTTCACAGTCCAACTCTCACATCCATACATGACTACTGGAAAAACCATAGCCTTGACTAGATGGACCTTAGTTGGCAAAGTAATGTCTCTGCTTTTGAATATGCTGTCTAGGTTGGTCATAACTTTTCTTCCAAGGAGTAAGCACCTTTTAATTTCATGGCTGCAATCACCATCTGCAGTGATTTTGGAGCCCCCCCCCAAAAAAAAGTCTGACACTGTTTCCACTGTTTCCCCATCTATTTCCCATGAAGTGATGGGACCGGATGCCATGATCTTCATTTTCTGAATGTTGAGCTTTAATATATAATTCATGAATGACAGTTTAACCACCTATGTTTAGCTTTTTTCAACTCTATGGTTCCTGTGTTACATAATGCTTAATTCTAGAGTTACTGTTTACTTTGAGACTAATTAATAATGATAAAATCATTATCAGGGCTTTTCTGGTGGTCCAGTGGTTAAAAATTCACCTTGCAATATAGGGGACACTGGTTTCATCTCTTCTCTGGGAAGATCCCACATGCCTTGGGGCAATTAAGCCTGCGAGCCACAACTATTGAGCCTGTATGCTGCAACAACTGAAGCCTGGCATGCCTAGAGCCCATGTTCCACATGTTACATAAAAGCCACTGCAGTGAGAAGTCCATGCACCACAACTAGAGAGTAGCCCCCACTCACTGCAACTAGAGAAAGCCCATGTGTAGCAACAAAGACTCAGCACAGCCAAAAATTAATAAACAAATGTTTCTAAAAAAGAATCATGAAATTCAGGTAGAAAGAATGCTCCATAAAAACAAACCATTATATTTCTGTGAAAAATGCCACTGGTATTTTTGATATGGGTTGCACTGAATCTGTAGATTGCTTTGAGTAGCTCAGTTCAGTTCACTTCAGTGTCCGACTCTTTGTGACCCCATGGACCGCAGCATGCCCGGCCTCCCTGTCCATCACCAGCTCCTGGAGTCTATTCAAACTCATGTCCACTGAGTCGGTGATGTCATCCAATCATCTCATCCTCTGTTGTCCCCTTCTCTTCCTGCCCTCAATCTTTCCCAGCATCAGGGTCTTTTCAGATGAGTCACCTCTTCACATCAATTGGCCAAAGTTTCAGCTTCAACATCAGTCCTTCCAATGAATACTCAGGACTGATCTCCTTTAGGATGGACTGGCTGGATCTTCTTGCAGTCCAAGGGACTCTCAAGAGTCTTCTCCAACACCACAGTTCAAAAGCATTTGGTGCTCAGCTTTCTTTATATTCCAACTCTCACATCCATACATGACTACTGGAAAAAACATAGCCTTGACTAGGCAGACCTTTGTTAGCAAAGTTGGCAAAATACTTCTTTGAGTAGTATGGTCATTTTAACAATATTACACCTTCCAATCTAAGAACATGGTATATCTTTCCATCCGTTTGTGTCTTCTTCCGTTTCTTTCATCAGTATCTTATAGTTTTCTGAGTAGAGGTTTTTGTCTCCTCAGGCATGCTTACTGCTAGTTATTTTATTCTTTTTTGATATATAAATGGGATTGTTTCCTTAATTTCTCCTTCTACTAGTTTGTTATTAGTGTAGAGAAATATAACAGATTTCTGTATATTAATTTTGTATCCTGCAAATTTACCAAGTTCATTGATGAGCTCTAGTAGTTTCCTGCTGTTATCTTTAGGATCTTCTATGTGCAGTATCATGTCATCTGCAAACAGTAACAGTTATACTTTTCCAATTCGTATTCCTTTTATTGCTTTTTCTGACTGTTGTGACTAGGACTTCCAGTACTCTGTTGAAGAGAAGTGGCAACAATGGACATCCTTCTCTTGCTCTGATCTTAGAGGAAATGCTCTCAGCTTCTTCATCGTGAGTTTAGCTGTGGGTTTGTCACCTATGGCCTTTATTATGTTAAGTTGTGTTCCCTCTATGCCCAATTTCTAGAGTGTTTTTTTAAATCAAAAATGGTGTTTCAGTTTTGCTGAAAGCGTATCCTCCATTTATTGAGATGATAATATGGTTTTTATTCTTCAACTAATAATTTTAAAATTATCAAAATGCAAAAGACTCCAAATAGCCAAAACAATTTTGAAAATGAATCATAAACTGGGGAAATGATGCACCTTGACTTCAGACTATACTCCAAAATTATAGTAATCGAAACAGTATTATATTGGCACAAAAACAGAAACATAGATCAATGGAATGGAATAGAGAGCCCAGAAATGAACTCACACTTATGGTCAATTAATTTACAACAAAGGAGGCAAGAATATACAATGGAGAAGAATCTCCTCATTACCTAATATTGTATAAAAAAAGAAAGTAAAAATGGATTAAGGACCTGAATTTAAGATCAGATGCTTTAATACTCTTACAGGAAAACAGGCAGTGCACTCTTTGACATAAATTAGAACAGTGTTTTTTGGATCTCTTTGCTAAAGCAAAGGAAATAAAAACAAAAGTAAACATATGGGATCTAATCAAACTTAAAAGTTTTGCACAGCAAAGCAAACCACTGACAAAATGAAAATCAAACCTACTAAATGGGAGAAAAAAATTTGTAAATTATATGACTGTAAGTGGTTAATATAAAATATATGTAAACAGCCCATACAGCTCAGCATCATCATCAAAAAAAAAAAAAAACAATTAAAAATGGGCAGAAGAACTGAACAGACATTTCTCCAAAGAGGAAATGCAGATGGCCAATAGGCACCTGGAAAGATGTTCAATACTGCTAATCATCACAGAAATGCAAATCAAAACCCCAATGAGATCACCTCAAAGCTGTCAGAATGTCTGTCATTAAAAAGACCACAAATAACAAATGTTAGCAAGGATGTAGAGAAAAGGGAGCCTCTGTACCCTGCTGCTGAGAATATAAATTGATACAGCCACTGCAGAAAAGAGAATGGAGGTTTCTCAAAAAAGCTAAAGTGGAACTACCATATGCCCCAGAAATTTTACTCCTGGGTGTATATACATGTTAAAACAACAAGACAACAACACTACACACACAAACATGAAACTTGAAAAGATGCATGCACTGCAATGTTCACAGGAGCGTTATTTACAACCACCAAGATAGGGAAGCAACCTGTCCATCAACAGATGAATGGATAAAGGCACTGTGGTATCTATATACAAGGGAATACTCCTAAGCCATAAAAAAGAATGGAATTTTCACATTTATAGCAACATGGATGGACTTGGAGGCATTATGCTGAGTGAAGTAAGTCAGACACAGAAAGATAAATACTACATGGTATCACTTACATGTGGAATCAAAAGTACCACAAAATAGCGAATATAACAAATCAGACGCCAACTCATAGAGCTAGAGATCAAACCAGTGGTTACCAGTGGGGGAGCGTTGATAGGAGGGATAACATAGGAATAGATTAAGGAGCACAAACTATTATACATAAAATAGACTATAAGGATACGTTGTATAACATAAAAAATATAGCCAATATTCGTAATAATTATAAATGGAGTATGACCTTTCAAAATTGTGAATCAGTATGTTATACGTCTGTAACATATAATGTTGTACATGAACTATACTTCAATTAAAGAAAAGAAACTATTTAGATAAGGAGGCAGCATTTTATTTCTTGTTAGTCTATCACTACAAAAGGCAGAGTTCTGTAATACATAGTTTCCGAGGCATATTTCTAGGAGAAGTAAAAAATTCCTAATTCAAGTCTCAGTACAGACTTAGGAACACTGATGCCCTGAGATATCTCACCAAAGCATTTTATCTGCAGCAGCAAATATGCAAATATAGTAACATATTTGAAGTTAGTAATCAGATGTAAACTTTAATAGTACTAGCTAAGAACTAAAGCCTTATCCTGATTGGTGGCTCTTATCTGTAAGATGGGGAGGAAGGGTTGATACCATGTAACTTTAGGCTTTCAGTGGATGTAAATTACATGTCAAGTAACCATGCCCCAATCCTCTGATAAGGAGAGTGAGACTGCTTAGATAAGAAACAGAGTAGGCAGATAAGGGAGAGCAAATAAGAGAAAAGAACACAAGAGACTTAAACCACCAGGCTGAGGTTTTCTGTTTAAATACCATGCCATTTAATTTCTGAGAAAAGCAAGCTATTGGAATGAAGAATCCAGGCAAAAGACACAAGTGAGTAGTCAGAGATCTGGATTTTAATTCAAGGGTTTCTACTAGGTACCAATGTGTCCTTGTGTTAGTTTTCAATTTACCTCAGCTTCAGTTTCCTCTTATGTAAAGTGAAGGATTTAGAGTAGAACACTTTCCAAGACTTTGATAGTTCAAAGTGTATGTAATTATCTAATTTAAAAATTAGATAATTTTGTAGCAAAAGTTCCTGACTTTTCTTAGCTGTCTCTGGAAAACTCATTGACATCTATTTTGTCTAATATTCATTGATCACCTGTTTGATCCAGATACTTGGTGCTAAGTTCTAGATATACAGCGGCAATTAAAACACAAGCCTGGTACTACATCTATGTAAGATTGTGAAACATGTATTTTCACGTTGAAATAAGAGGGAAAAGATCATATCTTTTCCCCACTAACTACTAATATTCTCTTTTATTTTTTTAAACTTTTTATTTGTTTTAAGGTATAGTTG
Source organism: Ovis aries (assembly GCF_016772045.2). Classification (NCBI taxonomy): domain Eukaryota; kingdom Metazoa; phylum Chordata; class Mammalia; order Artiodactyla; family Bovidae; genus Ovis; species Ovis aries. The sequence continues at coordinate 56,187,245 of NC_056055.1, forward strand.
ATTAACAATGTTGTGATAGTTACAGGTAAACAGCGAGGGGACTCAGCCATACATACACATGTATCCATTCTCACCTAAACTCCCACCCATCCAGGTTGCCATATAACATTGAGCAGAGTTCAAACTGATATTCTTGACAAAAAGGTACAGATCATCAGTATTATAATTCTATATAAGGTATTGATAAAGGGCAGGACCCCTGTGGGACTCCTGGGCTTGGAGGCCTTATTGTCTCCCATTTCTCATGGGCAAGCCTCCATCCTCCATGACCTTCTCTGAGTTTCAAAGGGCTGAACAGTTCCAAACTAAGGGAGAAGGAGCCAGGAAACTATCAGACAAGATTAAAGGACCAGAGAGGCTCATCAGATGAGGAGATTGAACCACCTAGGACCCTGAATACAACCTAATCTTATCAGTAATCCTACCCTTTTGAAACTTTGTAGAAGAATCTGAATGTGAGATTATTACTTGTTCAGTAGCTCAGTTGCATCAGAATCATTGTGAGCCTGTGGACTGAAGCAAATCAGGCTTCCCTGTCCTTTATAATCTCCCAGAGTTTGCTCAAACTCATGTCTATTGACTTAGTGATGCCATTCAACCATCTCAGCTTCTGTTGCCCCCTTCTCCTCCTGCCCTCAATCTTCCCAGCATCAAGGTCTTTTCCAATGAGTCGGCTCTTTGCATCAGGTTGCCAAAGTATTGGAGCTTCAGTTTCAGCATCAGTCCTTCCAACGAATATTCAGGATTGATTTCCTTTAGGATGGACTGGATCTTTATCACCGACCCTTGCCTTACTATATGACCTCTTGCTATTCACCAGGGAGGAAGGTACAGGTCTTGAGGCACTAGCCTACTGTGTTGCCTCCTTTGCCTGGCAAAGTAATGAAGCCTCTCTTTCTTTCCCCTCCATGAGTCTGTCTCTGTACTCTTGTTCAGCACTGGTGCACAGAGAGCCGAGATTTTGGCATCAGTATCCTATCTGTAAGGGTTTTTTTTTTTTTTTTCTTTCTTTCTTTCTTTCTTTTTAAAGTATGTGGAGCTTGAAATTAAGATCTAGGATCTGATACTTGCTCCTTAAGGTCAAAGGATGGATCCACATTCTTTCACATTGGAACCTGATAAAGTGAAAGCACTATGCTCTGTAAGAAATAATGATGCAGTCTTCTAAATGAAACTGAAGAGAATGGTAAATTTAGAGAATTAAAATGCACTCTGTAACTAGACAGTCAATTAAGCTGGCAAAGTAGGAAACCTAAAATGATTCAAAATTGAGTCCTTGAATTTCAGAGCAAGAAGCCCCTTCAGAGGTACTCTATTTTAACCTCCCTCATTTTATGGATGAGAAAACTAATATTCAGAGAGGTTATGTGTCTTTGGCAAAGCCACCCAGCTGGTAAATGTGGGAACCAGGATTCTATAATAAGTGTCCTCTCTGCATACATAGTTTTTAAATGGGTAACTCAGTATTGTGATGAAATATATATTAACGTAAGCTTGGCATCTGATGTGCTAGAAGGCATCACACAGTCTGTGTACAGGAAGTTAGATAAAAATGCTGCCCTGATTAAAAGTCTTCTGTGAAACATCTAAGAAGAAAGAACATTTTTTTTCCTTCACATAATCAAGATTAGTCCTTTAAAAGTACAGAGATCACATGTAAAGCTAGAGGGATGAATTCTGGAATTCCTGTTCTATTAACTAATGAGGCAGTGATAGCTTATTAAGATTATTTGATTCCTTGAAGGGTCCAGAAGTTTATTTTCTTAAATTTATATACCACTTCTATGAAACTTTAAGCTTCTAGACAGCTAGGAAAAAAAAAAATCAAACAATGACACAAATTTATGTTTGCCAATCAAATGAGGATATAAAGTATTTTAATTCCAAACTGTTCTCTGGAAAGGTCCAGAATGTAATGCTACATGCAATGCTGACATGGCCTCTGAAAAACAGGGGGATAATAAATCTATCACTTGGATATCACTCTTTAAGATGTTTTTATTATACTTCTAAATAAAAATCTAACAAAATAAAAGGAAAAAATCAGGGAAAACTTGAATTTATGCTAATTATTTATTTATTTTTTTTAGATGACCTACCCAGGGTCGAGGGCTTCTCTGGTGTCTCAGACAGTAAAGAATTTGCCTGCAACGTGCGAGACCTGGGTTTGATCCCTGGTTGGGAAGAACTGGAGAAGGGCAAGGCAACCCACTCCAGTATTCTTGCCTGGAGAATCTCACGGACAAAGAGGAGCCTGGTGGTCTATAGTCCATGGGGTCACAGAAAGTGAAAGTGAAGTCACTCAGTTGTGTCAGACTCTTTGCGACCCCATGGACTGTAGCCTACCAGGCTCTTCCCTCCATGGGATTTTCCAGGCAAGAGCACTGGAGTGGGGTGCCATTTCTTTCTCCAGGGGATCTTCCTGACCTAGGGGTAGAACCCGGGTCTCCCACATTCCAGGCAGACGCTTTAACCTCTGCACCACCAGGGAAGCCCCTGGGGTCACAGAGTCAGACACAACTGAGCAACTTTCACTTCACACCTCAGTTTACCCCGGGTTGAACCAAAGGACCATAAAATTTAAAACTGTATTCTATACCCTTGGTCATAAACGTTAACTTTAAGTAACAACTTCAACCCACTTTTCTTTCTTAATTACAAATAAGGTCATGGAAACCACTTCAAATAATCCTCACAACTTTGCAGATATTGCTGGTGACCAAAGCTCTTACCAGGGTAAGATAACATAGGGAAGAGAGATCGTTTTCCTACTGGCTTTCTTTATAATGGGCTTCCCTGGAAGCTCAATCAGTAAAGAATCTGCCAGCAGTGCAGAAGACCCAGATCGATCCCTGGGTCGGAATCCCCTGGAGAAAGAAATGGCAACCCACTTCAGCATTTCTTGCCTGGAAAATCCTATGGACAAAGGAGCCTGGCGGGCTATAGTCTATGAGGTCACAAGAGTCGGACATGACTTAGCAACTAACCACGTAAGGGCAGAATGGAATAGGTATTTGAGAGCGAATGTGTATTTGCTGAGGCTCCAGTGATTGCTTCTAAGCTGGAAGGGGCCTAACTGACAAGAATAGTTTGTTCTAGAACTGTAACTTGGGGTTTGGGGAGTCATATTTTCAGTATTCTATGCTATATGCCCTATTGCTCTGTCTATAAAGCATAAAATATGAGAGCTGAAATATATTTAAAAGTTCATATCGTCCTGTCTCTTTTTTTTATAGTTGAGGAAATTGAGGCCCAAGTAGGTCACACTCCTGGACACATAGCTCATTTCTAGCTCTATCCAAATTAAGTCTAGATCAAACTCAGTTAGGTGTGGTGCTTTGGCAGGCTGAATCACAGTCCCCTAAGAATATCCATGTCCTATTCCCCAGAACCTGGGAATATTTTACTTATGTAGCAAAATGGACATTGTAGAAGTGATTATGTGAAAGATCTTGAGATGGAGAGCTTTCCTGGATTTTCAAGGCAAATCTGATAAAATCACAAGATCTCATGAGAGGAAGGCAGGGGGATAAGAATTAGTAGTGGGAGACATAGAGATGAGAGTGAGATTGGAGTGACACAAGGCAGGGTCTCTGGGCCAGAGTGCAGGCAAGTTCAACCAGGTGAAGGCAAGGAAACAGATTCTCCCCGAAAGCCTCCAGAGGGATCGCATCCCTGACAACACCTTGATTTTCAACATCTGACCTTCAGATCTGTGCTAACAACACATCTGCACTATTTTAAGCCACTAATTTCTGGTAAAAAGATTTATCCAGGGGCTCTCTCTACAGCATCCCATTCCTATCATCTTGTGTCCATGCTGTTTGTTTTTAAATGTCTTATTGTCTATATTCCCAGATATCTAGATATCCTTAAAGACAGGCATAGTATGTCATTCATATCTGTATATCTTGCTCCTTCGAAGTTGAATAAATAGATGTTGAATAAATTATCAAATACTCCTAATGCTGACATTTACTAAAATACACCTAAACTCCACTCATGAGATGGATCTGCCAACCACTCAACAAATCTTTTGCTGAGAGCTTTCTATATACAAGGTGCTGTGAATTTTATATATATATATATATATATGTATGTATGTATGTATATATATATATATATATATATATATATATATATATATATATGAAAACTTGGGCAGCCCCATCTTTTTGTGAAAATTCTAAGCACTGAAATTTTGTTACAAGATGACAATCTGGATTCAATACAACCCAAATTGATTAACTTTGAACTAGACCATGATTTTAAATTCGAAGGGGATCTGATGTAACGCAAGTGGGACTGATTCTCAAAGAAAATCCATTTCGTACCTTGGCTGCCCAGATCCTACGAATCCTTTTTCCTTTGTATACAATTTTAAGAATATTTCAGCCACGCTTACTACAACTATTCCAAATAAAACTGAAAATGTTTTCCTTCTCGGAAGGAAATGACCCAAATCATGTCCATTTATCCACCCAGGCCCATCTTCATTATCTCTGGGAAATGTGGTTAGGCCTGAATGTGACACTTCATGACCCTGAAGCTGGACTATAGTGAAAAATTTAACCATCCCTGCAATCATAAAATAACAACCCACTCTCAGCACTCTTGCGTGTAAAATCCCACGGCCAGAGGAGGCTCGGAGGCTGCAGTCTATGGGGTCACAAAGAATTGCACATGATTGAATGACTAAGCACACACACAAGATACAAAGGTGAAGCAAAAAGGGAAATTCATGGTTAAATTCCTACCACTGGGTAAAGGGAAGAAGGTTAAAAAACAAACAAAGAAGCACACTACTGGGGAAGGATGCTCGTCATGGCATAGATTTCCCACCCAGTTTGACTACATAGGGGTCCTCTGATTGAGAAAAATAGTCATCCTTGAGACAAGTATAGGGGAGAAATTTCCTTCTGGACTCTGCCCTGCTGTACTAACTACACATTTTGGCAACTGGTGGCCTAAGGATTGTCATTCAATTTTAAAATCACAGGTCCCTGCTTGTTACTCATTTAAAACGGGAGCTAATTTGTTTGATTTCAGGGTATATATGATATATGATATATGCCAGAAATTTTGTTGATCCATGGTCTTTAGATTTGATGAAGATCTGTTTAATATCCTAATATCTCAAAGTTGTACCTACCTAGAATCTAATCACACTTGCTTATGTACAAAGGAAATTTGCTGGTTCAAATAATTGGGTCCCATCTGGCCCAAACATCTACAACCACAAGGAGAAGTAGCACTGCAGAGTTGTAAAGAGCAGAGACTCTAGAGCTAAACTAACTGGGCTTAGGTTCCAGCTCCCCCATCTACCAGCATTATGAGTTCAGTTCAGTTCAGTTATTAGGTTCTGTCCAATTTTTTGAGACTCCATGAATCACAGCATGCTAGGCCTCCCTGTCCATCACCAACTCCCAGAGTTCACTCAGACTCACATCCATTGAGTCGGTGATGCCATCCAGCCATCTCATCCTCTGTCGTCCCCTGCTCCTCCTGCCCCCAATCCCTCCCAGCATCAGAGTCTTTTCCAATGAGTCAACTCTTCACATGAGGTGGCCAAAAGTATTGGAGTTTCAGCTTTAGCATCAGTCCTTACAGTGAATACCCAGGAATGATCTCCTTCACAATAGACTGGTTGAATCTCTTTGCAGTCCAAGGGACTCTCAAGAGTCTTCTCCAACACCACAGTTCAAAAGCATCAATTCTTCAGCACTCAGCTTTCTTCACAGTCCAACACTCACATCCATACATGACCACTAGAAAAACCATAGCCTTGACTAGACGGACCTTTCTTGGCAAAGAAATGTCTCTGCTTTTCAATATGCTATCTAGGTTGGTCATAAATTTCCTTCCAAGGAGTAAGTGTCTTTTAATTTCATGGCTGCAGTCACCATCTGAAGTGATTTTGGAGCCCCAAAAGAGAGTCTGACACTATTTCCACTGTTTCCCCATCTATTTCCCATGAAGTGATGGGACCAGATGCCATGATCTTCGTTTTCTGAATGTTGAGCTTTAAGCCAACTTTTTCACTCTCCCCTTTCACTTTCATCAAGAGGCTTTTTAGTTCCTCTTCACTTTCTGCCATAGGGTGGTGTCATCTGCATATCTGAGGTTACTGATATTTCCCCTGGCAATCTTGATTCCAGCTTGTGCTTCTTCCAGCCCAGCATTTCTCATGATGTACTCTGCATATAAGTTAAATAAGCAGGGTGACAATATACAGCCATGACGTACTCCTTTTCCTATTTGGAACCAGTCTGTTGTTCCTTGCCCAGTTCTAACTGGTGCTTCCTGACCTGCATACAGATTTCTCAAGAGGCAGGTCAGGTGGTCTGTATTCCCATCTCTTGAAGAATTTTCCACAGTTTATTGTGATCTACATAGTCAAAGGCTTTGGCATAGTCAATAAAGCAGAAATAGATGTTTTTCTGGAACTCTCTTGCTTTTTTGATGATCCAGCAGATGTTGGCAATTTGATCTCTGGTTCCTCTGCCTTTTCTACAACCAGCTTGAACATCTGCAATTTTACAGTTCAAGTATTGCTGAAGCCTGGCATGGAGAATTTTGAGCATTATTTTACTAGCGTGTGAGATGAGTGCAATTGTTTGGTAGTTTGAGCCTTCTTTGGCATTGCCTTTCTTTGGGATTGGAATGAAAACTGACCTTTTCCTGTCCTGTGGCCACTGCTGAGGTTTCTAAATTTGCTGGCATATTGCGTGCAGCACTTTCACAGCATCTTCTTTTAGGACCTGCAATAGCTCCACTGGAATTCCATCACCTCCACTAGCTTTGTTCGTAGTGATGCTTTCTAAGGCCCACTTAACTTCGTATTCCAGGATGTCTGGCTCTAAGTGAGTGATCACATCATTGTGATTATCTGGGTCATGAAGATCTTTTTTGTACAGTTCTTCTATGTATTCTTGCCACCTCTTCTTAATATCTTCTGCTTCTGTTAGGTCCATACCATTTCTGTCCTTTATCGAGCCCATCTTTGCACAAAATATTCCCTTGTTATCTTATAACCTTAAGCAATTTGCTCAAGCCCTTGTGACTCTGTAGAATGATTGCAATAATAGCATCTATGCTTAGGTTGTTTGTGCGGATTATATATAATAATAAAGCTCTGAAAAGTACCTGGTCATGTATGCAAGTGCCACATACAATACATAATGTAAAAAGAAAATCCTACTTTAAGAGCTTTTGCTCATAATTTGTAGTCAAAAAACAATAGTTTAATAGATACCTAACTCTAGGCAAAACTATCACAATGTATTCCATGTAAAAATAAATCAGTAAGTGGGTATATGAAGCAAGTTTGAGTATAAGCCTCCTATATACCAAAAGTTATCTGCCCAAACCTTTGTTAAACTAATACTTACTGCTCCTGAAATCTAACTAGATGATATAAATGAAAGTTCCTAGGACAGTACCCTGTATATGCTGAATGCTTTATGAATAAAAATGCACTTGAACTAATATTCCTAAAGCAATCTTACCCAGAGTAACACAAACACAGGGGGATGTTGGTTTACAGGCCTTTTAGCCTGGGGGGAGGCACTTAGAAGACGCACTGAAACCGGTAGGTAGGTATTCTATCAAGATAATCTCTACTTCAGAATTTGCTTAATTGACTATGTGAAGAGATAGTGTTACATTTTTTTTACTTTACCAAGTATCGCCAAAATTAGCCAAATGTTGCAATGATGATTTTTAAAAATTGCATTGTTTTTACTATATATTTCTAAAGCATTCAGTGCTATTTATTAAAACTTGGATCTGACCCTTGCACATAGAATCTTTGTAGTTTATTCATAAGATCTTAGGCAACTGAATCAGATAATTTCAATAAAATGTTATAACATTATGTATTATTAATAGGCTATTTGTAACCTATTTTATTAACAAGCTTTTACTATTAAGAGTAATAAAAACATGATATATTATCTATCCACAATTGTGCTTCTTACTATAGTCCTTTAGAAAATGTATGCGTGGATGTATGTGGTTGGTTAGTTTCTTTTTTTAATTGAAATTTGTTTATTTTAATTGGAGCTAATTACTTTACCCCATGGTAAAGAGAAAAGCAAAATGGCTGTCTGGGGAGGCCTTACAAATAGCTGTGAAAAGAAGAGAAGCCAAAAGCAAAGGAGAAAGGAAAGATATAAGCATCTGAATGCAGAGTTCCAAAGAACAGCAAGAAGAGATAAGAAAGCCTTCCTCAGTGATCGATGCAAAGAAATAGAGGAAAACAACAGAATGGGAAAGACTAGAGATCTCTTCAAGAAAATTACAGATACCAAGGGAACATTTCATGCAAAGATGGGCTCGATAAAGGACATAAATGGTATGGACCTAACAGAAGCAGAAGATATTAAGAAGAGATGGCAAGGATACACAGAAGAATTGAACAAAAAAGATCTTTAAGACCAAGATAATCATGATGGTGTGATCACTCACCTAGAGCCAGACATGCTGGAATGTGAAGTCAAGTGGCCCTTAGGAAGGATCACTACGAACAAAGCTAGTGGAGGTGATGGAATTCCAGTGGAGCTATTCCAAATCCTGAAAGATGATGCTGTGAAAGTGCTGCACTCAATATGCCAGCAAATTTGGAAAATTCATCAGTGGCCACAGGACAGGAAAAGGTCAGTTTTCATTACAATCCCAAAGAAAGGCAATGCCAAAGAATGCTCAAACTACTGCACAATTGCACTCATCTCGCGCACTAGTAAAGTAATGCTCAAAATTCTCCAAGCCAGGCTTCAGCAATACGTGAACCATGAAATTCCAGATGTTCATGCTGGTTTTAGAAAAGGCAGAGGAACCAGAGATCAAATTGCCAACATCCGCTGGATCATCAAAAAAGCAAGAGAGTTCCAGAAAAATATCTATTTCTAATTTATTGACTATGTGAAAGCCTTAGACTGTGTGGACCACAATAAACTGTGGAAAATTCTGAGAGATGGGAATACCAGACCACCTGACCTGCCTCTTGAGAAACCTATATGCAGGTCCAGAAACAACAGTTAGAACTGGACATGGAACAATAGACTGGTTCCAAATAGGAAAAGGAGTACGTCATGGCTGTATATTGTCACCCTGCTTATTTAACTTATATGCAGAGTACATCATGAGAAACACTGGGCTGGAAGAAGCACAAGCTGGAATTAAGATTGCCGGGAGAAATATCAGTAACCTCAGATATGCAGATGACACCACCCCTATAGCAGAAAGTGAAGAGGAACTAAAGAGCCTCTTGATGAAAGTGAAAGAGGAGAGTGAATACGTTGGCTTAAAGCTCGACATTCAGAAAATGATCATGGCATCTGGTCCCCTCACTTCATGGGAAATAGATGGGAAACAGTGGAAACAGTGCCAGACTTTATTTTTTGGGGCACCAAAATCACTGCAGATGATGACTGCAGCCATGAAATTGAATGACCCTTACTCCTTGGAAGAAAAGTTATGACCAACCTAGATAGCATTTGAAAAGCAGAGACATTACTTTCCCAACAAAGGTTCGTCTAGTCAAGGTTCTGGGTTTTCCAGTGGTCATGTATGGATGTGAAAGTTGGACTGTGAAGAAAGCTGAGCACCGAAGAATTGATGCTTTTGAACTGTGGTGTTGGAGAAGACTCTTGAGAGTCCCGTGGACTACAAGGAGATCCAATCAGTCCATTCTGAAGGAGATCAGCCCTGGGATTTCTTTGGAAGGAATGATGCTAAAGCTGAACTCCAGTACTTTGGCCACCTCATGCGAAGAGTTGAGTCACTGGAAAAGACTCTGATGCTGGGAGGGATTGGGGGCAGGAGGAGACGGGGACGACAGAGGATGAGATGGCTGGATGGCATCACTGACTCAATGGACGTGAGTCTGAGTGAACTCTGGGATTTGGTGATGGACAGGGAGGCCTGGCGTGCTGCGATTCATGGGGTCGCCAAGAGTCAGACACGACTGAGTGACTGAATTGAACTGAATTTACAGTATTGTATTGGTTCTGCCACACATCAACATGAATCTGCCACGGGTGTACATGTGTTCCCCATCCTGCACCCCTCTCCCAAACACTGGCAAAGTCATGTCTGACAGTTTGCAACCTCATGGACTGTATAGTCCATGGAATTCTCCAGGCCAGAATACTGGAGTGGATAGCCTTTCCTTTTTCCAGGTGATCTTCCCAACCCAGGGATCGAACCCAGGTCTCCCGCACTGCAGACAGATTCTTTACCAGCTGAGTAAGAAGGGAAACCCAAGAATACTGGAGTGGGTAGCCTATCCCTTTTCCACCAGATCTGCCGATCCAGAAATTGAACTGGGGTCTCCTGCATTGCAGGTGGATTCTTTACCAACTGAGCAAGACAGCCTTGCAAAAGTGACACTCAGTTTAGTTAACAGAAACATATTATAGGGCTTTTGGAAGTGGTCAGTTTGAAATCTTAATTTACACCTGTATTCTGAAAAGAGTGGAGGAAACTGGGTTCCCATATTGGCAAATGATTGGAATGTAATTATATGTAGCTATCTCAGTGCTTTTTTTTTTTTAATTTCTTATCAGTATCTTTCCATTTCTGAAACTGGCCCTCTTCTGTGTGTTTGGATAGCAAGCACAAGTCTATCCCCATCTTACCAACCTCCTACTCCCTTCTTAGCACACCACCAAATTTTGACATGTCAATCACACTGGTTTAAATTAAACCTGTTCTCTGGAAGGAATAGGGCATGTGTTCCACATGGGAACAACATTGTTTTGCAGTGATTCATACAGATTCTGGGGGTCTCTCCATAAGACTGAAGTTTCTTAACTAAGCGAGAATGGAACTTCCAAAAGCCATCATTCTCCGCAAGGGTAGAGTTCTCACAAGAGAACTGAAGTCAACAGGAAGGAAGGCAGGGTTGAGATGGACAGGTAGATAAACAGACAGATTAGAATAGGGAGGCAGTGAGAAAGAAAGAAAAGAAGGAAGGGAAAGAGGGAGACAGAAATGAATTTGTGGCATAACTTGACCCTTTAAAGCACATCACATCAGCTAGCTAGCATAATAACTATAACAGATAGCCAAGCAGACAACTAGAATATTCAGTCATAGGAGCTAATTTTTCATATTATGGTTGGAACTCTGTCATCTAGCATTAAAAAATTCTAATACAATTTTTCAAAGCTAAAGATTAACTAATTCCTGTCTGGGAGTTACATCTCTTATAGGATAGAAAGCTGAGATTCAGTTTCTCAGTTACGTTAGATGCTACCCTCATACTGTCCATAACTATTCATACAGCTTTAATAGACTTCATCTCCTGAGACATGAATAAAGTGACTCTCATTCTAATTCTACTCACATATTGCCACTGTGGTGATGAGAGGGGGTCAGGAATTACTATATTTCTTAATATGAGGTTTTATTGTTCCACTAATCTCCATAAAATAGAAGATACTCAAAATAATATGCAGTAACCACAGACCTTGCTTCAAATCAAAGGATATGATTTATGTATATCTATTTATCTATGTTGGGTGCTTGGAAGTAAGGTATGGGAAATAGTTATTGATTGCTTTTGCTTTCACCTCCACAATACAACCAGAGATTATCAGATAACACATTTCTCAAGGGGACTGCCTCTCACATGTCAGTGTGCACACAAATCACTTGTAAATTCTTATTTACTAGATCTCTGTGTGTGTGTGTGTATGTGTGTGTGCATGCACGTGCACACGTGTGCTCAGTTGCTCAGTTGTGTCCGACTCTGTGACTCCATGGACTGTAGCCCACCAGGTTCCTGTGTCCATGGAATTCCCCAGGCAAGAATACTGGAATGGGTCACCATTTCCTCTTCCAGGTGATCTTCTTGACCCAGGGATCAAACCTTCGTCTTCTGCAACTCCTGCACTGGCAGACAGATTCTTTACCACTCTACCATCTGGGAAGCGTACAAGTCTCTATATCTACCAAGTTCCCCAGTGCTGGCAATACTGTTGGTCATGGGTCCACATTTTGAATGGCAAGGTTCCAGGGTTTCCCTGATAGCTCAGTCAGTAAAAAATTCTCCTGCAATGCAGGGTTTGATTCCTGGGTTAGGAAGATTCCCTGGAGAAGGGAAAGGCTACCCACTCCAGTATTCTGGCCTGGAGAACTCCATGGACTGTATAGTCTATGGGGTCACAAAGAGTAGGGCATGACTGAACGACTTTCACTTTCACAGGAAACTTCATCCAGCCAACGTGTGTGCTAGAGATAAAGTCTCTGGTTGGGCTCTGTAAAGCTTTATATCCAAGAGTGATGGATCTGACGGCATCAGTAAGCTGAAATATTCATACATTTTTATTAATGCTAAATGTAAAAAATAGTAATATAATTATATATCATAATTACATATTATATTGTTGCATGCTATAGAAGAGAAAAAACAGCATATTGTAAAATTCATTTCGTGTTGCTTCTCTGACAGAAACCATAAAACCAGTCAATGATTTTGACGAGAAAGTGAGTCAGACAACTAAAAATCATACCATAGGGATGGTCAGGTTCAGTGACCTGTGACTGTCATGCTAGGAGAGATTATTTTAGGTAAGAGTTCATAGCAGCTATTCAAATTTCCATCCTCTAATGGACACTTGGAAGTGCTGAGCAGTTTCTATATTTAAGTGGTGTGGATACCTACATTAATGAAAATAACAATCCACAACTGCCAATCAGCATGGTTTGATATTCAGATGTGCACTTTCAATATTTCTGATATTGAAAGTCTTTGATAAAAAACAACCCCTTTCCTTAATGGAAGTTCCAAGAAATGGATACCTCACCCTTTGTTGTCTGATCAATTTATTTTCACCTTTTTTTTTTTTTTTTGTAAAGATCTCGCATGTAATTTTTTTTGACAGAAATGTATTTCATTACTATTTGCATAGAATATAAATAATTGTATTTTAGATTTACATGAAACTGAAGTAAAGTGAATTCAACAAATATTTGTTGAAGTGAATTAGAATATACACACATTCTATGTGGGCATACACACATACTGACTGAATGTTCCATTTTGGTTATTAATGTTTATCGTAGTCAAATCTCTAAAGTGGCTACATTAATTACTAAAAGCAAAACACTATATCTTAGGCCAGGCAGGCTTCATTTAAAGCTGTGATAGTAAGGCCACCTGGTAGAACCATGGGGGTGGGACCCTTGCCTGGCAGAGCTACAGGGCTAAGACCTCAACCTTGGTGGGTCCAGAGGGCAAAGTAGCAAACCAAAGGGGATTATTCTTGAGCCTTAAAATCTAATGATACTTGCTTTGCTAGGTATTGGACTTGATTGGAACCCATCAGCCCTTTCTTCATTATGATTTCTTTCTTTTGGAATTGGAAATGTCTATCCTACACCAGATCTGGTCCCTTAAATCTATTTCTCACTTCCACTGTATAATCATAAGGGATTTGATTTAGGTCATACCTGAATGGTTTAGTGGTTTTCCCTACTTTCCTCAATTTAAGTCTGAATTTGGCAATAAGGAGCTCATGATCTGAGCCACAGTCAGCTCCCAGTCTTGTTTTTGCTGGCTGTATAGAGCTTCTCCATCTTTGGCTGCAAAGAATATAATCAATCTGATTTCGGTGTTGACCATCTGCTGATGTCCATGTGTAGAGTCTTCTCTTGTGTTGTTGGAAGAGGGTGTTTGCTATGACCAGTGCATTCTCTTGGCAAAGCTCTATTAGCCTTTGCCCTGCTTCATTCCGTATTCCAAGGCCAAATTTGCCTGTTACTCCAGATGTTTCTTGACTTCCTATTTTTGCATTCCAGTCCCCTATAATGAAAAGGACATCCTTTTTGGGTGTTAGTTCTAAAAGGTCTTGTAGGTTTTCATAGAACCGTTCAACTTCAGCTTCTTCAGTGTTACTGGTTGGGGCTTTGATAGACTTTGATTACTGTTATATTGAATTATTTGCCTTGGAAAAGAACAGAGCTCATTCTATCATTTTTGAGATTGCATCCGAGTACTGCATTTTGGACTCTTTTGTTGACCATTTTGGACTCTTGTTGACCATGATGGCTACTCCATTTCTTCTAAGGGATTCCTGCCCACAGTAGTAGGTGTAATGGTCATCTGAGTTAAATTCACCCATTCCAGTCCATTTTAGTTCGCTGATTTCTAGAATGTCAACATTCACTCTTGCCATCTCTTGTTTGACCACTTCCAATTTGCCTTGATTCATGGACTTGAAATTCCAGGTTCCTATGCAATATTGCTCTTTACAGCATTGGATCTTGCTTCTATAGCCAGTCGCATCCACAACTTGGTATTGTATTAGCTTTGGCTCCATCCCTTCATTCTTTCTGGAGTTATTTCTATACTGATCTCCAGTAGCATATTGCGAAAAAGCAAAATGGCTGTCTGGGAAGGCCTTACAAATAGCTGTGAAAAGAAGAGAAGCCAAAAGCAAAGGAGAAAATGAAAGATATAAGCATCTGAATGCAGAGTTCCAAAGAATAGCAACAAGAGATAAGAAAGCCTTCCTTAGCAATCAATGCAAAGAAATAGAGGAAAACAACAGAATGGGAAAGACTAGAGATCTTTTCAAGAAAATTACAGATACCAAGGAACATTTCATGCAAAGATAGGCTCGATAAAGGACAGAAATGGTATGGACCTAACAGAAGCAGAAGATATTAAGAAGAGGTGGCAAGAATACACAGAAGAATTGTACAAAAAATATCTTCATGACCAAGATAATCATGATGGTATGATCACTCACTTAGAGCCAGACATCCTGGAATGTGAAGTCAAGTGGGCCCTAGAAAGCATCACTACAAACAAAGCTAGTGGAGGTGATAGAATTCCAGTGGAGCTATTTCAAATCCTGAAAGATTATACTGTGAAAGTGCTGCACTCAATGTGACAGCAAATTTGGAAAACTCAGCAGCGGCCACAGGACTGGAAAAGGTTAGTTTTCATTCCAATCCCAAAGAAAGGCAATGCAAAAGAATGCTCAAACTACCACACAATTGCCCTCATCTCACACGCTAGTAAAATAATGCTCGAAATTCTCCAAGCCAGGCTGCAGCAATACATGAACCGTGAACTTCCAGATGTTCAAGCTGGTTGTAAAAGGCTGAGGAACCAGAGATTAAATTGTAAATTTCCACTGGAACATGGAAAAAGCAAGAAAGTTCCAGAAAAAATCTATTTCTAATTTATTGACTATGCCAAAGCCTTTGACTGTGTAGATCACAAGAAACTGTGGAAAATTCTGAAAGAGATGGGAATACCAGACCACCTGACCTGTCTCTTGAGAAACCTATATACAGGTCAGGAAGCAACAGTTAGAACTGGACATGGAACAACAGACTGGTTCCAAATAGGAAAAGGAGTACGTCAAGGCTGTATATTGTCACCCTGGTTATTTAATTTCTATGCAGAGTACATCATGAGAAACGCTGGGCTGGAAGAAACACAAGCTGGAGTCAAGATTGCCGGGAGAAATATCAATAACCTCAGATATACAGATGACACCACCTTTATGGCAGAAAGTGAAGAGGAACTAAAGAGCCTCTTGATGAAAGTGAAAGAGGAGAGTGAAAAGGTTGGCTTAAAGCTCAACATTCAGAAAACAAAGATCATGGCATCTGGTCCCCTCACTTCATGGGAAATAGATGGGGAAACAGTGGAAACAGTGTCAGACTACTTTTGAGGGCTTCAAAATCACTGCAGATGGTGATTGCAGCCATGAAATTAAAAGACGCTTACTCCTTGGAAGGAAAGTTATGACCAACCAAGATAGCATATTCAAAAGCAGAGACATTACTTTGCCAACAAATGTCCATCTATTCAAGGCTATGGTTTTTCCAGTGGTCATGTATGGATGCAAGAGTTGGACTGTGATGAAAGCTGAGTGCTGAAGAATTGATGCTTTTGATCTGTGGTGTTGGAGAAGACTCTTGAGAGTCCCTTGGACTGCAAGGAGATCCAACCAGTCCATTCTAAAGGAGATCAGTCCTAGGTATTCATTGTAAGGAAAGATGCTAAAGCTGAAACTCCAATACTTTGGCCATCTCATGCAAAGATTTGACTCATTGGAAAAGACTCTGATGCTGGGAGGGATTGGGGACAGGAGGAAAAGAGGATGACAGAAGATGAGATGGCCGGATGGCATCACCGACTCGATGGACGTGAAATCTGGGAGATGGTGATGGACAGGGAGGTCTGGCCGGCTGCGATTCATGGGGTCACAAAGAGTCGGATACGACTGAGTGACTGAACTGAACTGCACTGATCCTATACGAATTCTACCACTGCATTTTGGAATCTCATAATTTATCTGGCTTCACAAGTTTACAGGTGAAGAAGAAGTTTGCTTCAATATCAATAATACCTTGAGTCTCACCTATATCTGATTTAGGTGACATTTAGATATTTTGGACAATAGGGTTGGTGCTGGAAATTTGATGCTTTTGGGGCTATTGGAATGAAATGAATATATTTTGTGTGCCATTTGAGGGGCTGGTATTTTGTTAAGCAGCCTGACCTAAGACAGACCACATATTCTTTGCAGCATCCTGGACTTGACCTTTGCTTGAAAACCCCTGCTTAATTATAGCACTGGTTACCATTTAGGGAGACTAAAAAAATTCAAAGCCGTCAAGTTCTGCCTACTAACTGTTTAATAATATACTTCTCTTCTCACATTTTGCTACATGCAGCAGGAAGAAACCAGGAGGCATCTGCTCAGGAACTACCTGTGTTACATCACCCAGCTCACTAGGAACATCTTTTTCCAAATAATTGCAGATGACATTGTTGCTAAACCTTTCACCTCTTCAGGACAAGGATCCTCTTTCTTCCAGTTTCTAATACCAGCATTTACCTTAGGCTTATTCTCACCTCCATTTCTCAGTCCTTAATCAATACACCATGAATTTTGAGAATTTGTTTTACTCCAGCTATTGGGAAAATAAGTTACCCCAAGTCTGTGTGAGTTTCACCCCCTCCCATCCATCTCTCCCTGCCTTGGATAGTTTCCTCATTGGCATATGCTTGTCAGTCAACTAAAGACTCACAGGGGACCCTCTGCAAGTCTCTAAGGTTCTCTTTTTGTCCAGTTATTTCCCCTCCTGAGATTCTTCCCTGCAAACTTTATCTGTCTTGGTTTATTCAGACTCCTAGCTGTACTTTTTTTTTTTTTAATTTTACTTTATTTTACTTTACAATATTGTGTTGATTTTGCCATACATCAACATGAATCCGCCACGGGTGTACACATGTTCCCCATCCTGAACCTGCCTCCCACATCCCTCCCCATACCATCCCTCTGGGTCATCCCAGTGCACCAGCCCAAAGCATCCTGTATCCTGCATCGAACCTAGACTGGTGATTCTTTTCTTATATTATATTATACATGTTTCAATGCCATTCTCCCAAATTCTGCGTTTCAGATCTCTTGGCTGCAATTAAGCTCTCCTTTACCATCCATGGCATTGACATTCTCCAGACAGTATACTGGCTCAAATACAGGACTCACCTCATTTTTCCCCTGAGTCTCATCTATATCTGATTTAGATGACAGTTAGATACTTTGGACAATAGAGTTGATGTGGCTTTTTTGGTTGCTTTAGATTGAGGAGTAAATATGACCCTAATTAACTCCTTCTTGCCTTGAGGCAGTCACCACACTGAATTTTTAATGCCTAAATTATATCATGAAGTGACCTTGTCCTGATATCTAGATTTAACTCTTGTCAACTATCCCCATATTATTTCTTAGGGTATGTTAGGTAGCTTTCTCATGTACTGTTAGTATGAATTATCATATTCTTTTCCTGATTAGCACAGCTAAGAAAATTTTCTAGTCTTTTAAGCAATTAGATCACTATTCTAATAGTGATCTTTCAGCCTAATTTCAAACACCACAACTGACTGTACATTTCAAGAGTACCTATTAGACATTTCCAGTGTATTAAACTAAGGCCTCCCCTCATGGCTCCTAAAGAATCTGCTTGCAGTGCAGGAGATACAGGTGACATGGGTTTGATCCCTGGATTGGAAGGATCCCCTGGAGAAGGAAATGGCAACCCACTCCACTGTTCTTGTCTGAAAAACCTCACGGACAGAGGAGCCTACAGTACACAGAGTTGCAAAGAGTTTGACACAACTGAGCAAATAAGCATACCATAGTATAATAGACAGTATCTTACAACTAAAGAGCCTACATCCTTTCTCAGAGAGCCTTATGATTCATAGGTACAGTTACAATCTGTTCTGCCCAGTATCTGGCCTGTTACCATGTGGCAGTACAAGCTACTTACTTTATGGTAGAGGATGCTACCATCAAAAATGAAGCTCCATTTATCCTGAAATTTTAATATAGGAACAAAATTTCAGCCAGGCCAAAGATTAAGGACTTTTTTTTCTTTAAGC
Source organism: Ovis aries (assembly GCF_016772045.2). NCBI lineage: Eukaryota > Metazoa > Chordata > Mammalia > Artiodactyla > Bovidae > Ovis > Ovis aries. The sequence continues at coordinate 56,205,663 of NC_056055.1, forward strand.
TAGTTCTAAAACTTTTAAAAATCATTATTTGTGGCCCCTGGATTAAAGTCTCTCAGAATGACTGACAGTGGGATATCAACCCTCTGTAAAGGAGTATGGTTACAACTTGTATCACAAATAAAACCATCACACAATATCTGACGTCATCAGAACATTTTCCAAAATTCTGTTAGGGCTGTGTAACCATTGGTCTAGATCTTTCTCAAAAGTTCTCCTGTGTCGTCAGGTCTGTATGACTTCCCTAAAGCCCTTGAGTTTTCAGAGTCTATCCGATCTTCTTGAAACACCCATTAAAATACGAGCTTACATTATTCCCTACGTTTAAATAACAAGATAGTCTAAACACAAATTCAAAAAAGAAATTTATCCTAAAAGCAACAATCTAAGTATAAGCATATTGATTCTTAATTTTTATTAGTGAACAAGTAACTTTAGATTTTTTTCTCTTCCGTGTCACCCCAATATACGTAAATATTTTGCATTGTTTTAACTTATTTGACTAGTAGAATCAATATTTCGTTTCTCAGAAGTATCAGATTTAAGTAAAATTCTTATAGAAATCTGTTTTAATGGACTTTATTTCTATCTGACTGAATAATAAACCTAAACATCTTTATTACTAGAAACTCATCCCAATGTTTGCTGCACTATTTATTTATCTGCCAAGAATTACTGGGACTCCTCTGGTGGTCTGTGGCTAAGACTCAGAGCTCTTGATGCAGGAGGTCTGCATTTGGTCCCTGGTCAGGGGACTAGATCCCTGCAACTAAGAGTCTGCATGCCACAGCTAAATTGTGCACCACAATTAAGAACCAGTTGAAGCCAAATAGGCTTCCCTGGTCGCTTAGGCAGTAACGAATCTATCTGCAATACAGCCAAGCAAATAAATATTTAAGTACAAACAAAAAAAAGCCCCAAAGTATGAGATTATCCTCATTTAAAAAATAGAACTGTTTAAAAGTAAGTGCATCATTGCTTTTTTTGTTGTTTGTTTTTGTTTTTGGTTCATGTAAATATTGTTGTAGCAACAATGCATATTAAGTATCTATGATTTATTGTGAATATAATTGCCAGTATTATATACTGCCTAAAGACTGAAAAAGTGTATTAATAATTATACCAAAATATGAACTGAGACATACAGTCATTTTTTAGGCCTTAGAGATTATACATATAGCCATTTTTAGTAAGTAACTTGGTGCAAATGACTAAATACTATAAGTGATAGTAATCAGTATTTGATTCTTATTTGGCTCTTTATCTTACCTCTCAAACAGAAACATCATTTGAAGCTAATAAGAACCAACTGCTCTGATCTCCAAGGATTTATCTGTTCTACTCTTTGTAGTTCTTTTTTTTTTTTTTAATTTTTTTTATTTTTTTAATTTTAGTTTTTTATTTTTTAAATTTTAAAATCTTTAATTCTTACATGCATTCCCAAACATGAACCCCCCTCCCACCTCCCCTCCCCATAACATCTTTCTGGGTCATCCCCATGCACCAGCCCCAAGCATGCTGCATCCTGCATCAGACATAGACTGGCGATTCAATTCACATGATAGTATACATGTTAGAATGTCATTCTCCCAAATCATCCCACCCTCTCCCTCTCCCTCTGAGTCCAAAAAGTCCGTTATACACATCTGTGTCTCTTTCCCTGTCTTGCATACAGGGTCGTCATTGCCATCTTCCTAAATTCCATATATATGTGTTAGTATACTGTATTGGTGTTTTTCTTTCTGGCTTACTTCACTCTGTATAATCGGCTCCAGTTTCATCCATCTCATCAGAACTGATTCAAATGAATTCTTTTTAATGGCTGAGTAATACTCCATTGTGTATATGTACCACTGCTTTCTTATCCATTCATCTGCTGATGGACATCTAGGTTGTTTCCATGTCCTGGCTATTATAAACAGTGCTGCGATGAACATTGGGGTACATGTGTCTCTTTCAATTCTGGTTTCCTCGGTGTGTATGCCCAGAAGTGGGATTGCTGGGTCATAAGGTAGTTCTATTTGCAATTTTTTAAGGAATCTCCACACTGTTCTCCATAGTGCCTGTACTAGTTTGCATTCCCACCAACAGTGTAGGAGGGTTCCCTTTTCTCCACACCCTCTCCAGCATTTATTACTTGCAGATTTTTGGATCGCAGCCATTCTGACTGGTGTGAAGTGGTACCTCATTGTGGTTTTGATTTGCATTTCTCTAATAATGAGTGATGTTGAGCATCTTTTCATGTGTTTGTTAGCCATCCGTATGTCTTCTTTGGAGAAATGTCTATTTAGTTCTTTGGCCCATTTTTTGATTGGGTCGTTTATTTTTCTGGAATTGAGCTGCAGAAGTTGCTTGTATATTTTTGAGATTATTTGTTTGTCAGTTGCTTCATTTGCTATTATTTTCTTCCATTCAGAAGGCTGTCTTTTCACCTTGCTTATATTTTCCTTTGTTGTGCAGAAGCTTTTAATTTTAATTAGATCCCATTTGTTTATTTTTGCTTTTATTTCCAGAATTCTGGGAGGTGGATCATAGAGGATCCTGCTGTGATTTATGTCTGAGAGTGTTTTGCCTATGTTCTCCTCTAGGAGTTTTATAGTTTCTGATCTTACATTTAGATCTTTAATCCATTTTGAGTTTATTTTGGTGTGCGGTGTTAGAAAGTGATCTAGTTTCATTCTTTTACAAGTGGTTGACCAGTTTTCCCAGCACCACTTGTTAAAGAGATTGTCTTTACTCCATTGTATATTCTTGCCTCCTTTGTCAAAGATAAGGTGTCCATATGTGTGTGGATTTATCTCTGGGCTTTCTATTTTGTTCCATTGATCTATATGTCTGTCTTTGTGCCAGTACCATACTGTCTTGATGACTGTGGCTTTGTAGTAGAGCCTGAAGTCAGGCAAGTTGATTCCTCCAGTTCCATTCTTCTTTCTCAAGATTGCTTTGGCTATTCGAGGTTTTTTGTATTTCCATACAAATCTTGAAATTATTTGTTCTAGTTCTGTGAAAAATGTGGCTGGTAGCTTGATAGGGATTGCATTGAATTTGTAAATTGCTTTGGGTAGTATACTCATTTTCACTATATTGATTCTTCCAATCCATGAACATGGTATATTTCTCCATCTATTAGTGTCCTCTTTGATTTCTTTCATCAGTGTTTTATAGTTTTCTATATATAGGTCTTTAGTTTCTTTAGGTAGATATATTCCTAAGTATTTTATTCTTTTTGTTGCAATGGTGAATGGAATTGTTTCCTTAATTTCTTTTTCTACTTTCTCATTATTCGTGTATAGGAATGCAAGGGATTTCTGTGTGTTGATTTTATATCCTGCAACTTTACTATATTCATTGATGAGCTCTAGTAATTTTCTGGTGGAGTCTTTAGGGTTTTCCATGTAGAGGATCATGTCATCTGCAAACAGTGAGAGTTTTACTTCTTCTTTTCCAATTTGGATTCCTTTTATTTCTTTTTCTGCTCTGATTGCTGTGGCCAAAACTTCCAGAACTATGTTGAATAGTAGCGGTGAAAGTGGACACCCTTGTCTTGTTCCTGACTTTAGGGAAATGCTTTCAATTTTTCACCATTGAGGATAATGTTTGCTGTGGGTTTGTCATAGATAGCTTTTATTATGTTGAGGTATGTTCCTTCTATTCCTGCTTTCTGGAGAGTTTTTATCATAAATGGATGTTGAATTTTGTCAAAGGCCTTCTCTGCATCTATTGAGATAATCATATGGTTTTTATTTTTCAATTTGTTAATGTGGTGAATTACATTGATTGATTTGCGGATATTGAAGAATCCTTGCATCCCTGGGATAAAGCCCACTTGGTCATGGTGTATGATCTTTTAATGTGTTGTTGGATTCTGATTGCTAGAATTTTGTTGAGGATTTTTGCATCTATGTTCATCAGAGATATTGGCCTGTAGTTTTCTTTTTTTGTGACATCTTTGTCAGGTTTTGGTATTAGGGTGATGGTGGCCTCATAGAATGAGTTTGGAAGTTTACCTTCCTCTGCAATTTTCTGGAAGAGTTTGAGGAGGATAGGTGTTAGCTCTTCTCGAAATTTTTGGTAGAATTCAGCTGTGAAGCCATCTGGACCTGGGCTTTTGTTTGCTGGAAGATTTCTGATTACAGTATCAATTTCCGTGCTTGTGATGGGTCTGTTAAGATTTTCTATTTCTTCCTGGTTCAGTTTTGGAAAATTGTACTTTTCTAAGAATTTGTCCATTTCTTCCACGTTGTCCATTTTATTGGCATACAACTGCTGATAGTAGTCTCTTATGATCCTTTGTATTTCTGTGTTGTCTGTTGTGATCTCTCCATTTTTATTTCTAATTTTATTGATTTGATTTTTCTCTCTTTGCTTCTTGATGAGTCTGGCTAATGGTTTGTCAATTTTATTTATCCTTTCAAAGAACCAGCTTTTGGCTTTGTTGATTTTTGCTATGGTCTCTTTTGTTTCTTTTGCATTTATTTCTGCCCTAATTTTTAAGATTTCTTTCCTTCTACTAACTCTGGGGTTCTCCAACTCTTCCTTTTCTAGTTGCTTTAGTTGTAGAGTTAGGTTATTTATTTGACTTTTTCTTGTTTCTTGAGGTATGCCTGTATTGCTATGAACTTTCCTCTTAGCACTGCTTTTATAGTGTCCCACAGGTTTTGGGTTGTTGTGTTTTCATTTTCATTAGTTTCTATGCATATTTTGATTTCTTTTTGATTTCTTCTGTGATTTGTTGGTTATTCAGAAGTGTGTTGTTCAACCTCCATATGTTGGAATTTTTAATAGTTTTTCTCCTGTAATTGAGATCTAATCTTAATGCATTATGGTCAGAAAAGATGCTTGGAATGATTTCAATTTTCTTGAATTTATCAAGTTTAGATTTATGGCCCAGGATGTGATCTATCCTGGAGAAGGTTCCATGAGCACTTGAAAAAAGGTGAAATTCGTTGTTTTGGGGTGAAATGTCCTATAGATATCAATTAGGTCTAACTGATCTAATGTATCATTTAAAGTTTGCGTTTCTTTGTTAATTTTCTGTTTAGTTGATCTGTCCATAGGTGTGAGTGGGGTATTAAAGTCTCCCACTATTATTGTGTTATTGTTGATTTCCCTGTCATACTTGTTAGCATTTGTCTTACATATTGTGGTGCTCCTATATTGGGTGCATATATATTTATAATTGTTATATCTTCTTCTTGGATTGTTCCTTTGATCATTATGTAGTGGCCTTCTTTGTCTCTTTTCACAGCCTTTGTTTTAAAGTCTATTTTATCGGATATGAGTATTGCCACTCCTGCTTTCTTTTGGTCTCTGTTCGCGTGGTATATCTTTTTCCAGCCCTTCACTTTCAGTCTGTATGTGTCCCTTGTTTTGAGGTGGGTCTCTTGTAAGCAGCATATAGAGGGGTCTTGTTTTTGTATCCATTCGGTCAGTCTTTGTCTTTTGGTTGGGGCGTTCAACCCATTTACGTTTAAGGTAATTATTGATAAGTATGATCCCGTTGCCATTTACTTTATTGTTTTGGGTTCGGGTTTATACACCCTTTCGTGTTTCCTGTCTAGAGGATATCCTTTAGAATTTGTTGGAGAGCTGGTTTGGTGGTGCTGAATTCTCTCAGCTTTTGCTTGTCTGTAAAGCTTTTGATTTCTCCTTCGTATTTGAATGAGATCCTTGCTGGGTACAGTAATCTGGGCTGTAGGTTATTGTCTTTTATCACTTTAAGTATGTCTTGCCATTCCCTCCTGGCCTGAAGAGTTTCTATTGACAGATCAGCTGTTATCCTTATGGGAATCCCCTTGTGTGTTATTTGTTGTTTTTCCCTTGCTGCTTTTAATATTTGTTCTTTGTGTTTGATCTTTGTTAATTTGATTAATATGTGTCTTGGGGTGTTTCGCCTTGGGTTTATCCTATTTGGGACTCTCTGTGTTTCTTGGACTTGGGTGATTATTTCCTTCCCCATTTTAGGGAAGTTTTCAACTATTATCTCCTCAAGGATTTTCTCATGGTCTTTCTTTCTGTCTTCTTCTTCTGGGACTCCTATAATTCGAATGTTGGAGCGTTTCATATTGTCCTGGAGGTCTCTGAGATTGTCCTCGTTTCTTTTAATTCGTTTTTCTTGTTTCCTCTCTGATTCATTTATTTCTACCATTCTATCTTCTATTTCACTAATCCTATCTTCTGCCTCCGTTATTCTACTATTTGTTGCCTCCAGAGAGTTTCTGATCTCATTTATTGTGTTATTCATTATATTTTGACTCTCTTTTATTTCTTCTAGGTCCTTGTTAAACCTTTCTTGCATCTTCTCAATCCTTGTCTCTAGGCTATTTATCTGTGTTTCCATTTTGATTTCAAGATTTTGGATCATTTTCACTATCAATATTCGGAATTCCTTCTCCGGTAGATTCCCTACTTCTTCCTCTTTTGTTTCGTTTGGTGGGCAACTCTCCTGTTCCTTTACCTGCTGAGTATTCCTCTGTCTCTTCATCTTGGTTATATTGCTGCGTTTGGGGTGGCCTTTTTATATTCTGATAATTTGTGGAGTTCTCTTTATTATGGAGCTTCCTCACTTTGGGTGGGGTTCTATCAGTGGCTTGTCAAGGATTCCTGGTTAGGGAGGCTTGTGTTGGAGTTTTGGTGGGTGGAGCTGGGTTTCTTCTCTCTGGAGTGCAGTGGAGTGACCCGTAATGGGTTATGAGACATCAAAGGTTTTGGGATAATTTTGAGCTGCCTGTATATTGAGGCTCAGGGGAGCGTTCCTGTGTTGCTGGAGAATTTGGGTGGTATGTCTTGTTTTGGAACTTGTTGGCCCTTGGGTGGAGCTTGGTTTCGGTGTAGGTATGAAGGCATTTGATGAACTCCTATTGCTTAATGTTCCCTGAATTCAAGAGTTCTCTAATGTTTTCAGGCTTTGGGTTTAAGCTTCCTGCTTCTGGTTTTCAGTTTTATTTTTACAGTAGCCTCTAGACTTCTCCATCTATACAGCACCGATGATAAAACATCTAGGTTAAAGATGAAAAGTTTCTCCACATGAGGGACACTCAGAGAGGTTCACTGAGTTACAAGGAGAAGAGAAGATGGAGGGGGTAGTTAGAGGTAACTGGAATGAGATGCGGTGAGATCAAGAGAGGAGAGAGCAAGCTAGCCAGTAGTCACTTCCTTATGTGTGCTGTATAGTCTGGACCGCTCAGAGGTATTTACAGAGTTATACGGGGAAGAGGAGAGGGAGGAAGTAGACAGAGGTGACCAGGAGGATAAGAGAGAGGAATGAGTAGGAGAGAGACAAATCCTGCCAGTAACCAGTTCCTTAGGTGTTCTCTACCGTCTGGAACACACAGAGATTCACAGAGTTGGATAGAGAAGAGATGGGGGAGAAAAGAGACAGAGGCCACCTGGTGGAGAAAAAGGAGAGTCCAGAGGAGGAGAGAGTGGTCAAGCCAGTAATCTCGCTCTCAGGTAAACTTGGGTAGTGAAGTTTGGGTTTTAAATGTACAAAATTGACAACAAAAACCTAAGAGCAAAGATTAAAAATCTGGAGTAGAGGTTGGATTTTCAAAGATACAATATTAAAGAAAAGCAGAAGGAAAAAGGAAGAAAGAAAAAAAGAATTATTAAAAACAAACAAACAAACAAACAAACAAAAAAACACCAACAACCATCCAAAGAGTATATATGGTGTTTGCCTTAAAAAAAAAAAAGTCTTTTTTTTTTAAATAGTAATACTAGGTTATAGAAATAAAAATTAGAGGAGAAATAGAAGACTTAACAATTAAAAAAAGCTCGGAAAAAAAAGAAAAAAAGCAAAAAGCAAAAAAAAGAATGATTTTAAAAATATTAAAAATTAAAAATATATCTGGCTCTTCTCTGATGTTATGGGCCGTGTGGGCTCACTTCCAAGGTGGTTCCCTCTGTTTAACTTCTTCTGTTTGCTGGTTTTTAGGCTCACTAGTTCAGTCGCGCTGTGGGGAGGGGGGATGCTGCAAACAAATAGCACTGTCGTGTGTACACAGTATCTCTGTCCCGCTTGACCTGTCCTTTCTCACGGCGCACAAACTGCTCCGGCTCTACGTTGCTCAGCCGGGAACCGTCTGGGGCCGGCCCTAGGCTGCGTGTACTTCCCCGGTCCAAGCCGCTCAGGTTCGGCCCTCAGGCAGCCCTCAGAGGCACAAATGCGGCTGGGACTGCGCTTTGTGCCCTTCCCAGGTCCGAGTAGCTCAGGAGTTTGGCGAGCGCGATCGCCGCGGCTTGTCACCTTTTCCGCCGCTGCCGCTCAGCTCTCTGGGTGGACCGCTGGCGCACCCCGTGAGGCAGACTGTGACTGTCCAGCACCCCCAGAAGTCTTAGCAAAGGAGCCTGCTCGCAGTTAGGTAAGTAAAGTCTCTCCAGGTCTGCAATTGCCCCTTTCCAGTCCTTACGGCTCTGGCTGCCTGTCCCCGGCGGGGAATGGTCTGCAGCCGGCTTTTTCCGCTCTGTCCTTTGTTCTGTGCTCAGTCCTGGCGGTGTCTTATGTTCGAGCTTTTCGCGTGGTAGCTATCCCACAGTCTGGTTTGCTAGCCCAAGTTAGATTGTTCTGGTTGCGTGGGGCGTTCCTGCCCGATTCTTGCAAAGCTCTGCAGCCCGCGCCTCCCGCGCGTCCCTGCCCTGCCCCCACTTCCCAATGGCGGATGCAGGCGTCTGTGCTGCTTTTCCGCTGGGGGAGTTACTGGTGGGCTTGTAATCTGTTGGTTTTAATTATTTATCTATTTTTCCTTCCTGTTATGTTGCCCTCTGTGTTTCCAAGGCTCGCCACAGACTCGGCAGGGAGAGTGTTTCCTGGTGTTTGGAAACCTCTCTTCTTAAAATTCCCTTCCCGGGACGGGCTTCCCTTCTCGGGACGGAGCTCCCTCCCCACCTCCTTTGTCTCCTTTTTCGTCTTTTATATTTTTTCCTACCTGTTTTTGAAGACAATGGTCTGCTTTTCTGGTTGCCTGATGTCCTCTGCCAGCCTACAGAAGTTGTTTTGTGGAGTTTGCTCGGCGTTGAAATGTTCTTTTGAGGAATTTGTGAGGGAGAAAGTGGTCTTCCCGTCCTATTCCTCCGCCATCTTTCCTCTTTGTAGTTCTTAATAATGCCTACGTAAGTTTTCTCAGCTTCCCTTTGAAGAAAGAAATGTATCAATATGAATGAACTATTTAAATATGGAGTCTTATTTAATGTACCCATTTAACTTTAGATAACTAGGAAATGTGGAGAATTTTAAGGAAAATTCTATTGTCTCCAGAATTTTATTGACCAACAAGTCAATGATAAAATATGTCATATCTGTCCTTTAATTCTCTATATAAATTATTCATTAACCAGTGTGGGTGACCCTGATTTCTCGAAATGGCCTTCCCTAAGAATGCAGAGTAAATTCTTTATTGTAAGCAGTAGAAAATGATTGAACATTGCTATCCCATTGTACTTTATCAACTTCCATGCTCAAGTAGTTTAAACCCAAAAAAGGACCCAGATACTAACAATGGTAAATACTACTGTGTCTTCCCCAGAACATGTAGTTGAGAGAGCAAATAACCTTGGGGAGGCTGTATTGAGTTCTTTAATACCAGTTTGGCACATTAAAAGTGTTATCCATGAAATACTGAATAAGACACTTCTTTATGATAGTATTTCTTTACATCCCTCATAACTTTCTATTTCCCAGAGATCTGGATACAGCAACAACAAAAATGTTGGCAATTCAACTTCTATTTATTTTTTAGACTTTTCAAAATGGAATCCTTCACTAACTAGCCTTAGGGTGCAACTGAAATAAGTAAAGAATACAATAAATTAAAAATCTCAAAAAATAGCTTAAAGCAATATTAAAACAGCATGACAAGAACCATTAAAATAGTGAATATCCATTATATCTTGCTGCATCGCTGCATTTGGCAATCTGGGAAAATTCTTTTGCATGATTTTGTATAAGGTCAACATATGGAGAATTTATCAATTTCTAGTAGGCACTCAGTAAGCGCATATTTGGGTTAGTGAATAAATATGTAAATAAATGCTTAAGCATTCAGGGACAAAAATGGAAGGGAAAAAGTTTTATAGACTGATTAGATGTCTTATGGAAATTGAAAACCTAGTTCTCAACGCGACTGAAGTATTGATTTGTATCAGTGGATATTTTCTTTCCATTAAATTTTATAAATTAGAAATACATGCTAATCTTGTTACTGATTGGAACATACAACTTTTTTTAAGTATACTTGATTTACAATGTTGTGTTTATTTTAAATTTTGGGCCATACTCTGTGGCATGTGGGACCTTTGTTCCCCAACCAGGGACTGAACCCACACTCCTGGCATTAGAAGGTAAAGTCGTAACCACTGGACCATCAGGGAAGTCCCTTGATTGGAACATTTTATGAGATATGTTTTCTTTAAGGGAAAATAATAGCAGAAGCAATGATCTGTTTGCAGCATTTTATAATCTGAATCACTCTTATCTTAGATATAAGTAATAAAAACCAGTATTATTAAAAAGGCATAAAATGTTTTCATTAAATGAAGAAATAATCAGATATATCATGAAAGAGAAAGAATGAAAAGAAAAAATTAATGTTGTATAGGCTAATTCTAACCAAACAACCCATTTAACATGCCCATATTTACGATGATGTATGTGATGTATCTTTCTTTTTTTTTTTTTAATCATGCTGAATTTATTGACATAGGGTCACTAACCAGAGATTCAGGATTCAATGCTTTAGCTGAAGCAGTTAAGAAGAGCTCTAAAATGCTGGTCAGGTGGCCAAGTGGCTGGACCCAAAATGTGGTCTACAATAAATGCAGCTGAATTTATCATATATTGTAGAGGAAAGTATTTGAAGGCTTGAGGAGATTGCAATGTTAGAGTATATTTATCCTGTAATTCCTGCTCTCCAACTCTGAAAGGCCATAACTTTCACAATAGCCATGAAAATAAATTTGTGGGGGAACCCTAGCATTCTTGTGATCTCTCTTCTTTTTCAAAAATTAAAAAAAAAATAATTTTACTTGGTATATAGTTGATTTACAATGTTGTATTTGTTTCAGGTGTATAGCAAAGTGATTCAGCTATACACATCCATATGCTGCTGCTAAGTCGCTTCAGTCATGTCCAACTTTGTGTGACCCCATAGACAGCAGCCCACCAGGCTCCCTTGTCCCTGGGATTCTCCAGGCAAGAACACTGGAGTGGGTTGCCATTTCCTTCTCCAATGCAGGAAAGTGAAAAGTGAAAGTGAAGTCGCTCAGTCATGTCCGACTCTTCGCGACCCCATGGACTGCAGCCTACCAGGCTCCTTCCTCCATGGGATTTTCCAGGCAAGAGTAATCCATATACATACATTCATTCTTTCCTATAGCCAAGATATGGAAACAACCCAAATGTCCATCAACAGAGATTGATAAAGAAGATGTGGTATATTTAACATGGAATAATAGCCATAAAAAATAAAATAATGGCATTTATAGAACATAGATGAATCTAGAGATTATCATACTAAGTGAGGTAAGTCAGACAATGAAAGACAAATATCATAAAATATCACTCATAATGTGAAAGTCATGGAGCTGTCTTCGACTCTTTGCGACCCCATGGACTATACAGTCCATGGAATTCTCTAGGCCAGAATACTGGAGTGAGTAGCCTTCCCTTTCTCCAGGAGATCTTCCCAGCCCAAGGATTGAGCCCAGGTCTCTTGCATGGCAGGTGGATTCTTTACCAGCTAAGCCACAAGGAGAGCCCATATGTGGGCTATAATTTTAAAAAATGACACAAATGAGCTAATTTACAAAACAGAAAACAGACTTACAGATATCAAAAACAAACTTATGGTTACCAAAGGGGAAATGTGGAAGAGGAGGGATAAATCATACACACACTACTATATGCAAGATAGATAACCAACAAGGATCTACTATATAGTACAGGGAACTCTACTCAACATTTTATGAACCTATCAGAGGAAAGAATCTAAATAAGAAAAAAGAATGCAATATATCTTAAAATTAATACATAATTACATTATATTACATTAAATTATACATAATAGTCAAGATAACGACCTGCCATTCCCTTCAAATAATTGGAATGCTCTTTTCAAATTTGTGCTCAAATGTTTTTCCATAGTTTATATACATTACAATACTTGCACTTCCCCTTTGAAATACTCATCTATCCATCATGCTAAAATTATTTTCCATTGTCTAATTCACTAGACTATAAGCTTAATTAGCATAGCTGTATTATTCTTCTGTTCACCATTATATCATGCTGATTAGAAAGTCCTCAGCATATTTGGGTTCAATAGATATTGGTTGTATAAATATTTAACTGCTACAGGGCTCAGAAAATCTTGGCCCCTTGAATATCATAGTGCAATAATCTCCCTGAACATTCCCTTTTCTTAATATAAGAGGCCAAGAATGGCGATCATCACCAGAGGCGATAATCAACAAGAGGAATAAACACTGGAAGTAAATTGCAGAGCAAAGTGCTAGGTACAAAAGTTATGAAATCTTAGATTTAAAACCAGTTGAAAAGGAAGATACAATTGCTTCTTCCCACATCCAGTAAGAACTAGACAACCAAAGAAGGAAAAAGAGAAGCAAACATGTGTCAAAGATGAGATTCAAAAAAATCAGGCTTATTCAAAAACTACCTGGACAATTACAAAATGCATTACTGATCTATTTTCTCTAGAATGACCTTTAAAAAGCTAGTCTGAGCCCATCACTGGCACCACCACCCTCCAGAATGTTGTGGTTATGGCTGGCCTTGGTGTCTCTCAGGTCTTCCTTGGCACAGAGCTAGTGGTTATGGCTGGCCTTGGTGTCTCTCAGGTCTTCCTTGGCACAGAGCTAGAATAAGCGCTGGCTCTATTTGCGAGGTGGGAAGTTGCCACAGAAGCATGTGGGTGATGGCATTTAGAGACTAAGATCTAATGGGGGGGATGCATGTCACAGGGTAAATCCTCAACTCACAGCACAAAAATATCATAAACCCTCATACCAAATTCGAGGAAGGCACATTACTAATAGGTTATCATACTGACCATGCTGCTAAGTCGCTTCAGTCATGTCCGACGCGGTGTGACCCCATAGACGGCAGCCCACCAGGCTCTGCCGTCCCTGGGGTTCTCCAGGCAAGAACACTGGAGTGGGTTGCCACTTCCTTCTCCAATGCATGAAAGTGAAAATTGAAAGTGAAGTCACTGAGTCGTGTCCAACTCTCAGCAACCCCATGGACTGCAGCCTACCAGGCTCCTCCGTCCATGGGATTTTTCAGGCAAGAGTACTGGAATGGGGTGCCATTACCTTCTCCGCATACTGACCACAGTTGTTCCATAAACTGAGCTGTTCTTTACTTGAATGTATCAGTCCTGTATGAATAAAATGATCTGGTCTTCTCTAAAACTCTGATAAATATCAGATCTAGTAATTTGATATTTGCTTTAGTAAAACCTATGACCTCTTAATTAAATGTGGGGTCTTTTAACTTAATTTGATGTTATGAGCTACTGAGAAGTGGAAATATTCAGGAGCTTTGAACAGCCTATATTAAGGAGACAGGCAAAGCTCTTCTGCAGGTTTCTCATTGACCTCTCAATTGTATATGAGTTAACTTGTTCTGTTTTTATATCTGAATTTAGTAAGGAAAAAGAACCCCCACATTTATCTTGCAGTAGTTTATTATAGATAATGCAATATTAGCACAAGAACTATTAGAATATTTTGTACTATTTTTAAACATTTAACATTATCTAATGGATATTGAAGTGTGAACATGACCCCGCCAAAAAATTTAAAAAAAGATGACTGAATAAAGTAATTTGAGTAATATGGAAAGCAATTGAACTAGATTATGTGTTGAAAATGTATTATAAAAATGTTTAAGATAGATCTTTGTAATTTCTATTTACCTGTGCAAAATATACATCCATTTTCACGTATTCGTAACTAGAAGCACATATCTTGACATATCTTGGTGTTCATATTTTAGAAAAACACAGAGAAACATACTTGAGCTCTTTTTATTCTTCCATCGATCTCATTTCCACATCCCTAAAGTACCACTCAAAATGTTACTTGTGGAATTATAAAGTGGTAAACACTCAACCATAAAAGGTTGAATTAAAAAGGCTGTTTTTGCAGATGTTAGCAGTACCCCATCATAACTGCCCACCATATAGTATATGTTAGATGCTTCTTCCTTCTGTCATCTTTGAGTCCCTGCCCCTGTGACTTCACTAGGCAGGAGCTTGCTCCATTCATTCAAAGATTGGACTGCGAATCTAGGAGGCAGGATAGATAGCTAACATCCTTGAGAGCAATCCCAAACAATGAGGAACAGCAGTCTATAAATAAATATACCATCTTCCTCATCCTTTTGGTGGGATTACTTGGAGCCATGTTCTATGTGGTCTCCCACAAGTGCCCCTCAGGACTACACCTCAGTCACCCATCTACTTGTTAACAACTCCACACAGGCTTTCTTTCTCTGTCTTGCTACTCCATCCCCCTACAGGTGCTTTTGGGAGTCAGTTCCCAAACAAACAATTTGCACTCACTCATATCCTTATTTCAAAGTTTATCTTCCGGGAAGGAGAACCCACAGCTATTATGAGATGTGATCTTCTTCAAAAGTAAAGAACTTAATAAGCCTAGAGAAGGGAAGTGCAGAAAAGAAATAACCACAAGGCGAGGAAATGGCCCAACTGAAATACAGTGCAAATGAAAGAACAAAGAAAGAAAATCATGCAGAAAATAATAAATACATGAAGAGTAAAAAGTTCTGGAGAAGTAAACAAAAATAAAAGGCAAAGATGTTGATAAGCTAAGAGGAAAGAAAAAGAAAAGCAACAAAGTAAAATCTGCTGCTGCTGCTGTTAAGTCACTTCAGTCTTGTCCAATTCTGTGTGACCCCATAGACGGCAGCCCACCAGGCTCCGCCGTCCCTGGGATTCTCCAGGCAAGAACACTGGAGTGGGTTGCCATTTCCTTCTCCAATGCATGAAAGTGAAAAGTGAAAGTGAAGTCGCTCAGTCGTGTCCAACTCCTAGCAACCTCATGGACTGCAGCCTACCAGGCTCCTCCATCCATGGGATTTCCCAGGCAAGAGTACTGGAGTGGGGTGCCGTTGCCTTCCCCGAGTAAAATCTAGAGGGAGAAAAACAAGAACAAAATAATTGATCAACCAACTCCTTTGGCCTGTAATTTTCTTAGCTTGTTGTCCTTGCTAGGAAACTGGGTGATCCAGCTGCTATAGTTCCCCAGAGGCTAGAAAAGAGGGTAAGAACACCTCATGCTTATGATAGTTTTGAGGGAGTCTAAAAACAAGCACCAAGTATGAAAGAAGGTACAAGCATCAAGCCAGAAATGTGTGTTTACTGTTTATGTCACAGAAACAAGTAGTAATGAAGAGTCTGTGCTCAGAGAATCAAGGAAGATGAGTCTAAGGGAAGGTCAAATTGTCCTGATGACAAGGACAGGCTAACCTAAGCAAATATCAAAAGACTGGCTGATGAGATGCACTCAGCTTTAATTTCTGTGGAAAAGAACTCTCTCCTATTTCTCCAAGACATTGGACAGTTGTTTTCCTCACTCTTGTGTAAACATGTAAGAGAACTGCAGAGTCTAATGAGAAGTAGACATTTACCTTTATAAAAAGTGACCAATGAACAAAGACCCAGCACAGCCAAAAAAGAAAAAAAAAAAAAAAACTACCAATGAGTCTTCCAACATGGTTATATGATATTACACTTCAACCAGTAATGTCTGTGTTCCAGCTGTTTCACCTCTGTACCAACATTCAGTATTTTCTTTTAATGTTAGCTATTGCAGTGGGTATAAAGTGCTATTTCTCAATGTAAGAGTTACAGATAACATTTGCATGTTATGATCACATCATGTGTTTGTAAGCTATTATATATCTTCTTTCATGAAGTGTTTATTCAAAATTTTTCTTCTTCTTCACTATTGTTTTCCTCTTCTGACTGGCAAGAAGACATAGTATCTGTGAAAACAAAGCAATTTTTTTTTCACTATATACAACCCTAAATGTTATTTTCATAGGTAACCATATTGTGTAAAAAGTGAGTTTTTCATTTAAGTTGATATGAAGCAACTCTCATGATAAAATAGGTTTGTTGCAGATGCAGTGTTTTAAAAGCTTTTAAAGATGGTGTAATATATGTATTGCTACATCAGAGAAATAAATTCTTGAATACTTTCTAGATTTCCAGGGGCCTGACCTGATCCAAATAGTAATTTTTATTTCTTAAATCTGACAAAATAAGCAAATTGTAATTGTTATTACTTATCTATTTCAAAAATTTAACATATATTTTCATTATCCAATACCTGAGACTCTCTTAAACATATGTTGTTTCTTATTTCCCTTATTAAACAATAGACAAACAAGCTACCTTATTGCCATACTATCAGCATAAAAAATAATGTAGCTATTTTACTCAAATCATACAGTTCCTAAACATCAGATATTGTGGAAATATTAGGATGAGAACTGTTACATAAAGTATATTTTTGACAAAGTGTATCAGCTTTATATATAGGTTACAGTTTATATACAGTTTATATATACGCTAACAGCCTCTCTCAAATATACAAGAATATAAAAATCTCATTAATTTCATCACATTATAACTAACACTGAACTGATTAAAGATCAAATCTAAAATAAAAAATTTTAGATGTGAATTGGATGTAAAGGATTCTTCAGCACCTACCATGTTGCTCACATCTGTATACCAAAGATTTGGCAGAACATGAAATGATATATTTATATATATATATTTAAAAGATTAATTATTCAAAAATATCTTGATATTTAAGTAACAATTTCACATCAGTTAAAGGACTTACAAACTCCACTTTTTGATTCAATGAATTACTTTTGAGCCAAAACCAACATAGTACCATAATAATAACAATGTGTATTTTATAAACGTAAGCAGTAAAGTGTAAATGATGTCCAAATACGTTTTGTATGTAAACTGCAACATAAACTTGCACTGAAAACAAGTTAATGTCAAAGTTCTTAAAGCACATGCCCAACCCTTAAGAAGTTCATGATTAAGACTATAATGGAATTTCTTCATAAATCATTATGAACTTTATATTTCAAAAATTTTTCAATGTACATGAACAAAATTGTTTGCATTTTCTTTTTTTCACACCATCAAACTTCCTGGTAGCACACAGCCTATTACATAATAGTTTAATACATTATGGTTTTAACATTATTCAAATGAGGAACATCCCTTAAGAATAGAATGTGATTAAAAACTATGCTATTCGGCAAAGAGCCCATAAGTGTTGAATCTTCTCTGATTAATATAAAAAAGATGAAAAAAAAATTTAACCACTGAATAGACATGGCAAAAATGGTTCATCTTAAATATCAACTCTCATTAGTTAATAGCAAATGACTGGAGTACCATATTGAAACAAATTGAAAGTTCTGTCCAGGATTGGAAACAAAGAATGACAGAGTTTGTTAACAATGGATGTTATAATATGGGAAGGGGAGTGCCACATGTGTGCTGACTCTGTTTTATAATCTCATACAATCACTTCATGGCAAATAGATGGGGAAACAATGGAGACAGTGACAGATTTTATTTTCTTGGGCTCCAAAATCACTGCAGATGGTGACTGCAGCCATGAAATTAAAAGATGCTTGCTCCTTGGAAGAAAAGTTATGACCAACCTAGATAACATATTCAAAAGCAGAAACATAATTTTGCTAACAAAGGTCTGTCTAGTCAAAGCTATGGTTTTTCCAATAGTCACGTACAAATGTGAGAGTTGGACTATAAAGGAAGCTGAGTGCCGTAGAACTAATGCCTCTGAACTGCGGTGTTGGAGAAGACTCTTGATAGTCCCTTGGACTGCAAGAAGATCAAACCAATCAATCCTAAAGGAAATCAATTCTGAATATTAATTGGAAGGACTGATGCTGAAGCTGAAACTCCAATACTTTGGCCACCTGATGCTAAGAACTGTCATTGGGAAAGACCCTGATGCTGGGAAAGATTGAAGGCAGGAGGAGAAGGGGATGAAAGAGGATGAGATGGTTGGATGGCATCGCCAACTCAATGCACTCGAGTTTGAGCAAGCTCCAGAAGATGGTGAAGGACAGGGAAGCCTGGTGTGCTCCAGTCCATGGGGTCACAGAGTCAGACATGACTGAGGGACTGAACAACAACAACCGCCCTGCTCCTTGCAGCATTATTTATGGTAGCCAAGAATGTAAACAACTGAAATACTCAGCAGTGGATAAAGAAACACATATACATGCAAGGAATTATTTAGCTATGAAAAAAAAATCTTGCCATTTGTGACAAAATGGATGGAACTTGAAGGCCTCACACTAAGTGAAATAAGGCAGACAGATAAAGACAAATACCATATGATCTCACTTATATGTGAAACTTGAAAAAAGAAATGCCAAACCACCCCCCCCCCCCCCACACACATGTCTCATAGAACAGATTGGAGGTTGCTAGATGTGCGGGGTGTAAGGTGGTCAAAATGGGTGAAAGGAGTTTAAAAGGTCAAGCTTTCAGTTAGAAAATACAAAATAAATCATGGGGATGTAAAGTACAGAATGACTTACATAGTTAATAATATTATGATTATTGCTGATAATATTGTATTGCATATTTGAAAGCTGGTAAGACAGTAAACCTTAAAGTCCTCATCACAAAAACAAAGTTATAACTATATGATGACATTTGTTAACTAGACTAATTATGGTGATCATTTCACAATACATACAAATAGTGAATCACTATGCTGTATACCTGAAATTAATATAATGTTATATGTCAACTGCTTGTTGTTCAGTTGCTTAGTCATATCTGACTCCTTTGAAACTCCATGGATTATAGCCCAAGAGGCTCCTTTGTCCATGGGATTTCCCAGTTAAGAATGTTGGAGCGGGTTGCCATTTTCTTTTCCAATATGTCAATTATATTTCAATTTTAAAAATGTATTTACAAAAAAAGAATTGGGGGTGAATAAAAACGTCTAATATGACCATTCAGTTCAGTTCAGTTCAGTCGCTCAGTTGTGTCCGACTCTTGGCGACCCCATGAATCGCAGCACGCCAGGCCTCCCTGTCCATCACCAACCCCCGGAGTTCACTCAGATTCACATCCATCGAGTCAGTGATGACCATAGTAATACATTTATTAACAATACTATTTAGTGGTAAGGAATGGCAGTTACTTTTCTCTGGAGTTAAATAAGAGATTTGACTGCTACTACTTTCTTCCAATTTCAGGATGAACAACTGTTTTGTGACCTTAGCC
The DNA here is from genome assembly GCF_016772045.2 of Ovis aries. NCBI lineage: Eukaryota > Metazoa > Chordata > Mammalia > Artiodactyla > Bovidae > Ovis > Ovis aries. The sequence goes on from NC_056055.1 coordinate 56,225,006, forward strand.
ATATTTCATAATTCGCATCTCAAACTGCATTAGTAAACAATGTATTTCTATATAGAGAGGTGAAACTGATTTGTAAGTGATAGATGGAATGTCTTGAGATGTTTTTACAAGCAAACTACTGTTTTACTTACTTTGTGCTTATTTTCAGTATTTGAGGGGTATTGACAAAGGCAGCTGGGGTGACCCATGCCTCCTCATGCCACTGTATTTTGGAAATAGGAATGTGTTCATACAACAGGATTTGTCTTTGATGTTCACATAGTAGTTAAGAAAGTGATTGCTTTGTGTGAAATGAGCTGGTTGTCATGTAGAGGGATGTCATACTGATCATTTAATTACTGACAGTTGCACTGATGAAGGCAATGGCAATGGCAACCCACTCCAGTGTTCTTGCCTGGAGAATCCCAGGGATTGGGGAGCCTGGTGGGCCGCCCTCTATGGGGTCACACGGAGTCGGACATGACTGAAGTGACTTAGCAGCAGTAGCAGCACTGATGAAAGAGTTTCTGAAGCCTTTTTGAGTGACCTGAAAGGTTTGGGCTTATTTGATTCTAGGTTTGTATTTTGATAAAATCGTGTTTCCTAGAGCTTTTGTTTATTTCAAATAGCTTTTGTTTATATTCAAATAGAATAAGGGAACTATAATATGACTCATTCCTTTTGGTCGTACATAAGACAAACTTTGAAAACAAAGATTTCAGTAGCACCAAGTTCCAACCTACAATCTCTTACATGAATAATGAGACTTTCTTTCCACACATAGAATATTACCAACTTTCCAAACAGAATTAAATATAAGTCTCCAGGGTCATTGCTCACTCTCCAACCAATGACTATAAGACATTTTTATTTAAGATTCTCATCTAAAACAAAGAATGAGACAAAATCTGTCCAACAATAACCTATGACTCAACAGTGCTTCAACCATTCATTTTTAGAGTAGGGCAACAATTTTTTTAAAGCTCTGTCAAAGCTTAATACACACATAATTGAAACAGTAAAGGGGCAAAGAGAATTTTCTGATTCTGAACATGTTTTGCTGCAGTGAGGAAAAATTACAACTATTGTTCAGTTATTTAGTGTGTTATTGCAACATTATATAACACAGAACATTTATTGTTATAGAAAGTGCTTTTCACTCTAAAGTCCCAAGTCATAAAAAGTTGTGCACCGGTTATTATCATTTACCTTTTCTTTAGGTACATTACTTTTCATATGCTTTCATTAGTGCTTTGCTCCCTAGTGTGCTAGTAACTTAAAGTCTACTTGCCAAAACTCAGCTGAGGAGGAAAAAATAAAGTTATTCTTGCTTCAATTCTTTAAGTTGGAACAAAGCATTTTGCAAGAGACGGTAGTTGTAAAAGATCCAGATGGAAGAGCCTATAAACTGTGGCCAGTGAGCATAGCATTGCTCTCCCAAATCTGCAAGACTTAATAGGCTTCAGACAATTAATAGAGGCTATTAGAGTTTTATGTGATCTTAATTTTGCATAGTGCCCTAACGATGACTACTCTAAAATGCTTGGTTAATCTTTTTTCTGCCCCCCACCCCTGCCCCAAAGCTTGATATTTGCTTTTAGTACATAATGGTTTTTTGTTACCATTTTTCTTGGGACAAGGAAAAACAATTTGAGGTAACTATCTTGAGTGACTTGCCTAAAATTAGAAGACTGAGCAAATTATTTATCTTCTGCTGCTGCCATTTCAGATAATCTAATGACTGTTACTACATTACAGGAAATGAGTTAAGGTCAGGAATAAGCAGAAACAATACACTTTCAAAATATGAAACTTGGGGATGAAGCACTAAAGCTTGGATTTTACTATCTGTATTATTTTATTTTAATACTTAGAAAACTGTAGTATAAAAAGACAAGATGGTAGAAAACCTGAATAATAACATCCAGGTAACTCAATGATTTTCCTGGGTCTTTTTTCAGAGTTTATGAAGAGAGCAAATGGATTATTCTGAAAGACAAATAAAACCACTGAAAATGACTTACATAGAAAGAAATAGGAAAAGGAGACCCAGAAAATTCCCTGGCAGTCCAGGGGTTAAGATTTTACCTTTCAATGCAGGGGGTGTGGGTTCATTCCCTGGTTGGGAAATTAATATTCCACATGCCTCATGGCCAAAAAAACAAAAGCATAAAACAGAAGCAATATTATAACAAATTCAATAAAGGCTTTAAAAATGGCCCACACCAAAAAAAAAAAAAAAAAATCTTAAAAAAAAGGAAATGGAGACTCAGACTTCCAGAAAAGATGGAGAAATAAGAGGAAAAAACTTGAGCCACAGGCTCCCTTACAGTAACTAACCTTTAGTGATGCCACAGGAGTGACAGTGATATTGATAAGTCAGTGAAATGATTACAAACTCTTATACTTATGTGTGTATATATACACACATATATAACATCTTTTTTATCCATTACTAACTATAGATGGACATTTAGGTTGTTTCTATGCCTTGACTATTGTAAACAGTGCTACTATCAACATTGGGGTACATATATCCTTTTGAATTATGGTGTTTTGTTTTGTTTTTTTCCTGGATATATGCCTACAAGTGGGAATGCTGGTAGCTCTACTTTTAGTTTTTTGTGGAACATCCATACTGTTCTCCATAGTTGCTATACTAATTTACACTCCCACCGACAGTGTAGAAGAGTTCCCTTTTCTCCACACCCTCTCCAGGATTTATTGTTTATAGACTTTTTGATGATGGCCATTCTGACTTGTGTCAGCCAATACCTCACTGTAGTTTTAATTTACATTTCTCTGATAATTAGTAATTTTGAACATCTTTTCACATGCTTTTTTGGACATCTCTATGTCTTCTTTGGAGAAATGTCGATTTAGGTCTTCTGCCTATTTTTGATTCGGTTGTTTTTAGATATTGAGCTGCATGATATGTTTGCATATTTTGGAGCTTAATCCCTTGATGGCTGCATTGTTTGCAAATATTTTATCCCACTTGGTGGGTTGTCTTTTCATTTTGTTTATGGTTCCATTGGCTGTGCAAAATCTCTTAAGTTTAACTAAGTACCATCTTTTTCTATTTGCTTTTAATTTCATTACTCTAGAAGGTGGGTCCAAAATGATATCGTTACAGTTTATGTCAAAGAGTATTCTGCCTATGTTTTCTTCGTAGAGTTTTATAGTATCCAGTCTTACATTTCAGTCTTTAATCCATTTTGAGTTTAATTTTGTGTGTGCTGTTGGAGAATGTTCTAATTTCATTTCTTTTACATGTAACTGTCCAGTTTTCCCAGCATCATTTACTGAAGAGACTGTCTCTTCTCCAGTGTATATTCTTGCATTCTTTGTCATAGATTAATTGACTATAAGTATGTGGTTTCATTTCTTTCTATACTGTTCTGTTGACAGACCACAAATCCATCTTTGTGTCAGCATCATCCTCTTTTGATTACTGTAGCTTTATTGTATAGTCTGAAGTCATGGAGCCTGATTCCTCCAACTCTAAACTCATTCTATGAGGGCACCATCATCCTGATACCAAAACCAGACAAAGATAACACAGAAAAGGAAAATTATAGGCCAATATCACTGGTGAACAAAATTCTCAACAATTCAGCAAACTGAATCCAATAATATATTAAAAGAATCATACACTTTGACCAAGTGGGATTTATCTCAGAAATCCAAGGATTTTTCATCTGCAAACCATTGAGTGTGATACATCCATTAACAAATTAAAGATAAAAACCATACCATGTCAATAGACACATAAAAAACTTTAGACAAATTTCAACAATCATTTATAACAAAAACTCTTCAGGGGGTGGGCATAAAAAGAACATATCTCAACATAATTATGACCACATATCACAAACCCGCAGCTAACATCATATTCAACAATGAAAAGCTAAAAGCATTTCCCCTAAGATCAGTAACAAGACAAGGATGTAGACACTTTTTTATTCAACAGTTTTGGAATTCCTAGCCATGGCAATCAGAGAAGAAAAAGAAATCAAAGGAATCCAAATTGGAAAATAAGTAAAAATATTGCTCTTTGCAGATGACATGATCTAATACCATATTATATATTTTACAAAATACTAAAGAGGATGCCAGAAAATTACTAGAATTCATCAATGAATTTGGTAAAGTTATAGGATACAAGATTAATACACAGAAATCTCTTGCATTTCTATACAATGACAACAAAAAATCAGAAAGAGAAATTAAGGAAACAATCTCATTTACCATCACATTAAAATGAATAAAATGCATGGGACTAAACCTACCTATGGAGGCAAAAGACCTATACTTTGCAAACTATAAGATGCTGATTAAAGAAATCATAGGTGACACAAATAAATGGAAAATATACCATGTTCTTGGACTGGAAGAATCAATACTGTCAAAATGACTACACTACTCAAGTTAATCTACAGATTCAATGCAATCTTCCTCAGATTGCCAATGGCATTACTGTGCAGATCTAAAACAAACAAACAAACAAAAACTCTAAATATTTGTATGGCAACACAAAAGTTCCTGAATATCCAAAGCAATCTTGAGATGTAATTTTTAAAGTCATATGTGTTGCACTGGGTAATAGGAACTTCATTAACAGGGTATATTTAATTTTGCTAAAAGTCTAGCGGTGTTTAATATTTGCTATAGCTATAGGTGCCAGAGACTTCAAATTCCTCTAGCAGATTTGGTTTTGTCTCCCTATCTGACTTTGAGTTACACTGTAAGTACTCCTCCCAATAGAGTGTTCATTGAAGATCTTTCTGCTGAAATCCACTGTTCTGTGCTAGAGCCCTCTTAGTATAATTGTAAGCTATAAGAAGGAGGAGGCAGAGATGTTTTATAGTCTTATGACTATACTTTAGTCTTTCACTTTGCCTATGTCCCTAGGCTCTGATCTTCAAAGTATCTCTTAACTTTTCCCCACTTGGACAAACTTGGAAAATTAGAGAGGACTGGAGTGGGAGAAATGTCATCTATATCAGATGAGGTAAGACTCTGAGAAAGTCTTTTTACCTGAAGTTTAGGACTTTGTTAGGGTAAATTCTATGTGAATATTTCACAAAGATTTCTCTTCCTCTCCTTCTTCCAGAGCCAAGAGGTGATCTTTCTGACTCTTCACCATGAGAACTGGATAGATTTCCTTAATGTAAAATCGATGAACTTGGGGGGTACCCCTTTAAAACCAAGACTTTTAGAAGTTTTTCAGTCACTCCGGTTCCCACTCAGCCTCTAACAATTCATCAAAATTACCATTTACATTCATCTATCAGTTTATGGATCCAGAGGCTTGTTCCACACAAACACAGCTTAACTGTTACTCTCTAGATTTACATGTATCTCCAGATTTCAGGATCTTGTTGTGTCCTACAAACTCAAATTTCTGAGAAATCCATGAAAAGCTGCTTACTTTCAGGGTTTTTTTTTTTTTTTTTTCCAGCCTTTTCTTTTAGGACAAGAGTGGCAACTTCCAAGCTCTTCCTATGTCAGAGCTAAATCTGAAAATGACTATATATAAATGTGTGTGTGTGTGTGTGTGTGTGTGTGTGCATACAAACATTTGTATGTATGCATGTATGTGTTTATGAAATCCATTAAAATATATTATTATGGGAAAATAAGTTTTAACAACATCAGAAAAATACTAAGGAACAAGCTTAAGAAGAAATGTGCAAATTATATTTAAAAAGCATCAAATGTATACTAGGAAGATCAAACAAGTACTCATTAATCAGAAGCCAGTTCTCTTAAATAAATGTCTAAATTCAATGCAATTACAACAAAAATATCAAAAGCAATTCTTTGAAAGTGAATAAGCTTATTTTAAAACAGTTATGAAAAATAAAAGAATAGCTGGGAAAATTCTGAAGCAGATAATAATGCAGGTGAATCAAAGTCTATCATATTTTAAAACATCACAATAAAACTAAAGTAAATAAAATAGTGTGATAGAATACAAAATTACATTTTCATTTAATAAATATTTACTGTGTATCTATAGTAAGTCAGACACTGATCTAAGCATTTGGGATAAAGGAGTTAAGAAATCAGAAGAAAAATATTGTTTGCTCTCATGGAGCTTTTATTTTAGGTGTAGAACACAGATTAAAAAAAAAACATTAAAGTGCATGAAAATCTGGGATAGTCCAGTATTAGCAACTGCAGAGATTAGAAAGAACAAGAAGATGGGATGGCGGAGGAGTTATCAGTGATAAAAAACCAAGATAGTGTGGAAAGCTGAGTAACATAGAATTTGGCTGGTCTCTATCACCAATTCCTGGGAGGTTACCACTAAATTGGAACCTCTAATTGGAATGAAAACTGATGTGGAAAATGAAAAGGCAATGACAAAGAAAGTGCAAACTATTGCATAAATGCACTCATCTCACACACTAGCAAAGTAATGCTCAAAATTCTCCAAGCCAGGCTTGAACAGTACATAAACCATCAACTTCCAGATGTTCAAGCTGGATTTAGAAAAGGCAGAGGAACCAGAGATCAAATTGTCAACATCTGTTGGATCATCAAAAAAGCAAGAGAATTCCAGAAGAACACTGCCTTCTGCCTTATTGACTACACCAAAGCCTTTAACTGCGTGGATCACAACAAAGTGTGTGGAAAATTCTTACAGAGATGGGAATACCAGGCCAACTTACCTGCCTCGTGAGAAATCTGTACATAAGCCAAGCAGCAGCAGTTAGCACTGGGCATGGAACAACAGACTGGTTCCAAAGAGGGAAAGGAGTACATCGAGGTTGTATATTGTCACCCTGCTTACTTAACTTATATGCAGAGTACATCATGAGAAATGCTAGGCTGGATGAAGCATAAGCTGGAATCAAGATTCCTGGAAGAAATATCAATGACCTCAGATATGCAGATGACATTACTCTTATGGCAGAAAGCAAAGAACTAAATAGCCTCTTTTTTTTTTAATTTTTATTTTTTATTTTTTAAATGAATTTTTTATTTATTTATTTTTTTTAAATTTTAAAATCTTTAATTCTTACATGCGTTTTAGCCTCTTGATGAAAGTGAAAGAGGAGAGTGAAAAAGTTGGCTTAAAACTCAACATTCATAAAATGAATATCATGGCATCTGGTCCCATCACTTAATGGCAAATAGATGTGAAAACAACAGAAAGAGTGAGAGACTTTATTTTTTGAGGGCTCCAAAATCACTGGAGATGGTGACTGTAGCCATGAAATTAAAAGATGCTCGCTCTTTGGAAGAAAAGCTATGACCATCCTAGACAGCATATTAAAAAGCAGAGACGTTATTTTGCCAACAAAGGTCCAACTAATCAAAGCTATGGTTTTCCATTAGTCATGTATGGATGTGAGAGTTGGACTATAAAGAGAGCTGAGTGCCGAAGAACTGATGCTTTTGAACTGTGATGTTGGAGAAGACTCTTGAGAGTCCCTTGGACTTCAAGGAGATCCAACCAATCAATCCTAAAGGAAATCAGTCCTGAATACTCATTGGAAGGACTGATACTGAAGCTGAAACTCCAATACTTTGGCCACCTGATGTAAAGAATTGACTCATTGGAAAAGACCCTGATGCTGGGAAAGACTGAAGGCACGAGGAAAAGGGGATGGCAGAGGATGAGATGGTTGGATGGCATCAACCTTCATGTCCATCATCGACTTGATGGACATGAGTTTGAGCAAGCTCAAGGAGTTGGTGATGGACAGGGAAGCCTGGCATGCTGCAGTCCATGAGGTTGTAAAGAGTCAGACTCACTGAGCAACTGAACTGAGCTGAACTTCAATCCTTGGACTTTTACAAGTGACATGAGTGTCTCTATATTCATGAAGGAGGCTCCGTGATTGGGACCTCCCAGATCTTGCCTGCCAGACCTTGTCTCCTGACTGGTATTGATTTATATATTCATTTGTTATTAAGATTGTTGAGTATAATTCTTTCTTGTGTTCTCTGAGTAATTCTAGCAGCTTATTGAAACTCAGGGAATAGAGGGAATCCATGAAATTATAGATAGCAGATAGACGTGAAGGTGGCTTGGAAAACTGCACACTAGTGAGTGGTGCCTGAGATGAAGGCACATGATAGAGAACAATGACCTTAACTTATGAAGTCTGGTCTAACTGTGTTGGTGTCAGAAGTCACTGCAGAGACCAAGGAAAGAAAGTATTTCAGGGAGCAGGTAATGGTTATCTGAAACAGATTATATAAGATCTGAGAAATGAGGCTTCTACTCAACAATGTGGAAATTATGGCTGACTTTGGAAAAAGAATGGTCCAGAGTTAAGAGAGTAAAATCTTGATTTGCAAAGCATTCTAACTAGAATAGGTGGAGAGGAATTGTGGACAGCAAGTATAGACTATATTTTGAGAAGTTTTCCTGTCAATTGAAGTGGGCATGTGAGGCTTTAGCTGGAGGTAGGTTTAAGATCAAGAAGATTTTTTTCATGGTTAAGATTTGCTTTGATAGAATGTTTATGTTCATGGAAATAATCCATTTGGAGGAAAACATAGAAGAGGTAGGAGAGAGCAGAGATAACATGCGGACAATGTCCTTGAGTGTGCAGAAGGCACTAGAGATATAAGGGCTGACCAGGAAAAGAACACAAAGTGCTTCCACAGCTGCAGAAGGGAAGGAAGGACAGAGACACAGATGCCTTCAAATGGACAGACATGATGGTGTGAACTTGCAGAGAAATTCTCTTTGGATTGCTTCTATTTTTTGTGGAATATGAAACATAGAGTGAGAGCAAGGATAGTGCAGGAATTATTAGAGGCTTTGGCCACCTCATGCGAAGAGTTGACTCATTGGAAAAGACTCTGATGCTGGGAGGGATTGGGGGCAGGAGGAGAAGGGGATGACAGAGGATGTGATGGCTGGATGGCATCACTGACTTGATGGACGTGAGTTTGAGTGAAGTCCGGGAGTTGGTGATGGACAGGGAGGCCTGGCGTGCTGCAATTCATGGGGTCACAAAGAGTCGGACACGACTGAGCGACTGAACTGAACTGAACTGAACTGAGGATGGAAAACCAGGTATGAAACCCAGGCAGCATTAAGGACTTAGGAGAGTGGCTGTGGTCATAGATTTAAGTGAAATCAGTTAGCACGGTGGCAGGAATAGCAGTGTGGAACATGGAGCCTGCCTGTCCCACAGTTAAAAGTTATGGTCAGAGTAAAAACCATTATCATTTGAGAGTGGTCCCATGGGTCCCATAAATGAAGAATTTCATGTATGGTACAACTGTATTTCTCTTCAATTAAAAAAGTGAAGTGGGAGAGGGTGAGGCTGGGATGATTTGAGAGAATGGCATTGAAACATGTATAATATCATATATGAAATGAATCGCCAGTCCAGGTTCGATGCATGATACTGGATACCTGGGGCTGGTGCACTGAGATGACTCAGAGGGATGGTACAGGGAGGGAGGAGGGAGGAGTTTCAGGATGGGAAACATGTGTATACTTGTGGTGGACTTATGTTGATGTATGGCAAAACCAATACAATACTGTAATTAACCTCCAATTAAAATAAATATATTTTAAAAAGTGAAGTGAGCATTTAGAAAAGAAAGTGGGGATATACAGGTGTTTGCTCATAACAGATAGGTGGAACAGAATATTAACAGAAAATCCACAATAAGTGGATTAATCCACAATAAGTCTGTGTGGTGTGCATTTAACAATGGTAGAATTTCATATCAATTCAGAAAAAAAAATGAATGATTTAATGCCTGCACAATTGTAACAGTGTCATAACTGCAGCTGGATTTCTATATTATACTTTGCACCAAGAAAAATTCAGAGAGATCAAATTTATTTAAATATGAAAAAAGTAAATTATAAATTGCCATAAAATATATAAAAATTAAAAAATTTTGAAATGGGTAAATCTTTTCTAAATATGACACAAAATATAGAAATTATTATAAACTATATTGATCAATTTCACTGTTTCAAAGAATTCATTACAAAGCAGGTATAAGCAAAAGCTAAAGACAAATGTTAAAATGAAAAAAAAAGTTAACAAATAATAGAAGTTGGAGAGATTGTGGAGAAAAGGGAACTGTCTTACACTGTTGGTGGGAACGTAAATTGGTGCAGCCACCCACTATGGAAAACAGTACAGAGGTTCCTCACAAAAACTAAAAATGGAGTTACTATATGATCCAGCAATCCCACCACTGGGCACATACTCAGAGGAACTAATTTGGCAAGATACATGCACCCCTATGTTCACAGCAGCGCTATTCATGGACTGGCCACAAAGTTCATTCAGAATTTTCCATAAGATGTTACAGAAAACCCAAACAAATGTTTTGATCAACTCAATACAATAGCCAAGACATGGAAATGACCCAAATGTCCATTGGCAGATGAATGGATAAAGAAGATGTGGTGGATCTATACATACACAATGGAATATTTAGCTTTAAAAAAGAATGAAATAATGCCATTTGCAGCAAAATGGACATAGAGATATACTAAGCAAAGTCAGAAAGAGATAGACAAATACCATATGATATCAAGTCTGAAATACAATACAAATGAGCATATCTACAAAACGGGAACAGACTCACATACATACAAACAGACACAGAGAATAGACGTGTAGTTGTCAAGGAGAAGTGGGGATGGGGAAGGACGGATTGGGAGTTTAGGATTAGTATATACAAACATATAGAGAATGGATAAACAACAATGTCTGACTATATAGCATAGGAAGCTATATTTGACATTCTGTGATAATGGAAAATAACATGAAAAATTTTATATATATATATATATATATATATATATATATATATATATATGAAAATGCCAGGGATGGAGGGGCCTGATGGGCTGCAGTCCATGGGGTCTTTAAGAGTTGGATACAACTGAGTGACTTCACTTTCACTTTTCCTTTTCATGCATTGGAGAAGGAAATGGCAACCCACTCCAGTGTTCTTGCCTGGAAAATCCCAGGGATGGGGGAGCCTGGTAGACTGCTGTCTATGGGGTTGCACAGAGTCGGACACAACTGAAGTGACTTAGCAGCATATATATATATAAACATGAAAGTTGAGAGTCACTCACTCATGTCTGACTCTTGGCAACACCATGGACTGTAGCCTGCCAAGCTCCTTTGTCCGTGGAATTCTCCAGGCAAGAATACTGGAGTAGTTAGCCATTCCCTTCTCCAGGGGATCTTTCTGAACCAAGGATCAAACAAAGGTCTTCTGCATTGCAGGCAGATTCTTTACTGTCTGATAATCAAATCACTTTACTGTACAGCAGAAATTAAGACAACACTGCAAATCACTATCCATCAATAAAAAAGCAAGGAAACAATGATGCTGTGAAAGTGCTGCACTCAATATGCCAGCAAATTTGGAAAACTCAGCAGTGGCCACAGGACTGGAAAAGGTCAGTTTTCATTCCAATTCCAAAGAAAGGCAATGCCAAAGAATGCTCAACTACCGCACAATTGCACTCATCTCACACGCTAGTAAAGTAATGCTCAAAATTCTCCAAGCCAGGCTTCAGCAATATGTGAACTGTGAGTTTCCTGATGTTCAAGCTGGTTTTAGAAAAGGCAAAGGAACCAGAGATCAAACGGCCAACATCCACTGGATCATCAAAAAAGCAAGAGAGTTCCAGAAAAACATCTATTTCTGCTTTATTGACTATGCCAAAGCCTTTGACTGTGTGGACCACAATAAACCATGGAAAAATCTGTAAGAGATTGGAATACCAGACCACCTGCCATGCCTCTTGAAAAATCTGTATGCAGGTCAGGAAGCAACTGTTAGAACTGTACATGGAACAACAGACTGGTTCCAAATAGGAAAAGGAGTCCATCAAGGCTGTATATTGTCACCCTGCTTATTTAACGTCTATGCAGAGTACATCATGAGAAACGCTGGACTGGAAGAAACACAAGCTGGAATCAAGATTGCCAAGAGAAATATCAATAACCTCAGATATGCAGATGACACCACCCTTATGGCAGAAAGTGAAGAGGAACTAAAAAGCCTCTTGATGAAAATGAAAATGGAGAGTGAAAAGGCTGGCTTAAAGCTCAACATTCAGAAAACGAAGATCATGGCATCCAGTCCCATCACTTCATGTGAAATAGATGGGGAAACAGTGGAAACAGTGTCAGACTTTATTTTTTTGGGCTCCAAAATCACTGCAGGTGGTAACTGCAGCCATGAAATTAAATGACCCTTACTCCTTGGAAGAAAAGTTATGACCAACCTAGATAGCATACTGAAAAGCAGAGACATTACTTTGCCGACTAAGGTCCGTCTAGTCAAGGCTATGGTTTTTCCAGTAGTCATGTATGGATGTGAGAGTTGGACTGTAGAGAAGGCTGAGTGCTGCAGAATAGATGCTTTTGAACTGTGGTGTTGGAGAAGACTCTTGAGAGTCCCATGGACTGCAAGGGGATCCAACCAGTCCATTCTGAAGGAGATCAGCCCTGGGATTTTTTTCAGAAGGATTGATGCTAAAGCTGAAACTCCAGTACTTTGGCCACCTCATGCGAAGAGTTGACTCATTGGAAAAGACTCTAATGCTGGGAGGGATTCGGGGCAGGAGGAAAAGGGGACGACAGAGGATGAGATGGCTGAATGGCATCACCGACTCGATGGACGTGAGTCTGAGTGAACTCCGGGAGTTGGTGATGGACAGGGAGGCCTGGCGTGCTGAGATTCATGGGATCGCAAAGAGTTGGACACGACTGAGTGACTGAAGTGAACTGAACACACACACAGAAACAAATATGTATGTATACTTGAATTTGCATAAAATGTATAGGAACATAGAAAAGTGATAATTGCATCTGAAATGAGCTTGGTTTTTATGTCAGAATGGGGTGAAGGACAGACTTTTTACTATACACCTTTTGGGAATCTTTTGAGTTTTAAACCATGCTCAAGTTTTTTAATACCATATTTATGTTATCCACTTTAAAATTTTTAAAGAAATATTTTAAATTAATAATACAATTTTAAACTATTGAAACACTTTAAACAAGTGAGTTTTAAAAATCCAAGTAACCCAGTATTGACTGAGAATAAAAACTTTTGGAATTTTAAAAACACAGTATTAAATATTAGAAAGTAAAAGTAATAAGATTATGGAGGTGAATTCACAAGGAAACTGAAAAACACTGAAAGTGAGTGAGTGAAAGCCACTCAGTCATGTCCATTGTAACCCCATAGACTATACAGTCCATGGAATTCTCTAGGCCAGAATACTGGAGTGGGTAGCCTTTCCCTTCTCCTCCTCCAGAGGATCTTTCCAACCCAGGGATCAAACCCAGGTCTCCCACATTGCAAGCAGATTATTTACCAGCTGAGCCACAAGGGAAGCCTGAGAATACTATAGTGATTAGCCTATTCCTTCTTCAGCAGATCTTCTGATCCAGCAATCGAACTGGGGTCTCCTGCATTGCAGGTGGATTCCTTACCAATTGACCTATCAGGGAAGCCTGAAAAATACTGAAGTGGACTTATATAAGAAGAAAAACTGTGGTTTAATTTCATCTTGGCTAAAATATTAAGTTAAAGCATGACTGCTCAAGTTTCCAAGTAGTTGATAAAAGAAAGTGAATAGAATGTATACCGTCCAAACTTGATACAGAAATAAAAACAGAAAATATTAAAATGCTGATCAAGAAGAGAAAATGGATAACAAAAATATGGGACAATAAAGCCAAAACACATGATAGAAAAAGAAGTCCAAATACATCAATAACCACAATAAATGCAAATGCAGTTAATTCACTTAAAATCAGAGTTACTCAGCCCCCCTTGCCTTTCTCAAAGGAAAAAGCAAAAAGTATTTATAGTGCCCCTGCTACTAGAACAGATTTTGGAGATTATATTTTGTATTTAGTGAAATCCTCTGTTTGCATATTTCCCCCCTAAATACGTGTGTTCTGCTGCTTTTATTATTATTTTCATTTTATTTGTTGTTGTTGTCCTCATAAGAAACCTAAAACATACTGACAAAGGTCATGTGGCAGGTTACAAAAATGACTCCCTACTTCTCTGAATGCGTGTTCCTTGCCATTTGTCTGTGTAGAGCCTGCTGCTTGGTTCTGGCCACGTGACTTCCTTTGGTCAATGGAATATTAACAAACGTGACACAGGCAGACTCGAGATGTGCTCATATAAGGGGATTTTCCTGCTTTTGCAATCTGCCTTGGCTGTGACAGCCAGCCAGTTTGAGGATGAAAGACACATGGACACAGCCAAATCATAGCAGTCATCCTGAGCAAAGCCATCCTACTTCAGCCAAAAGCCAGCCATCTCTCACAATATGTGAATAATTCCCAGAAGAGAAGCAAAACCATCCAATTAGCCCACTGACTTGTGAACCAAATACAAGTTTATTATTTTAAGCCACTGAGTTATAAGGTGATTGGTTATGCAGCATTATGTTGGTAAAAAGATTCTTGGTGGAAACAGCAAGACTTCAAACTGGCTTTTTCAGTTAGTGTATAGTTAAGGGCACTGATGCAATGCCACACTGTAATGTTACAAAGCCTCATGCATCAATGTAAACTAATGTTCTCCAGCAAGTCAGACAAAATCCACTCACAAAGTCATTGAAAGACCATTTTACAAAAAACAATTCTCTCCACCAAATAATCAAAATATACTGACTTTTTAAAAAGTACCAAAGGTCTAATAACCCCTGCTTGTTTGTACTTCCTATTAGCATCAATTTATGTTCTTTCAACTCTTTCTGTATAACTGAGATGTAGTTCTTCTCATTTGCCAGGCTTATCTGGCTTCTGACAGTTGCCTTCTCTTTCCTGGCTCTCTTGCCTCTGTTTAACCTGCCACAGCCTTATGTTTTCCCCCCTGTGCTTCAGGAAAAGGAAGATAACTTGGCATACCTGGCAAAGACTTGTGACAGTAATATATGAGCAGGGTGCTCCCCTGATGTCTCAGAATAAAACAGTACCCTCAAGAAGACAAACCCTCTGTCATTTGGTTTCCAGGCACACAATCATATCTAAAAATGCAGAGCTAAATACATTTTAAAGTAAGAAATTCTTTTTTAAAATGGAAGTTCAGAGCATGATCTTGAGGAAAGGACATAGGCTTTGGAGTCAGACACTCCTAGGATTGAATCATGACAGTCCTTTACCTTTGGCAAGTTACTTACCTGCTTGAGTAACCTTTTTGTCTTCTGTAAAATGTGAGGATCATATGAGACAGATTAACTAAACTCCTAGCACAACCAGAATGCGTCTTCCCCGAAATCTCTCTGGCTTCACCAACAAACAAGATTCTTTTTTTTTTTTTTTAACTTCACTCCTACATATCCCCCAAATCCTTTAGCAGTTCTTGTCTGTCTCAGCCTCTCCAGACTGGTACTCCTTCTAAGAGCCAGCACTTTTTCTGATCAAAAGTGATGGATTCAACTGCTAAAGACACAGAGAAGAGGAACTTCTAAATAGCATTCATTTTTTAATTTGGATGCAATTTCAAATTGGAGCCATTTATCCTTACATAAGTGATGCTTCTACTATTTATTAGCAGAATGCTTTTATAAATTCCATAGAACTTGTAGAACACATCTGGAAGGTTACTTAGTACAGCAATTGTGAAACCACTGTCAGATAAGGTACGTACCACAGTTAATAGGAAGTAACTAGCCAATTTTATTTATGAATCAGCTGAATGATGACCATTTCCTTAAAGGACCTTCTCGTGCAACAGGTATCTGACAAAGTATAACATTAACATCTCGGTTGTCTGAAGACAGTAGTTCCACACCCCCGCCCCGGCCACCTCCAGTTGTTAATTTCATTGAATTACCATCTATTTAAATATCTTTTTGAGTTAAATCCCAAAATTTGCACCACATCCACCTTCATAGGCATTAAATTGTGGATGAAAAAGTGTGCAACTATTATTTTTACCCAGTAAGATCACTTTCTTGTTCTTCCACTGTACTATAACGGGAAAACTACAGAAAGCAAAAAATCCCTCACAAACGAGGTACGAAACACTAATGCTATGGCTGAGAGAGAAACATAGAAGCCACCATTTATTGGTGCTTCAAGTGTGCTAACTAATTTCTTATCTTATATAATCCTAAACTGCTCAGGGCAAATATTTTTAGCCCCATCTTATAGGATAATTTTCTATCAATGCATAGGGAAAAAGTAGCTTTTTTAAGCTAAAAACAGTCATTTATATACATAATATATACATATATATTTGGATGCAACACTATTAAATGAACAACAAAATAACTATAATCACCACCACTCAAGTTCCTCTTTTGCTGCATCCATCAGAAAAAAATGCTGTCACAAATTCCTCTCCCCCTCTATGAAGTGGGATCCTTTCATATCTAAGCCAATTTCAGAGGCTGTCAATTTCTCCTTATATTTCTTCTCAGGATTCACCTGCCACCTTGCCTTACTCATTTGACTTTCTACTTCTGTTTTTCACGTGAACTGCTTGTGCTATTCTTGAAGGATTTTAGAGATGGACATTTTCATGTCAATAACCAGGTGAAGAGCTGAATTTTAAAATAAAGATGGGGAGGAGCCAAAGTGGGGGAGATATTCTTTTAAACTTTTCATAGTTGAAATATAATACCGATGTAAAGATTTGTGGATAAATTCAGTGAATTAGGGGCTTGAGTTGCCATCATGAGGCATGTAAGCACATCATTTTCTGTTAGTTCTTTGCCCTTGGCTGTATAGTCAGGAAAGCTTCTAACAGTCCAAAGTAACTAATGAAGCAATCACTTTTAAATACCTTGTCAGTATGTAGAAGATATTACAAAGTGAAGAATGATTTATTTTAGCCATTCTTGAATCGTATCAGGAAAGAGAAAAATGTGGGAAGTTAGATCAGCTTTTTATGGAATTAATCTTAAATTGCTCAGAGTCTAGATTCCAGATTTTCACGTCTATCTAGTACTCTTGCCTGGAAAATCCCATGGACGGAGGAGCCTGGTAGGCTACAGTCCATGGGGTCACCAAGAGTTGGACATGACTGAGTGACTTCACTTTCATTTTTCACTTTCATGCATTGGAGAAGGAAATGGCAACCCACTCCACTGTTCTTGCCTGGAGAATCCCAGGGACGGGGGATCCTGGTAGGCTGCCGTCTATGGGGTTGCACAGAGTTGGACATGACTCGTGACTTAGCAGCAGCAGCAGCAGCAGCAGGGGACAAAAGAAGATTAACATACAAAATGCCACTTTCATTTGCTGCCTGATGCTTTTTTTTTTTTCTTTGACACTATGTAAAACTAAACAGGGCGCACTGGGTTCTCAAGAACACTATAATGATATTGACGTCTTATTCCTACCCAACAATGATGATCCAAGTAGGAAGCTGCCATCAGAATAATTACTGCAGAACAATCATAAACTAGAAATTAGTGATGTAATACAGTCTTCACACATTCCCCAAGTTGAAGACTTCTTCATTTTTCCTGGGAAGGAACTTTTTTTTTTAATGAAACACATTTCTCCTTCTGTGTCACTCCTCTACTGGATTTCCCTACCACTTTATTCTTAAACATGGCCTGAACTTTAATTCTCTAATCCTCTGAATATTTGATCTACAGTCATATTTTGCAGCACTTGGCTTGATATGGCATCCTTCTTGACTTCCTTCTCTTCATAGCCCTACTTTTTCATTATCCCAAAAGTTTTTCCAGGAAATACTTCCTAATAAATCATTTTCACAGGAATCCTTACCTCAGCATCTGGTTTTGAGGAACCCCAACTGAGATAAGTATACAAAAACGTGAATACATCTGCTCGTCACGATAATCTAATTTGTCCATATGAAGCACCTATTTTATTTTATTTTTTTGGCACTGTCAAGAGGCATTATTACATAGTTAATAGCTTATGTTCTCTATGTTAAATGGTTTGTGGGGTTGATTTCTCTGGGGTATCTCTCCTTTGGTTTTTCAAATTTAGCTTATAAGATTACAATCTTATACAATTTAGTGCCTCAAAGAACTTTTCAGACTCTCTGACTTATCTCAGCCTTTCATAGACACTTTGAGAGAAATTAAACAGTTTAGCCATAATTGTACAACCGGCTAGAGGCAAAAGCTGGAGTGAGAAGCTTCTTCAGTGCTTTTCTAGCCAGTACACAGTGGTGTCTTCATGCCACACTAAGAACATTTTATTCCCTTTATCTGCCTTTAGTAGAGACGCAAAACAGCTGGTCACCATCCTTCCTATTTGGATAGAAAGTGCAAGAATGAACTGGTAAAGAAATCACCTCCTTCTCTGCAGTCTAGTGGGTGATGACTCCACTTAGAGGAGGAGCAATAGAGGGAAACACACAATGCTGCTGGCCTGTTTCCATACAGTCTGTGGATAATAGAGCTCTTTGATGTCTGGTACATTCATAACCACCAAACTCGGCTTTCCAGTCAACAGAAAGGCTATTTTACACTACTTTTGATGTGATGAAATAACTTAGCTAGACGTGGTTAATCACATAGCTGGTGATTATGCCATGCAAGGAAAATTCATTAAAATAAGCCAAGTGCCTCTAAAAAGAACAAAGGAAAACTCCTTAGCAGGCACACACATAGCTGACTCACGTGCTCTGGCATGACTTGGTTTTTCACCATCCACATTCACTTTATTTTTATAACATGAAACATAAGCATAAGCGCGTCGACAAGAATTCTGCATTACCTGCCTAACTTGCTTATTGCTTATTCTGTGAGGCAGTCATAATTTGTCTTTACGGTGTTCCAGACATATCTGGCTTTGATCACACCGCCAGGCTGAACACCGACAGATTCTGGGACTAAAGCAGAGAAAGCTCTTTTGTACAAATTTAATCCCGCTTAGGTCATCTGTTTATTGCTTTGTCCAGAACATCTAGGTTTTCAAATGATTTGACCAGTATCACAAATGCAAATCCTATAATAAACGAGAGTACCTACAGGATAGCAGCATCAAAGGAAAAACCGCTCTGGGGAGAACAGCCCTGACAAGTTGGTTTATTAGTTCAGCTGGTTTTAAAGACCAGCCAAGGTCCTGTTTTCAACTAGATTGTTTATTATTTGCTCAGCTCTTTCATGAAAATAAGCAAACTAAATCTATTAGAGCAGATTTCTTTCTATGAGAAGGAAATGCTAATTTTTGTAAATCTAAATGAAAAGAAAGCTAATGAAATATGATATTTAATCCACATTCAAACATTTCCTAAAGCCTGGAAACTGAAGCGGTGGCCTTGAAATTAAGCTATTGATTGTAGTGTATGATTACATTTTTTTTTTTTTTACCCTTAACCATAGGCTAAATAAAAAAATAAACTGTCTTTAAATAACCTAAGAAGTGTTTGGTGGACTCTCTAATATTCATTTGGACATAGAGGGCACTGTTGCATAAAACCCAACTAAAGACCATTAGAGACCTAAAAAGGTACAATTTTAAAATTTAGGAATTCAAAGTAATTTTAGGAAAAGTCAACCAGTGCTATACAATGAATCAAGGCTTTGTGCTTAGATAACTGGTCCTTTCAGGGGTGAGTAGGACATACGTGAGTGCTCTGTCACTCAGTCTTGTCCAACTTTTTGCGACTCATGGATGGTATCCCACCAGTCTTCTCTGTCCAATTAATTTTCCAGCCAAGAATACTGGAGCGGGTTGCCATTTCCTACTCCATGGAGTCTTTCCAACCGAGGGGCTGAACCCATGTCTCTTGCCTCTCCTGCATTCTTTACCATTGGCCCCCTGGGAAGCCACAGCAGACAAGTCACTGAAAAAACTCAATACAAAAAAAAAAAAAAAAAAAAGAGTCTGTGTTCAATAATGGATGAATTTGTTAACTGTATTAACAATAAAATATCAACAGGTGATTAAAAGTTTACTTTCAGATGTTTTCAGTGCCTGTATCATTGTAAGAATGACAAGGAAACTAAGTAAGCATTCTGTTCCCGAGCTTCCTCTTCTATAAAACGAGGCTCAGGACTTCCCTGGTGGTCCAGTAGTTAAGAATCTGCCTTCCATCACTGGGGATTCAGGTTTGATCCCAGGTCAGTAAACTAAGATCCCACATGCTTCAGGGCAACGAAGCCCAGGCCCCGCAACAGCTGAGCCTCCATACTTTGGAACCCTTGTGCCGCAGCTAGAGTAGCCAGGGCCCCGCAGTGAAAGAGCCCACATGCTCCCACAAAGACTCCACCATACCACAACTAAGACGCAATGCAGCAAAATAAATTTTTTATTTTTAATGACGAGGCTCATTCACTCAAACAATATTTATACAGTTTGCACTAAGTGCCACGGGATTTAAAGTGGTGAGCCATTGGAGTGGCTGAAACTGGAGTTTCAGCTTTAGCATCAGTCCTTCCAAAGAACACCCAGGACTGATCTCCTTTAGGATGGACTGGTTGGATCTCCTTGCAGTCCATGGGACTCTCAAGAGTCTTCTCCAACACTACAGTTCAAAAGCATCAATTGTTCGGCGCTCAGCTTTCTTCACAGTCCAACTCTCACATCCATACATGACTACAGGAAAAACCATAGCCTTGACTAGATGGATCTTTGTTGGCAAAGTAATGTCTCTGCTTTTGAATATGCTATCTAGGTTGGTCATAACTTTCCTTCCAAGGAGTAAGCATCTTTTAATTTCATGGTTGCAGTCACCATCTGCAGTGATTTTGGAGCCCCCCCCAAAATAAAGTCTGACACTGTTTTCACTGTTTCCCCATCTATTTCCCATGAAGTGATGGGACGAGATGCCATTATCTTCATTTTCTGAATGTTGAGCTTTAAGTCAACTTTTTCCCTCTCCTCTTTCACTTTCATCAAGAGGCTTTTTAGTTCCTCTTCACTTTCTGCCATAAGGGTGGTGTCATCTGCATATCTGAGGTTATTGATATTTCTCCCGGCAATCTTGATTCCAGCTTGTGCTTCTTCCAGCCCAGCATTTCTCATGATGTACTCTGCATATAAATAAGTTAAATAAGCAGAGTAACAATATACAGCCTTGACATACTCCTTTTCCAATTTAGAACCAGTCTGTTGTTCCATGTTCAGTTCTAACTGTTGCTTCCTGACCTGCATATAGGTTTCTCAAGAGGCAGGTCAGGTGGTCTGTATTCCCATCTCTTTCAGAATTTTCCACAGTTTATTGTGATCCACACAGTCAAAGGCTTTGGCATAGTCCATAAAGCAGAAAGGGATGTTTTTCTGGAACTCTCTTGCTTTTTCCATGACCCAGCAGATGTTGGCAATTTGATGTCTGGTTCCTCTGCTTTTTCTAAAACCAGCTTGAACATCTGGAAGTTCACGGTTCACATATTGCTGAAGCCTGGCTTGGAGAAATTTGAGCACTACTTTACTAGCGGGTGAGATGAGGGCAATTGTGTGGTAGTTTGAGCATTCTTTGGCATTGCCTGTCTTTGAGATTGGAGTGAAAACTGACCATTTCCAAGCCTGTGGTCACTGCTGAGTTTTCCAAATTTGCTGGCATATCGATTGACATTAGATGACTTAAATTGGCCCAGGTAGACAAGATCAGAACTTCTCAATTTTTTTGTGCAGTGGATCATTTTGCCAGTCTGTGAACACCACTCAAAATTAGTATTTTTAAATATATAAAATACAATGTAAAGAATTAAGAAGGAAAACAAGTATATTAAATTCCAATTATCAAAATATTTTTGAAATATGTGATTAATAGATTAAATAACAAAATCAAGTGTAAACAGTATTTTGAAATAGCTGCACAAACTTTAAAATGATATGACAGTATCTGAGATAACACTGAAGAAAAAAATCTAACAGAATCAACTAAAAGAGAATTAGTTCTTATAAATCTGCTTCAAATAGCAATGTTAGCATCACAAAATTTGAATTTTAGCATTGCACAATTTGAAAGAAGTAATGATTAAAGATATGTTAGTAAATGTGGCTACTGTAATATGATTTGAGCATTAAAAGATAAATTTCTGTGATCGATATCATAGTTACATGGAATTTACCAGGAAATGCAATCAAATGTTTAGGTGTGATGTGGACTTTTAATATTCTTTGCAGTGTTGGAAAACTTTAGGAGGGTTAATGGAGACAGCACTTCAATTTTTACTTCTTGGACAAAATCAACAGGCATTCCTCATCAAGGAAGTAAGACTAGAAGCAAAGACAAGACAGTCAGTAAGCAAGGAATCTTATAAATCTGGATATAAATACTATTAATTTCTGCAGGAACGTGAGGCAAGTAGAGAGTGAATATAGTTGCATTTAGTACATGAAGAACTTAAGACAGATCCCTGCACCCCAACCCCATAAGGAGCAATGGGATAGTCCAGGTGAGAAAGTATCTTGCAACTGAGTAGGCAATTTGGGTTTTTATTATATCAAAATAAGTGCTGCTATTTGCCAATGTAGGGCTTCCTGGTAGCTCAGATGGTAGAGAATCTGCCTGCAATGCAGGAGACCTGGGTTTCATCCCTGGGTTGGGAAGGTTCCCTGGAGAAGGAAATTGCAAGCCACTGCAATATTCTTGCCTAGAGAATTCCATGGACAGAGGAACCTGACTGGTTACAGTCCATGGGGTCACAAAGAGTTGGACATGACAAAGTGACTAAGATATACATACACATACATTTGCCAGCGTGGACTAATAAGGATTAACTAAAGTTAATTCTTAATTTTCAGGTATTGCAACATAATAGGATATTCTGCATAATAAGATCCCTTTCTTCTTTGGTTTGGATTTTTCGTCTTTTTATTTCCTCTTGTCCATATTCCTGTACTTCCGCTTTCTTCTTTCCTGATTTCCTATTTCTCATACTACTCTACTTAATACCAGTCATGCCTAAACCTACTCCTCCCTTTCTTTATGGTCTATATTTTTCTTCCTTCTGCTGCCCCTTCTCTTCACTTGCTCATCACTGCTCTCCTACACCTCTTCAGCTCAGCCTCAATGCTCATTTTCACTGTGACCCGACAAAATGGAGTGTGCTTAGTTGCAGGCTTGTTTTTCCAAACAATTCCAGAACACTTTGATCTTACAGAGACCTGCCCAACCAGGACATTTCTTTGAACTCAGTGCCTTTGGCTTTTCTCAATAGCTCTTCTTAACTTCTGCCTATAATTTTGCATTCCCTAGAATTCCACTTGTTGAAAGGTGCCAGTTGTACAGATGCCAAATATTTGAGGTTTTGTTATGTGATTAGAAACTTGGACATTTTAAATCAAGGAATTTTAGCAGTGCTCTAGTGATTAAATGAGTCTTAATGAATACATATTCAAGACTTAAAGCAAAAAAAGATAAAATTTTCATATAAAAAGGCAAGAAACAATGGCAAATATGAAATGGATGTTTATAGATGCTCATATTAAATTGGTTCTTGCCAGAGCAATGCAAAAGCTTTCTTAGCTCTGCAAAATTCCACTGTAACTCCTTCCCTCAAATTGTAAAGTAAAGCCACTTAACGATTTTATATAATCTATCTTTACCATCCTCATGTGTTTATTTAAACTGGATTATAATTAAGATGAAATAGTGGTATAAAGAAGATTAGAAGATTATAACATGGAAAAATATCAAAAGGCTTCATAATAGCAAGTCCTAAAAAGGAATATTGAAGTATTTAGTCACATTGACCCAGAAGTTAATAATAAATTTACATATTATATTAATCAAGACTTTTTTTATTTGCAAACTAGAAACAATGTAACTCAAGTATTATTAATTCTCCCTCCACATTATACTTACAGAGCTGATCTAAAGATGTTATCTGGAGAGGGATTTTAAAAAATATGATTGAACCCCCCAGGCAACCACAATATGAAATGATTTGTGGCTCTGCATTCTTACCACAGTGGTTAGAGATGTGAAAAACTGGGTTGGTCCCTACAGAAATGCAGCTCTCTGGATCACTTTTCTTGATTTAAAAAAATAAAGAAGAAGAGAAACAAGGGGAAGGAGATAAATTGCATTTTTATTGTGTATGGAAAAATTTTCTAAGTTCTTTCAGGAAGCAGGGAAGGAAGGGAGGAAGCAAAGTCAGATAGGCAAGAAAAGATTTTCTTCTCTCTTTCATTGAAAGTTGAACCTAAAAGATACTCTAATAAGATTTGGTCTTTGGAATGTATTTGTTTAAATTGTACTGAGTTCAGTTATGCCTGAGATCTGGACACTGCTGCTTCTAGAGGAGGAAGATTGAGTGTTTGCGAACACTTTGGTAAGCTGAGAAAAAACTGTCCTCTGCAAATCGTCCCATCCTTGGCATTGGCTGGAACCTGAAATTCTATGTGTTAAAAATTTATCCCTTTATCTGAAGCTTGTGTTTTAACAAACTTCATCTATTTTTTCCCCCCACAATTTGTCCATGGCCTAGATCTCTTGAATCCATATCATACTGCACTAAAGACACATACTCCTGCATATTTTTTAACTAAATAAATATCTATCGAGATAACATCTATGGAGTTTTTACTATGTGCAAGAGTCTGGTGATACCCAGCATGCGCGTGTGTGTGTACACACCCCACACACATACACACACACTGAACTCTGGTGTTCATTCACCCAACCTTCTTTCAGTAAGTAGTTACCAAGTTTCTAATATGTGCACAGTAAAGGCCTGGGTGCTAAGAATACTGAAATAAATACTAAAGAAAATTTATCATTTTTCATGAAGCTTATTTTCTTTGGGAGATGAGAGAAATAAGAAAAAAATGTCATGGTGCTGTCATATAAAAAATGGCATTTAAGATCAGGAAATGAAAAGAGTGGGCCTACCACTTGCAAACTGAATGAAAAAACTGTTTATTCACAAAAGTTTGGGAAAAGAGCATTTCAACTAGAGTTTAAAAACTCAGAGACAGAAAGAAGTCTAGTATATCAAAATAAGGGCTACCTATGCTATAAGGCTTCATCAGAGTGAGCTGGAGGCAGAATGGTATGAGTTCAGGGTAGTGAGGTAGGTAACAGCCTGATGATGAAGGGAGTTATGGGTTGTGGGATGACATCTGAATTTCAAAGTGTGCTGAGAAACCACTGTAGCGATTTTAAGCAGAAAAGTGATAAGATAAAATATGTGCTTTCAATTTCTTCCTGAAAAATAAACTATGCTCCTGCATACCATGATGCGAAGAACTGACTCATTTGAAAAGACCCTGATGCTGGGAAAGATTGAAGGTGGGAGGAGATAGGGACAGCAGAAGATGAGATGGTTGGATGGCATCAGGGATTTGATGCACGTGAATTTGAATAGGCTCCAGGAGTTGGCGATGGACAGGGAAGCCTGGCATGCTGCAGTCCATGGGGTCGCAAAGAGTTGGACACTACTGAGGCACTGAACTGCACTGAACTGCATATCAAATGCCCAAAAGGTTATTGCCAGTTTCATTTCTGTTTAAGAGTAGAAAGCCACAACTGATTACTTTCACCCTAAGAACAAGAAAACAGATAATCTACAACATCATAACTGTCTTGAATCCATCAGAGATCTGAGGTCACAAAGCAAAAAGCAAACAGGAGTCCAAGGAGTTACAGACACCTTTGAAGAGAGATGAGACTCATAGACTATTTTACCTTTGGCAGAGTATGGAAAAGATGACTCCCATAGAAGTTAATAAATAACCAGCTAAAACTGTAATACAATACAGAAGGCTAAATGTGGGCTCGCACATCAGTTTAGCAAGCCCAAGAGCTCCAAACACAATGGTAGTAATTACTCACCCGCATTTTTTTCATGGGCTTCTAGGTGATCTTGATTTCCCTGGTAAAGCATCTGCCTACAGTGTGGGAGACCCGGCTTCAATCCCTGGACTGGGAAGATCCTCTGGAGAAGGCAATGGCAACTCACTCCAGTACTCTTGCCTGTAAAATCCCATGGATGGAGGAACCTGGTAGGCTACAGTCCATGGGGTCGCAAAGAGTCAGACATGACTGAGCGACTTCACTTCTCTCCACTTCTAGGTAATTTTAAGAAAAATGGGTGTAGGAGAACCCATTTAGTGGCACACATATGAAAGAAGGACAAGAACACTACACATTCTTCAGATTCTGTTTTCATGCCATTGAGAAAGAGGCAGCAAATCTTCTGCTCCTAGGACTGAATACAAGCCAAGCCACTAGAGAAAGGGTAGGAAACCCTCCTTTTTGTCAGAGCAAGAGGCAAAGATTCATTGCTTCTGGGGGAAGCATAGAAACAAAGGCAGTCTGTCCCTTGAGGGAAGGGCAAGGAAATCCCCAGGCTCAGAATCTTGACCGCAAAGCAGCAGAAAACTTTCCTTCCCGAGACCTGTCAAAGATAGATGATGTTTCACTGTCATGGGAGGAATAGGCAGGAATGGTGAAGAGACACCATTTCTTAAACTCAAACTCAAAGACTCTGCTTGAGACTAAATCTGGACCAGGAGAATAGAGAGATGCATTGCTTCAACCACAAGCTTATTATGGGCTACCAAACAATAACAATGCACACAAGTATTTGTTGAAGAGATGCTACACACTATGGGCTTTCCAGGTACCACTAGTGGTAAAGAACCCACCAGACATAAAAGATGCTGGTTCAGTCCCTGTGTTGGCAAGATCCCCTGGAGAAGGGCATGGAAACCCACTCCCATATTCTTAACTGGAGAATCCCAGGGACAGAGGAGCCTGGCCGGCTACAGTCCACAGGGTCACAAAGAGTTGGACATGACTGAAGCAACTTGGCATGCATATGCTATGTCTGTGTGCTCAAGTTATGTCCAATTCTTTGTGACTTCATGGACTGTAGCCCGCCAGCCTCCTCTGTCCATGGAGTTTTCCAAGTAAGAATACTGGAGTGGGTTGTCATTTCCTATTCCAGGGAATCTTCCCAACTCAGGGATCCAACTCATGTCTCTTGCATCTCCTGCGTTGGCAGGCAGATTCTTCAGCCCTTGCATCTCCTGCATTGGCAGGCAGATTCTTCACCACTGGGTCACCTACTCATGCTCATGCTCAGTTGCTAAGTTGTGCCTGACTCTTTGCAACCCCATGGACTGTAGCCTACCAGGCTCCTCTGTCCATGGGATTATCCCAGCAAGAATACTGGAGTGGGTTGCCATTTCCTTCTCCAGGGAATCTTCCTGACCCAAGAATCAAACCTGTGTCTCCTGCATTTCAGGTAGATTCTTTACTGGATAAATCACTGGGGAAGCCCCACTGTGCCACCTGGGAAGCTCCCAATTTTTCTGGCAATGCAGCATGTAGGATTTTAGTTCCCTGACCAGGTGTTGAAACTGCATCCCCTGCAATGGAAGTACTGAGTCTTAATTACTGGGCCACCCGATTCCTCTGTTTAAAAGATGTCACCAGTAATTGGGAACTTAGAGAAAGCCACTCAGTATTGCTCAGGTATTTAGGATCTATTGAAAACTGCAGATGGAACAGAAGGACAAAATCAAACCAACCAACCAACCTTTGGCACCCTGGCACCACACCAAGCATAAGATGACAGAAACCTATCATTGGAAGAATCTTAAGCTTGTGGTGCATTGAATGTGACAACAGCAACCAGAAACTCTATTGCTAGCTAAACTCTTGAATAGACTGGCTCAAATTTCCACACTAGCAGTCTGACAGAAGGAGACACAAGCCCACTTCTAGGTATGCTATTGCTACTGCTAAGTCACTTCAGTCGTGTTTGACTCTGTGCGACCCCATAGTCGGCAGCCCACCAGGCTCCCCCATCCCTGGGATTCTCCAGGCAAGAACACTGGAGTGGGTTGCCATTTCCTTCTCCAATGCATGAAAGTGAAAATTGAAAGTGAAGTCGCTCAGTTGTGTCCTACTCTTAGCGACCCCATGGACTGCAGCCCACCAGGCCTTCTCCTATTTCTAGGTATAAATACCATTTATTTCCAATTCAACTGATTTCCATGAAATATGATATTTAGCATCCAATTGAAATTCAGTTCAGTTCAGTCGCTCAGTTGTGTCCAACTCTTTGCAACCCAATTGCAGCACACCAGGACTCCCTGTCCATCACCAACTCCCAGAGTTCACTCAGACTCATGTCCATTGAGTCAGTGATGTCATCCAGCCATCTCATCCTCTGTCATCCCCTTCTCCTTCTGCCCCCAATCCCTCACAGCATCAAAGTCTTTTCCAATGAGTCAACTCTTCGCATGAGATGGCCAAAGTACTGGAGCTTCAGCTTTAGCATCATTCCTTCCAAAGAACACCCAGGGCTGATCTCCTTCAGAATGGACTGGTTGGATCTCCTTGTAGTCCATGGGACTCTCAAGAGTCTTTTCCAACACCACAGTTCAAAAGCATCAATTCTTCAGCACTCAGCTTTCTTCACAGTCCAACTCTCACATCCATACATGATCACTGGAAAAACCATAGCCTTGACTAGACTGACCTTAGTAGGTAAAGTAATGTCTCTGCTTTTGAATATGCTATCTAGGTTGGTCATAACTTTCCTTCCAAGGAGTAAGCGTCTTTTAATTTCATGGCTGCAGTCACTATCTGCAGTGATTTTGGAGCCCCCCAAATAAAGTCTGACACTGTTTCCACTGTTTCTGCATGTATTTCCCAAGAAGTGATGGGACCAGATGCCATGATCTTTGTTTTCTGAATGTTAGGATACATTTTAAAAAAAAAGGCAGGGGGAAAGGGCAAGGAAAAAAGAAAAGATTCATTCTCAAAAGATAAAGCAATTAACAGAAGGAGACTCAAGAATGACTCATGTGAAAATGATCAGAAACTTTAAAATAACTATAAGTACTATATTAAAGCCCTAGAGAAGGAAATGGCAACCCACTCCAATATTCTTGCCTGGGAAATCCCATGGACAGACAAGCCTGGCCGCCTACAGTCCATGGGGTTGCAAAAGAGCTGGACACAACTTAGTGACTAAATACCAAGCAAAAATGTATTAAAGAGTTTAGTAGAAAACATAAATATCATGCAGAAATAAATGGGGAATCTAAGCAAAGATGGATACTACAAAAAATGTCAAATACAGAAGTGTGAAATTTATAAAATCTAATTAGGTGTCAAGAATTCCTTTGATAGCCTTATCAAAAGATTATGCAGCCAAGGATAGAAACAATGCACTTAGACCTGAAGAGAGGTAAAGAGAATTACCCAAAATGTAACTGAAACAAGGAAAAAACAAACAAACAAAAAACCAGTGTACTAGAGTTATGAGATACTATCAGTTTAATATATAAGTCAGTCAAGTCCCAGAAGAAAAAACTAGGAGACTGGAGAAAAATCTGAAGAAATATAACTTAAGGATTTTCTAAAACTAATGCAATACTACAAACCACACATCCAAAAAGCTCAGAGAATACCAAGCAGGATAAACACAAATGGACAAAATATATACACAAGTAAGAAAAGTAAGATGTATGGAAGACTTCTCATTTAATTATACTAGCCAGATAGAATGACATCTTTAAATTACTGACATGACTACCACACAACTATCAACTCAGAATTGTATGCCCATTAAAATGCATTATAGAAATGATGGCAAACTAAAGACTTCTTCAGACAGAGAAAAGCTGAAAAAGTTCATTGCTAATAGATACGAATCACAAAATATATGAAAGGAAGTTTTAAGACAGAAAGAGAATAATACAAATGGAAATTTGGATCTATAAAGAATACCAGAAATAGTAAGATGCTAGTAACAATAAAAGACTTCTTTTTTTTCATATTTTTAAATAGGCTGATATAAAAGATAATTGAGTGCTTAATGAAAATAGTAACAAAATATTGTGGTGTGTATACTATAGGAAGAAGTGAAATGTACAATCAAAACAAGAAGAACAGGAAGAAAAGGATTTATAATATTTACTACTGCAAAGTCCTCACACTTGAAGTGGTAAAATACTATTTGAAGTTAGGTTTTTTATAAATTATTTATATTATTTATTTCATAAATTGTCTATGTTATAAACTTGAGAGCAAACACACACACACACACACACACACACACATATATATATATATATATATATATATATATATATATATATATATATATATATATATAATGAACCTGTGACTTACTTTATGTGCCAAAAGGGACTTTGAAGATGTCAGTAAGTTAAAAATAAAGGGATATAGGAAGACATATAATGAAAATAGTAATTAATAGGAAGATGAAATGATGGTTATTGTAATGTTAAACAAAAGTCTTAAAGAGGTTTAGTAGGAATTCTTAAAAAAAAAAAAAAACTGTTCCACAAAATGGAAAACAAGATAGGATTTCCAAACTAATTCTATGAGGCCAGTACTACTGATAAGAAACCACAAACACACAAAAAAATATACAGGAAGAAAAAAAAAACTATAAAGCAATATTTATCCATCATAAACACAAAAAATTCTTACCAAAATATTCACTAATTGAATCCAGCAATAAGTAAGAAAAATAACTTATCATGACCAAGCTAAAAGATCTACCATAAGAATGTAGAGTTGGCTTACATAAAAAGTCAATCAATGTAATTCACCATATCAACAGTAAAAAAGAAAAAATCTTATCAAGAGATGCAAAAAAAGTCTTTTGACAGAATTCAACCTCTTTTCATAATAAATTGGGGCTTCCCCGCTAGTTCAGTTGGTAAAGAACCCACCTGGATTGCAGGAAACCCTGGTTCAATTCCTGGGTTGGGAAGATCCCCTGGAGAAGGGAAAGGGCACCCACTCCAGTATTCTGGCCTGGAGAATTTCATGGACTATACAGTCCATGGGGTCACAAGGAGTTTGACACAACTGAGCAACTTTTACTTACTTACTTACTTATTCATAATAAAAGGAAAATTTTCAGAAAATTGTATGTTAAAGAGGACTTTTTCAAACTGATAAAGGACATCTAAAGTATCTACACGTGCCATCATGCTTATGGTAAAAGATGGAATGCTTTCCTCTAAAACCAGAAAAAAAAAATGCCATCTTTCACTACTTCTATTTAACATTGTACTGTGCAATAACAAAGAAAAACAATAAAGTTATACAGTTTGGAAAGAAATAAAACTGTTTTAATTCAGAGACAACATGACCGACTATATCGAAAATGCTAAAAAAAATTAAAAAATAAAAAAGATAATAAAACAGAATTAATAAATGGGTTTAGCCAGTTCTCAAAGAGACAAGGTCAGTGTAAAACTTTTATATACTAGTGATGAACAACTGGAAATTGAAATTAAAACACAAATACTATTTACAATACCATCAAAAACATAGAATATTTAGAGGCAAAGCTCACAAAATATGTGCAAGATATGAGAGAAATTAAAGAAGGCCTAAATAAATGGGAATATATACCATATTCATGGATTTAAAACCTCAATATTATTCACACATCAATTCTTCCCTAACTGATCTACAGATTCAAGACAACTTCTATCAAAACTCCTACAGGATTTTTGTAAACCAGGCAATCTATTTCTATATCTATTATGAAAAAAATGAAGGAACTGGAAAACTACAAAAACAAATGTGGAAAACTCACACTAGCTAATATCAAGACTAAGTATCATGGTATGGTACTGGTACAATGATAGACATGGAGTTCATTTTATCAGAATAAAATGTCCAGGAAAAGACAGCCTTCTGAGGGGATAAAACAATAGCAAATGAAGCAACTGACAAACAACTAATCTCAAAAATATACAAACAACTTATGCAGCTCAACTCCGAAAAATAAATGACCCAATCAAAAAATGGGCCAAAGAACTAAATAGACATTTCTCCAAAGAAGACATACAGATGGCTAACAAACACATGAAAAGATGCTCAACATCACTCATTATCAGAGAAATGCAAATCAAGACCACAATGAGATACCATTTCACACCAGTCAGAATGGCTGCGATCCAAAAGTCTACAAGCAAAAAATGCTGGAGAGGGTGTGGAGAAAAGGGAACCCTCTTACACTGTTGGTGGGAATGCAAACTAGTACAGCCACTGTGGAAAACAGTGTGGAGATTCCTTAAAAATTGCAAATAGAGCTGCCTTATGACCCAGCAATCCCACTGCTAGGCATACACACCAAGGAAACCAGAATTGAAAGAGACACATGTACCCCAATGTTCATCGCAGCACTGTTTATAATAGCCAGGACATGGAAACAACCTAGATGTCCATCAGCAGATGAATGGATAAGAAAGCTTTGGTACATATACACAATGGAGTATTACTCAGCCATTAAAAAGAATACATTTGAATCAGTTCTAATGAGATGGATGAAACTGGAGCCGATAATACAGTGGAGTAAGCCACAAAGAAAAACACCAATACAGTATACTGACACATATATATGGAATTTATTTTTTTAAATATTTTATTTCCTTGAGAATGGAGATTAATATTTATTCCATATGACTGTCAGTGTTCTTTTCAGCACAATGTCCTATGACAAACAGACACTAATTGTCATTTAAGCCATAAATAAAAATTTTGACATGGTAATGATGACCCTGTATGCAAGACAGCAAAAGAGACACAGATGTATAGAATGGACTTTTGGACTCTGAGGGAGAGGGAGAGGGTGGGATGATTTGGGAGAATGGCATTGAAACATGTATACTATCATGTAAGAAACGAAGCACCAGTCTATGTTTGATACAGGATACAGGATGCTTGGGGCTGGTGCATGTGGATGAACCAGAGAGATGATATGGGGTGGGAGGTGGGAGGGGGATTCAGGATTGAGAGCTTGTATACACCCGTGGTGGATTCATGTCAATGTATGGCAAAACCAATACAGTATTATAAAGTAAAATAAAGTAAAAAAAAAAAAGTCCAGGAAAAACACCCACACTTAAGTTTCTTACAAAGTTTTCAATGTAATTCAATAGAGTAAAAGTAATGCTCCAATAAACACTGCAGAGCAATTGGATGTTCACCAAAAAATGAATAAAAGTTCAACTTGTACCATATGTGAAACTCAACTTGAAGTGGACCCTAGACCTAAATGCCTAAAATTACAAAACTTCTAGCTAGAAAATGTAGAACTGTTCTCATACTTGGAACAGGCAAATATTATTTTATTCAGGATACAATATGCAAATTATAATAAAATAAAAAATGGTTTATAAGACTTTATAAAAATTAAGATGTTTATTCTTTAAAAGATCTTGTTTAAAAAGCTGAAAGGTAAGACAGAGATTGGGAGAAGATATTTGCAAAACACACATTTGATAAAGAAATTTTACCCCAAATATACGCAAATACATGTGTGTGTATAAAGTGATTACAACAACAGTGAGAAGAAAAATAGACTAATGTAAAAGTGGGCAACACTTTGAGCAATCACTTATCCAAAAGAAGAGATACGGTTGGAAGATATGCTATGATAGGGCATTCTGTATCCTTAGTTATTATGAAAATGTAAATTAAATAAAAAATACCATAACATTCCTACTGGAGTAAAATAATAGTAATAGCAGCAGCAATAATAATAATAGAACTGTAATACAAAACACCAGACAAAAATATGAAGTTGTTACAACTCTGAAACACTGTTAGTAGGAGTGACATTTTTTAAAACCGTTTAGTACTTTTACATAAAGTTAAATTCACACTTATCATATGACCTAGCAATGCTATATTAGATATTTATTCAAGCGAAATGAAAACATATGCCCCCTTAAGTGAATGCTTCATGATAGATTTGAGCATTATGGCTTCCAGAATTCCTTACTTGTATCAGTTTTCTGATCCTATGGTTAACAAATTACCGCAAAATCAGTTGTTTAAAATAATACCCATTATTACTTCACGATTTATAGGTCAAAAGTCTGGATTGTATGCTATAGGGTCTCACCAGGTCAAAATCAAGGTAGTGAAAGTATTGGGGTCTTTTTTTTTTAATTGATATTTACTGGAAGTATAGTTGCTTTACAATGTTGTGTTATTAGTAATTCCTACTATATACCAAAGATAATGAGCTATACATATAAATATATCCGATCTTTTGTGGTTATTACTTTCCATTTCATTTAAGTTCAGTCGCTCAGTCATGTCCAACTTTTTGCAACCCCACGAATCGCAGCACACCAGGTCTCCCTATCTATCACCAACTCCTGGAGTTCACCCAAAATCATGTCCTTCGAGTTGGTGATGCCATTCAGCCATCTCATCCTCTGTTGTCCCCTTCTCCTGCCCCGAATCCCTCCCAGCATCAGAGTCTTTTCCAATGAGTCAACTCGTCACATGAGGTGGCCAAAGTACTGGAGTTTCAGCTTTAGCATCAGTCCTTCCAAGAATATCCAGGACTGATCTCCTTTAGGATGGATTGGTTGGATCACCTTGCAGTCCAAAGGACTCTCAAGAGTCTTCTCCAACACCACATTTCAAAAGCATCAATTCTTCGGTGCTCAGCTTTCTTCACAGACCAACTCTCACATCCATACATGACCACTGGAAAAACCATAGCCTTGACTAGACGGACTTTTGTTGGGAAAGTAATGTCTCTGCTTTTGAATATGCTATCTAGGTTGGTCATAACTTTCCTTCCAAGGAGTAAGCGTCTTTTAATTTCATGGCTGCAGTCATCATCTGCAGTGATTTTGGAGCCCCCAAAAATAAAGTCTGACACTGTTTCCACTGTTTCCCCATCTACTTCCCATGAAGTGATGGGACCAGATGCCATGATCCTAGTTTTCTGAATGTTGAACTTTAAGCCAACTTTTTCACTCTCCTCTTTCACTTTTATCAAGAGGCTTTTCAGTTCCTCTTCACTTTCTGCCATAAGGGTGGTGTCATCTGCATATCTGAGGTTATTGATATTTCTCCCGGCAATCTTGATTCCAGCTTGTGTTTCTTCCAGCCCAGCATTTCTCATGATGTACTCTGCATATAAGTTAAATAAGCAGGGTAACAATATACAACCTTTTCCAGTTTAGAACCAGTCTGTTGTTCCATGTCCAGTTCTAACTGTTGCTTCCTGACCTATGTATAGTTTTCTCAAGAGGCAGGTCAGATGGTCTGGTATTCCCATCTCTTTCAGAATTTTCCACAGTTTATTGTGATCCACAGAGTCAAAGGCTTTGGCATAGTCAATAAAGCAGAAATAGATGTTTTTCTGGAAGTCTCACTTTTTCGATGATCCAATGGATGTTGGCAATTTGATCTCTGGTTCCTCTGATTTTTCTAAAACCAGCTTGAACATCTGGAAGTACACAGTTCATGTATTGCTGAAGCCTGGCTTGGAGAATTTTGATCATTACTTTACTAGCATGTGAGATGAAGGCAATTGTGCGGTAGTTTGAGCCTTCTTTGGCATTGCCTTTCTTTGGGATTGGAATGAAAACTGACCTTTTCCAGTCCTGTGGCCACTGCTGAGTTTTCCAAATTTGCTGGCATTTTGAGTGCAGCCCTTTCACAGCACCATCTTTCAGCATTTGAAATAGGTCAACTGGAATTTCATCACCTCCACTAGCTTTGTTCATAGTGTTGCTTTCTAAGGCCCACTTGACTTCACATTCCAGGATGTCTGGCTCTAGAGTGATCACACCATCATGATTATCTTGGTCTTGAAGATCTTTTCTGTATAGTTCTTCTGTGTATTCTTGCCACCTCTTCTTAATATCTTCTGCTTTTGTTAGGTCCAGACCATTTCTGTCCTTTATTGAGCCTGTCTTTGCATGAAATGTTCCCTTGGTATCTGTAATTTTCTTGAAGAGATCTCTAGTCTTTCCCATTCTGTTGTTTTCCTCTATTTCTTTGCATTGATTGCTGAGGAAGGCTTTCTTATCTCTCCTTGCTATTCTTTGGAACTCTGCATTCAGATGCTTATATCTTTCCTTTTCTCCTTTGCTTTTCATTTCTCTTCTTTTCACAGCTATTTGTAAGGCCTCCCCAGACAGCCATTTTAGTGTTTTGCATTTCTTTTCCATGGGGATGTTCTTGATCCCGGTCTCCTGTACAATGTCACGAACCTCCGTCCATAGCTCATCAGGCACTCTATCAGATCTAGTCCCTTAAATCTATTTCTCACTTTCACTGTATAATCATAAGGTATTTGATTAGGTCATTCCTGAATGGTCTAATTGTTTACCCTACTTTCTTCAATTTAAGTCTGAATATGGCAATAAGGAACTCATGGTCTGAGCCACAGTCAGCTGCTGGCGGTGTTTTCACTGACTGTGTTGAGCTTCTCCATCATTGACTGCAAAGAATATAATCAATCTGATTTTGGTGTTGACCATCTGGTGATGTCCATGTGTAGAGTCTTCTCTTGTGTTGTTGGAAGAGGCTGTTTACTATGACCAGTGCTTCATAGTCCTGCTGTTTGGGGCTACCCAAGATGGACAGGTCATGGTGGAGAGGTCTGACAGAATGTGGTCCACTGGAGAAGGGAATGGTAAACCACTTCAGTAGTCTTGCCTTGAGAACCCCATGAACAGTATGAAAAGGCAAAATGATAGGATACTGAAAAAGGAACTCCCTAGGTCGATAAGTGCCCAATATGCTACTGGAGATCAGTGGAGAAATGACTCCAGAAAGAATGACAGGATGGAGCCAAAGCAAAAACAATACCCAGCTGTGGATGTGACTGGTGATAGACACAAGGTCCGATGCTGTAAAGAGCAATATTGCATAGGAACCTGGAATGTTAGGTCCATGAATCAAGGCAAATTGGAAGTGGTCTAACAGGAGATGGCAAGAGTAAAAATTGACTTGTTAGGAATCAGCAAACTTAAATGACTGGAATGGGTGAATTTAACTCAGATAACCATTATATCTATTACTGTGGGCAGGAATCCCTTAGAAGAAATGGAGTAGCCATCATGGTCAACAAAAGAGTCTGAAATGTAGTACTTGGATGCAACCTCAAAAATGACAGAATGATCTCTGTTCATTTCCAAGGCAAACCATTTAATATCACAGTAATCCAAGCCTATGCCCCAATCAGTAATGCTGAAGAAGCTGAAGTTGAATGGTTCTGTGAAGACCTATAAGACCTTCTAGAACTAACACCCCAAAAAGATGTCCTTTTCATTATATGGGACTGGAATGCAAAAGTAGGAAGTCAAGAAACACCTGGAGTAACAGGCAAATTTGGCCTTGGAATACAGAATGGAGCAGGGCAAAGGCTAATAGACTTTTGCCATGAGAGCTTCCCATTTAGGTCATCACAAAGTGGTTGAGTTGAGTTGATTTCCCTGTGCTATACAGTATGTTCTCACTGGTTATCTATTTTATCAGTTTGGTTCAGTTCAGTCACTAAGTCATATCTGACTCTTTGTAACCCCATGGACTGGAGCACGCCAGGCTTTCCTGTCCATCACCAACTCCTGGAGCCTAGTCAAGTTCATGTGCATCACATCGGTGATGCCATCTAACCATATTATCCTCTGTCATCCCCTTATCCTCCCACCTTCAATCTTTCCCAGCATCAGGGTCTTTTCAAACGAGTTGGTTCTTCACATCAGGTGGCCAAAGTATTGGAGTTTCAGCTTCAGCATCAGTCCTTCCAGTGAATATTCAGGACTGATTTCCTTTAGGATGGACTGGTTGGATCTCCTTGCAGTCCAAGGGACTCTCAAGAGTCTTCTCCAACATTGCATTTCAAAAGCATCAATTGTTCTGCGCTCAGCTTTCTTTATAGTCCAAGTCTCACATCCATACATGACCACTGGAAAAACCATAACTTTGACTAGAGGGACCTTTATACATAGTATCAATAGTGTATATGTTTCAATCCCAATCTCCCAATTCTCCCCACCCTTTCCCCCTTG
Source organism: Ovis aries (assembly GCF_016772045.2). Classification (NCBI taxonomy): domain Eukaryota; kingdom Metazoa; phylum Chordata; class Mammalia; order Artiodactyla; family Bovidae; genus Ovis; species Ovis aries. The sequence goes on from NC_056055.1 coordinate 56,262,703, forward strand.
GTATCCATAGATTCGTTCTCTACATATGTCTCTACTTTTGCTTTGCAAATAAGATCATCTATACTTTATTTCTAGGTTCCACATATAGCAATAATATATGATATTTGTTTTGGTTTTTCTCAGTTCTTATCTAAAGGCTCTGGAGGAAAATTTGCCCCCAGGTTTGTTCAGGTTGTTGGCAGAACCCAGTTTCTTGTCATTGTAGGCTTCAATACCCAGTTCTCATCATAGGTGTTAGAGGGCTGCTCTCAGCTCTAGAGGCCCCTGGCTTTCCTTTTCAAGTAACCCCCACTACATTCAAAGCTGTCAGTGGTACATGCAGTCCTCCTGGTAGATTCTCTACATTACCCTTCTGCTACCAGCATGACAAAACCTTCTACTTTTAAAGGGTGTGTGTGATTAGATTAGGCACATGGATCATCTCCCTATTATCTTATCGTCCTTGTTGTTAACTATGTTATATGACATCATATAAACACAGGTATGATATATTCATCATACTCACAGGCTGTATTCATACCCAAAAGGGAGGGAATTACATAAGGGTCATTCTTAGAATTTTGCTTACTGATATTCAAGAAACAACAACTATGTTAGGGTATTTGTTAAGGAGCATTAATCGGACTTGCGTGATTAATTTTTTGCTTCTCTCTGTGATATTTTGATCCTGTATAGACATAGCTACTGGGGTGGGATGTCTAGAATGATCTAGAGGTACACTGTAACTGTGGGTTTAGTATCACATCAATGGTAAGATTTGCTTCCCAGGTTTTATTCCTCAAACATTTTTGATTGGATATATAGGAAAATAAATTACTAAATAATTCATTCATTCATTGAATGAAAGGAAGGAAACAAAGCCATGAACCTGAGCACTAAAGCAGTGGGTTGGGAAGAAAGTGAGTCTTGAGTTGAATCATCAGAAGTACATCTGGCTTGGAAATGTGATGAGGGGAAGTGGATGATATCAACTGCCATAACAAAATTGAGTATTCAATTTAATGTCCCATTCTCTCAAGTGGATCAATTCAGTATAGCATCATGGTAAGTGACTCAAATAAATGGTTCAGATGGTAAAGAATTTGCCTGCATCGCAGAAGATGCAGATTCAATCTCTGGGTTGGGAAGATGCCCTGGAGAAGGGCATGGCAACCCACTCCAGTATTCTTGCCTAAGAATTCCATGGACAGAGGAGCCTGGAGAGCTATAGTCCATGGGGTAGCAAACAGTCAGATATGAATGAGCGACTAACACACACACACACAGCTGTACTGATAACACTAATACATATAGAATTAAGGAAAAATGTGGAAATAGTTATCACTGCATTCACTAAAAATGTGGAAGCAGCATCTATCAAAGAATCATCTATACTTGTGCCAAAAGACTTCAAAACTCACTCAATTTCTTAAAGAAAAATAAATTAGAATTTTGAAATAAAAAGGATAGTATCACAAGGAAAGTAATGAAATTCTAAGAAGTTTGAAGAAAAGTGAGATGAAATAGGTGACACCCTGGCAACAGCAGAAGACGGTAGAACTACCATAAAACCACATCAAACTGGATCCATTTAGTAGAGGGGCAAAGCTTCGTTTTTCAGCTCCATACATACAATCATCTTGGTAATTCTGAGTTATAAAAATTTCATATCTTTATTTTTTAAAAGTATATTTATATGTTAAAAGAAAAAGCAAACCTTTATTATTTAAAAAAGATGATGAAATTTAACTGTATAATTTGCCAATCCTTTTAGATGGAAATAATTTCTTGTCTAACTTTTGCTAGAAACCTCAAAAGATAAGAGTTGATGGGCATGTGCTATTTTAATAGGAGAACACAAATTCCGGTTACACATTTGTGGAAGAGATAAAAAAAATACCAGGAAAAGTAAAAACTTTACAAGTTAAAGTGTTCTTGACAGGTAGAACTGCTGAAATCTACACAGTCCACAAATTTTTGTGATACTGTTATATGACAAAGGAATGCTTTAATTAGTTCATTTATACTGACTTAGATTCAGATTCATGAGGCATAATGAGTAGGTTGAGGTCATTTATGAGACAATTGCTTACTTTGTAATCAGTTTTATTCTATAGACATTCCTTTATTTTTTATTGTTGTGAGAACACAACATGAGATATACCTTCTTGATTTAATTTTTTAAAAGTACAATACAGTCATGCTAACTATAGGCACAGTATTGTACGGTAGATCTGTAGAACTTAATCATCTTGCATAAACTAAACTATATACTCCAATGCATAATGACAAATAATGTGTAATAAACAAACATAAGATTTGTTAAGAACTTTTGATGTGGCAGCTTTGATCAAGTCAGTGCTTGACACAGGATAACCCAGTTAACCTTCACTTAAATCTCAGATATAAGTACTAGTAATAGCTTTGTTTAAAAATGAAGACATTGAGTCTCAGAGAGGGCAAACAGTTACACAGCTAGTGAGTGGCTCATTTGAGATCTGAATTTAGGCAACGTAGCTCCAAAGTCATGTTCTTAAACACTGGGCTACATGGCTTTGCTTCTACAAATAAAGTTTGTTGCCATATGACAATTTTTTCAAGTTGTACTATATGACTATTTCACACTCAACTACTCAGCTTATAGCCACTAAAGCCCTATTTTCTCATACAACATTTAAAAAATAGACATGTATCTGTGGTAAAGACTTTGCGATCTGTGTGTGTGTGTGTGTGTGTGTGCGTGTGTGTTATTAAATCAATTTTATTACATACTAAGTGGTTCAGTAAAGGACCTTGAAATGCACATGGGCTCCAGTTTTTTGCCAAGTTTTACAATTACATTTTTTTTCTAATTAATCTAACCTCATCCATCTGAGTTTTGGTTCACTTTTTGGCAGGATAAGTAAATGCTACAAAGAAAGTATAAGTCAGATGGAGCCTTTGATTACTGTGCATTGCCATAAAATGTACAGATGTGGCCTTAATGCATACTAGAAATTCCAGTTTTTGTAAACTAAAACATGTGGGACAGCCTAGCAACTTTGTTAGGTATTAGGGGAGTATCAACCATCACAATACCAGATGTTTCTCAAGTCTGCACTGATTGGCTTTCAAAAGTTCAAACCCACTTATACACTAAAGTCCTTTGATAAAGCTGATGATATGTGGACCTGTAATTTCAGTGTTGCTGGAGAGAAGATTAAAATAAAGTTTGTTATGAAAAATATTTTATTCATAATTTTCATGAATGTACTAGCCCACTTATAAATTGATGGTGATTTGATAGAAGAATAACAATAATGAATCACCTGCAAATTATTCATTCTTGAAAATATGAAAAATCACCAATATGAGTACTAGCTTTAAAGGTAATTAAAAAGGAAATTAGATTACTCATCAGCAGGTACAATTTGTTATGATCATTGATAGCCTTTAAAACATACAAACCTTTTGATTAACAAAGATAGCAGTGTTGAGGCGAAATCAGTCAGTCAGTTCAGTCGCTCAGTCATATCCGACTCTGCAATCCCATGAATCGTAGCACGCTAGGCCTCCCTGTCCATCACTGACTCCCAGAGTTTACTCAAACTCATATCCAATGAGTTGGTGATGTCAACCAGCCACTCATCCTCGGTCATCCCCTTCTCCTGCTGTCCCCAGTCCCTCTCAGCATCAGGGTCTTTTCCAATGAGTCAACTCTTCACATGAGGTGGCCAAAGTAATGGATTTTCAGCTTCAGCATCAGTCCTTCCAATGAACACTCAGGACTGATCTCCTTTAGGATGGACTGGTTGGATCTCCTTGCAGTCCAAGGACTCTCAAAAGTCTTCTCCAACACCACAGTTCAAAAGCATCAATTCTTCGGCGCTCAGCTTTCTTCACAGTCCAACTCTCACATCCATACATGACCACTGGAAACACCATAGCCTTGACTAGACAGACCTCTGTTGGCAAAGTAACGTCTCTGCTTTTGAATATGCTATCTAGGTTGGTCATAACTTTCCCTCCAATGAGTAAGCGTCTTTTAATTTCCTGGCTGCAATCACCATTTGCAGTGGTTTTGGAGCCCAGAAAATAAAGTCTGACACTGTTTCCACTGTTTCCCCATCTGTTTCCCATGAAGTGATGGGACCAGATGCCATGATCTTCGTTTTCTGAATGTTGAGCTTTAAGCCAACTTTTTCACTCTCCTCTTGATATAAAATTACTCAAATCATGTTATGAACCAATGAGGGTCATATCAGGGCAGAATAACATAAAATACTATACTTCTGCTCTTGATTGGTAAAGTAGATATACTTGAGAAGAATGGATGAGTAATAAAAGATCTCTGCCTACTATCATGCAACCAGACAGAGTCCCTCACTGGTGGCAACTGCGTAGTGAAGAACATTCTGTTAAAAAATATTAGATATTCAATAAATCAGTTAAGTTGCTCAGTACTGTTAGACTCTTTGTGACCCCATGGGCTGCAGCACACCAGTCTTCCCTGTCCATCTCTAACACCCGGAGCTTGCTCAAACTCATGTCCATCGAGTCGGTGATGCCATCCAACCATCTCATTCTCTGTCGTTCCCTTCTCCTCCTGCCTTCAATCTTTCCCAGCATCAGGGTCTTTTCCAATGAGTCAGTTCTTCACATCAGGTGGCCAAAGCATTGGAGTTTCAGCTTCATCATCAGTCCTTCCAATGAATATTCAGAACTGATTTCCTTTAGGATGGATTGGTTGGATCTCCTTGCAGTCCAAGGGACTGACTCTTAAGAGTCTTCTCCAACACCACAGTTCAAAAGCAAAGATTATTTGGTGCTCAGCTTTCTTTATATTCCAACTCTCACATCCATACATGACTACAGGAAAAACAAGAGCTTTGACTAGATGGACCTTTGTTGGCAAAGTAATGTCTCTGCTTTTTTAATAAGGTGTCTAGGTTGCTCATAGGTTTTCTTCCAAGGAGCAGGCACTATTTTAATTTCATGGCTGCAGTCACCATCTACAGTGATTTTGGAGACCCTAAAAATAAAGTCTTTCACTTTTTCCATTGTTTCTCCATCTTTTTGCCATGAAAGGATGGGATTGGATGCCATGATCTTCATTTTCTAAATGTTGAGCTTTAAGCCAACTTTTTCACTTTCATCAAGAGGCTCTTTAGTTCTTTTTCGCTTTCTGCCACAAGGGTGGTATCATCTGTGTATCTGAGGTTATTGATACTTCTCCTGGCAATTTTGATTCCAGTTTGTGCTTCATTCAGCTCAGCATTTCTCATGATGTACTCTGCATATAAGTTAAATAAGCAGGGTGACAATATACAGCCTTGATGTACTCCTTTCCCGATTTGAAACCAGTCTGTTGTTCCATGTCTGGTTCTAACTGTTGCTTCTTGACCTGCATATAGATTTCTCAAGAGGCAGGTATGGTGGTCTGGTATTCCCATCTCTTGAAGAATTTTCCACAGTTTGTTGTGATCAACATAGTCAAAGGCTTTGGCATAGTCAATAAAGCAGAAATAAATGGTTTTCTGGAACTTTATTGCTTTTTTGATGATACAACAGATGTTGGCAATTTGATCTCTGGTTCCTCTGCCTTTTCTAAATCCAGCTTGAACACCTGGAAGTTGATGGTTCATGTACTATTGAACCCTGGCTTGGAGAATATTGAGCATTACTTTGCTAATGTATGAGATGAGTGAAATTGTGTGGTAGCTTGAACATTCATTTTTTGGCATTGCCTTTCTTTGGGACTGGAATTAAAACTGACCTTTTCCAGTCCTTGGCCACTGTAGAGTTTCCAAATTCGCTGGAATATTGAATGCAGCATTTTCACAGCATCATCTTTTAGGATTTGAAATAGCTCAATTGGAATTCCATCACCTCTACTAGCTTTGTTCATAGTGATGCTTCCTAAGGCCCACTTGATTTCACATTCCAGGATGTCTGGCTCCAGGTGAGTGATCACACCATGGTGGTTATCTGGGCTGTGAAGATCTTTTTTGTATAGTTCTTCTGTGTACTCTTGCCACCTCCTCTTAATATCTTCTGCTTTTTTTAGGTTCATACCATTTCTGTCCTTGATTGTGCCCATCTTTGCATGAAATGTTCCCGTGGTATCTCTAATTTTCTTGAAGAAATCTCTAGTCTTTCCCATTCTATTTTTCCCTCTATTTCTTTGCATTGATCACTGAGGAAGCCTTTCTTATCTCTCCTTGCTGTTCTTTGTAACTCTGTATCCAAATGGGTATATCTTTCCTTTTCTCCTTTGCCTTTAGCTTCTGTTCTCAGCTATTTGCAAGGCCTCAGACTATGTATTCAATAAATATATAGGAACAAAAATGTCAAGTTGGAAAGCATCTTAGAGATTTCCTTTTCCCATTAAAAAATTCTCATTAAAAAATACACTTTTAGGACTTGCCTGATGATCCAGTGGCTAAGACTTTATGCTCCCATTGCAAAGGGTCTGGGTTTGATCCCACATGCCACTAGTAAGTGTTTATATGTCACAAGTAAAGAACTGGCACAAATAAATTAATAAATAAAAATAAATATTTAAATAGAGTATTTTAAAATATATTCCTATATATTTCACTGTGTGAAACAGTCATGAGAGTCTACTCAAGTGGGACTTCTCACAGAAAGATCCCTTGGTCCACCTAATGAGACCCCTCTGCTCTTTGGTTATAATAACAGCTCCCATCTTATTAAGGGGCATTGACATGTAATCTTAAATAGTTATTCCACTATTTAACAGAAATAAGAAAATTGAGGCACAATGATGTTAGTGTTAGTAAGTATTCAAATTTACTTTTCCTGATTCCTAAATGAGTATTTCATCATTTGAAATGTTGCATTGAAGGTTACTGCTCAAGGATATATGCTAGCACAAACTAATTCTAGGCCAAATGGAAAAGATCTCTGATTACCTGTATTTTGAAATTATTGATGCTATGTTCTGCTCCATTAGCAGAGATAATTGCTATATGACTGCACTGAGTCACTTTGAAAGCTATTAGATTCAGGTGAAATCTAAATGCATTTTGCTACAAGTAATAGGTTTATTTGGCACTGAAATAGTTGTCAGTAGCAAGTTCTAGGATCTTCAGGAACCATAAAATCAAACAAGCATCCTCTTCATAAGCCTAGGAGAATTTAAGAACAGTGTAATGTGAGAGACTTGATTCAAAGTATACGTTTTACTGGGGGGTGTGGGTGCAGCTGGTGAGACTAAGATTGTTATTTTTTATTCCCAACTGTGAGAGGCCATCTGATTAGCAAGTGTCACTGACAAGCGGCTAGTCTCAGTGGGGACAATCCTATAATTATTTAAAATTATTAAACCTTAAACTTGCACACAATATAAAACCCAGTCCTGAAACAATGTAACTAACATTGAAAAACTCAGTGACACATGCTGCCTCCAGGTCTCATTAATTGTCCTTTAGCTGATATTTCTATGGACTCAAATCTCTTTTCATCTGGAAATGCTATTACACTTGAATGCTAGTCTAGATGCAAGGTGCTCTGGTGTCTGTAGTTGACTATCTCTTTTCTCTGTCTTGGGAGATCACCTTTTATTCTGTCCCTGTTCACTTGGTCAAATTTTTATTTTCTCTAGATTTGGAATTTTGGTCTCCAAGCCATCATCTGACTTTCTAGGGGTGACTTGAGGACCTGTTATCTTGCCAATAGCATGGAAAAGGCTTTACTTAGTTTAGCCAAAATTAATGAATTTAAATTCAAGGTGAGGTATAGAATATATGCAAATACAGAGAAATAGATCAGTTCATAAGAGGAAGATCTATGATTCTATTTAAGTCTAAGTCTGGCCTGAGCATAGAAGTGACAAACACAACTTGGCAGCCATCTGATTTTCTTTTCTTTTGAAAAATATTCCTATTATTGGCTATGGGGCCAAAAGGCCTTTATGATAGCATAACTTCTTTAGTTTCTTAAGACATTTTTTCCCCCTGTGTTAAAATCTCTAATCCTGTTTTAAAGTCTCTGATTCCTGGTGGACTACCCATTCGGTTTCAATTTCTCATGTGATCATCTGCTTCAAATTGTTAGAACATCTACAAATGAGAAGTGATTGATGTGCTTGGAGCCCACTGAGTGATCAGACTGGCTCAGGTTGTCTATCTTCATTCACTTCTTCAAGTTCTTTCTGATAACTTTTCCCCTTATTTCTTCCATAAAAGTGGTTGATTTCAAATGTGCAAGACTTAGCTACCACATAAATAGTGAGGCTCTTCTATTTTAAAAGAAAGAGAGCAAAGAAGACAGTTTACATATTGAGATAAAGCATTTGAAAAATAAGTAATACATACTTTAGAAAGAAGCTGGTCACAGTATAACAAAAGGATTGTCAGAGAATACTTACAATAGGTCAAAGAAAAGTATTATTAAAGCTCCTCCTTTCAAAAAAAGTATTATTAAAGCTTTATTTATGCCCCTAAATTAGTAAGACTTATCGCTTATTCATGTCATTCATTATCCCTGGACATGGGTGCTTGGACAAGAAGACTTGTCACTGAGACTTTCAGATGATTTAGAAGAAAACAAACAAAAAACACTAAGTAAAAAAAAAAATACACACACACACACACACACACACACACACACACACACACATATATATATATATATCTCCAAAGCCACTGTCCTTCTAACTACTCAATAATTTTTTTTCAGATAAAGAGAGGTTATAATTCCCTGTGAGTATCCATAAATGGAAAAGATTAAGGAAAGAGGGAGTGCTGTTGAGATTTTTTCCTATTGATGAATTACATTGCTTTAGGACTAGGAATATTTTAGATGCAAGTTTCAAATTTGTAAAGAGTATCAGAAAACTCAAGTTTCTATTCAGATTGAACAATGTTTTTATTTTAATTTGAATATTCTTGATAGAATTCATTCATTATCTGCTTTAGAAATTTTATTTAACTAAAAAAAAAATCACCTCACATCAGCAGTCCACTCATTCCCTCTCTTCCCCAGGCAACCACCAATCTGTTGTTTGTTTCTAGGAACTTGGTTTACAAATACGCCTACATGTATATATTAATTTCATATATCGGAGAGATCATACATTATTGTCTTTCTCTGTCTGACTTATTTTTACTTCTCTGCTTCATTTCATTTTTTAATAGGATTAGTAGAGCAGTCTGCCAAGTGTTTGGCTAGTCCCTGGTTTCTCCCTGCTCCAAACCATCCTCAAAATACTAACCAGAGTGATTTAGCTAAAACAAAAGTATCATCAGGTAGTTCTCCTATTTAAGTCAGTATATTACTCTTTGATTCAACTCATGTAAGAGTAATACAGGGGTATATTTGGATCCACCCTCTCCTTCTTGTTTTTCATTCTGGGGTCTAGTCTTTACTTCCTCAATTATACCATGCTATTCATCTCCAGACCTTTACATGTGTTCTTTACTCTTCCTAGAATGATCTTATCCCCCTTCCTCTTTCAAATGACCTCCCAACTCCCACATAATTAAATCCTCACCAGGTCTTCTCACAAGGTCCCAGTGCACCATCCTGCTCAGTTCCTCAGGGAAACGACTGAGTTACTCTGTCCCTGCAACTGCAGTGGGAGAGGAAGGGGGACAGGACACTGTGCCTGTGGAACTCCAAATTCAGACCACCACTTCTTGAGGCTCAGGCCAAAGGAAATATCTTTAAAGATTAGCATATGCTTTGCAAATTACTGATAAATGCCTGTGGTAGGAATCTATGAATATGAAACAATGCTAATAGCACCAAGCATAGGAAATATTTAGATGCATTAGTTAACCCTGACACAAAGGCAAATCCTGAACATAAGGCAAGAAATTAGATAAAACATTTACTGAAAATGAGCACATTTTCTATACGTTTTTTCTTTTTTTAAATCCAGAGGGATTTGGAATTGGAATTATAGATAATGCCACATAAGCATTCCTAATATTGTCAGATCCACTGGGATAAAGTGTCTCACCCCAACCCCTCAGATGGTCAATTAGGACTAAAATCCTTTTGAAAGCTCCCTTAAGACTCCATCATTACCTAATGTCAATTGTTCAATTACAAATCAGGTTTCAAATGTCTCTAAATTCTGCACATTGAAGAGGTAAGTGGAAGAAAATTTGAGAGATGGAGAAGGACCAGATCAATTTGGACTTTCATTAAACTACACATAATTAACACAGAACAGATGCTTCCCAATTAATTGTGCTGGCTTTAGACCCAAGAAAATCTTTACTGATTTTTCTTGGACAGAACGTGGCCAGAGGGAAGGTCCAATAGAACCAACACATATTCTACAATCATTCATAATAATATCGTTATTGTCGTTGTTTAGTTGCTAAGAAGTATCCAACTCTTTTTGTAAGACCATGGACTGACTGCAGCCCACAAGGCTCCTCTGTCCATGGGATTTTCCAGGCAAGAATACTAGAGTGGGTTGCCATTTCCTTCCTGCCCCCGTGCATATTACATAATTAATTGCTACATAAAAATATTTAAACAGAGGTTGGTGCTTTATTCTCAGAGTTCAAGATTTAAACATGCAATATTGATAAGGACTGATGGAAAATGAATGAGTACTAAGTTAGATATGAAACAAAATCTATCAATCTATCTAAAAAAATTATACCATATATGTGTCTGTGTGTGTATATATATAAATCTGGCAAATACTTTATAAATTTTTAGTCACAAATCTAAGTGAAAAACACTCTAGGATATTCAAAAAATACTGGTACAGGATTACAACCTTAAAACCACAGAAAATGTCACATACACATTTTCTCATAGTGGATAGAAAGGGTCCTACGTAGACCCTGAAAGAATAGTATTTACTAGAAAAAGAGACCAAACCTCTGTGTAACAAACAACTTCAAAAGGAATACAAGTTTTTAAAGAGCAGTACAATTATGACTATGCAGTCATTAAGATGCAAACTATATTTAGCTTCTAGTTAAAAAAAAAAAAAACATCTAATGAATTCATCCTCTCCCAGGTTGTAAAGTGTTCAATATGCTACTGGGGAAGAACAGATAAATAGCTCTAGAAAGAATGAAGAGATTGGGCCAAAGAGGAAATGACACTCAGCTGTGCGTGTGTCTGGTAGTGAAGTCCAGCAAAGTCCATAACAAAGTCCAATGCTATGAAGAATAATACTGCATAGGAACCTGAAAACAGGTCCATGGATCAAAGTAAATTGGACATGGTCAATCAGATCGACATCTTAGGAATCAGTGAATTAAAATGGACAGGAATGGGCAAATTTAATTCAGATGACCATGATATCTACTACTGTGGGCAAGAAATGACCCTGATGCTGGGAAGGATTGAGGGCAGGAGAAGAGGGTGCAGAGGGAGGACCACCAACTCAATGGACGTGAGTTTGAGCAAACTCTAGGAAATAGTGAAGGACAGGGACGTCTGGCGTGTTGCTGTCCATAGGGTTGCAAAGAGTTGGACATGACTTAGTGACTAAACAACAACAAACAACAATCCTTATAAATTTAGAATTTCTGTTTCTGTATATTTGTAAATGGCAAAAGTGATATTGTTTCCTAACAAGGATCTAATCATAGTTTGTTTTTAAAAACAATGGTGATTTCATTTCCTGGATTGGTAAATGTTCATTAGAGATGATGTAAATATTTTCTATATGAAGAAAGCAGAAAAATTACTGGAACTGAAATTTAATTGGAAAGGTGGATAAAGGATGTATAATCTGTCCATATAACCAAGCATACCCCCACCCAAGCTAGTCAAATGTATGCCTAAATATTCATATCAAGAAGGTAGGAAGTAAGGCTTATTTTGATTATTTATATTTTCAGAATTCCCTACAATTCAGCTCTAGCATAGTACTTAATATCTATAGAGTTATCATCTCTGTGATTTTATTTTCAGTTCTGTCATTCATCTTATAAAGATAATAGCCCCCACATGATAGTAGGAATCCAAACATGAGAAAATCCAAGAAAAATAACTTGTCAAAGTACTTAGCACTAAGCATAAAATATTTATGATGATATTAAGAGATAGATAGATAGATATAATTAACCTTATAATGATAATAGATATCATACAACAAGGATTTGAGTACTTTAGCAACCAACAAAGTTAACTTAAAAACAAACACTAAAATTAGATGACTTCTGCTTCGTCAAACTCTGGAAGATAATGAAGCACAAGGAAGTCTGGTGCACTGCAGCCCATGGGGCTGCACAGTCAGACAGACTTAGGAGCCGAACAGCAACAACTGATTCACCAATTTGTCCATCAGACATAATAGCCAATACACATCCACCAATTATTCAGTCATTCAAACCACTAACATAATGCCACTAAAAGACCTTTAGTAAAATTCCAAAGTAAAATGTGCACCTCTGAAGTAGCAACCTACAAAGAACTTCGTTCTTGTACATAGCTGTTTTAAGAGCTTTCGCCTCTCTGGGCTCTCCAATTCCTTAGCACCTGTCAAGGCTGAACCATGAGTTTCTCTATATAAATACTGACTCACAAATAAACCAATTTCTTTCCTGAAACTTTCACACTGCAGTTGGAGACTGAATTATCTTCCTCATTAAGTGTATCATTAAGGTAAGCTAATGGGAAATAGTATTGACTTATTACTTATTCAACAATTCTTTTACTATGTACTAGCTTCCCTTGTGGCTCAGTTGGTGAAGAATCTGCTGCAGTGCAGGAGACCTGGGTTCAGTCTCTGGGTTGGGAAGATCCCCCGGAGAAGGTAATGGCACCCACTCCAGTACTCTTGCCTGGCAAATCCCATGGACAGAGGAGCCTGGTAGGCTGCAGTCCATGGGGTCGCTAGGAGTCAGACACGACTGAGCGCCTTCACTTTCACTTTTCACTTTATGCCCTGGAGAAGGAAACAGCAACCCACTCCAGTGTTCTTGCCTGGAGAATCCCAGGGACGGGGGAGCCTGGTGGGCTGCCGTCTATGGGGTCGCACAGAGTCGGACACGACTGAAGCGACTTAGCAGCAGTAGCAGCAGCAACAGCTTCCCTTGTAGTTCAGTCAGTAAAGAATCTGCTGCAGTGCAGGAGACCCGGGTTCAATCTCTGGGTTGGGAAGATCCCTTGGAGAAGGAAATGGCAACCCACTCTAGTATCCTTGCCTGCAAAATCTCACGGACAGAGGAGCCTGGCGGGCTGCAGTCCATGGGGTCGCAAAGAGTCGGGCACGACTGAGCGACTAACACTAACACTAGCTATTACGCCAGGCAGAGTAAAGATGGCAGACTAAACTGTACTATCAGGAGGAGGCAATGGCACCCCACTCCAGTACTCTTGCCTAGAAGATCCCACGGATGAAGAAGCCTGGTAGTCTGCAGTCCATGGGGTTTCTAGGAGTTGGACACGACTGAGCGCCTTCACTTTCACGCACTGGAGAAGGAAATGGCAACCCATTCCAGTGTTCTTGCATGGAGAATCCCAGGGTCTGGGGAGCCTGGTGGGCTGCCATCTATGAGGTCGCACAGAGTCGGACAGGACGGAAGCAACCTAGCAGCAGCAGCAGCAACTGTACTATCACAGATATTAGACTTAATGTGGGATACATAGAAGAAAAGAGAAATTTATAGCATGGTGTGTTAAATATTATGGAAGGGTGGGTGCAGGCTGCCATATAGGGAGCCCCTGGATCTGGGAAAGGGACAAAGAAGGTTTTCCTAAAGGAACTGATGTTTATGTAGAGACCTAAAAATTAGTTGAAATTAAGTGAAGAAAGAGGGAGAATTATAAAACAGTATGTGCACATGTCTGGAGTAAAGACACTGTCTGAACCCAAGGAGAAACCAGCTGGCAAGGGAGACTGGCGGATGAAATTGAGTGCAGCATTCTAGAGCACAGGCCAGGGAGAGACTGAGGAAAGGCACATCAGGTGGACGTGGGGGCAATGAGCAGACAGTTATCATGCATACATAGTTAAATTACTCTTAAAAATGGATGTTAGCCCTTGCAAACCAAGCTTTAGAAAAGACATTACCTTTGGAGAAAAGGCAAAGGACTAGCCTGATAAGCAAGGCAAAAGAGGTTTAACTCCACCACCAGCCACAGACAAGATGGTCACACGGAGGGATGAATGAAGGGCTATTCATCTTTTTGCTCACTGAAATGAAATTAGATGAGAATATGTTATGGTGGAGTTTTCGAGGACTAACTCTAATGTATTATTTCTCAAGAAATTGGGGGGAAATATGGGAAAATGATAGGATTTCTTAAGTTCTGGTGGCAAAAATGTGGTGCATGCTTTTTGTACTTTTCTGTATGAATAAAGTAGCTTGTATTTTTTAAAAGAATGCATTCTGCCAATTTAGCATGTTTGAACTCCCTCTAGATTAGTTGATTCCAAATTTTAATGGATCACAAATTCCTTTGAGAAATTGAAGGAGGATATATTTCTTTTTTCTCTATAACACCTCCCCTCAACAAAACAAAAAGTCATAATTACACTCAACACACAAGTTCAAAATGTTTATATAATTTCAGAGAGCTCATGGACCAGCCCATTTAGAAAGATCCTATGGGTCCATGTATCCCAGAAACAGTGGGAAGGGACTCAGTAAACAAGATACATCTTTTAAGCAAGGCTAATTGGGAATTTGCTGTATGACTCAGGGAACTCAAACAGGGGCTCTGTGACAATCTAGAAGGGTGGGATTGGGAGGGAGATGAGGGAGGTTTTGTTTGACAGAAAACAACAAAATTCTGTAAAGCATTTATCCTTCAATTAAAAAATAAATAAAGTGGCAAAAAAAAGGCTAAATAAATGTCTTCAATGTATTATATAATATTTGACAGAAAGATGGCTGTGCTTTTGTGGAATTGACTGCAATACTAAAATATACCTTGTAATATAAGAAGCATGGTGTTTCACTATGTCCATTTATAAACCGACTCAATGGACATGAGTTTGAGCAAGCTCCAGGAGTTGGTCATGGACAGGGAAGCCTGGCGTGCTGCAGTCCATGGGGTCACAAAGAGTCAGATAACTGAGCGACTGAACTGAACTGATTTGTATATTAAGGATATAGATATATGGCAAACTTTCTAAACTTTAAGACAATAAAAGATATAAAAGAAACTATGTTTTTGAATATAGGAAATATACAAGAGAAGTATGTGCTAATCTATTTTCCCTCTGAGTCTCAGAGTAGTCAAACAATATCACTCTTCTTTCTACTTTAGCACAAAGGTGAACAAAAGAAAAGGATAAGGATCTTCCTGTCTATTTTGAGTGAAATTAGATAAAGACCTAAGATGATATAAGTTTGTATCTGAACAAGAGTTGGAAATATGAGGTGTGTTATGGGAGAATAAAATAGATAAAAATATACTAATTAGGCAAATAAACAATAAAAAGTAGAATGGCTAATCATGGTAAAAAGGTCATGGATTTAGCTGTTTAAAAGGGCATATCTGAGGATGAATGCATAGAGATACATCTCACATTATACCAGTCAATATAGTACATGGATTACAGGAAGCAGACAAGGTGCAAACATCATGAAAAAAAGAAAAGAAAGTCCAGAGCGATGCTAAATTCCGTTTACCTGACAGTGAAAACATTTAGGGGCTTCCCAAGTGGCGTTAGTGGTAAGGAACATGTCTGCCAAAGCAGGAGACATAAGAGACTTGGATTTGAACCTTGGGTTGGGAAGATCCCCTGGAGGAAGGCATGGTAACCCACTCCAGTATTCTTGAGAGAATCCCCATGGAGAGAGGAGCCCAGCAGCCTACAGTCCACAAAGAGTTGGAAACAACCAAAGTGACTTAGCATGCACAGAAACATCTACTTCTGCTTCACTGACTACGCAAAAGCCTTTGACTTTGTGAATCATAACAAACTGTTGAAAATTCTTAAAGAGATGGGAATACCATATCACCTTACCTACCTTCTGAGAAACCTGCATGCAAGTCAAGAAGCAACAGTTAGAACTGGACATGGAACACAATGGATTGGTTCAAAATTGGAAAAGGGTTCTATCTAGGCTGTCTATTGTCACCCTGATTATTTAACTTCCATGCAGAGTACATCATATGAAATGTCAGGCTAGTACATCATGTGAAATGTCAATCTAGCTGGACAAGATTGCTGGGAGAAATATCAACAACCTCCAGCCTGGAGAAGGAAATGGCAATCCACTCCAGTACTATTGCCTGGAAAATCCCATGTACAGAGGAGCCTGGTAAGCTACAGTCCATGGGGTCGCAAAGAGTCAGACACGACTGAGCAACTTCACTTTCACTTTCACTTTCAGATATACAGATGATACCACTCCAGTGGTAGACTGTGAAGAGAAACTAAAGTGCCTCGTGATGAAGGTGAAAGAGGAGAGTGAAAAAGCTGGCTTGAAAATCAACATTCAGAAAACTAAGATCATGGCATCTAGTCCCATCACTTTCTGGCAAATAGATGTGGAAAAAGTGACAGATTTCATATTCTTGGGCTCCAAAATCACTGTGGATGGATGAAATTAAAGATGCTTGATTCTTGGAAGTAAACTTACAACAAATGTAGACAAAATATTAAAAAGAAGAGAAATCACTTTGCCAATAAAGGTCTGATTGGTCAAAGCTGTGGTTTTTCCAGTAGTCATTAAGGATGTGAGGGTTGGACCATAAAGAAGGCTGAGCACCAAAGAATTGATGCTACTGAATCTGTGGTGCTGGAAAACACTCTTGAGAGTCCCTTGGACTGCAAGGATGTCCAACCAATCAATCCCAAAGGAAACTAATTCTGACTATTCATTGGAAGGATGGATGCTAAAGTGGAAGCTCCAATATTTTGGCCACTTCATACAAAAAGAGCTGACTCATTGGAAAAGACCATGTTGCTGGGAAAGACTGAAGGTAAAAGGAGAAGAGGGAAAAAGAGGATGAGATGGTTAGATAGCATTATCAACTCAATGGACATGAATTTGAGCAAACTCTGGAAGACGGTGAAGTACAGAGAAGCCTGACATGCTGCAGTCCATGGGGTTAAAAAGAGTTGGACATGACTTAGTGACTGAACAACAACAATTATCTAGCCTCATTCTGCACCACTGCAGGTTTTGAGCCTGTTAAAGAATGGCTGCCACATGAACTTGCTTCGGTGAATGAAATTTCTTTTGGGGTTGTATTACTATTACCTTAATCATCGTTAAAATGTAGATTTTTCTCCTCTGTTTTCTTCTAAATGATTTTTAGTTTATTTTTATATTTGTGTCATTTTGAATTAATTTTGTATAATATATGAGGTATAGGTCAACATTTTTGTTTTCGCATATGAGTGTACAACTGTTCCAACATCATTTGCTGAAAGATTATCTCTTCTCTATTATCTTTGTAATAAACCTGTTAAATATTTTTCTTCTGGGCTTTCTATTCTGTTCCATGGACTGATGTATCTATCTTTTCACCAATACCACACTGTTTTGACTAATGCAGGTTTATGATAGATCTTAAAGTCAGGCAATGTAGGTCTTTCATTATTTACAAAATATTTTGAATTTTCTCATTTTTTAACCTATCCATATGTATTTTAGAAGTAACTTATCAATATCTTAAAAAGATCATTTAAATTTTTGATTGGGATTATGTTGAATCTCTAGATCCAAATGGGGAGAACTTAAATCTTAATGAAACTAAGTATTTCCAACCATAAATATAGTATCTCTCCATTTATTTAAGTCTTCTTTGATTACTTTTATCAATATTTTATAGCTTTCAGCACACAATCCTGCATATCTTTTGTTAGAATTAGACTTAATATTTCATTTTCTGTGACACAATTGTAAATTGTATGACATATATGATTCACATAATACATGTGTAAAATACCATATATCTATCACATATATAAAATATACAACATTGGATACAATATGTGTAATATATAAGTATATATAATTTAAAATTTGTATTCCAGTTATTTATTATTAGTGCAAGAAACACAATTGATCTTTGTATGTTGACTTTGCATCCACAGCTCTGCCAAACTAATTTGTTAGTTCTAAGAACTTCTTTGTAGACATGTGCATATCATCTATGCAGGTAATTAAGTCTTCTATGAATAGACTATTTTACTTGTTATTTTCCAACCAGTACACATTTTATTTTTTTCTTACCTATAACACAGGCTAGAATTTCTGGTAGGATGTCAAATAGAATAGTGAGAGAAGACATCATTGCCCTGCTCTCTATACTAGGGGGAAAGCATTCTTTATTTTTTGAGGTTCCAAAATCACTGCAGATGGTGACTGCAGCCATGAAATTAAAAGATACTTGCTCCTTGGAACAAAAGTTATGACGAACCTAGACGGCATATTAAAAAGTCAAAGTGATGTTTTTTCCAGTAGTCATGTATGGATGTGCCAGCTAGCCTATAAAGAAAGCTGAGCACTGAAGAATTGATGCTTTTTGAACTGTGGTGTTGGAGAAGACTCTTGAGAGTCCCTTGAACAGCAAGGAGATCCAGCCAGTCCATCCTAAAGGAAATCAGTCCTGAATATTCATTGGAAAGATTGATGCTGAAGCCAAAACTCCAATACTTTGGCCACCTGATGTGAAGAACTGATTTATTTGAAAAAACTCTGTTGCTTGGAAAGATTGAAAGTTAGAGCAGAAGGGGATGGCAGTGGATAAGATGGTTGTATGGTATCACTGACTCAATGGACATGAGTTTTAGTGAACTCCAGGAGTTTGTGCTAGATAGGGAGGCCTGGCGTGCTGCAGTCCATGGAGTCACAAAGAGTTAGACATGACTGAGGGACTGAACTGAATTGAACTGATTCAGTTTTTCAACATTAACTATGATGTTGCTTAATGTATGTTTGTAAATGCCTTTATCAGGTTAAGGAAATTTCTTTCTGTTCCCAGTGTGCTACGAGTTTTCATGGTGCAATGGATGTAGAGTTGTTTATCATAGCAGCAGCCCCTAGCATGTCCTGACTAACACAACACTTAAACTAGGTCATCTGAGATGACAGCAGAAGGACAGATAATAGAAGAGAGGCAGAGATAAAGATGTATGTACAGCGTATAGAAGGAAAGAAAACCTACAGGCTGAGTTAACTGTTTTTTATGGCCTTGGGGTTCTCAGAGAAGCAGCAGCAACCTTATCATTACAAAGCCAAATATAAGTCAAAGACTAACAGAGTTAATAAAATCATATTACTAACTATTACTTATAATAAATATAAAGGATATATACTATCCTATATAGGACAGTACAGAGATTTATTTACAGTAAAGCTACATGCAAAACCTAAACACACTACCCTGAAAATTGAAATGAGGTAAGGACAAGTCACCCCAAACAACTGATTTAGTGTGAGTAGTGAGTTACTGAATTCCTCCTGATTTGCAGCATCTTGGACAGATCTCTTTCTCAAGTGGTTAACTGGCCCCAGCATCAAGGGTTACAAGGATATGCCATAGGACACCAAAGAACTGTTAAAACCCCAAACATAACTAAGAGCCTCTATTGGAGGGAAAGTCTCTTTAATGACAGAATGTATCATCTTGATCAAAATACCATTATGAACTTCTGCCGTGGCAACAGCTTCAATGCTACGACACTACCACCCACATCCATATGTCTCAGTGGATGTTCTGCCAAGCTGTCTGGTTGTTATTTGCTGTGTCTATACAGTACCAAACACTCAGGTGAAAAGTGAAGGATTCAGCAAGTGTTTCTAAACATCCAGATGTTTGGCACCAAGGAAGTACAATATCCTGATGCATGACAATGTTTCTCAATTTTTCATCTGGCTGTTTGGCATCACATACCACAAGCTATTGTGCAAATGCTTAGACTGAAAAAATAGCATTGTCACAAATTAGCACATTTTTTCTTCCTAAAGTATAGGATAATCTTAGCTTTGAAATGGGCTTTGGAAGACATTTAATGTAACTTCCCTCCTGATGTATTTGTGTATCTTTGTAAGTAAACCAAGGGAACTCCAAAAATCTTGTTTGGTGTCCGGAAAGATTAACTTTCAATGTCTGATTTTAGGTTACAGGCAATTTCATTCAAAAAGCATTCTGGGGGTGATTCCTTTGATCCAGGCCCAGGGAGTGAAAAAGACAAGTAAAATACGTCCTCAAGGGCATATGAGGAGCTCCTCATATGTAGCTTACCTTGGTCTTGTGGAGAGAAATAAAGCAATGACAGGGAAATGGAGAGAAAGGCACCACCAGGAGTAATAATTAAGACAGTGACTCATGGAGACTTGATGACTGATAAATCTTGATGGCTTGAAAGTCTATTAGTATTAGGCATATGCTTAGAACAATACCAATTTCCCCTATTTAATCTTCATAAAACTCTTAACATAGTTATCTTTATTTCTTTTTTTTCACTATTATTTTTTTTTAATTTTAGTTTTTTATTTTTTAAATTTTAAAATCTTTAATTCTTACATGCATTCCCAAACATGAACCCCCCTCCCACCTCCCTCCCCATAACAACTTTCTGGGTCATCCCCATGCACCAGCCCCAAGCATGCTGCATCCTGCGTCAGACATAAGGATTGAGTGACATTTCCAAAATATCATACTATTCAAAAATTCAGAGGATGGTTTGCAAAACAGGATTTTCTGCCTCTGCTCTTCTTTCACAACTGCTTTGCCTCCCTTCAAATTTCTACAAGAAAGCTCAAGTTCTCGGGACATTGATCTTGCCATCCAAGGAGATAAGCAGACCCTGGAAAAGGCTTGGATCCCAAGACACTTGGAGATTTTTCTAGATGGAATATAAATTACTCAAGTAAGTCAAACAGCCAAAAGAAATAATACATAAACAGAATGATAGACACTAAAAGTTAGAAGAGAACTATAGACATAGATATTATGAGTGATAGTCAGATTAGATAGAACTGGGCTGTTTCCTAACCGAAGAGTCCATTTCTCATCTTTTGAGTGTCAGATAAAAATAAATCTGGACTTAGTAGGAGAAATTTTATTCAAAGAGACTATTTTATTAGGAAAAGTGTGTGTGTGTGTGTGTGTGTGTGTGTGTGTGTGTGTGTGTGTGTGTGTGTGACTAACCCTAAGGCACAGAAACCCTGGCTGGGCAGCATTTCCTAGATATCAGATTCCACAGTTTTCTCATTTTGTTCTTGATAGAGTAAAATTTTTCAAGTGGAGATTCTGAAACCTCCAGGCTGGTATGAGACTCAATGAACCACTCCTGAATTTCTTGGAAAGCTTAGAATGTAAATGATTTCACTGTGGACAGTGGTTTATTATCTCTTTGTGTTCCTGGTAGGAAATATGTGGTTTCTTTGGCCATGGGGAATTTTGCTTTAAGTACCCCCCAGTTTAATGAAATCTATGATTTTTACAGCTAATAAGAATAAACCTTACCCCCATTAGAAATTTTTAAAACTGAGGTTACAGCAACTAAGTAAAATTTCAATTCTAAAAATGTGTGGTTTATTCTATAATTTGAGTAAAGAGAAGGATGCAACAAAACATAGATTTCACTTATTTTGCTATTACTTTTTGTTGTTATTTTAGAGGTGTTATAAAAAGGCAAACAACTTGAATAATAGTTTATGATCTCTTTAATTTACCTCCTTCTTCCCCTTATTGGAGATATTTACTTATAATTTCTCCTTATTTCTAACATTACCATGTATAATTGCTAATTATAATACAAAATTCCTCTTATAGGATTGAATTACACACCCAAAGAAGGTGAGATAGTCTTTAGGGTCTGCTGTAGGTGAGTCATTTTGGATTATGCTGGTCTTACGAGTGCAATATGAGAGTTGTAATGAAACATATGGGGGTCTGGATAATTTAATGCAAATTACCTAATGCCATCATATACATCCCAGAGGTGAAGGCTTGGAATTTTCAAAGTTTAAGAAGAGAAATTGAAATCTTTTTTTTATATATCCAAAAATCTTTGATTAGAATGACTGTCTGGATTACTGGCAACAATTTTAATTTCTTGGGTTTGTCAAAAATGAAAAAGAGAAGAAAGTAAAGTGTCACAATATGGTCATGGGTAAAGCTACTGACAGTGATTTGGAACTGATTAAAATTAAGGAGAAGAAATAAATAATATCTATAAATAGTACGGTGTTTTTCTTCTGCAATTAGAAAACTACTGAAAAGTTCATTTCCTACAGTGTACCATATATTCCTCCTGAGACTGATGCCAAGTGAATCTCACTTATTGTTCTGACTGTTAAAACCTATCATTTATAAAAGAAAATCATGCCTGAAGTTGATCAAGAGTGAATAGTTGTCACCTAGAAAACAAATATAATTCTCACCACTATTGTATACTTTATTTTGTGAGGAATTGGATCCATTTCAATTGTTGGATGAGATGGGAATGCAGTAAATGATGCTGTAAGTCTCCAGAATTCACTCTATGGTAATAGTGCATTAAGCATTTGGGCAACTGGAATTCATGCAAACAGAACTGACAGGATGCACTACTATACAATTCTGTAAGGATCATGAACACAACAGGGGGCGGAAATTGGCTACTCAGCACTGGTACTGCTCTATGTCTTATCTGATTGTACATTGCCTAGGTTAGGCTGAGCTAAGGACATTTCCTGCTGCGTCAAACATAGATCACAGCGCCTAAAGTTGATAATAATTGACAAAGAAAAAAACTGTGCTGCAAATGACAAGATGCCTCAGAGGATTATCTGATTTACTATCTGGTAAAGACGGAATTTCATCAAGACTATCAAATGGGAGGCAGCAACTGAGGGGAGTAAGAGAACTAAGACAGTTAACTGAATTCACAAGACACATAGACCAGTCAACAAGGACACAACTGAAGGAATCACATGGATAATTCAAGGAAAAAGAGGATGTCCTTCCTTAAAACTTTGTATTTTCAGTTTAGAGTTTTATGTAAGTGTGTGTGTTTGTGTGTAAGACTGTTTTGAAACCATCTTAATATTAATGGTAATGAAGCCAATACTATCTTCACCATGGCTTTGTTCAGATGAGAAAATACTCAATATGTTTATATAATGAATAAAAAGAATATTTTCTTATGACTTAGGGAACCTGGTTTTGTAGCTTACTTAGTGTGTGTGTTGGCCAAGTCACTTACATTAAAAATTGTTTTTCTGCTTTGCACTCACCAACATCATCCTTTTATTTATTTGACCAGGAATCCAGATATTCACACAGGTGTCATCTGATATTGGGTTATAACCAAATCCTGCCAGATAGTTGATTTTAAGTATCTTTAACTATATAGCATAAAACTGCCCTTCTCTCTAACAATCTGGACTTTCATTACAAAAGAGGAATTCAGAAGTTAGATTGCTCGGTCAGATGGTAATTCCATTCTTTATCTTCTCAGGAATTTTCACACCGTTTTCCATAATGGCTGTGCCAATTTACATTCCCACTGACAGTGTTCAAGTGTTCCTTAAAATCTGCAGTCTTTTCAACCAGTTCACTAACTCGATGGATATGAGTTTGAGCAAGCTCCAGGAGTTGCTGACGGACAGGAAAGACTGGTGTGCTGCAGTCCATAGGGTCGCAAAGAGTCAGACACAACTGAGTGACTGAACTGAACTAAACACTTGCTTTCGATTTTTTAATAATAGCCATCCTTACTGGTGTGAGGTGATATCTCCTGGTTTTGTGGTTTAGGTTAGCATTTCCTGATGATTAGTGATTTTAAGCATCTTTTCATATATCTCCTGGCCACTTACATGCCTTCTTTGGAAGACTATCTACTCAGGTTCTTTGCCAATTTTTAAAAATCATGCTATTTGGATTTTTTCTTCACTATTAAGTCATATAAATTCCTTATGTATGTTGGATATTAATTCCTTATCAAATATATGGCTTGTAAATATTTTCTTTCATTCCATATGTTGCCTTTTATTTTACTGATCATTTCCTCTGCAATGAATAGTTTTTAGTTTGATGTTGTCACACTTGTTTATTTGTGCTTTTATTGACTCTGCCTTTGGTATAAAATTCAAAAATTAATTACCAAGATCAAAGTCAAGAAGCTTTTCTCCTATTTTCTTTTAGGAGTTTTACAGTCTCAGATCTTACATTTTTTATCCATTTTGAGTTGACTTAGCATTTAGTGTAAGGTAAAGGTCCAACTTCATTCTTTGCATGTGGATATTCAGATTCTCCAACAACATTTATTAAAGAAATTGTCTTTTACCCATGTGTGTTCTTAATTATTTTATCAAAAAATTAGCTGACTGCATATGTATGGGCTTCAAATTCTATTCTATTGGTATATGTGTCTGTTTCATGCCAGTATCATATTCTTGATTACTATGGCTTAATAATATACTTTGAAATTAGAAAGTATGCTACCATATGAGCCAGCAATCCCAGTTTCATTTATGCA
This sequence comes from Ovis aries, assembly GCF_016772045.2. Lineage (NCBI taxonomy): Eukaryota > Metazoa > Chordata > Mammalia > Artiodactyla > Bovidae > Ovis > Ovis aries. The sequence continues at coordinate 56,287,046 of NC_056055.1, forward strand.
TTCAAAAGAAGTAAAATAACTTAAAGAGATGTTTGCACACCTATATGGATTGCAAAGATAACCTAAGTGTCTGTTGACAAAGGAATAGATGAAGAAAATGTAAGTTCCTAATACAACTCACCCAACAATCCTTATGATAAGACAGCTCTGTCTCCAATGATCTTCCTCTTGTGTGCTCCTTACATAAGATCACACTGAAGCTTACCAAAATTCCACTTTTGACAAATCTGGCTTTAGAGCTTTGGAACCCAATAGCACTGCATTTATGGACCCTAATGAAGATATCTGTCCCAGGTTCTACCATGCTCTTTTTGTCTGTATTGACCTTCCAATGATGGTCCCTCGAGGAAAGTTGTGTACCTCCTCCAGGACCTGAGAGTGATAAACTCTGTTTCACATTATCTTACAGCCTTTTGTTGAACTGTGGTTCACCATCAACTCCTGGGGGATTCTACATAACAAACGTTACTTTAAATAAGTCACAACAATATAAAAAGAAATATTATTCAGCCTTATAAGAGAAGGAAACTTTATCACTTGCGACAACACAGAACATAAGTGAACCTGGAAGAGATAAGTAACGTAAATCAAACAGAAAAAGATAGATAAAGTATGATCTCATCTAGTTTCCTCCTCAGTCAGGCTCTCCCATAAGGAAGCTTTCATAAGCCTCTTATCCTTTTCTATCAGAGGGCAGACAGAATGAAAACCAGAATCACAGAAAACTAACCAATCTGATCACGTGGACCACAGCTTTGTCTAACTCAATGAAACTATAAGCCATGCTGTGTAGGGCCACACAAGATGATGGGTCACAGTGAAGAGTGATGACAAAACGTGGTCCACCAGAGAAGGGAACAGCAAACCACTTCAGTATTTTTGCCTTTAGAACCCCATGAACAGTATGAAAAGGCAAAAAGATAGGAAACTGAAAGATGAACTCCCCAGGTCAGTAGGTGCCCAGTATGCTACTGGAGAAGAACGGAGAAATAATTCCAGAAAGAATGAAGAGATGGAGCCAAAGCAAAATCAACACCCAGTTGTGGATGTGACTGGTGATAGAAGTAAAGTGCAATGCTGTAAAGAGCAATGTTGCATAGGAACCTGGAATGTTAGGTCCATGAATCAAGGCAAATTGGAAGTAGTCAAACAGGAAATGGCAAGAGTGAACATTGACATTTTAAGAATTGGCAAACTAAAATGGACTGGAATGGGGGAATTTAACTCAGATGACAATTATATCTACCACTGTGGGCAAGAATCCCTTAGAAGAAGTGAAGTAGCCATAATAGTCAACAAAAGAGTCCAAAATGCATTACTTGATTACACTCTCAAAAGTGACAGAATAATCTCTGTTGGTTTCCACGGCAAACCATTCAATATCAGAGTAATTCAAGTCTATGTTCTGACTAATAATGCTGAAGAAGCTAAAGTTGAACTGCACTATCAAGACCTACAAGACCTTCTAGAACTAACACCACCCCCGCAAAATGTCCTTTTTGTTATAGGGGACTGGAATGCAAAAGTAGGAAATAAAGAAATACCTGGTTTAACAGGGAAATTTGGCCTTGGAGTACAGAATGAAGCAGGGCAAAGGCTAGCAGAGTTCTACCAAGAGAATGCACTGGTCATAGCAAACACCCTCTTCCAACAACTCAAGAAAAGATGCTACATAGATGGAGAAGCTCTATACAGTCAACAAAAACAAGACCAGGAGCTGACTGTGGTTCAGATCATGAACTCCTTATTGCCAAAATCAGACTTAAATTGAAGAAAGTAGGGAAAACCACTAGACCATTCATGTATGACCTAAATAAAATCCCTTAGGAATATAAAGTGGAATTGAAAAATAGATACAAGGGATTAGATCTGATAGAGAGTCTGAAGAACTATGAACGGAGGTTCATGAAAATATACAGGATTCAGTGATCAACACCATCTCTAAGAAATAGATATGTGAAAACGCAAAATGCTTGTCTCAGGAGGCCTTACAAATAGCTGAGAAAAGAAAAGAAGTGAAAGAAAAAGGAGAAAAGGAAAAATACACCCATTTGAATGCAGAGTTCCCAAGATTATCAAGGAGAGATATGAAAGCCTTCCCCAGTGACCAATGCAAAGAAATAGAGGAAAATAATAGAATGGGAAAGACTAGAGATCCCTTCAAGAAAACTAGAGATACCAAAAGAACATTTCATACAAAGATGAGCACAATAAAGGACAGAAATAGTATGGACCTAAAAAAGCCTCTTGATGAAAGTGAAAGAAGAGAGTGAAAAAGTTGGCTTAAAGTTCAACATTCAGAAAACTAACATCATGGCATCTGGTCCCATCACTTCATGGCAAATAGATGCAGAAACAGTGTCAGACTTTATTTTTTGGGGCTCCAAAATCACTGCAGATGGTGACTGCAGCCATGAAATTAAAAGATGCTTACTCCTTGGAAGAAAAGTTATGACCAACCTAGATAGCATATTGAAAAGCAGAGACATTACTTTGCCAACAAATGTCTGTCAAGTCAAGGCTATGGTTTTTCCAGTGGTCATGTATGGATGTGAGAGTTGGTCTGTGAAGAAAGCTGAGCACCGAAGAATTGATGCGTTTGAACTGTGGTGTTGGAGAAGACTCTTGAGAGAGTCCCTAGGACTCCAAGGAAATCCAACAAGCCCATTCCAAAGTGAATCAGTGCTGGGTGTTCTTTGGAAGGAATGATGCTAAAGCTGAAGCTCCAGTAGTTTGGCCACCTCGTGCAAAGAATTGACTCATTGGACAAGACTCTGATGCTGGGGGGTATTAGGGGCAGGAGGAGAAGGGGACAACAGAGGATGAGATGGCTGGATGGCATCACTGACTCGATAGACGTGAGTTTGAGTGAACTCTGGGAGTTAGTGATGGACAGGGAGGCCTGGCGTGCTGCAATTCATGGGGTTGCAAAGAGCTAGACACGACTGAGAGACTGAACTGAACTGAAAAGAAGCAGAAGATATTAAGAAGAGGTGGCAAGAATGCACAGAACTATATAGAAAATAACTTCACGACCCAGATAATCACAATGGTGTGATCACTCACCTAGAGCCAGACATCCTGGAATGTGAAGTCAAGTGGGCCTTAGGAAGCATCACTCCAAACAAAGCTAATGGAAGTGATGGAATTCCAATTGAGCTATTTCAAATCCTGAAAGAAGATACTGTGAAAGTGCTGCACTCAATATGCCAGCAAATTTGGAAAACTCAGCAGTGGCCACAGGACTGGAAAGGGTCAGTTTTCATTCCAATCCCTAAAAAAAGGCAATGCCAAAGAATGCTCAAACTACTGCACAATTGCACTCATCTCACATGCCAGTAAAGTAATGCTCAAAATTCTCCAAGCCATGCTTCAACAGTACGTGAAACGTGAACTTCCAGATCTTCAAGCTGGTTTTAGAAAAGGCAGAGGAACCAGAGATTAAATTGCCAACATCCTCTGGATCAATGAAAAAGCAAGAGAGTTCCAGAAAACATCTATTTCTGCTTTTTAGCCTATGCCAAAGCCTTTGATTGTGTGGATCACAACAAACTGGAAAATTCTTCAAGAGATGGGAATATCTGACCACCTGATCTGTCTCTTAGAAATTTGTATGCAGGTCAAGAGCAACAGTTAGAACTGGACATGGCATAACAGATTGGTTCCAAATAGGAAAAGGAATACGTCAAGGATGTACATTGTTACCCTGTTTATTTAACTTATATGCTTGTATATCATGAGAAATGCTGGTCCTGATGAAGCACAAGCTGGAATCAAGCTTGTTGGGAGAAATATCAATAACCTAAGATATGCAGATGACACCACCCTTATGGCAGAAAGCGAAGAACTAAAGAGCCTCTTGATGAAAGTGAAAGAGGAGAGTGAAAAAGTTGGCTTAAGACTCAACATTCAGATCATGGGATCTGGTCCCATCACTTCATGGCAAATAGACTGGGAAACAGTGGAAACTGTGAGAGACTTTATTTTGGGGGGGCTCCAAAATTACTGCAGGTGGTGACTGTAGCCATTAAATTAAAAGACGCTTGCTCCTTGGAACAAAAGCTATGACTATTCTAGACAGCTTATTAAAAAGCAGAAACATTACTTTGCCAACAAAGGTCTATCTAGTCAAAACTATGGTTTTTCCAGTAGTCATGTATGGGTGTAAGAGTTGGACTAGAAAGAAAGGTGAGCATCAAAGAACCGATGCTTTTCAGCTGTGGTGCTGGAGAAGTCTCTTGAGAGTCCGTTGGACTGCAAGGAGAGCCAACCAGTTTATCCTAAAGGAAATCAATCCTGAATATTCATCTAAAGGACTGATATTGAAGCTGAAACTCCAATACTTTGGCTACCTGATGTGAAGAACTAACTCATTGGAAAAGACCCTGTTACTGGGAAAGATTGAAGGTGGGAGGAGAAGGGGGCAACAGAGGATGAGATGACTGGAGGCATCACAGACTCAATGGACATGAGTTTGATTAAACTCCAATAGTTGGTGATGGATAGGGAGACCTGGCATGCTGCAGTCCATGGGGTCACAAAGAGTCAGACACGATTGAGTGACCGAAATGAATTGAACACTTATATGTGGTATATTTTTAGAGGTTGAACTCAGAAGCCAAGAGTGGAATAATAGTTACCAGAATCTGAGGGTAGAGGGTGGGGAAATGTTGGTCCAAGTGTGCAAAATTACAATTATGTAGGATGAATAACTATAAACACCTAATGTATAACATGATGACTACAGCCATTAATACAATATTAAATACTCTAAATATGCTAACAGAGGTGTTTTCATGACAGAAAAAGACAGTAACAATGAGTAGATGGTATGTTAACTAGTTCAAGTGCAATAATCATTTTATTATCATAAGTATATGAAGTCATCATGTCATACACATAAAATACATGCAATTTTATTTAACTAAAAATAAAAGAGAAAAAGCAAGCACAATAAATTTGGGAATAGTTGCCTATTGAAGTGACTGATTAAAATGGTTAAGATATTAATTGAAGATAATTATCTACTTTTCTCTCTGTAATATCCGTGTATTATTATAGTTACATTCTGATTAATAATTTTTGGTGATAACTCTAGAATATACCTAGCCTAAGAGTTTCTCCTTCACTTTCTGTGACACATCTTGAATGGCAGTCTTAATTTTCCTGAGCTGTATATGGATCTAATAAAATAAAATCAACTCCAATATCTTGCATTTGCCTTGTAATAAGCTGGCCTTCATGGGACTGGCACAGATGTCATGGAAATGGACCTAAACTAGTTAATAATAAAAATCCATTTTTTCCTGAAAAAAATTAATATAGCATTTGGGTACAATTTATTATTTAATATTCATCTTAGACTTAACAGCAGGCTACCTAAAGTATTGTTACAGTGTCTTCAAAATCTGCCTGCTACTACTGATCAGCAACCTACATACTTAATTATTATTCATCAATTTTCCACATATTTGGAAAGTCACTTAATGCATCTGTTAATTAAGCTTACCCTCAGAATATAAATGGCTCAAAATATCATTTAAAAATTGTAGTTATCAAGATTTTATTTGATAAATCAAATATTTCAAATGAAATAAAACATTAAATTTAACTACATAGTGTCCTGTAAAATACTGACATTAAGAACGTCTTACTTTTTTAAATTTTATTTATTTTTAATATAAATTTGTTTATTTTATTTATTTTATTTTTTTTTCAAGGTGGCAACCTAAGCACAATTACCTTTCTCCTTTTATTATTTTTTTTTCTTTTTTTTAAAATTTAAAATCTTTAATTCTTACATGTGTTCCCAAACATGACCCCCCCTCCCACCTCCCTCCCCACAACATCTCTCTGGGTCATCCCCATGCACCAGCCCCAAACATGCTGCACCCTACGTCAGACATGGACTGGCGATTCAATTCTTACATGATAGTATACATGTTAGAATTCCCATTCTCCCAAATCATCCCACCCTCTCCCTCTCCCTCTGAGTCCAAAAGTCCATTATACACATCTGTGTCTTTTTTCCTGTCTTGCATACAGGGTCGTCATTGCCATCTTCCTAAATTCCATATATATGTGTTAGTATACTGTATTGGTGTTTTTCTTTCTGGCTTACTTCACTCTGTATAATTGGCTCCAGTTTCATCCATCTCATCAGAACTGATTCAAATGAATTCTTTTTAATGGCTGAGTAATACTCCATTGTGTATATGTACCAAAGCTTTCTTATCCATTCATCTGCTGATGGACATCTAGGTTGTTTCCATGTCCTGGCTATTATAAACAGTGCTGCGATGAACATTGGGGTACATGTGTCTCTTTCAATTCTGGTTTCCTCAGTGTGTATGCCCAGCACTGGGATTGCTGGGTCATAAGGTAGTTCTATTTGCAATTTTTTAAGGAATCTCCACACTGTTCTCCACAGTGGCTGTACTAGTTTGCATTCCCACCAACAGTGTAGGAGGGTTCCCTTTTCTCCACACCCTCTCCAGCATTTATTGCTTGCAGATTTTTGGATCGCAGCCATTCTGACTGGTGTGAAGTGGTACCTCATTGTGGTTTTGATTTGCATTTCTCTAATAATGAGTGATGTTGAGCATCTTTTCATGTGTTTGTTAGCCATCCGTATGTCTTCTTTGGAGAAATGTCTATTTAGTTCTTTGGCCCATTTTTTGATTGGGTCGTTTATTTTTCTGGAATTGAGCTACATAAGTTGCTTGTATATTTTTGAGATTAGTTGTTTGTCAGTTGCTTCATTTGCTATTATTTTCTCCCATTCAGAAGGCTGTCTTTTCACCTTGCTTATAGTTTCCTTTGTTGTGCAGATGCTTTTAATTTTAATTAGATCCCATTTGTTTATTTTTGCTTTTATTTCCAGAATTCTGGGAGATGGATCATAGAGGATTCTGCTGTGATTTATTTCTGAGAGTGTTTTGCCTATGTTCTCCTCTAGGAGTTTTATATTTTAATTGGAGGCTAATTACTTTTACAATATTGTATTGGTTTTACCATATCGGTAACAATTTCTACTTGTTCAGCACAGAAAAATTAAGGAAACATCAGCTAATGGCAAAAAAAGAATAGGACATTATCCTCTTACTAATCTCTAATCCTTAACAGGGTCTACTAGTTATTAAAACTGAAGTATTACTCATCTGGATCCCTTACCTGGCCAAAAGACCCATTTATCTCTATCCTAATTAAATTAGGATAAGTTTAATTAGGATACATTTAATTAGGACAAATCAGGCAGTAAGCCCCTAATGAGCATTTTTGGACCTTATAGTGAAACCCTAGTCTGGTTCTCAGTAAAGAGGGCATTAAGAAAGGCGACAGCTTTCAGCAGAGAAGAACCACCATGAGCCTATACTGTGACTGAGCGAAAATCAGGCACTTGGCTAGAATCCTGAGACAATTCTAGTTAGGGGACCCAACGCTTTTGGCTCTGACAGTGAGTGAGTCCATTAGAGTATTCTCTGACATACTTCTAATGAATGTTTCCTCAAGATCCATGAGAAAAGTCACATCATAAAAGAAAATGGAATGTAGTTCCCCACTGGCAATCCAATAATGCAGCATGACTTGAGGTTCTAAGAAGAACTGGAGTGATGTCTACAAAGTTTAAGTATCAGGTGAAGGAGCAACACTAATCTAATACCAGGTACTGACAAGAGAACAGAATGGCTAGTAAGACATCCAAAGAAAGTTAAAAATCACCAAGGAGAAGATGAGAGGCAGCAAGGCCTCTAACAAGAGAGGAAGAAGCCATGAGAATATGGGGATTCCATTGACTTTTCATGATGTAGATTAGTCAAAGATATTTTAACTGTATGCACTTCCTTAGAGTACTTGTCTTGATTCATTAGATTAAAACAGCAAGAAGGCAGGACTGAATTTTAAAAATTATCTGAAATACTAAATAAGGGCATTTTGTCAAATCCAGAGACCTTCAAAACTATCTCACTCCCTTAGGAAACTTGGAATTGCAACACTAACATGTGGGACCACCTATCTTGGATTCTGCCTATTGCTTCTCATTTCCTAGAAGTTATGCTGAAAAGTGTTACTCGCTCAGTCATGTCCAACTCTTTGTGACTCCATGGACTGTAGCCCACCAGGTTCCTCTCTGTCTGTGGGATTCTCTGGAGTGGGTTGCCATTTCCTTCTCCAGGTGATCTGCCCGATCCAGAGATCAAACCTGGGTCTCCTGCATTGCAGACAGATTCTTCACTGTCTGAGCCACCAGGGTTAAGTGGTTCTCACTACCTAGTTGCATTCCAATAAGTGAATGAAACTCTGAACTAGTTATCCCAAGATGCAGCAACTTGACAAGCTCTTGCTACTGTCTGAGCAGTAAAAAATTTGCTCAGAGAAGCCCAGCCTCCGTCAAGAAGCTCCTTCCTTCAGACAGATGGAGCAAGCCAAGAATCCATGAACTAACTGGTTTGAAGTCCTTCCCTCTCTTGGGTTCCAGGAGAGTTAACATCAACTTACACTCAAAGAAGCCAGAGGTCTGTAACTTCGTTCTCTGTAGGTTTGCAAATACTCTTTTGGGTAAAGTAACATTCTAACAAGGAGGAAAACTAAGGAATCTTGAGTACATTTCTTATTGTTTTTAAATGTCAAGCCTAGGTAAAACTCTGAGCTCTGTTACCTAGGACAATCTGACTTTTCCATAGAGAAGGACCTCATTTTTCTGAGATCCAGTGCCAGATCCTCTCCTTGAAAGAGAAGTCAAAGAAAAGAATGCATCATCATTTATGATCCAGACATGCTCTTCCACCAGGGATCATCTTTGATTATGTTTCCTGTTCTGAGTTACACTGGGTTAGACTCAGTGCCTGAGTCTTGAATGCAACTTGGAGACAGACATCTAGGCATCTAAATATCTATCCATCAGGAATAACACTCATTCAGAGGCTCCATTTGGAGGATAAGTGGTTTTTTGTGTTTTTTGTTTTCTTTCAAACTCACTGTATATGTGTGTGTGTGTGTGTGTGTGTGTGTGTGTGTGTGTGTGTGCGTATCCTAAATTCCTTCCTAGCATTTGGTTCAATGATAATTTTTAATGTGCATTGAGTGATGAAATCATGTAATCTTTGTATATGTAAATTAAACCTGAAATGAGAATAACATCTGAACCGTGTAGGTTTATCAGATAGAGTCCTGATTTAGGAATACATTCTTTATATAAAATGTCTATTACTGATAATTTTTGTCAGATATCAAATTCACACATAAACCATACTGTATAGGTGTAATTTGTGGTGTGTTCAAATACCTTTAAAAACAATTGTCTTCTTTTACTACTCCTATCTTTTCTATTTTCTTTCTTTATTTTCCCAGTTATACTGGACACCCAATTTATTTCCCATAAAACTACTCTCAAGACTCTTCAACATACTCTTCTCTGAGATGTTCTCATAGAACATTCATTTAGTTTTAAAAGCAGCATTCATCTGATTTGTCTCTGAAATCATTGGTTCAGATGAGCATATTCCCAAGGACAAATTTAAAAGCACTAACGCAGTTTTATCTCTCTGAAGTGGCCTATTCTGTCATGGGCATTCATGGAGCTCTCTGGTCCAGCTCCAGAGTTCTCAATAAGTGCCTCTGGTTTTATTCTGCTTTCACAAGAGCCCTGCAATCTGCTCTTAGTATGTTATGGAAGATGCTTCTCCAAGGAGGGTGGACAGGGGATCCCAGAAAGAAAGAAAATGGTTAGAGCTGAAAGAGAGGAAAAAGCTTTGCCAGTTTTCTAGTCTTGGTGAAATCATTATTTCATGGAAGTGATTGCAAGTCTTACTGTTAACATGGTTGAAAATAAACATTTAGACAGGGCTGTATGAGGTCAAGTTGATATGATCAATACATCTTTATATATGGGTGTGTGTGTCTGATGTATGTGTGTTAAATGTAAAAATTTGACTTTCATTTCAAAATCAAGTGATTCCTACTTAAAAGTGGTTCAGTTGCATAGTACACTATACCTTATTAGAAATAAAACTTGTTAAGTCTGCATTTACTGAGAAATGCTCCTTATCAACTTTTTTTTTCTTTTGACAACGTTCTTAATTTTATTTATTTTTTTTTTCAGTTAGGCTGTATCTGTTTTTTTTTCCCTTTATTTGTTTATTATTATTATTATTTTACTTTATAATATTGTATTGGTTTTGCCACACATCAACATGAATCCGCCATGGGTGTACATGTGTTCCCATTCCCAAACACCCCTCCAAACTCTTCCCCCACACCATCCCTCCAGGTCATCCCCGTGCACCAGCCCCAAGCATCCTGTACCCTGCATCGAACCTAGACTGGCGATTCATTTCTTATATGATATTATACATGTTTCAAAGCCATTCTCCCAAATCATCCCACCCTCTCCCTCTTCCACAGAGTCCAAAAGACTGTTCTATATATCCGTGTCTCTTTTGCTGTCTTGCATACAGGGTTATCGTTACCATCTTTCTAAATTCCATTTATATGTGTTAGTATACCGTATTGGTGTTTTTCTTTGTGGCTTACTCCACTGTATTATCGGCTCCAGTTTCGTCCATCTCATTAGAACTGATTCAAATGTATTCTTTTTAATGGCTGAGTAATACTCCATTGTGTATATGTACCACAGCTTTCCTATCCATTCATCTGCTGATTGACATCTAGGTTGCTTCAATGTCCTGGCTATTATAAACAGTGCTTCAGTGAACATCGGGGTACATGTGTCTCTTTCAATTCTGGTTTCTTCAGTGTGTATGCCCAGCAGTGGGATTGCTGGGTCATATGGCGGTTCTATTTGCAATTTTTTAAGGAATCTCCACACTGTTTTCCATAGTGGCTGTACTAGTTTGCATTTCCACCAACATTGTAAGAGGGTTCCCTTTTCTCCACACCCTCTCCAGCATTTATTGCTTGTAGACTTTTGGATTGCAGCCATTCTGACTGGCATGAAATGGTACCTCATTGTGGTTTTGATTTTCATTTCTCTGATAATGAGTGATGTTGAACATCTTTTCATGTGTTTGTTAGCCATCTGTATGTCTTCTTTGGAGAAATGTCTATTTAGTTCTTTGGCCAGTTTTTTGATTGGGTTGTTTATTTTTCTGGAATTGAGCTGCAGGAGTTGCTTGTATATTTTTGAGATTAGTTGTTTGTCAGTTGCTTCATTTGCTATTATTTTCTCCCATTCCGAAGGATGTCTTTTCACCTTGCTTATAGTTTCCTTTGTTGTCCTTATCAACTTTAATAAATATAATCTTGAACATAATTTTCAAGCAATTCCATCCTGCTCATATTGCCTTTCTTAACAGTACCTGAAAAGGTTTTATCAGCTCAAGATGTTATAGTAAAAACAAACAACAAAAAGATTAGCTGACAATGAGTGAACCCACTCTATGACATTAATTCTAGTGCTCATTAAACATTTAAGTTAAAATCAAGAAATACTGAATGAAGTGCGGCAAAGGCTAATAGAGTTCTGCCAAGAGAACACACTGGTCATAGCAAACACCCTCTTCCATCAACACAAGAGAAGATTCTACACATGGACATCACCAGATGCTCAACACCACAATCAGATTGATTATATTCTTTGCAGCCAAAGATAGAGAAGCTCTAGACAGTCAGCAAAAACAAGACTGGGAGCTGACTGTGGCTCAGATCATGAACTCCTTATTGCCAAATTTAGACTTAAATTGAAGAAAGTGGAGAAAACCACTAGACCATTCAGATATGACCTAAATCAAATCCCTTTTGACTAAACAGTAGAAGTGAGAAATAGATTTAAGGGACTAGATCTGATAGACAGAGTGCCTGATGAACTATGGATGGAGGTTCAAGACTTTGTACAGGGGGCCAGAATCGAGACCATCCCCAGGAAAAAGAAATGCAAAAAAGCAAAATGGCTGTCTGAGGAGGCCTTACAAATAGCTGTGAAAAGAAGGAAGCAAGAAGAAAAGGAGAAACGGAAAGATATACCCATTTGAATGCAGAGTTCCAAAAAATAGCAAGGAGAGATAAGAGCCTTCCTCAGTGATTGATGCAAAGAAATAGAGGAAAACAACAGAATGAGAAAGACTAGAGATCTCTTCAAGAAAATTAGAGATACCAAAGGAACATTTCATGGAAAGATGGGCTCAATAAAGGACAGAAATGGTATGGACCTAACAGAAGCAGAAGATATTAAGAAGAGGTGGCAAGAATACAGAGAAGAACTATACAAAAAAGGTTTTCATGACCCAGATAATCACAATGATGTGATCACTCACCTAAAGCCAGACATCTTGGAATGTGAAGTCAAGTGGGCCTTAGGAAGTATCACTAGAACCAAGCTTTGGAGGTGATGGAATTCTAGTTGAGCTGTTTCAAATCCTGAAAGATGATGCTGTGAAAGTGCTACACTCAATGTGCCAGTAAATTTGGAAAACTCAGCAGTGGCCACAGGACAGGAAAAGGTCAGTTTTCATTCAAATACCAAAGCAAGGCAATGCCAAAGAATGCTCAAACTACTGCACAATTGTACCCATCTCACACGCTAGTAAAGTAATACTCAAAATTCTCCAAGCCAGACTTCAGCAATACGTGAACCATGAACTTCCAGATGTTCAAGCTGGTTGTAGGAAAGGCAGAGGAACCAGAGATCAAATTGCCAACATCCGCTGGATCATCAAAAAAGCAAGAGAGTTCCAGAAAAACATCTATTTCTGCATTTTAGCCTATGCCAAAGCCTTTGACTGTGTGGATCACAACCAACTGTGGAAAATTCTTAAAGAGATAGGAATACCAGACCATCTAACCTGCCTCTTGAGAAACCTGTATGCAGGTCAAGAAGCAACAGTTAGAACTGGATATGGAACAGCAGACTGGTTCCAAGTAGGAAAAGGAGTAAGTCAAGGCTGTATATTGTCACCCTGCTTATTTAACTTATATGTAGAATACATATGTAGAGTACATCATGAGAAATGCTGGGCTGGCAGAAGCACAAGCTGGAATCAAGATTTCTGGGAGAAATATCAATAATCTTAGATATGCAGATGACACAACCCTTATGGCAGAAAGTGAAGAGGAACTAAAAGCCTCTTGATGAAAATGAAAGAGGAGAGTGAAAAAGTTGGCTTAAAATTCAACATTCAGAAAACTGAAACCATGACATCCAGTTCCCTCACTTCATGGCAAATAGATGGGGAAACAGTGTCTGACTTTATTTTTCTTGGCTCCAAAATCACTGCGGATGGTGACTGCAGCAATGGAATTAAAAGACCCTTACTCCTTGGAAGGAAAGTTATGACCAACCTAGATAGCATATTCAAAAACAGAGACATTACTTTGCCAACACAGGTCCATCTAGTCAAGGCTATGGTTTTTCCAGTGGTCATGTATGGATGTGAGTGGTCATGTATTTCTTTCAGTATAAAGAAAGCTGAGCATCGAAGAACTGATGGTTTTGAACTGTGGTGTTGGAGAAGACTCTTGAGAGTCCCTTGGACTGCAAGGAGATCCAAGCAATCCATCCTAAAGGAGATCAGTCCTGGCTGTTCATTGGAAGGACCGATGTTGAAGTTGAAACTCCAATATTTTGGCCACCTCACTTGAAGATTTGACTCATTGGAAAAATCCTAACACTGGGAAAGATTGAGGGAAGGAGGAAAAGGGGACAATAGAGGATGAGATGGTTGGATGGCATCACTGACTCGATGGACATGGCTTTGGGTGGACTCCAGGACATGGTGATAGACAGGGAGGCCTGGTCTGCTGCAGTTCATGGGGTCACAAAGAGTCGGATATGACCAAGTGACTGAACTTAACTGAACTGATACAGAGACGATTTCACTGTGACTCCTATGAGGGAGGAGAGACTCTTAGACTCTTGAGGTTTAGGGACGTGTGTGTTTCTTTCTTTTTTCTTTCTTTTTTTCTTTTTTTTTCCTTTTTCACAAAAATTCTCTTTTGCCTGTGTCCTTTATGGGAACTTGTGCTATATTTCTTCTGTCCCCAGATATAGAACTGTAACTTGGAGAAAAGTATGACATTTGGAATCAACCACTCACTTTATCCCTGACTACCTGTTAGCATCTTTGACCCTTAGTTTACTGATCTATAAAACAGGAACAGCTACCTGGCAGTTATTTAAAACTTAGAACAGTATTTTTATGCCATCAGGATAATTCTCTCAAGGAATGTGGATAGTCTCTCTGTAACACTATACGTACAGGATGCTGCCATGTTTTTACAGAAGCTATTTTACTTTTCTGTAGTACAGGACTGCAAACTGTTCTGAACTGATGTATATCAATTTGGTTCTCCACAACTTGGGGATTATTTTGGTACAAAAAGATGAAAATTGTGATTCTGATGGGTGTTTACTGCTCCTTCATAAGGTTGTCATCAGTTGTAATAAAAGTAAATCTCAGACCAATATCCATACTCATACATACGAACATTCATTAAACTTGTGTTATACTATCATGTAAGAATTGAATCGTGAGCCTATGTCTGAAGCAGGATACAGCATGCATGGGGATGACTCATAGGGATGTTATGGGGAGGGAGGTGGGAAGGGGGTTCATGTTTGGGAACACATGTAAGAATTAAAGATTTTAAAATTTAAAAAAATAAAAAACTAAAAAAAAAGAAGCAGACAAAACAATTAATACAAATGTTGTTAACATTTTATGAAGAACCTAGCTCACTCTTTTAAAAACAAACATAACCTGACATGAACAATTCACTAGAAACAGAGTCAAATATTTCAGAGGCATGTTTTAATGCCTTTATAAATTAGCATCAGGCAATATAGAAGTTCTGTCACCCAAAGACTGGACTCAATAAAGCTCACTTAGCAATCTAGCCTTAGGTCCCATTTTCTCAGTGAGCTGGGTGTTTGTGTCCCCATCAAAATTCACATATCAAAATCATAATCCCTACTGTGGTGGTACTTGTAGATGGGACCTTTGGGAGGTAATTAGGTTTAGAAAGGTCATGAAGGTGGGGCCCTCATTATGGGGTCAGTGCCTTATAAGAAGAGAAATACAGAAAGGCTGCTTTCTATCCAGGCACAGCCACTGATCTACAAACCAGGAGGAGAACAGAATCTGTTCTCTCACCAAGAACAGAATCTGCTGGTACTTTGGTCTTAGGCTTCCTTCAGAACTGTGAGAAATGTCTGGCATTTAAGTCACTCATTTTGTGGTATTTTGTTAAAGTGGATCATGCTGCATAAGACACATACCAAAGGGTACAAATGACACATCTCATAGATTCTAATTCCCTATTTCATGCAAAATGTTAGGTGTGTATCTAAAATACTTCAACTAGCCTAAATATATTGAGTTCTACTAAATTCATAATTGAAAATCCATTTCTAACACCCATTATGCTGATTAACAAGCCACTAAATTCACCAATGAAAATCCATTTCTGACATTAATTATACTAATTAGCCACTCATCTATAGATTCATTACATAGAGAAAGGAACCTTACATTATCAAGATCTCTGAAGTACAGCTTTTCTGATAATAACCTGGGTGACCACCTACAGAGTGTGTGTGTGTGTGTGTGTGTGTGTGTGTGTGTGTGTGTATCAGAACAAATAACAGTATGACAGTCCTAAAGTAAAATTAAAATCATTAAAACCATTCATATCTCATTTTATGCTGAAAAATTTGAAAAAGAAGGTGCCAACATCATTACAGCAGGTGCCTCATTGTTCTGTCTCTCTCTGACCTTCTATTCCTCTTTTCTACTGATGGTAGTAAGGGGGTTTTCACCAACCATGTAGTTTTTTGGCAGGTTAATTCCTCCTTGAATCTACAACAGCAACCTATCCCTCTTCCAAGCCCCACACAAAGTTTGTAGAAGCCATGACATCCTGTCATTTCCTTCCACCAAGTATAGCCCTCTGGAGTCAGCCCCCTGAGGTTTTTCAGTTCAGTTCAGTTCAGTCACTCAGTCGTGTCCAGCTTTTTGAGACCCCACAAATTACAGCACGCCAGGCCTCCCTGTCCATCACCAACTCCCAGAGTTTACTCAAACTCATGTCCATCGAGTTGGTGATGCCATCCAGCCATCTCATCCTCTGTTGTCCCCTTCTCCTCCTGCCCCCAATCCCTCCCAGCATCAGAGTCTTTTCCAATGAGTCAACACTTCACATGAGGTGGCCAAAGTACTGGAGTTTCAGCTTTAGCATCAGTCCTTCCAAAGAACACCCAGGACTGATCTCCTTTAGAATGGAATGATTGGATCTCCTTGCAGTCCAATGGACTCTCAAGATTCTTCTCCAACACCACAGTTCAAAAACATCAATTCTTCAGTGCTCAGCTTTCTTTATAGTCCACCTCTCACATCCATATTTGACTACTGGAAAAAAACCATAGCCTTGACTAGATGGACATTTGTTGGCAAAGTAATGTCTCTGCTTTTCAATATGCTATCTAGGTTGGTCATACCTTTCCTTCCAAGAAGTGTCTTTTAATTTCATGGCTGAGGTTTTTACAATTTAACAATTCCATGATTACTATGCATGGTCTATAATGGTCTGGCAATGTTTGAAACTATCTTATGTTTTAGGATAAGAAAGCCCCATACAGGGGAGAAAAAGTAGAGTAGAACTTTCTAGGCCAAGGAATAAAGTATCATCCTTTACCACACATTATTCTATCAATTCCTTAAATCTTCTCTGTTTTCCCCCATATATTAGAAGTATTTTCTTTCAGCCCATTTGCAGAACCCTAAGCTCCGAAGTGAAACAACCAAAAAATCAACCAGTGGTGGGGATTGTGCTTGTGAAGAGAGCTAAAATATTAAAAGCCAGGTATAATAAAGCTGAAACACAAATACTGTGCCTGTTCTGTCGTTTTACATGAAAACATAAATTTGGAACAGTTAAGTGATGTGTGAAAATGGATTAGATACCTTTACTGTTGCCAGCATGAAATATGTGGGTGTTTTACTTTGCGTCTGTGAGTAGAGGTTTCAGGAAATAAGTACAGGTGATATATGCTTACTTTAGCTTCTCGTTGTCCTTCACTTCAGCAAAACTCATAGATTTTACCTGGAAAATTAGTCCTTCCTTGGCTTTCGTTTCTCTTTTCCCTATCTTACAATTTATATAGAAACTATCTCCTCTGGAGTTCACTCATTCACTTTGATTCATTGCCTGTCCCATTCTGGTTTATTTATTCCAAATGTTTATTATGTACAGCATAAAATACATAATGCAGGACATACTTGTGGGTAGTCATGCTTTTACATTGGCCCTTATACTGGATTTCTTGGCATCTTAAATTTTTTTAGATGATGAGATTACATTAACACAATATCAATATCTCATATTATTTTGTACTATATGCATTTCAAAGAACTGCAACTATTTCACAAATAGCACACTTATTTATTTTGCATGGCTAAGAGGGTAAATTTTCAGATGTCTATTTCTTAACACACAGAAGGCAATGGCAACCCGCTCCCATACTCTTGCCTGGAAAATCCCATGGACGGAGGAGCCTGGTAGGCTGCAGTCCATGTAGGATTTAGAAAAAAGATTTTCCTGTGGCCTGGAAAACCTAATTGATTCTTCTAAATTGCCAGGTTATGTGTACATTCAAAGAAATGTGAAGAACTAATGAGAAGAGAAATCTATTGTATCAGGGGTTGGGAATATATTAGACAAAGCAATAGTTATAGACATAAATAAGAGAATGTTGCCACGTTTATATACTTGTGATCACCACAGTGATGTGATCTCAAGTTATAGATGGATTTTGACTAGAAACTTAAAGAACACATGAAAATAATAATCTTGAAGAAATTATAAATTAAAAAATATTTTAACTAATTTAATAAATGTTTCCCAAATGTATTTGATCACAGAACTACATTAAAATACCTGGAACTTCCCATTCAGTTCCAGCATAAAAGTCTGTTGGAAGCCATTGTTCCTATTAAAAAAAAAAAAACTAAACAAATTGAAAATCAGTTACTTTTCTTGGACTCATCAGAACTGAGGTTGCAAGACAAACCACTCTGAAACCTGCAGAGAGTGGTGAATGCAGAGTTGTAACTAAGATTTGCCTATCTAGAACAGAGGTCACTGGAGCCAGAGCGGGAAGGAATACTTAAAGGGTAGTTTTGACAAACTACTGGAGGCTGTGTGAAATCACATGAAAATGAGAAATTACTGGTTAGTGGGATCCCCATACTTTCATGAGTGTTACCTCTGGGAACTCCCCCCAGGTCCTCACAGTGAATAGATGACAAAGAGCTCCCTCATGGCTCTGCAGGAACAAGGGATAGTAATTATTATGAAATATGCCCAGATTATTCTCTTAACAAAGGCCTAATTCTCCTGTGGGAGGGGAGAACTTTTACCAGAGCTTTATCCTACCTAGGGAAAGGCATTTCTCTCACTGCAGCACTCTCTAGCCTTTCTGTCTTACCTAAGAGGAGGTAGGGAGGAAAGAAAGCTATGAAATACTCGTGAAGGTCATAGGCAGGCAAAATAAAGTCCAACTAAAAATTAACTGTAATATTGCAAAACATTTCTTTTCTCCCTCACTTTACTGGAACATCAACAGGTCTCTAATATAATGACAATGGATTTCAGTGGAAAGAACTGTCCAGTGCAGGCTTTCTCTTGCAGGGAGAATCAAGGCAAGCCCAAAGTTAATAGGAGACCAAATGTAGGGACAGTAATAGAATGTGAAACATTTGGCAGCTACATAAAACATTAAACACTGTTCAACTCCTAGTCATATTAACATAAAACTTTACATAAAAAGTTTATTTACTTCAATTCCCATTCCAAAAATTAATGACACCAAAGCTCAGATCTAAAAACTTTGGAGAACCCTAAGTGGTATAAATATAAGATAAATATAAAAATGCTATACCTAAGCATGTCACATTTGAGCTGAATAAAACCAAAGACAAAGAAGAAATCCTGAAAGAAGTCAGAAAAGAAAAATAAAGACTTTCCTGGGAGGGACAAAGATAAGAATTATAGTAGACTTCCCTTCAGAGACCATATAAGCCAGAAAGTAGAGTGAAATGCTCAAGATGTTGAAAAAAAGAGAAACAAACACCAACTGGAATTCAATATTCAGTGAAACTATCTTTCAAAAGAGAAGGATAAATGAAGACATTCTCAGAAAAATGAAAAATGAGGGAACTTACTACCAGCAGACATGACTTGTAAGAACAATTCAAAGGAATTTGTCAGGGAGAAAGAAAATGGTATAGATTAGAAACTCAGATCTACATTTCAAAAGAGAGAGAATTAGAAAAGAAAGAAATGAAGAGGAAACAGAATTACAATGAGCCTGGAATATCATATATTATTAAGTAAGAAAGCACTCAAAAAAATCCACGACAATGAAGAGCTGGGTCAAAGGAACACTAGAATCAACTACAATAGTTCCCCAGTGGTCAAAGCCAGAAGATTTGGGCCAAAACAAAAACTGTACTGGGTTACAATCCAAAGTAGAAAAAAATATTCATGAGTCTCTATACATTTAATATAAATACATAATTTATATACATTAAATAGTAAAGGATAAATAAATCTCTCATGCCACAAAAGTACATACTTTTATGTAGATAATTTATGTAGATACTCTGCCCTAAAGGAGATGGAGAGAACCTCCTACTCCTCAAGTGTGGGCTGTGAATTGTGACTTCCTTCCAGAAAATGCAGTGCAGAAAGGGGGTAAAAAAGAGTGATTTGCAGTGGAAAAACCTGACAAACACTAATCCGGACAGGTGACAGTAACATCAACAATGATATGTCAATTTTGGTAGAATGCAGCCTTCATAGAGTGCAATAAGAACGGCACTTTACATCTGAGGTTTTCTTCCCCCAAACCCATTATTTCAGTCTAAGCGTGAGAAAAACACCAAACAAGCCTCAACTGAGGGATGCTTTACAAAATACTTGACCAGTAATCTTGGAAAGTGTCAAGGTTATTAAAATAAAATTTAAAAACATCTGGGCAACTCATATCACAGAGGAGCCTAAGAAAACATGATGATTAAATGTAATGTGGCATCCTGGATGGGATTCTGGAGCAGTAAAAGAGCATTAGATAAAAACTAAGAATATCTGAATAAAGTATTTTTTAAATTAATAATAAAGTATTAGTATTGTTAATTAAGTGTGACAAATGTACTATAATAAATAGGCAATACTATACCAACGCAAGATGTTAATAATAGGGAAAACTGAGTTCAGGCTGTATGGGAAATTCTGTATCATCATCAAAACTTTCCCATAAGCCTAGAACTATTAAAAAATTATTTTAAAGAAATCAAGGATGACATCATTCCTGACAAATCTCAGATTGCAGTTGAAGACAGACTGAAAATACTGTCTTTATCATACATGTTTCTTCTGCTTAAAAAACAAAACAAAACAAAAGCCTGCTAAATGATACAATGTTTACTTGTCTTTTCAGACAGAAATATGAGGATCAAATCTGTTTTATAATTTTTTATTATAATTATGTTTAAATGTCTGGCTGTGCCACATGGTTCTCTGACCAGGGATTTAATCGGTCCTAACCACTAGACCACTAGGGAATTCCTAGGATCAAAACTATTTTAGTTAATTGTAGACCACCACACTGTGGGAAACAAATATGCATCAGAAAATAACCACATTTTCACATTATAAACAAATGAAAAATGGGATAAATTGTGCCAGATTTTTTCCAGAACAAAAGTCTTTTTTTGAGAACACATTGGGCGGGGGGGGTTCCTGATAGCTCACTTGGTAAAGAATCCGCCTGCAATGTGGGAAACCTGGGTTCGATCCCTGGGTTAAGAAGATACCCTGGAGAAGGGAAAGACTACCCACTGCACGATTCTGGCCTGGAGAATTCCATGGTCTGTATAGTCCATAGGGTCACAGACTCAGATATGACTGAGCAACTTTCACTTTCTTTAAGAGCCTTGAAAACTGCACTAACTCTTTGGATTGTTTGCCTTCTAGGCAAGAGAACTGGAGTGGGTTGCCATTTCCTTCTCCAGGGGATCTTCCTGACCCAGGGATCGAACCCTGGTCTTCCACACTGTAGGCAAATGCTTTACTTTCTGAGCCACCAGGGAAGTCTAGTATCTAATTAAGCATTAGATAAATACAGCCCTTCTCTTTGTAATTTTTCTGATGCCATGATGAATCCTTTTGTTTCTAGTTTCTCTGGACATGTATGATGAGTTTCACTGAAATATACACATTAGTCATTTAATAATTTCCAGTGCTCTGTTGAATTTTGTTAAAAACCAACATTACCAGGAAGAATAAATTCAAAAAGAAATGTTAAAATGCAATTGAAGGCATAACAGAAATAGATCTTAGGCTCTATGAATGAATAACAATTATTAAAAAAAAAAAACTAGTAAAATATATAAGCCAGAAATACTCTTTGAAAGAGCTTCTTAAATTTTCTTATGTAGCCTTCATAGAGTGCAAGAAACTTCTTAAAATTTCCCTAAAACAGCTGTGTATGTGTATTTCCTGTAGGGAGATGATGTGAATTTTGTTCAGAGTAAAAGATTTAAACTGAAAGAATATTATCCATCAACCTTGTGAAACAACCCAGAGGCTACTAAGTGATGAGTTGCATTGTTTAGGATAATAAGGAAATGATGTATTGAGCTAAGCCCATCCTTAAATAGGAAAGTCTCTAACATTTTAGGATACTAGCTTATGAATCAAATGTCCTTTCCCTTCTATAGAGATATTGATGACCTCTTTCATTAAGTTTGATTTTGAGGATTCCACCATTCATATGCGAGCACTGACATTTCCAATCTCATCTGTTCTCAGTGTTTCTTGTTTATGAATTATAGTGATGTAGGCAGCCGGAAAAGATGACTCAGTTAAAAAAATGTGATTATTGCACTCACGTATAGTTATCAGTTGACTTGACTATTTACTCTGGTCAAGTCAGTTAAGTTCTATCACCTGTAAAATAAAGCTCTTAATGCCAGGTTCCATCAAATGCCCTCTAGAGGTTAACAGTCACATTTGGAAGCAATTTAAAATATTGGCAAGGAAGCTATGACTATTGGGTAGCTATGACTACTGGCCATATTAGCAACACAAGCTTTTAGCGGTTTTTATGTGTTAGGCTCAAGAATCACTTTAAAAAGGTATATTTACCTCTTGTCAAACATAGAGAGATCACATACCCAGGCATAATCTTTTTCCACTAATTTATTTTTTTTGCAATCTACTGTGAGCCTATATATATCTATATATCTATCTATATACATATATATATATATATATATATATATTTCACAATTGTTTTGTAACTATTTTGTTAGTTTTAAAATCCATGTTTCTAGACTCAAAAATCACAGAGAACAGACCTGTGGTTGCCAACGGGGAGAAAAGGTGGAGGAGTGATGGATGGGGATTTGGGGTTAGCAGATGCAAACTGGAATATATAGAATGGCAAACAACAAGGCCCTACCACAGAGCACAAGCAACTATATTCAATATCCTGTGATAAACCATAATGGGAAAGAATATGCATATGTATGTATAACTGAATCACTTTGCTGCATAGCACTAATGAATACAACATTGTATATCAACTATATTTCAATAAAAAAGAGAAGACAGCCATGTTTCTTTAAACTTCAACATTTTCTCTTGGTTGGTAGAAAAAGCCCACAAGTCATTAAACCATAGTGTGGAGCTAAATACTCAGGAAACTCCTAGTTCTTTAAGAATTCATATTCCAAAAGTTTGTTTATATCCTGGTCTTAGAACCTAGGATAAACTTCCCTTCAGAAGGTGGTGTGCATTAATACAGGAAATATAACACTCCTATACAAACACTGAGAAATTCTGCATGAAACATTACAGAAGCAAAACAATCAGAAATCTCAAAATTTCCATCCACACATTTTAGAAAACGAAGAGTGATGTCAAGGTTGAAGCAATGATGGAGAGTTGAAACAGAGAACTGTTCTCTGGGGAAATGAAACAGACTTAGGCTTTGAGGGAAAAGGGACTTGAGGAAGTAATTCCAGTTTGCATGCGGTGCAAAGCAAGACACCAGACTTTAAAGAAGAGCCAAACTTCAAGCATGACCTGTCCTATTCTACAGAAGACAGGGACTTTCTTTGATGGTTCAAGAGTGAAAAATGTTCTTCCTTGCTGAATAGAAAGAAGAAGCATGTAGCCCAAGAGTCCCTGGCAGGCAGCATGAGACCAAGGAAGAGAAAACTTTCAGGAAAGGAGCCAATACCAAAAAAAAAAAAAAAAAAAAAGACATAAGAAATAAAGAATGTGCCCTGAATCCTCTCCCTACTCCACCTTTTAGTGGTGTAAAGTTTAGAGGACTGAGTGAAAAACTCTCCCCAGTTCAGAGCACATCTTCCTCAACAAGAGCCCTCCACCCTATATGAATTCTTTCCCTTCCTGCTGGTCTCCTCGCTGCTATAAGCTTCCACTTATTGTGTCCACTGATGGCTGTATCCCTCTAGGACTACGTTTTCTGTATGCATGTGTTTTTAATTTACATTAATGGTACTCTGCTACAAATTATGTTCTACTTCTTTCCTTTATACTCAGCACAGCACCCCTGAGGTCGGTTTATGACACTATCTATACATGTGGTTGGTCCAAACTGCTGCAGAGATACAGACATCCCAGCTTCCACCCACATGCTGTGTTTGTGGAAACTGTGAGTTGGAGGTAAAATGCTATTGATACTATAGTAAACAAACTGCCTCATGGTCTCTTTCAGAGCTCTAAATATTCCATGTGCCATAGGTCCAAGACTAGACTACTTAGGTCAGTTCAGTTCAGTTCAGTCGCTCAGTCATGACTCTTTGTGACCCCATGAATTGCAGCACGCCAGGCCTCCCTGCCCATCACCATCTCCCGGAGTTCACTCAAACTCACATCCATCGAGTCAGTGATGCCATCTAGCCATCTCATCCTCTGTCGTCCCCTTCTCCTGCCCCCAATCCCTCCCAGCATCAGAGTCTTTTCCAATGAGTCAACTCTTCGCATGAGGTGGCCAAAGTACTGGACTTTCAGCTTTAGCATCATTCCTTCCAAAGGACACCCAGGACTGATCTCCTTTAGAATGGACTGGTTGGATCTCCTTGCAGTCCAAGGGACTTTCAAGAGTCTTCTCCAACACCACAGTTCAAAAGCATCAATTCTTCAGTGCTCACCTTTCTTCACAGTCCAGCTCTCACGTCCATGCATGACCACTGGAAAACCACAGCCTTGACTAGATGGGCCTTTGTTGGCAAACTAATGTCTCTGCTTTTGAATATGCTATCTAGGTTGGCCATAACTTTCCTTCCAAGGAGCAAGCGCCTTTTAATTTCATGGCTGCAGTCACCATCTGCAGTGATTTTAGAGCCCAAAAAATAAAGTCTGACACTGTTTCCACTGTTTCCCCATCTATTTCCCATGAAGTGATGGGACCGGATGCCATGATCTTATTTTTCTGAAAGTTGAGCTTTAAGCCAGCTTTTTCACTCTCAGGTCAGAGACCCGTATAAACTTTACATTTAGCGAAACACTTCTAGCTTGTGTTTCTGAATGTTTTAACCGATTTACATTCCTGTCAAAGGTGAATAGGTATCCTTCCCACACTCTGACCAGCATTCTGTATCATCTTCTCTACAAACTGTTGCCATTCTCATGTGCATATATCACATTTTTGTTTTGGTGTCCTCCCATATAGGTATTGGTTTTAACCACATTCTTCTTTAACCAAATTCTTCGAATACTTGTTAGACATTTTGGCCCACTTTTCTTTGATTTGCCTATTCAAATTCTTTGCACATTTTTCTATTTGGTTTCCAAACTCATGTTTTATTTACAGGAGTTTTTTTTTTTTTTTTAATATACCATATTGTATTTACTTGTTAACTGTAGACATTACAAATATTTTCTCTTACTCTATTATCTGTTATGTTTATCTATCTGTCAAACATTAATTTTCCTTAAATCAAATCAATGTTTAGATTAATGATTGACAGTTTGCAGGGTTTTCCAATTCTAAGTTAGTCAAGTTATATAACATTTGGGACTTCCCTAGTGGTACAGTAGTTAAGACTCTATGCTTCCATTGCAGGGGTCATGAGTTCAATCCCTGGTCAGGGAGCTAAGATCCCACGTGCCATGTGGCCAAAACATAAGTCTAAGTAATTTTTTTTTAAGTAAAATTTAAAAAATAAAATCATTTATCTACTAGTTTTCTTTGTTTTCTCTTCCACAGTAGGTCATTAATCGCCTTGAAAGTATCTTTGAATGTAGCATCCATTAGCTTCCCAGTTTTGTACTTAGTGAGCCAATTATTCCCACACCATCACTAGATTTCCCTCCCCATTGCTTTCCGCTGCCTCCTTTAGCATACATAAAGTTCCTTTACACACACAGGTCTGCAGCTGAATCATCTGTTTTAATTCGTCTATTTGTTCCTTTGCTAGTCTCTTGTTATAATATTTTCATCGGATCCCTTAATGTCTGGTGTAGTCATCAGATTTGGCTACTCTGAACTCCATTCTTTTATCTGAATTTTAGAATATGTTTTTTTGGATACCCTGAGTATCTTAGCAGTAATTTGATTTGCAAAGCATTGAATTTGCAATTTGGTGGATCTTTAACCTTGAACGTGAAGTCTTCCCATCTTTAAATATGGTATATTTGCCCAACTATTAAAACATATTTTATCTGATATGATAGAGATTAAAATATTTCCACATAAAATCTTGATTCCTTTTCTCTTTTGGCCTCATCCTTCTCCAGCCTTTCCCCACCTTAAGCCCCATACATATATACGTGATTCAACATTACTCTCTCAGTGGCCTCTCATGAATTTTGCATTAGTTCTTCAGGTCTTCCTAGATTTTCTTTTTTATCCTGTGGCATCTCTGGAGCTAGGACGGCAAAGGCAACATGCAGCCTATGCTGGTTTGCCCCCATGGTCCCACTGATTGTCTATGATGGTTTGAGCTGAATTATTTTACTATTGGCAAGTGAACCTCCTAATTAAAACATGTCAGTAAGTGGCACACATAACAAAATGACAAATAGGGTTGTTTATGGGCATTATAGGAGAAGGCAATGGCACCCCACTCCAGTACTCTTGCCTGGAAAATCCCATGGACAGAGAGGCTTGGTAGGCTGCAGTCCATGGGGTCGCTAAGAGTCGGACACACAACTGAGCGACTTCACTTTCATTTTTTACTTTCATGCATCGGAGAAGGAAATGGCAACCCACTCCAGCGTTCTTGCTTGGAGAATCCCAGGGATGGGGGGAGCCTGGTGGGCTGCTGTCTATGGGGTTGCATGGAGTCGGACATGACTGAAGTGACTTAGCAGCAGCAGCAGCATGGGCATTATTTTATATTTGTCATATGCTCTCTATCTCACACCATCCAGTCCTTCTTAATCTTCCAGGCTCCCTCTGAGTCCTCCAGCAGCCCAGGTCATCACATGGCTGCTAAGTCCTACTCCTCTTTCTGTTCCTTCCACCTGCTCTACACAACAAAGCTCTTCAGCATCCAGAAGGGCTGGATGTTACCTCTACCATCAGATCGTGATTTCTTCTTTTTTAAAAGTGATCTAACTTTAAAATTTAGAAGCGATCATTTGTTTATACCAAGAGATCTTTCATCCTAACAGAGATAGTTTCAATCCAAATTAATTTATAATTGGTGCAAAATTTCACAGTATAACCAATGAAAGCAATTCAATAAGTATGGTAGAGAATGTTCCTGGGTTGTAGCATTATCAGGTAAGTAAACAAGTTCTAAGAGACTTCCACAGATGGTTTATTCTTTATAGTATTTTCTCCATTTTAATAACTTCTTCCTTTCTTTTCACTTTGCTTAGCACCTAGGTTTTATAATGTAAAAGTGAAAGTCACTCAGTCGTGTCCAGTTCTTTGAGACCCTATGAACTATATAGTCCATGAACTTTTCCAGGCCAGAATACTTGAGTGGGTAGCCATTTCCTTCTCCAGGAGATCTTCCCAACCCAGGTCTCCCACACTGGAGGTGGACTTTTTACCAGCTGAGGTTTTATAAAAATTCTACATTTTTTTCTTTCTTTTTTCCTGATGCAACATTGTGACATTGTAATGTGGGCCTGTAGTTCTCTGACAGAGACAGGGTTTTATTCATCATGCTGTTTAAGTGCAGGTCAGTCTTAAGGCTAAGACACACGATATGAAAAAATTATGAAATCTGAGTCTCTTAAGCCTAGACATTAACCCAGCAAACCTCTAAATTCTAATTAGCTTTCTCTTTACCCTCATTGTACTTTCTCTTCCCATCTTCACTGTGTGAAATTTTAAGTTCTTAATAGGATAAAATTGCTTCTACCTTTGTTTGTAAGATATGTCATTTCAAAATTTAATATCTGAAAAATATCCAAAGGGGAATTTCATCAGATACACTCCACTCATTAGTACAAAGGTTACTGAGGTTCTCTATAGATGTAGAATATAAGGATCACTCTTTTGTGTGTCTTGCTTGTTTTATTTTTTCTTATTCTTGTCTCCTTAACTATCTATATTTACAAATATCTAAACAGGTATATTTGGTACATGCAGAAGTCTGTCAGCATAATAAGCAAATGTTTTAAGTTAAAGTCTCTGGTAAATTACACTTGTGTTCTTATACTGTTTACTATGATTTTAGTAAATCATAAGAAAATTGATGGCTGTACTAATTAACTTTTTTCAGTAATTTTTAAACTTTTAGATTTATAAAATGTAATCATTGTTGCAGTTCTTAGTGCTTTATATTTCTAAAATATGGTTGTTTCATGATAATCAAATATAAGTTATATTGGAAATATACTCGTTAAAAAATACTCCATATTTTTTATATTTTCACTAGCTATACCTAGACAACATAAAGGTAGCTATTATTTTTTAATCAACAGTGGTTGTAAATATTCTATTTTACTTTCTTAGTACTAGACTATAGCACCAAATGATACACTTACTGTTCTACTTCTGATATGATTTCAAGGCAGTTGTAGAAAATGCTTTGGTAGATGTAACAGTCAAAGAAGAGTCGCTAGAATTTGGAAAATCATTTTGTAGTTTAAGGGGAAAATTAATTTTGTTTTGTTGTTTTAACTTTTGTTTGCTTTTCTCAAAAGTCCCTTCTTAACTAGTGAGCCCAAAATGTCAGGCCTGTAATCCCAGCTAGAGCTTTACCAGGTGTGTGTACTTCCCGGATCACATAGTTCAGTGAGCTGTATTATCTGTCTCTGCACAATCTCTTCTGAAGTCAGTTGCTGATGCTGTAATCATAACCCTTGAAATGTATGGGTAAATAAAAGCTCCTTTATCAGAAATGTATAACTACTCACTTTCTCAAGAGACTCTTAATGGCAAAATTATGGCAAAATGAGAAATTTCTTCCCTCCTATTTATTTGAAAACAACAAATTATAGTCATGATTTCAAGATTTCCTTCCAGGGCTTCATTAAATTGCCCCCCATGTCATAAAAAACCTCTTGTGAAAGATGCTTCCGGAGGAAACTTGTTACATTAAACTGTAAGTCAAGTCCTCTTCTCAAATTTTGCTACTGTCTTTTGATCCAAGAAGAGCCACGGAGATGAACCATCTCTTCCTTAAGATTATTTAATAAATAATTTTCCATCCATTACTCTTATGCACAATAATCAGCAGCACTCTACACTAAACAGTCTTATATGTAGAGCCTACTTTAGGTTGGGATGTGGAATAGACATTTTGGAATACTAAAATCATTTCCATACAAAAAGCCAAATTATAAACCTAGCAGGAGATTCTGTTGTGTTTGGTTTGTTTTCTAAAGACTGAGACACACTAGATAAAGCGTTGTTCATCTCTGCCATGAACCATAAAATTAAAGGAGATAACTGGGTTTTCCACACTTGATTCTTTGTCTCTGGAATAGAATAGGTTTTCAGAATTTGAGCAGCTTAAAGCCATTTGGTTAGTTTTTCAATATACTTTCTTTAAAAATCACTCTTCAAAAGTGTCAAGTTCCTGATTTTAAAACTCTAATGATTTGGTTTTGACCAATTGTGTAGGAAGAAATATAAAATAGTTTTTCTTCTGTTCAGCCATAATTTCTTTGGTCAATGCCATTTCCGTTTTCTTGGTTTATTCTTTCTGGATTTTTCTAAATCATTACCCTTCATACTGAATATCATGGGGGAAATATGAGCTTAATATTTTTTTTTCCAAAACTAGTCTTTTGATAAAGGGCAAAGTTGAAGGCCAAAATAGACAGATAGCTCAATCAACAGATTGATTTGTACCTCCACTAGTTTGTTCCTCCACCAACATAGGCTACATTATATTTTCAGTAAAAACAGAATTTAAGACATTAGTAATAGAAATGAACAATTCATTAAGTGTTTGATAGGTTCTCATTCTAGTTTATATATTAATCTTTAAAAATATTAACTACTGAGTAGCTCACACAAAATGGAACTTTTTAGAGGGAATTTAAGCTGATTTTTCTGTTCAGAAATTTTATGGTTAGTTTTCAGATCAGATTCATGATTTTCTCTCCTATGTTCTTTGTCTTACTTACATTGTTTTATCTCAGGGTACAACAAAGAACAAAATTAACAGTGCCTTAAATGTGAGAAAATACAGTGTTTATTTATATACAGTGGGTCCTCATCATCTAATTCTTACAAGAATATTTTGAACTGAGTGTTTTTACTTTCATTTGCAGATAAGAAAGTTGTGACTTGAATGGCCTATGAAACTTGCTCAAAGTCATAGTGCAGAGCCCTGAGATTCAAACTCAAACTTCTTTTATTCCAGAACCTAAATTCATAACTAAAATACTAACTCCTAAAAGCTATGTGGACATCCTAGTGGACATTAGAAAGGTGTCAAAGAATGTTAGAATCAGAAGAAATATTAGTGAGCATGTCATTTTAATATGGATAAATAGAAGTTTATAAAGGCAATGACCTTAATGTCATATTTTTGTTTAATGGCAGAAGTCAAATATCTTCCTATTTAAGTGCTCACTGAAAATAATCTCAAGATCATTATTTATAATTTTATTTAAAATCCTTTTGACAGTATTACTTCTATAACGTAGAAAATTCTTATGGTTGTTATGTATTTATTTTCTTTTTGCTGCTCTAGTCTTGCATGTATGCTAAGTTGCTTCAGTCATGTCTGACTCTTGGTGACCCTATGGGCCATAGGCTCCTCTGTCCAAGGGATTCTCTAGGCAAGAATACTGGAGTACGTTGCCATGCCCTCCTCCAAGGGATCTTCCTGGGGATCAAACCTGAGCCTCTTATATCTCCTGCATTGGTAGGCAGGTTCTTTACCACTAGTGTACCTTGGGAAGCCTATTGGGTTAATCAACTTAAAAATAAGTCTTTTGTCACAGAAGAAATTTCTAATTCCCAAAAAAGTTGATTTCCAACATGATAATTTGGAACCTCATGGAAAAGACTTGAAAGCCTGGCTTGTGATAATTGATTTGATTCACAAAAATTACTTATCATCTTTTTTTTCAATAATTGTTGCTTAAACATTAGGTAAAAGAGACAAATTTGCTTAAGTAAATGTTATATCTCAAAATTTTCAGCACTATACTGATTTACAATAATTTTTCTGAGTTTAACCTCTGTTAAAAGGCAGCCATTCATTAAAAATCATTGCTCCCTCCACAACAATAAAGCAAATAATGAGTGTGTGTGTGCACCCACCTGTTTGTGTGTATGTGTTTATATACACATATATATTTGAAGATATTCAATAGTTGCAGATGTAAAGAATTCTAAAAGTAAGATATAGAGAGGAATGAGATCTTGACTAAATAAAGGAAGACTGTTGGCAATTCTCTGGTGACACTTGCTGAATACAAGCATAGAGGAGAAAGATCAGACCTAGCATAGTGAGAGGTAACCTGTTGGAGTAAACAGAATCCAGTAGAGTTTTCCACAGCTGTGTAGGTGACATGAATGACTGGAATCTGGCGGAGCTAGTTTTTTCTTCCTATAAGACTTCACTCACCCAGTAAACATTTACTGAGTGTGGCATTATAGAATGCTGGGGGACAGATTGAGGAAGAAGAGGAATCTTCATAAGTCTTGCACTTTAGTTCCAAAGTCCTGCTAGAAGGATGTGCCTATAATAATATCTTATGGATATCAATCTTTAGACATTTGAAAGCCGACATGAATTTAACAAAAGTGGCGAGACTGGGCACATTCAGGGCGGTGAGGAAATGTAGATCAATGGAACAGAAGAGAAAGCCCAGAAATAAACCCATGCATCCAGGGTCAATTAATCTACAAGAAAGGAAGCAAGACTCTACAACAGAGAAAAGAGAGTCTCTTCAATAAATGGTGCTAGGACAACTAGACTGTAAAAGAATTAAACTAGAACATTCTCTAATATCACACACAAAAATAAACTAAAAATGGATTAAATAGCTAAATGTAATTGTAAGGCCGGACACTATAAGACTCCTTAGGAAAGCATAGGCCGAACACTCTGACATAAATGGCAGCATAACTTTTTGGATCTGTCTCCCAGAGTAATGGAAATAGAGGAAAAACAAACATATGGGACTTAATTAAACTTAAAAGCTTTTGCATAGCAAAGGAACCCATAAACCAAACAAAAAGACAACCCATAAAATGGAGAAAATATTAGCAAGCAATGTGATCTACAAGAGATTAATCTCTAAACTATACAAACAGCTTATATAGCTCAGTATATTTTTAAAAAGCCAAGCAAAATATGAGGTCTAAATAGACATTTCTCCAAAGAAGCCATACAGATGGCCAAAAGGCACATGAAAAGATGTTTAACATTGAGAACTATTAAAGAAATGCAAATTAAAAGTGTAATCAGGTATTATATCATCTCAAGTCAGAATGGCCATCATCAAAAAGTCTACAAACCTATTTAGGAAACAGAAATAGTCCCAGATGTAGAAAACAAACTTTTAGTCACCAAGCAGTGAAGGGGAGAGAGGGATAAATTGGAAGATGGGGACTGACATGTATACAACACTATATATAAAACAGGTAAGTAATTAGAATTTACTGTACAGCACAGGAGCTCTACTCAGTACTCTGTAATGACCTCAAAGGGAAGATAATCTAAAAAAAGAGTGTTTATATGTACATGTATAACTGAATAACTTTGCTATACAGCAGAAACTAATACAATACTGTCAATCAACAATACTCTAATAAAATTAATTTTTAAAAACACACAAATAAGAAACGCTGGAGAGGCTGCTGAGCAAAGGGAGCCCTGCCACACTGTAGGTGGAAATGTAAATTGGTGCTGTCATTATGGAGAATAGCATGCTATGTGCTAAGTTGCTTCAGTCAAGTCTGACTTTTTGAGACCCCGTGGACTGTAGTCCCCCAGGTGCCTCTGTCCATGGGGATTCTCCAGGCAAGAACACTGGAGTGGGTCGCCATTTCCTTCTCCAATGTATGCAAGTGAAAAGTCAAAGTGAAGTTGCTCAGTCATGTCTGACTCCTAGCGACCCTATGGACTGCAGCCTACCAGGCTCCTCCACCCATGGGATTTTCCAGGCAAGAGTACTGGAGTGGGGTGCCATCGCCTGCATTTGCAGGCCAGTTCTTTACCACTAGCACCACCTGGGAAGCCTGGAAAACAATATTGATGTCCCTTAAAGAACTGAAAGTAGCGCTACAGTGTGAAGCTACGATTGCAGCCTGGGTGCATATCCAGAGAAAACCATAATTTGAAATGCACCCTCAATGTTAACTACAGCACTGTCTACAATAGCCAAGATATGAAAGCAATCTAAATGTCCACTGACAGATTAATGGATTAAAAAGATGTGATATATTTGTACAATGGATTGTTGTGTGTGTGTGTGAAGTCACTCAGTTGTATCTGACTCTTTGCGACCCCATGGACTGTAGCTTACCAGGCTCCTCTGTCCATGGGATTTTCCAGGCAATAAGACTGGAGTGGATTGCCATTTCCTTCTCCAGGGGATATTCCCAACCCAGGGATCGAACCCAGGTCTCCCGCATTGTAGACAGATGCTTTACCCCCTGAGCCACCAGATGACATAATGCAATTTACAGCAACATGGATGCACCTAGAGATTACCACACTGAGTGAAATAAGTCAAAGAATAACAAATATTGCATAATATTGCTTATAAGTGGAATTAAAAATAAACCATGGTACAAATAAATGAACTTATATACAAAACAGAAACAGACCCATAGACAAAAAAAACAAAACAAAAACAAAAACTTACAGTTACCAAAGCAGAAAGGAGGGGAAGATAAATTAGGAGTTTGGGATTAACATAGGCAATGGCACCCCACTCCAGTACTCTTGCCTGGAAAATCCCATGATGGAGGAGCCTGGTAGGCTGCAATCCATGGGGTCGCTAAGAGTCAGACATGACTGAGCGACTTCACTTTCACTTTTCACTTTCATGCATTGGAGAGGGAAATGGCAACCCACTCCAGTGTTCTTGCCTGGAGAATCCCAGGGACAGGGGAGCCTGGTGGGCTGCCATCTATGGGGTTTCACAGAGTTGGACACGACGGAAGCGACTTAGCAGCAGCATGTATAAAATAGATAGCCAGTAAGGACCTACTACACAACACAGGGAACTATATTAAATATCTTGTAATAATCTATAATGGAAAAGAACCTGAAATTCTTTTTCAGAGTCACATATATAAATATTTACATGCATATTTATGACAATTCAATCATTTTGCTGTACACCTGAAACTAACAAAACACAGGAAATCAACTGTATTTCAATTAAAAAGGAACACAATGTTCACAGAAGAATTAAAAAGTTCTAGTGAGCTGAAGAAAAAAAAAAGGAAGTTAAATTGCAACCCACTGTTGCCATGGCTCATCTCCTGAATAAATCGATACATAATCAGTTTCTTATCCTAGCTGCCAGAGAGAATGCTCTCTTGCTCGGATGGGGGGCAGATATTTCTTTGGGTTTTTTTTTTTTTTAATGTATAATACCAGACATACAACCACAAATTTCAAAACATGTAAAGAAACAGAAAAATGTCAACCAAAATTAAGAGCAAAAATAAAAAATAGAAGCAGACACATAGCATCGCAGATTAGAACTTGTGAAAAGGAATTTTAAATGTCATTATACATATGTTAAAGAAATATAGGCAATAAAGACAATAACTGAAGAAAATAATCATTTAACAAAGAAATGGAAACACAAAAGAGAAAATAAATTGAACACTGTACAACTGAAAAATAAGGTGTTCGAAATTAATAATTTTTGAACAGATTTAACAGAAGATGGGCAGCAGACTGAAGCATCAGTGAATTTGAATTAGGTCAAGATAACTTATAAAGACAAAAGCACAGAGATAAAAAGAATGGGAAATAAAGAACAGAGCATCAAATAACTTCTTCCACCAACATATAAGTTGTAATAACAGTAGAACCCATACTTTTCCTGTCAAAACAGATGCATACAATAATATGTCAGGGGAGAATAGTCTTTAACAGTCTTTTTCTTCTCTCTCATCCTCAAGGAGAGGGATGTGACATCATTTTTTTTTCTCTCAAATATAAATTTCTTGAGTATATTCATTAAACTAATATCTAGGAAATTTCTACTGTGTCATAGGTTCTGGAGATATATAAGTCAGTAACTACTATATGGTAGAATGGTAGGGTATATAGATAAAGCAGTGAACAAAATAAAGATACTCTCCACATGCATGCACTTTACTTTTAAGCAAAATGAGACAGAAAATGAAATTGTGTGTATGTGTGTGTGATCATAAGGGTTTAAAAACAGTCAAATAGTAAAAGGAGATATAATATGCACAGGGGATGGAGGAGTGTGTAATGTTTGAGATAGTTCATCTGGATATGCCTCCCTGGTGAATTCACATGTGAGTAGACGCTTCAGTAAAGTTAGCTGACATTCAGGCCATGAAGATAAGTTGGAAGTGTTTTCAACAGAAGGCATGATGAGTGTCAAGACAGTGAACCAGAGGCATTTATACTGTGTTGGAAGGACAGAGTGTACAGCCTGGTTAGTGGAGAGATCAGGGTGGAGCACAGTAGGAAAAAAAAAAGGTTAGCTGGAGATAGATTATCAAAGAAATCTGAACCAGATAAGACCTTGACCTTTATTCTAAAGGATGTGTGTGGGGTAATCTATCTGGCATATTTGAAAAAAAACTTTCTCCTCTTTCGTAGAAAGACAAATGAAACAGGTAGAAATAAGAACAAAGAGTAATAGCCCAGTTAAAACATGTTTGTGGCTGGGCTAGGATGGTGATAATGGAAGTGGAGAGATGCAATCAGAATTTAAATATAATTTTTAGATAGTATTAAAAGCATTTAAGTATGGATTCAATGTGAGATAAGAGCAAAAAAAGGAATACCTGAGTTACCCAATGGCTGTTTAAAATGTTAGTGGGTACAAAATTTTCATCTTGTTTGTGAATTGCCAATAGTTTCATAGAAATGCAGCACACCAGGCCTCCCTGTCCATTCCAATTCCCAGAGTCCACCCAAACCCATGTCCATCGTGTCGGTGATGCCATCCAACTGTCTCATGCTCTGTCATCCCTTTCTCCTCCTTCCCTCAATCCCTCCTAGCATCAGGGTCTCTTCAAATGAGTCACCTCTTCGCATCAGGTGGCCAAAGTATTGGACTTTCAGCTTCAACATCAGTTCTTCCAGTGAATATCCAGGACTGATCTCCTTTAGGATGGACTGCTTGGATCTCCTTGCAGTCCAAAGGACTCTCAAGAGTCTTTGCCAACACCACAGTTCAAAAGCATCAATGCTTCAGTGCTCAGCTTTCTTTATAGTCCAACTCTCACATCCATACATGACCATTGGAAAAACCATAGCCTTGACTAGATGGACCTTTGTTGGCAAAGTAATGTCTCTGCTTTTGAATATGCTATCTAGGTTGGTCATAACTTTCCTTCCAAGGAGTAAGCATCTTTTAATTTCATGGCTGCAGTCACCATCTGCAGTGATTTTGGAGCCGCAAAAAATAAAGTCTGACACTGTTTCCACTGTTTCCCCATCTATTTCTCATGAAGTGATGGGACCAGATGCCATTTTAGTTTTCTGAATGTTGAGCTTTAAGCCAAGTTTTTCACCCTCCTCTTTCACTTTCATTAAGAGGCTCTTTAGTTCTTCTTCACTTTCTCCCATAAAGGTGGTGTCATCTGCATATCTGAGGTTATTGATATTTCTCCGAGCAATCTTGATTCCAGCTTGTGCTTCCTCCAGCCCAGCATTTCTCTTGATGTACTCTGCATATAAGTTAAATAAGCAGGGTGACAACGTACAGCCTTGACATACTCCATTTTCTATTTGGAACCAGTCTGTTGTTCTATGTCCAATTCTAACACTTGCTTCCTGACCTGCATACTAGTTTCTCAAGAAGCAGGTCAGGGGGTCTGGTATTCCCATCTCTTTCAGAATTCTCTTGAAGAATTTTCCACAGTTTATTATGATCCACACAGCCAAAGGCTTTGGCATAGTCAATAAAGCAGAAATAGATGTTCTTCTGGAACTCTCTTGCTTTTTCAATGATCCAGAGGATGTTGGAAATATGATCTCTGATTCCTCTGCCTTTCCTAAATCCAGCTTGAACATCTGGAAGTTCATGGTTCACCTATTGCTGAAGCCTGGCTTGGAGAATTTTGAGCATTACTTTACTAGTGTGTGAGATGACTGCAATTATGTGGTTTTTTGAGCATTCTTTGGCATTGACTTTGTTTGGGATTGCAAAGAAAACTGTCCTTTTCCAGTCCTGTGGCCACTGCTGAGTTTTCCAAATTTGTTGGCATATTGAGTGCAGCACTTTCACAGCATCAATTTCCAGGATTTGAAATAGCTCCACTGGAATGCCATCACCTCCACTAGGTTTGTTTGTAGTGATGCTTCCTAAGGCCCACTTGACTTCACATTCCAGGATGTCTGGCTCTAGGTGAGTGATCACACCATCATGATTATCTGGATCTTAAAGATCTTTTTTGTACAGTT
Source organism: Ovis aries (assembly GCF_016772045.2). Classification (NCBI taxonomy): domain Eukaryota; kingdom Metazoa; phylum Chordata; class Mammalia; order Artiodactyla; family Bovidae; genus Ovis; species Ovis aries. The sequence goes on from NC_056055.1 coordinate 56,324,095, forward strand.
CTTCTGTATATTCTTGCCACCTCTTTTAATATCTTCTGCTTCTGTTAAGTCCATACCATCTGCCCTTTATTGAGCCCATCTTTGCATGAAAAGTTCGTTGGTATCTCTAATTTTCTTGAAGATTCTCTAGGGTATCAGTGACCCTACTTTGCGTTCATTTATCTACAAAACAGTCAAATATTTAGTTTATCTCTTCCACATATTCTTCATTGTTTTTATTGAGATAAAATTACATAAACTGAAATATGCAGACCTTAACTTGGTGATTTTTCTCCAATACACTCACACACACACACACACACACACATGCAACTGCTCTAAAAGATACAAGAAAATTTTTAAGAAAGATATTGTTTCTTCTATCTCTGGCTAGTCTTAACTCCCCCTTTGTATTTACTATTTAGATTTTTACTATTCTAGATTAACTTGGCCTGGATTCAGTTGATTGGTCTGATTTTTTTCACTCAATATGTTTTGAGGTTTATCGATTTTGTTTTGAGGATCAGTTGGCTTAAGTTTTTAAATCAATGTTAAGTAGTGTTCTCTCTCAAAAAAAAAAAAAAAAATCCCAGTATGTTTACCTGTTCTCTTGTGGATTGGTATTTGTGTTGTTCCAGTTTGGGGATATTTAAAATTAAACTGCAATATATATTTCTGTACAAATAAGATTCTTCATTTTAATTTATGATGTTGTCAGCAGGATATAAAAATTAGGTCTCATACAAAATAAATTAATAATTTTACTGTGCTCAGCTGTGTCCAACTCTTTGTGAGCCTTTGGAGTGTAGCCAACCAGGATCCTCTTGTCCATGAGATTCTCTAGACAAGAATACTGGAGTAAGTTGCTGTTTCCTCCTCTAGGGGATCTTTCTGACCCGGGAATCAAACTCACTTCTCCTGTATCTCCTCCATTGAAGGATGATTCTTTACCTGGTGAGCCATCAGGGAACCCCAGATAAGGCCAGAATCTTTAAAAGGAGACCCCTCTTTTTACACTAAAATAAAAATTATCTTAAAAAGGAGAAACATGGAAGAAAAAAATAACTCAGGTGGCTTCCTAGAAACAATCTTTTTTAAAGAAATGAAAAAATCGTCTCTGAGTGTTTGGAGCCATATTTAGCTCTTGCACAGGTTTCACGTCATAACTGATGCCATTGGGGTGTTCTGGATATATTCAAACTGGATTTTAATGTTAGAGTTTTGGATTGCTTGTTTATTCAGGCACACAGCTGAAGCAACACCAAATCTATTCTGGAAATGGATTAATGTTTAAAATCACCCCATAGTTTACCATACATGCTAAAGAAAATATCTCCCACCTTCCACTACACACACATACACAAAGAACATACTTGGGGAAAAAAGATACCATGAGTGAGAGTTGAGAGAAGCAATAAACTGAAGAATTAGACTCACAAAGTTTGAAGATACTGTAATTATCAGATAGAGATCATGAAAATTTTGTTTATTGTGGTTGAGGAAATCAAAGAAGGAACTGAATAAATGTCTGAAAAAGCAAAAGGCAAAAAAAATGAAGCAACTGACAAACAACTAATCTCAAAAATATACAAGCAACTTATGCAGCTCAATTCCAGAAAAATAAACGACCCAATCAAAAAATGGGCCAAAGAACTAAATAGACATTTCTCCAAAGAAGACATACGGATGGCTAACAAACACATGAAAAGATGCTCAACATCACTCATTATTAGAGAAATGCAAATCAAAACCACAATGAGGTACCACTTCACACCAGTCAGAATGGCTGCGATCCAAAAATCTGCAAGCAATAAATGCTGGAGAGGGTGTGGAGAAAAGGGAACCCTCCTACACTGTTGGTGGGAATGCAAACTAGTACAGCCACTACGGAGAACGGTGTGGAGATTCCTTAAAAAATTGCAAATAGAACTACCTTATGACCCAGCAATCCCACTGCTGGGCATACACACCGAGGAAACCAGAATTGAAAGAGACACATGTACCCCAGTGTTCATCGCAGCACTGTTTATAATAGCCAGGACATGGAAACAACCTAGATGTCCATCAGCAGATGAATGGATAAGAAAGCAGTGGTACATATACACAATGGAGTATTACTCAGCCGTTAAAAAGAATTCATTTGAATCAGTTCTGATGAGATGGATGAAACTGGAGCCGATTATACAGAGTGAAGTAAGCCAGAAAGAAAAACACCAATACAGTATACTAACACATATATATGGAATTTAGGAAGATGGCAATGACGACCCTGTATGCAAGACAGGGAAAGAGACACAGATGTGTATAACGGACTTTTGGACTCAGAGGGAGAGGGAGAGGGTGGGATGATTTGGGAGAATGACATTCTAACATGTATACTATCATGTGAATTGAATCGCCAGTCTATGTCTGACATAGGATGCAGCATGCTTGGGGCTGGTGCATGGGGATGACCCAGAAAGTTGTTATGGGGAGGGAGGTGGGAGGGGGGTTCATGTTTGGGAATGCATGTAAGAATTAAAGATTTTAAAATCTAAAAAATAAAAAACTAAAATTAAAAAAAAATTAAAAAAATTAAAAAAGGCAAAAAAATGATCAGACAAATTGAAAATATAATATCTAAAAGAGAAAATATAACAGGTAAAAGAGAAAAACTATAATTGTTAAAAGTTAAATCTCAGTACATAGACTAGTAAGAAAAAAGACATACTTGAAAAGTAAAATTTGTAAGCTGGAAATTCATTTTTTTAAGGTTATCTAGAATGCAGCAGAGAAGGATAAAGAAAAGGAATATGTGAAAGAAATGTTAAGAGACCAGGATAATACAATGAAACTTTCTAATATACAGTTTCAGAGGGATAGAATAGAGAGCACATAAAAAGGAAATAGACGTATATCATCTGTCAAAATTACAGGTTGGCTTGCTTTCCCTTACTCACAATTTTTGAAATTGAGACATAATTCACATCACTTAAAATTTACCCTTTATAAGTATCTAACTCAGTGGTCTTTATTTATAAAGTTGAACAGTTAGCACCATCTAGTTCCAGCACATTTTCATCGTCTCCCAACAAATGGGGCTTTCTTGGGTGACTCAGTAGCAAATAACATGTCTGCCGATGTAAGAGTCATGGTTGGGAAGATCCCCTAAAGAAGGAAATGGAAACCCACACCAGTATTTTCACCTTGGAAATCCCATATACAGAGGACCCTGGGGGCTACATACAGTCCATGGGATCATGAAAGAGTCGACACAACTTAGGGACTAAAAAAGAGATAGTATTCCCATTGAGAGTCACTCTTCATTCCATTTTCTGTCTATGTGGAATTATCTATTTTGCACATCTCAAATATATGAAATCTTCATATATGTGATCTTTTATTTCCTGTTTCTTTCACTTAGCTCAGGTCATGAGCTCCTTATTGCAAAAATCATGCTTAAATTGAAGAAAGTACAAGAAACCACTCGGTCACTCATGTATGACCTAATCTAATCATTTATGATTAGACAGTGAAGGTGATGAATAGATTCAAGGGATTATATCTGGTAGACAGAGTGCCTGAAGAACTATGGATGGAGGTTCATAACACTGTACAGGAGGTGGTGAGCAAAACCATCCCAAAGAAAAAGAATTACAAGAAGGTAAAGTGGTTGTCTGAGGAGCCTTTACAAATGGCTGAGAAAAGAAGAGAAGTGAAAGGCAAAGGAGAAAGGGAAAAAATATATCCAATTGAATACAGTTCCAGAGAAAAGCAAGGAGAAATAAAAAGCCCTTCTTAAATGAACAATGCAAAGAAGTAGAAGAAAACAAAAATAACAGAATGGGAAAGACTAGAGATCTTTTCAAGAAAACTGGAGCTATCAAGGGAACATTTCATGCAAGGATGGGCACAGTAAAGAACAGGAACAATAAGGACCTAACAGAAGCAGAAGAGAATATTAAGAGGTTGCAAGAAAGCTGAGCCCCAAAGAACTTATGCTTTTGAACTGTGTTGCTGGAGAAGACTCTTGAGAGTCCCTTGGACTGCAAGGAGATCCAACCAGTTCATCCTAAAGGAAATCAGTCCTGAATATTCATTGAAAAGACTGATGCTGAAGCTGAAACTCCAGTACTTTGGCCACCTGATGGGAAGAACTGACTCATTGGAGAAGACTCTGATGTTGGGAAAGATTGAGGACAAGGGGACGATAGAAGATGAGATGGCTGGATGGTATCACCGACTCGATGGACCTGAGTTTGAGTAAGCTCTGGGACTTGGTGATGGACAGGGAGGCCTGGTGTTCTGCAGTCTATGGGTGCACAAAGAGTCAGACACAACTGAGCGGCTGAACTGAAGAATACATAGAAGAACTATACAAAAAGGTCTTAATGATCCAGATAACCACAATGGTGTGATCACTCACCTAGAGTCAGAAATTTTGGAGTATGAATTCAAGTGGGCCCCAGGAGGCATTACTATGAACACAGAGGAGGTGATGGAATTTCAGCTGAATTATTTACATTCTAAAGGATGATTCTGTTAAAGTGCTATACTCCACATGTCAGCAAATTTGGAAAACTCATCAATGGCCACAAGACTAGACAAGGTCAGTTTTCATTCCAATTTCAAAGAAGGGCAGTGCCAAACAATGTTCAAACTGCTGTACAATTGCACTCATTTCACCTGCTAACAAGGTTATGCTCAAAATCCTTCAAGCTAGGCCTCAGCAGTATGTGAACCTAGAAGTTTCAGATGTACAAACTGGCTTTAGAACAGGCAGAGGAAGCAGAGATCAAATTGCCAACATTCACTAATCTTAGAAAAAGCAAGAGAATTCCAGAAAAACATCTACTTCTTTTCCACCAACTATGCTAAATCTTTTGACTGTGTGGATCACAAAAAACTGTGGAAAACTCTTATAGAGATGTGAATACCAGACCATCTTACCTGTCCCTTGAGAAACCTGTATATTGGTCAAGCAGCAACAGTTAGAACTGTACACAAAACAACAGACTGGGTTGTTGCCACCCTGGTTATTTAACTTCTACGCAGAGTACATCATGTAAAATGCTGGGCTGGATGAATCACAAGCTGGAATCAAGATGCTGAAAGAAATATGAATAACATCAGATATGCAGATAATACCACTCTAATGGCAGGAGGTGAAGATAAACTAGAGAACCTTTTCTTGAGGGTGAAAGAGGTGAGTGATAAAACTTGCTTAAAATTCAACACTCAAAAAACTAAGATCATGGCTTCCAGTCCTATCAATTCGTGGCAAATAGAAGAGGAAAAAGTAGAAACAGTGACAGATTTTATTTTCTTGGGCTTGAAAACCACTGCAGATGGTGACTGTGGCCATGAAATTAAGACAATTGATTCTTTGAAGGAAAACTATGACAAATCTAGACAGCATATTAAAAAGCAGAGATATCACATGGCCGACATTGTTTATATAATCAGAAAAATGGTTTTTCAAGTAGTGATGTTCAGATGTGAGAATCAGACCATAAAGAAGGCTGAGTAAGGAAGAACTGATGCTTTTGGATAGTGGTGCCAGAGAAGACTCCTGAGAGTCCCTTGGACAGCAAGCAAGGCTTCCCTGGTGGTTCAGTAGGTAAAGAATCCACCTGCAATGTGGGAGATCGCAGTTCAATCCCAGGGTTGGGAAGATCCCTTGTAGAAGGGAATGGCTACCCACTCCAGTATTCTATGACCAGAGAATCCCATGGACTATAGAGTCAGATACAACTGAGTGACTTTCACTTTTACTTCGGACAGCAAGGAGATCAAACCAGTTAATCCTAAAGGAAATCAACCTTGAATACATACTCACTAGAAGGACTGATGCTGAAGCTGAAGCTCCAATACTTTGGCCACCTGATGCCAAGCGTTGACTCATTGGAAAAAACCCTGATTCTCCAAAAGACGGAAGGAAAAAATAGAAGGGGGCAGCAGAGAATGAGAGGGTTAGATAGTATCACCAACTCAATGGACATGAGTTTGAGCAAACTCTGAAAGATAGTGAAAGACAGGGAAGCCTGGCATTCTGCAGTTTGTTAGGTAGGATATAGCGACTGAACAACAACAATTTGTAAAATTCATCCACACTGTAGCAAGTATCACTTCATTCCCTTTAGCTGCTGAATACTTTCCCATTGTATGGATATACCACAGTTTACTTCTCCATTAATTAGTGAGGTTCATCATTTGGGTCATTTCCACCTTTTGGTTACTGTCAATAAGGCTATTGTTTTGTTTGGTCTGATGGACATTCTACTCCAAAGCTTTAACTAACACTCTCTCAATACTAGTTTTTAACAACTATGCCTGGCCCTAAACCTTAAACATATGTTATGATACTGTGAGCCACGCCCTAGGCAGTATGTGTTTAGATGTAATGAAATACATACATTCCATTATGTATGTATTTGTGGAATAATGTATGTAATAGTGGATGAAATGTATGTAAAAGTGGAAGAAAGTATTTAAAAGTGGAAGAATACGTACTTCCACTTTTATAAATTCATGGGGTCGCAAAGAGTCGGACACGACTGAGCGACTGAACTGAACTGAACTAAAGGGGCATCTCTGTGTTGGCATTTAGGCTGGATGTAAATATAGTCAAAATATCCCATGCTTTCACTAACCTCATGGTCTTTCAAAGCAAAAATTTAAAAACCTAAATAATTTTAACTCCTACTGAAATGTGTCCTGAAATAGATTTCTTATTGCTCTCTAAGGAAATCACAATACATTATCACTATTTTATTGTTTTTATTTTCTTCCTTGGAAGTCTGTGAAGAAGTCTGTACAAAAAATCAAACAGTTTTTAAAATCTTTATCAAACAAAACTATTTTAATGAATCTTTATTCTTTGTTAGAGATACTCACTCTATCTGCTCTATGCAGCATCTGATTGAGAGAGATTTTTAATTATGCTAAGACTCATTGGAAAAGACTCTGATGCTGGAAGGGATTGGAGGCAGGAGGAGAAGGGAACGGCAGAGGATGATGAGATGGCTGGATGGCATCACTGACTTGATGGACGTGAGTCTGAGTGAACTCCAGGAGTTGGTGATGGACAGGGAGGCCTGGCGTGATGCGATTCATGGGGTTGCAAAGAGTTGGACACGACTGAGCGACTGAACTGAACTGAAGGTATGACTGAGAGTCCCTTGGATTGCAAGGAGAACCAACCAGTCCATCCTAAAGGAGATCAGCCCTGGGTGTTCATTGTAAGGACTGATGCTAAAGCTGAAACTCCAATACTTTGGCCACCTCATGCGAAGAACTGACTCTGATGCTGGGAGGGATTGGAGGCAGGAGGAGAAGGGGACAACAGAGGATGAGATGGCTGGATGGCATCACCGACTGGATGGACAAGAGTTTGGGTGAACTCTGGGAGTTGGTGATGGACAGGGAGGCCTGGCGTGCTGCAATTCATGGGGTTGCAAAGAGTCGGACACGACTGAGCGACTGAACTGAACTGAACTGAACTGAAGGTACAACTGAACCTAACATGAAGCATGAAAGACATGCTTCGCTTTCAACTGCAGTCTTATTTCTGTCCTAGCTCACAAACTTTCAAGCCTAAGTCAGAATATGCTGTCTTTTCTCCTTCACTTAACATCTGATGTGTACAACTGAAGCATGAACAGCTGGTACTGATCAGAACAGGCCAAGCACTCAAAAACTTACATCAGTGGAGCAATGCCGGGGGTCAGACGTCCTTGGCAAAACTCACTAAACATTTTTGTAAAATTACTTACAGATTCATCAAGTTACCAGTAATATTTCTACATGGATGAGATCCAAAACACATTTATGTGCCTGTTGATGTGCTTTTCAAACTCAAGCAAAAAGTAAATAATTGCCCAATCAGCATTACTGAAAATATGGGACCTGAGAGAAAGGTGCGTAAGAGGCAAATTAAGTGAGAGGGGGAAACTAAAAAGGTATTCCCAGAGAGAGCTATTCTAGATGTTACTAGGATAACTTTTAAAAAGAAAATGACCTTGAAGGTTGGAAGTTCATTTGAGAGGGGGGAAAAGAAACAGTCAGGTCTGTGATCCAGAATAAAAAGGAAATGGAAGTGCTTTTATTTTGCCCCTAAAGCAATGGAAATTTATTGTGTGTATTTGGATATAGATTTTATTTTATTTTTTACTACCCTGGTGGGTGAGCTGAGCAAAAAAAAAAAAAAAAAAAATCCATTTTATGACGTTATGGACCTTTTAGACAGAGATTTAGGCCACTGGCAAGAAACATTAGTTTATTTGGGCAAAATGTTAGTCCAAAGATATGGCATCTTTCTCACTGGGCTGGCTTACCAAAGGGACTCTTCTTCTCCATACACCTTGAAACAAAGGGAAGGGTAAAAATTCTTAGGAAAATAAAATCTATGTTAGTTCTGTGAGACAGTGTGTTGTCACTGAGTACACAAATCTTGTTGGCTTACTTATAAAAAAAGCAAATCAGACAGGGAAAGCTGTGAAAGCTTAAACTCAGGATGCATTTTGTTTGTATTTCTTCAACAGGCTTCTTGGGAAAGTAAACTCGTCTTTGATTTCCTCTTTGCTCCTCTCTTTCCTTGCTTTTCCTGGTGTTGTTCAGTTGCTTGGTTGTCTCTGTCTCTTTGAGATCCCGTGGACTGCAGCCCGCCTGGCTGGCTTTGCTGTCAAATTATTGCAATTGTTTACTGTTTGAACGCATTTCTCTTTGATAGATGGGATTATGTCTTTTTAAAAAATTATTCCCAGTGTCTGGCATATAGTAGCTGCTCAATAAATATACAGACTAAATCATTCATTTGCAGCAATCGAGATTATGAAAAGGCTGTCCTACAAACCATACAAGTTGAGATTAAGACCATTATTCCTTATTTAGAATCTTTTCTCTGAGAGCAAGTAAATCCCTTGGGTTTGGGAGGAAAAAAAAAAAAAAAACTGGAAGAGTTCAGTGGATTGGCTTTCCTTGAAAGACAGCCAACACTTTTTTCTCCTGATCCATAATTAGAATAAAGTAAGGACAGCCATTTAGATGTTCTTTCAGCAGTTCCTAAATTAATCCAGACTCACAAGAGAAGGGGGAGGAAGAGACTGGGAGGGAAAAGAAGGAGAAGATAGAAGCAAAAAGAAAGGGAAGCAGAGGAGGACAGAGGAGGATTGGCTAAGAAATCTACTGCTGTGTTTGTCTGAAGACATTAGCACTTTTTATTTAATTGTAATTTTGGTCTCAACATTTATTTTTACCACATGTGCCTTGTTTTAAACTAACTCCCAGAACTGTGCCACAAAATATTCCTGCTTCAACATCACACCTGGGTCCAGTTCAAGAACCTAACTACTTCTAGTCCACATGCTAAAGCCTTGCTCTCATACGCCAGGAAAAATAGCCAGTGCCATTTAACATCTGGACCCAATGTACTCTCTTTACTAATTTATATTTGTGTAATATTTTATTTACCAAAAGATAAAATCAGTAAAAGTAGATAGTGAAAATCATTTAGAAATTTTAATAAAAATCTGAATATAGTAAACTCAGATTTATAATTTATACTTTCATGATTTTAATGTTATATATGCCTAAAATGGAAAACATCTTTTAAACGCAACTAACTGCCCATCAGCAGTCAGGCATGAACCTGGGATGTATCCATTCTGTAGTACATATTCTGTATTTCAAATACATATTGAATAGTTTCTAGCTTATCATTAATCCTGGTTCTTACTGAATTTGCATCATCAAAATGCAATACTTAAAAGCAATTTTTCAGTCTTTTGTATGATATAATTTTGGTTGTATCTTCTTTGCTCTATAATTAAGACCATTTTCAGTTTTACATTTATAAACACAATTTAGAATGATCAATGAGTTTTTAAATTTCCTCATGACTTTCTCCCCCAATCACCTTTTCTTAGATATCTGTCTTCAGCATTTGCTGATTACAAACTGTATCAGGTAAGTTTGGTGCAGAGATATCAAAACAGGTGAAAGAAGGATGTCACACATCTTTTAAATAAAATGGGATGGTCTTGTTTTTCTCACAAATATAGATGGTAATGTGCTTTCTGTGTTGAACAGTTAACTATGAGAAAACCAAATATCTTTTTCATCCTTAAAATTTTACTTTGGATCATTATTGATTTTTGAATTTGAGAAAATTTATTCAGGACATCATAATCTGAATGTCTGAAATTTTTGCTTATGAAATGAATTTCACTGTCAGATTATAGAATGTTCCTATCTGTCTGGATTAGGATTCTGAATCACCTTGCAGTTGTGAAATATCTTCCTCTTACAGTTTTCTTCAATTTGCCATTATGGACAGAGTATGAGAAATTATGAGTTCAAAGTTACATTCAACAAAAAAGTGGAGTACAAAGATGATGTCTCCAGTCCCCTTTTATATCTTCTCAAAAAGAGAACCTGAAGCATGAAACAGTAGTGATCGTTTATTTTAATAATTTACTATCCTTCTAGGTTCCTTAATTACTCTTGTGTTTGTTTATAATTTTTTAAAGTATATCTGGGAATAATTGATAAGTAAGTTGACTCATTGGAAAAGACTCTGATGCTGGGAGGGATTGGGGGCAGGAGGAGAAGGGGACGACTGAGGATGAGATGGCTGGATGGCATCACAGCCTCGATGGACGTGAGTCTGAGTGAACTCTGGGAGATGGTGATGGACAGGGAGGCCTGGCGTGCTGCAATTCATGGGGTCGCAAAGAGTCGGACACGACTGAGCGACTGAACTGAACTGAACTGAATGAGAAAATAATTCCTAGGATGATTAAATAGCAAATGTTTCAAGAAAGAGAGAAAGATGAAATCACTAAGAACTCGTATCTCAAATATGTTAAAGGTTCCAATGGATTCAAATGATTATTACAAAACAGAGTTTTATTCTAGTTTAATAAAAATAGATGTATCTTTCTCTTTATTTTTTGGAAAAAAGAGAAAGAAGTCAAGAAATATTAATACTTACAAATAGAGTTATTCCAAAATAATTAATAAACTAAAACTGGGTCATATGAATCTTAATGGTATATTGAGTTAATCAGATATTATAGCAAATACTTTAGAATAACAGAAATCAGCAGTATATATTTGTGAGTATGTTGAAACATTCCACCCGTTCTTACAATTCTGTACAATATTGGGACTAATACTCTGGTGTTCCATTTCCATTTTATTCACTGCAACATTCCTCATAAATCCAATTCAGCATCAGTTTTACTCTGGATCAGTCCTGAGGACTTTGATCTAGCTCACTGCCCCCACAGGTGGAAGAGTGTGAAAATCTTGATTTGGTAAACAACTTGAGCTTTTGATCTGAAAATAAATAGCTTCCACGGAAATAGGACCAAAATATATTTTATTTCTCTGGCTGTCTCTCTCGTTTTCACTCAGAAACTCCAACTGCATACAAATGACCTCTCTCCACATTTTATCTGGGAGCACCTAGTGGGTATCTCACACGTGCTGAAGAAAATGTCAAGTCTCTTTCAGGCATAGTGCTTCTTGGTACTTCTCTATTAGGAATAGCCATGGTCCTGGCAGGAATTACTGGTCCAAGTGCGCAGTTCTCTCATTGATAAAAGCAGCCCACAATTTCTTTATCAGTAGATGGTACAAGTCTAGAGGAATGAATGATGTCTATTTATTCTCTTTAATAATTGACTGGAAGGGTCCCGAAGGATTACTGCTTGGGCCCTAATGTGTTACAGAGTTCAGGGAAGCGATGTGTCCAGATTTCTCCTACAACTCTCTCTTGATTTCCTTTTGCCTTAGATAGGATTCCACAACATTTGGCAGGGCTGGCTTTGAGTAGAGGCCCCCTGCAAATACTTTTTTTTTTCCTGAGGATGACTAAAAACATCTAATTACTGCTTCTTCACTTACTTTTGTTATGTCCTGGTAGGTTTTCTGCAATCTCCTTGAAAATGGATGCCCATTAAATTCCCTTAACTAATTGGTTAGATATGCAAATTTCATTACAACATTCTCTTTCTCTTTGGAAAATTCAGACAATGTACAAAGCTAATGCATGTGGTGGGCTCATCCAAACATTTGCCAAAAAGGGCCCACATTTTATAAAGGCAGTGGTGCAAAAGAAAAGGCAATGTCTTAAACTACAGTCCCTCTGTAGTTAAATCTAAAGGAAACATATTATTTTTTGTCAATAAATGTTATATATTCTTATGTCAGAATTTGCAAGAAAAAAAAAAAACATGAACGAAAATATGACCTGTGTCATACTATGCTCATGATTATTAACCCGAGCTTAAGACAGATATAGAGAAAAGAGATGGAATGGTATTTTAAATTTGAAATTCATTTGTCTTAACTGTTTATGCTGTGACAATATTTTGGTTGATTCCTTTTAGGTTGAATAAAAATAATTATGTTAAATATTCAATTTTACAAAATTGGCATCACATTGTAAATTTAGCTTTATATTCTCCTTTTTCACTTAAATTTATATTTGAGCATTTTCTATGTCATCAAACATTACTTGAAAATACATTTTAATGGCTTCATAATAGATTATTTTAAAGAAAAAATACCACATATTTAACTAACCTCCTATTGTTAGACACTTAAATTGCATCCAATTTTTCATTATTATTAAAAAATATTATAAACAGTATTATATGTAAGTTTTTGACTGAGTATCTCTGATTGTTGGTTTCTCTGGGATGGATTTCTTGGAATAGACTTACTACTCAAAGTTTATGGTATTTCTAAAGCTTCTGAAGATACGACCAACTTGCCCTCCCAAAATGGGTTTATGTATTTACAGTTGGTTAAGTGCCTTTCAAAGCATTGATTCTAAGTCCAAAAGACTTTTTAAACTTTCTTCTGCCTCATTCCAGAGCTGAAGTGTCAAATCAGATGGTTCATTTATTTATCTGACTTACTTTCTCAGAAGCATGCAGAAATGTGTTTGTTCCGACAAATTCTAGTCTTTTAACATTTCCCATAGGTTATTAAGATAATGTGACCTAATAAGAAAATTCATTTAAAGGTGACAAATTTTGCCTCTGGTTGGGTGACCCAACTTACTTAGAAATATTTTCTTTCATTTTTGAGTGCCTATTTTGAGCAGACTTGCCAAGGTCCACATAATTTTGGAAGGGAAAGATTATTGATCCTGTTGTTTGTATGGACGTTGAAGATGACACTTAGAAAGCTTTGTCCCATATGACATATATAATACATGGCAGAGTCATGATTCAAAACTCAGGTCTAATCCTGTAGACTGGTAGAAAATATTTGCAAATGATACAACCAACAAGGGCTTCGCTTCCAAAATAAACAGATTGCTTCTACAATTCAGTAACAAATAAACAACCAATCCAATTGAAAAGTGGGCAGAAGACCTTAATAGACATTTTTCCAAAGAAGACAAACAGATGGCCAATAGACACATGAAAAGATGCTCATCAGCGCTAATTATTACAGAGATGCAAATCAAAATTAAAACAAGGTATCACCTCATACTAGTCAGAATGACAATCATAAAAAAGTCCACAAACAATAAATGCTGGAGAGCATGTGAAAAAAAGGGAACTCGCTTACATTGTTGGTGGAAATATAAATTTGTGCAATCACTATGGAAAACAGTATAGAAACTAAAAATAGAGTTACCGTATGATCCAGCAATCCCACTCCTGGGCATAAACCCAGACAAAACTATAATTCATAAAGATACCTGCACCTCTATGTTCACAGCATCTTTATTTACAACAGCAAAGACATGGAAACAGCCTAAACATCCATTGATAGCTCTGTTTACAAGAGCCAAAACATGGAAACAACCTAAAGGTCCATTGATAGATAAACGGATAAAGATGTGGTGTGTATACAACGGAAGACTACTCAGCCATAAAAAAGAATGCAATAATGCCATCTGCAGCAACATGGATGGACCTAGATTATAAGTGAAGTCAGAAAGAGAAAGACAAATATCATATACTCTCATTTATACGTGGAATCTAAAATATGACACAAATGAACATATCTAATAACCAAAATCAACTTAGATACAGAGTACAGACTTGTGGTTGTCAACGGAGAGGAGAGGTGGGGGAGGGAAGGACTGGGAATTTGGGTTAACAGATGAAAAGTATATATAAATAAATGGATAAAAAATGGATAAACAATAAATGGATATCCTACAGGATAGCACAGGGAACTATTCTCAGTATCTGAGATAAATCAAATGGGAAAGAATATTAAGATGAATATATATATATACATATATATATATATCTGAGTCAGTTTGCTATATAGCAGAAATTAAACACAACATTTTAAATAAACTGCACTGCGTACTAAGTTGCTTGTCACGTCCAGCTCTTTGCAACCCCGTGAACTGTAGCCCACCAAGGCTCCTCTGTCCAAGGGGATTCCCCAGGCAAGAATACTGGAACGGGTTGCCATGTTCTCCTCCAGGAAATCTTCCCAACCCAGGGACTGAACCCATGCCTCCTGCGGCTTCTGCACTGCAGGTGGATTCTTTACTGCTGAGCCACCAGGGAAGCCCAAATCAACTATAGTAATAGTAGTGTTAGTTGTTTAGTTGTATCCGACTCTTTGCGATCCCATGGATCCCATGCACAAGTTTCCTCTGTCCGTAGGATTTTCCAGGCAAGAATACTGGAGTGTGTTGCCATTTCTTCCTCCAGGGGATGTTCCCAACCCAGGGATCAAACTCACGTCTCTTATATCTCCTGCATTGGCAGGCAGGTTCTTTACCACTAGTGTCATCTGGGAACCCCCCCCTCCCCCGCCCAAAATCAACTATAATTCAATAAAATTAAAAGAAAACACAAACCTAGGTTTCTTTGTCTATAGAGTTTCTATAAATTCCTCTGTACTATTCTTCATATCTAATTGGTGAATTTGCAGTCTTCTGTGATATAAGTAAAGTTTCTGTAGCTGAATCCTAAGGATCTAGCATTACCAGGTTGGAGTGGAGGGATTTATTACTTCCCCTCTCCATTCAATCATTCACTTATTCAGCCCTGTTTATTCAGCTTCGTCTATGTGCCAGATCTTATGTGAACCACTGTTCTTTACGAAACCTGGATTTGTATTTCAGGAAGCCCAAGTTTATTTTAATCAAGGAATATTAAATTTTCTACATCTGCTATGTCAAAAATGCAGCACAACAGCAAAGGTGAGTAGGCTCAAATAAATCCCAGAATCTGCTGATGTCAGTCTTGAAACTTTACATGCTCTGAGTTTTCTCAATTAACATGGTGAATACTCTGAGGACCCTTTGCTACTGCTAATGATCAGGCCTCAGATTTTTCCCCATTTATTTTCTCTCAAGATATTTTTTTGCTTACAACCATATTGTTCAATGTGCTTAAGATAAGGGAATAGTAAAATGATGTGGTGTATCAGAAAAGTACTACTACTAGCAAATGGAGAAAAATGGGGTTGAATCTGAATTGAAACCACACTTCGGGTGACATTGATTTGTATCCAGAAATGCCTAAAATGCTCTCTAGTGATTCTAAATACTTAAGAGCATATTCATTTCCTTCTAGAAGAAACCAAAATTACCCAGTAATTTAATTCTTATTGAACAAGAAAGGCACTCAGTTACACACACACATGCATATAAACTCACTGGTTTATCTTAGCCTGTTTCCATGTGCTTCAGAGTGAAAGGTTAGAAATATATTTGCGGAACATAAAATGAGGCAAACTTCAGTTATTGTTAGCATGGCCTTGGGCTTCTTGGAATGTCAACTGATTCATCAAGGAGTTGTAGCCAACTTGCCTGTAACTGAATATGTTCTCCTAGAGAAACAGACTAATATCTATCATACCAACTTGCTGTTCTCAACAACAGCAGTAAAATTACTGGCAGTATAGTGAGCTAAAAAATTTAAAAAGCGGGGGTTGGAAACTTTCACAACACCCATGTTCCTTCTCTTCACTTTTCCTTTTAGTCTGACTTTATTTCTATTCCTGACAAAGTCATGTATTGTCTCTTAGAGGTATTTTAATATATATGGATAATTAATATTCTTGTTTTACCTACAGCTAATGCTTGACAACTGACCTGTTTTGCTGATGAATGTTATCTAAAAATCTTTACTATAGGATGTAAACTATATATATGAGTTCTATTTTTGAACAGTCAACACCTTTCTCATGTGAAAAGAAGATAGACTCAGAAGTACACCTATTAAAATAAGAGTGACCTTTGCTGGAAACTACTGTCTTCATCTTTTATTCAGAATGCATAGCTTTACTGCAAGAGAGAGGCCTTTCCGTTGCTACAAAAACTTCCCTTATGTAGAAAATTTTCCTTCCGGCTTCTTTGTAGAAAACAACCTACCTGGTTTGTACAAAAGAACACTGCTCTCTAGTGGAATAAGGGGAAAGAAATCCATTACCTCATTCACTCACTTTTCTTGCCTCCTTGGCTGCTCCTTACGAAAGGCGGCTGAGCTTTGTCCTGGACTTATGACATGTTATGATATATGGCTACAATTATTGTGATATTATACTGTGAAGTGGTTTTGCTCTTGTAATCAAGCAAGAATCTTTTCCCCCCAAACCTTCTTTAGTAAATTGAAACCAGTAGGTCGCTCCATTCCTTCCTTCTCAGCTGTTGCCTGTACCCCCAAAGAAAAAAAGTCTGCAACTAATAATGATTTAATTTACACAGGAACTTGCAATAATTTAACTCACATCAGGTTAATTTGAAAGTGATTAATGGCAGCATTTATGGGGCTGGAAATTTTTAATAATGCTTTACTTGTGAATTTATGGCATTCATGTTGCAGACCGCAGGCTCCCTTTTTTCTTGTGCTTATCGTCTATCTTCCGCATCCCCATAAGCGATGTTCATCCCTCCTTTCCTGTCCTCCCATGTGGCATGTGTTGAGGGGGAAGGAATGAATGTCCAATGTCACACTTCCTGTCTCAGTGGGAGGGGCTACAAAATTAGTACAAATTAACTCAGATGGGGTATTCTTTGCCCTGGAATTATTGTTGCCATACACATTACTTTTTTTTAACAATACATACAGGAATAATGGGCTTCTTTCTGGTGTCCTTGATCACCATATTCATACATTCTGAGCTATTGGTTTCATACTGCTAGGCTGGAGCAAATGTATTTGGCAATGTTTATTAACAATGCATTCCAAACAGATGCACACATTTCGAGAGATTAAACCTGAAGCCAGCAGTCCTCCAAAGATTTATCAACATGCCCCATGCCTAAAGCCCTGAAAAGTAACTTGGAATTGGTTCTTCTCTCCAATGTCTCCAACCCTGGGGTCAGAGGGAAGCCCTGCTAGGCTCAGAATCTTTATATGCAACTGCACGTACATACCATGATGTCAAGCAAGGGTGCATAAGTGCCCCCTCTCACCACTACCACTCTTAAATTCCACACTTTTACTGACTAGCGCTGCAGATTTCAATTAAAACATTTTTGAGACACAGTCTGAAGAAGCAACTTTTTGTTTCAAAAGTGGTTGAGAATGAACAGGCCTCCACTTCCTTACACTCCCTGTAAGGTTTCCCTGGTGGCTCAGACAGTAAAGTGTCTGCCTGCAATGCAGAAGACCCGGGTTCAATTCCTAGGTTGGGAAGATCCCCTGGAGAAGGAAATGGCAATCCACTCCAGCACTCTTGCCTGGAAAATCCCATGGACGGAGGAGCCTGATAGGCTATAGTCCTTGGGGTCACAAAGAGTCGGACACGACTGAGCGACTTCACTTTCACTTTCCTTACACTCCTAGTCAGCAGTATATACTGAGCTTACCAATAGCCCACTCAGGTTCTGGTCCCATTCTGTTCTGGTTCTATGGGTCATTGTATATAGTTGTGACCAGCAAAAGTAAATAATAAAAAGATTAACAAGGTGTCTTATGACAGTGAAAAGTATACTTCTTCTTCTAATATTTACTTTATCTCCACCTTTTATACCTGGGTAAAATTCATAATCTCTAACTAGAAACTCCCTCCAAAAAGCATTAATTAAACTCTGTCTTATAGAGAATACAGTAAATGATGCTTCCTTGAAAAGTCATCTTCTCCAAACAACAGATACAAAGCTCAGCTTCAAAACTATGATCGGTAGGACTTTTTGGTTACCATCTGCATGTGTGTATGAACAGTGGGGGCTTCCCTTGTGGCTCAGATGGTAAAGAAACTGCCTGCAATGTGGCAGACTCAGGGTCAGTTCTTGGGTTGGGAAGATCCCCTGAAGAAGGAAATGGCAATTCACTCCAGTACTCTTGCCTAGAGAATTCCATGGACAGAGGAGCCTGGCGGCTACAGTCCATGGGGTGGCAAAGAGTCAGATAAGACTGAGCGACTACATTTGATCCTTGGTTCTATGAACAGTGGGACTCCATTGTTCAGCTCGTAGAAGCTGCCATTGAAAGTAGGCCTTGTGAAGTGGGAAGAAAGAGCACTGCAATGAGAGGTAGATTCAAGCCTTAGATCTTCCCCCAGGACAAGCTGAGCTTTGAGTCAAGGCCCCTAATGCAACTCAATATGCTCTCTTTTAAGAATTACCTACGTTAAGAATTCTTAATGAAATTCTTGAGATGAAATAATGCAATGTGTGAGAGAGATAACATGCTATACTACACATGTGGAAGATTAATGAATATTATCCTGGTTCTATGCCAAAGAACCCAGATGAACCCACCTGTTCCAGAGGGTGTGAACTCTGGATTGGTTTCTCAATCTCCCCAAACTTGAATTTCTGATTCAAGAAAATAGAAATAAGAATTATTTTCTTATTACACAAAGAATTACTCAAAGGGCTGTTGTGAGGTTGGAGATAACAGAGGCCGAGCATCTGGTCTAGTTGTTGACACACAAAAGGGGCTGAACAAATGATAAGTGGGGTAAAAACAAGTTGATAATAAGGGTTAGAGATAGTTCATGACAAGTGTAATTAAAGCATGTAATCCAACTGCTGCCATCTAATATATTCTGGATACACATTAGCCCCTTTCCCTCCTTCTGCCATCAACATACATATAGAGACCAGCTTTTTTATTTTATTTTTTTTCATTTTCTTTCAAGTTTTGGACACTGGTATACTCTCCACACTAAAGAGTTTGTTTTTTTCCATTCTTTTATAATACAAGTTTATATCTCATAAATGAGAACAAAACTTTATACAATAAAAGACTCCTACTTTTTCTGCCCCTTCAGAAAAAGGAAAGTGGGTATCTCAATATCTAACACTATCAGACACAAACTGAGATGATCATATATTAATATTATCATACATAAATTAAAATGATCTATATAAACGTAAATATGCCTACTGTAATAAATAAACTTTCACATTACGCTAATTTATCATAAAACATGTTGATTCTTCAAAGGCATAAAGTCTAACTGTAATAGGTTGCCATGGAGGACTCTGTTTCTTACAGGTTAAAACTATCTTCAACAAGAGGCTTGCAAGGGCATGTCAGGCACTGGTATCCAGCCGGCAAATGAGGGGAGAGAGCAGATCATGTGGGGGAGGATTTGCACAGGCCAAGCCTGGAAGAACACAATTCACTCATATTCCACTGTCGAGTGCCAGTCATACGGCACTAGTTATATGCAGAGAGAGTAGTGAGAGCAAGACTATCTAGCTGAGAAGTCACTTTCCAGCAACAAACAAACTTTATGGAAGAGGAGTCTATGGTGGAGAGTTTGTCATATTTACCAGTTAGCTTTTCTTGCCCTCAACTATGCATATCCTTCCTGCCAAACACAGTACACACTCTCCATTTGCCCAAGGCAGGCAACCCAATATCCACTTCATACTCTCCATTCAGCTCAAAGCCCAGGATCTCCAGAAGATTCACAGTCCTCTTATTCATGTCCATTCCTGGCTTCTTGGGTTCAGTGGCCTAAGGTCTGAAAGAACAATCTATCTGCAGTTTTCTACAGGTTAACCACTAAATAAGAGTGAAGCAGATGCTCACAGGGATACTCACCATGGAAACCAGTTTCAAATGGAAGATGTCAGCACAGCAACTGTGGAGACCTCCTACCTTGAGGGTAAGAAAGTTTCTTAAATAGCCCAAGATTCATGGATATACCCCCTCTTTCCTTGTTCTCCATTATCCAAGGCTCAGAACTATCTGAGGTTCTTCCTTGTCCATATTTAAAAAGGAAATTGGGACAGATGTACAACTTGGAGACTGGATAACTTCTGTGGACTACTTCTTATGCAAATGTGGTATATCATGAATTGTTTTAAAGCTTGACAAATTAAAGGGGATTTTTAAAAGGTTAGTCACATCGTCTCTTGGCATCTTCTCTTGTGGAAGATAATTTCTTCCACATATTATTAGAACACTGATCCATTTCCTTATAGATTATTTCAAATTCCAGTAACATTTGACAAAGTTGAACTTCACCTGAGACATGAGCTCATGAAAAAGAGTGACAATAAAGAAATCCCCCACCATTTTGTGTTCTGGGAAACAGCTTACTATCAAGGATCACTCTTCCCCATATGCCGTAGATAAGGGTGGTCCTTGCTAAAGAAAGCAAGTATATTCCTAAACCCACTGTGAACCAGTATGACACATTAAAGCATTTTATATTTAAGTGCATTTTATTTATTTATGAAATATTATGTAACCAAAATGGTTTTATTTAAAGGAAATGTTCTAATCTTACCCATAAATGATAAAATTTACACAATCATAAAATACACAAATAAGTAGCCTTTCAAAATTATTTCTATTGATAAAAATACATGAAATCAACAACAAAAAGATTCATAAGGCAAATGATAGCTGAAAAAGATAATACAATGGATTTTCTGGTAAAAAACAAAAACCTAAAGTCAATAAGGAGATGAAGAATGGCTTCATAAACTTTGACCATAACCTTAAACTGAAGAAGATGTTTATGTATAAACCATTCAGAAAGATTTCATTTGGTCATCTTCATCATAGCTCATGAAGCCCTGCTTCAGAAAGGCAATAGTGCACACTATTTGAAACATATGAAATTAATGATTATGAGGCCTGTGATTTCTGCAGTTCCAAGTTAGCATCATTATTCCAGTTTTTAATACTCACATTCTTTATAACGAGCTTTGCATTTTCTTTGGGTAGATATATTGCAATTCCACATAGTTTAATGGGGAAATTATGTTAGGATAATACAGGAATAAAAGGTGCCCCTTAATTTTCTTTCTTTTTTTTTTTTTTTTTTTGTTAAGACTCTTGAGAGTCCCTTGGACTGCAAAGAGATCTAACCAGTCCATTCTAAAGGACATCAGCCCTGGGTGTTCTTTGGAAGGAATGATGCTAAAGCTGAAACTCCAGTACTTTGGCCACCTCATGCAAAGAGTTGACTCATTAGAAAAGACTCTGATACTTGGAGGGATTGGGGGCAGGAGGAGAAGGGGACGACAGAGGATGAGACAACTGGATAGCATCACGGACTCGATGGACTTGAGTCTGAGTGAACTCCGGGAGTTGGTGATGGACAGGGAGGCCTGGTGTGCTGCAATTCACTTTCACATGAAAGTGAAAGTCGCTCAATTATGTCCGACTCTTTGCAACCTCATCGACTGTATAGTCCATGAAATTCTCCAGGCCAGAATACTGGAGTGGGCAGCCTTTCCCTTCTCCAGGGGATCTTCCCCACCTAGGGATGGAACCCAGGTCTCCTGCACAGCAGGCAGATTCTTCAGCAGCTGAGCCACAAGGGAAACCCAAGAATACTGGAGTGGGTAGCCTATCCCTTCTCCAGGGGATCTTCCCGGCCCAGGAATCGAACTAGACTCTCCTGCATTGCAGGAGGATTCTTTACTAACTGAGCTATTGTATAATAGTCAAATAAAACTTCACCAAAAAATATAGTGCAGTTTTTATGTTGCTATTATTGGTGTGTGCATACTAAGTCACTTCAGCCGTGTCCAACTCTCTGCAATCCCATGGACTGTAGCCCACCAGGCTCTTCTGTCCATGGGATTGTCCAGGCAAGAATACTGGAGTGGGTTGCCATGGACAGGCCAAAATCAACCATATAAATAGAGTTCTCTCTGTCACTCAAAAATGCTGGAATTTTAGGGAGCACACTATAAAGTTTCCTTCATTCTCCCAAGGTTTTTTGCCTTAATTACCATATCAGTTATCAGATATGTAGGAGCTCAGGGATGACAGATGAACTTACTTCAAGGATGGACACTATATACGGTCTTTCCAGGTAGTGCTAGTGGTAAAGAATCCACCTGCCAATGTAGGATTTAGAAGAGACTCAGGTTCAAACCCTGGGTTGGGAAGATCCCCTGGAGTAAGGAATGGCAACCCGCTCCAGTTATTTTTGCCTGGAAAATTCCATAGACAGAGGAACCTGGCAGGCTAAAGTCCATGGGGCTGCAAAGAGTCAGACACAACTGAGTGAACAAGCACACACACACAGACACTATATATACACATGCACAATATAATCTCAAACACTCTTGTTCCACAAACCAACAAAATATTAAACATATTTGCACATTTCATGTTTCTAACCTTATCAGCCAGTTCTAGACTGTCTTTTAACCTTGAAATTGACATAAACATCCATTAATGGGCCATGTGCTCCTCCTATGTGCTTCTGAAAATATAATCATTATACTTTCAGTATTTGGCAGCTACAAAAAACATTGTGCCTCTGCTCACACTTATCATAACCCAGAAGTAAGGAAATGAAAACATCCTTTAGGCAATGAAACAGTAAAATCAAAAAAGTTCCAATCAGATTCCATGAAAATGCACAGCCACATTCATGCAGCAGCCTATTTAGTGCACAAGAGCACAGGCAGCAGTACCAGGCAGCCCACTGACCAACGTATTTAATCAGTCTGTGCCTCTGTTCTTACCTATAAACTGGAGAAGAAAATGGTGGTGGTTTAGTCACTAAGTCGTGTCCAACTCTTGCTGTGCCCTCCAGGCTCCTCTGTCCATGGGATTCTCCAGGCAGGAATACTGGAGTGGGTTGTCATTTCCTTCTCCAGGGGAACTTCCCGACCCAGGAATCAAACCGATTTCCTGCATCGCAGGCAGATGATTTACCAACTAAGCTATGAAGGAAGCCTGAAGATGAAAATAATGGTACCTATATCTAGTATATCTAGCCTACCCCTTCTCCCTGGGCTGGGCAGATCTGCTGGAGAAGGGATAGGCTACCCACCCCAATATTCTTGAGCTTCCCTTGTGGCTCAGCTGGTAAAGAATCCACCTTTAATGTGGGAGACCTGGGTTCGACCCCTGGCTTGGGAACATCCCCTGGAGAAGGGAAAGGCTACCAAACCCATTCCAATACTCTGGCCTAGGGAATTATTCCATGGACTGTATAGTTCATGGGGTCGCAAAGAGTCAGACACGACTAAGTGACTTTCATTCATATATCATGGCATTTTTTGAGGCCACAATGGTTAATACATTCAAAGTGCTTCAGGAGTGCCTGGCACAAAGGAAGTGCATTTTAAAATGTCTTTTCTCCTCAATGTGTTGTTATTATCATCATCACTATCACTATCATCATCATCATTCCTGGCCAGAAAGACTAGCTTATAACTAGAGTAGATGAAGCAATATAATTAAAGATAAAGATGAAAGTAGTTGATTACAGTAAGTCCCCAGGAGAAGGATGTATTCTAACAATAAGAAAAAAAATCTAGAAAGACTACAAAGAAGGCCGGAGGATGACAAATACACTACTTTATAGCCACTCCACGAGGTATCTTAGAAACAAACCTGTAGACATTCCCCTGTGACCCAACATCCCAAAATCCATTGAATATTTTTCACATCTTGGGACTCCTTTCAGAATGGACAACCAAGAAAAACAGGTTGATCCATTTATTATTATCCTAGTTTATTTTTATAAATGGAAACATATTTGATCTTAGAAAACAAAAAAAATAGAAATTTTATTTTCTTATGAAACAGTGCAGGGTTTAAAGAAACAAAATTCTTACAGTTGTATAAAGCATCTGCCTGCAATGTGGGAGACTCAGGTTCGATTCCTGGGTCAGGAAGATCCCCTGGAGAAGGAAATGGCAATCCACTCCAGTACTCTTGCCTGGAAAATCCCATGGACAGAGGAGCCTGATAGGCTACAGTCCATGGGGTCACAAAGAGTCGGACATGACTGAGCGACTTCACTTCACTTCTTTTAAAGACAGAGTCATTGTTGTCCCACTTAGTACTGCTACTAGACCTTTGTTATTGGTTTTAATAATCCCAGTCTGGTTTGGCTTATTCCAGGTGTTAAGGCAGAGGTGTTAAATATATTATCAATACCTTCTTATTACATTAGAAAAACTTAGCATAGAAAGAAGGGTGGATGGAGATGCTGGGCAGATTTGAAGTGGAAATCTGCTCTTCTGTTTCTGATAGACTTTGAACAAGGTATTTAACATCTTTCATCATTTGTTTTCTTGACTATAAATTGGGAGAATGATATAATTTATAAAATTAAAAGAGAATAAATAAAATACTATAAGTAAAATCATTGGCACATTGCCAAATCTCAATCAATATTAGCTCCAATCTACCGCCCCTGCTGGCTTTTCTGAAAATCAACCACCATCAAAGATACTTGTAAATTTCCCTAGTAGGACCAGGTTAATTACATTTCTGTTCATTCTCCTGATTCTATGCCTTTTTAGCTATTACTTTTAATTATGAATAAACCCTTAAACAAAAATACAATTCAAATCAAGGAAATCAAACCAATATTTATAGAGCAATTCCCTCATGTTAAGTACGGTATTTAATTATCTAGTCAATTTTATGAGATCTGTATTATTATCCCAAAGAACTGATAAGATCAAGGCTTAAAGTAATTCATCTGACATAGTTAATAAGTCTTAGAATAGAGTTTTACACTCCTAGCCAACTTCAAAGTTGTCTAGGCTTTTCTAGCTTTCTCCAGGAGTTCTGAACCCTTAAAAGTAAAGGGCACTTTTTCTATTTAACTTAAATTGAGTGATGTATTGCTTGCAATGAGATAGATGTTAATCTAACTTTCTGGAATACAGTAGTAAACCAAAGAGAGAGGCCTTGCTGAAATGGGGCTTACGAACATTGGGAGGAGAGGGAGATCAGACAGTTTATAACATCTATTTTCTATTATATAAAGTATACAAAGACTCTCCATTAAGGTGCCTTTATAGCAGAGATGCAAATAACATAAGGAGCAGACATGACAATATCCAGTAGAGGAGCCTTCCATGCAGACCATGAGCTAAAGGTTGAGCGGTACAAGTCTGGCCGTCATGTTTGTGGAACTGAGATGAGGCCAGTGGCGTGAAGCAGATGGTCAAAAGTGGTGAGTGGTAGGTCATGAAGTAAGCAAGAGTGCTGCCTGAAATTTTTATTAGACTATCCAGGTCATGTAAAGGACTTCTGCTTTATTTCAATAAGATGAGAAATATCCCAGTAATGGAGAATTGATGAGAGGAGTTATATGATCTGGCTGATAGGAAGAGAACAGACTGTGAAGGGGACAAGAACAAAAACATAGAGACTAGGAAATTGTTGCCATACTAGGAAATGCTATTGGTAGGAATTATTACAATACAAGGAAATCTCCAGGTCAGATTATTTTCTTCAATTTATCTCCAAATCATTATTCTTTCTTCTTTTACCACTTAATTTAACCAAACTTCACACTTCTCATTTCCTGTGATACTTTCAACCTCTACACATCAAAATGCCTTACAAGATACCACAATTTACTATAATGTCTAGAAATTAAGAGAGTGAAGTATGATGTAAAGTTTTCTTTCTATGCAAGGCCAATTGCTCCAGCCACACTGGTCTCCTTGCTGATTCAGAGGAACATCCACATAAAATCAATATGCGACAGAAGAAACATCACAAATGAGTGGGAGAGGACTGACAGTAAGTAATTCCAGGACAACTGTTTATATGTGAGGCGGAAAATGTTTGATCCCTACTGAACATCATTTACAAAAATTAATACCAAGAATTTGAACAACACTAATGAGTGAAAAATTTCCAACAAATATGGAAACTTATTTTAAAAATATGAGAGTGGGAGGCTAGTTTTAAGATTTCAAGGTAGGAAAACTCTGCCTAAATAAGATGCTCAAATATGTAAATCATGAATAAAAAAAATCGACTCCCCTCCTATCAGCTTTAATCTTTCTGACCTTATATTGCAGGTTGGCAAAAACAGGTTCCTGTCCTGCTGGACCATGACAGATTTATTCGCTGTGCAGAGAAATTATAACAGTGAAATATCTAGTTGTAGGGCTTTATGCTCATTGGCAATACATACAGCAGTTTAGACTGTTTTTTGTTAAATGAAAGGAAATTTTTCTCAATGATCCATTAATCATAAATACAGTTTCTATACGTGACATCTAAACACTTTCAATTTATCTATGAAATACATAGACAATAATACATTTTCTTACTTTATAAAAATTAAAGTCTGGTAAGATTGTATAAGTTTAAATGCTTTGGGATGTTTTAAGCATGCTAAAAACAACAACTATTATTAAAACTAAGTCAAATATAGGTTAAAAGTAGAGATCTAAGGCATGCATTATGAAAACTGTTAAATTTTGAAAGTCGCTTCTCTTTAGGTTTTCTGGTTAGCTGAGACAAAACTGGGAAGTCCTGATTTATCAAATAAATTGTTTTTTCCCTCTGTTTCATTCTACTAGAGTAGATTTGGCCAGTTACTATTTTGACAGATATGTAATCTCTCTGGATAAAATGTAACCACAGTGATTATTCACATTAAGCCCTCGATTTTGCCAAAAAACGGAAAACATGAGATATTTCTAAAACGTTAGACACATGGGAGCCTCAATTTTTCTCAATTGCACTTTCTTTTTTTTTTTTCCTAAAGTATTCAAACTGCTTTGGATGGGATATTGTTTTGTGCGTTTGAATTAGATAAATCACTCATATAAGCAGATGATCCCAGAATGCAGTTTGATGAGCAACCACAAAGCACCAGGGAAAATTCACACACACACACACACACACACACACACACACACTGTGGCTATTATCTCAATAAACAAGCCAAAACAACAAAGAATTGAGATATTTGGTAGCAAAACACAGCCCACTTTTGTTTATATAACTGATACAGGTTAGACAGAATTGTTATGTGTACTTAGATGACAATGTGGAGATGTGAGACAGCCAGAAAAAGAAGACAAGGTAGGGGCTATTGAACTACCATGGGAAGCAATAAACCTAGGTATAATATTAATAGATCAAGGGCATATGAATTGTAGGTTTCCTCCTAGCTTACACTGCCATCTAGATAGGCCCATGGTAGCTAGCAGCAGAAATATAGTGTCACATGACATCAAGTTGTACATCCTATAATCCTTGGTAGTAACTGAAAGAAATCTCTCTCAAGAGCAAGATGTATTAAGGAAGATAATTTATGATTCCAAGGACGAAAGCTTGGTATGGTTGGTATCAGGCATTGCTTGATTCCCTTCTCCTTTTTTGCTTTTGTCCAGATAGCAAATGCCCAGGCAAAACACTTAACTGCCCAGAATTCCTTGCAGGTAAGAGGAGGCATGTGATTCATTCTGACCAATGAGATAGAAATGGAAGTCTGTCTGCCTGAAGAATAAACTCCGTATTTTTTTTCATGTTAAAAATGAAAACTTGGCTGGCCACCCTTTGCCTTTTGCCTGTTACTCTTCTTTCTCTGTGGAGTCTGGATTCAAGGTTAAGACTGGTGGGGCAGAGGGTTGGAAGGAGGCAAACCCCTCTCTGCCTCCAGATTTTGATTAATGTAAGAGCAAATAAAAACCTCTATTTGATTCAGCCACAAGAGTTGGATTTTTGTTACATGCCACTGAACAAAATCCTATGCGACACAGCAACCAGAGGTTCATTACAAATGAGTGTTTCTCATTATCTTATAGTGTGATATTCTTAGCAATGGAGATAATTTGGAATAATATTAAATTACATGGTTAGAAGAGTAACTTTCAGTTATCAATCAGTCTTGATTACTTCAAGGAGGAAAGTCTCAGTTTAGTGCTTGTATGCCTTAAACAGCTCTCTAAAACTTGTTTTTCTCCCTTGCAACAAACTGAGATACACTTCAGACTAAGGACCTTTGTTAAGCATAATTATCTAGCTAAAATTTAATAGCACTGTTTTGTTCCATTAAGTCTGGTTTATAGTTACCTTCTCATTATCGACAATGTTACTGCATTTCCATTCATGACAATGATATAAAGTTTCTTCTTTATAAAATATATTCATATAAAAATATGAATTGATTTGAAGAAAAATACTAATACAAACAAAAGTGATACACAGGGATTTTTCTTTTTTTTAAGAAAGACAGTGGTATACAAATGACTACGGTTGAGCCCTAGATAAACAATCTTGCCTATAAGAGTAATGGCAGACTCACTAACACTTTTGGGTTATATCCTATTTAACAATTTAAAACAGCCTTGACAGAACTCACCCTGTTGGTCAAATATCCTCAGTACTGAAAATAAACCAACATAGGAAAAGTTATACGCAAAATTTCTTTATCTTCCCATAAACTTGTGAATATAAACAGGATGCTTCAGGCCTACTATGTCCTCATCTAGACTGTTACTAAATCTCAGTCCAAATTTCATCCTCTTTAATCCTAAAAAATTATTCCACAGTGTTTCCTGTATGGATGATCAATCAATATTTGTACAGTTTCAGTTATTGCAAAGAAGGACTGCCTCAGGAATATTCTATTGGGCTAAAATTGCAGATTCATCACCTAGGATCATCTATTCAATAACTTGAAACTTATTAAAATTTGAGAGTGAATGTTGTATGTCAACACTCTGGTCATCTCTCTGTTCATCTGTTTGAAGTAGCAAGTTTGGCTGCTAATACAAATATTATTTGCTGTTGCAAGCTCCCTTATTTGAGAAATCTGAGGTTTTAGTTCTTAGGCATAATCTTATAAGAAAAACAAATCAAAGCAAAGGTCAAATTGTGAATGAAAATTCAAAACCAAAGCTCTGCAACTATGGAAAAGGAAAGCTTAAAATTAAGAATCACAGATTCTCTGATTTTAAAGTTTGCCAAATGTTTTCTGTATTCACTGCAGTGCTCAAATAATTATGACATCAAATTTCATAACAAAGGCCTTGGAAAGACTGAAAAATTGTCTAGTACTTATACACACTCCTGATAATTTTATTATGACAGTAATTTGTTCAAATATAAGCTATGTGCTTCTTCCTCTTGTTGATTCTCATCATTCCACCTTAAAAATGGACATCTACAGTGAAGTTACAGGCACAGAAGGATGATGGGTTACTGTATAAGGAAAGGACATAGAAAATAATTCAAATGATAAAAGAACAAGGCTGGAACTGTGGCTTGGATCTGAAGCATGCAGGATAGTGCAGAGGATAAATGGCAAAGAATTATTACCTTTGGGGCTAATGCAGGAGCCAAGGGCATAGTCAGGGCTGCGGAAGAGTTCTATAGCTTCAGAGCTGATGCTAAAAGGCAAAATGGGAACTAGATGAATTCTCCAAGAAAAGCTGCCTTACAGATTACATCTTAATTCTAAAATACTGGCCTTGAGATATCCAGTTAGGTGCTGCTACTGCTAAGTCACTTCAGTCGTGTCCAACTCTGTGCGACCCCATAGACGACAGCCTACCAGGCTCTGCCATCCCTGGGATTCTCCAGGCAAGAACAATGGAGTGGGTTGCCATTTCCTTCTCCAATGCATGAAAATGAAAAGTGAAAGTGAGGTCGCTCAGTCGTGTCTGACCCTTTGTGACCTCAAGGACTGTAGCCTACCAGGCTTTTCTGTCCATGGGATTTTCCAGGCAAGAGTACTGGAGTGGGATGCCATCGCCTTCTGCAGTTAGGTGAGGATTATATAATAGCAAGGAACTGTGGGTTGACCAGAGGTTAAGAGGTACTGTGATTCTGACCTTCTGTTGTGCCGAGCACCCACTACATTATGTTAACTCTTAGACTTCAATACCACTTGGGGAAAAGAGCTATTGGGCTCCAAACTGAACCCTATCATTTCTGGCTGGGCTAATCTTCTGCAGTCTAGAGAGTGAATGGTGAATGAATGGTAAAAATCGCTCAGTCATGTCCGACTCTTTGCGACCCCATGGACTTGTCCATGGAATTCTCCAGGCCAGAATACTGGAGTAGGTAGCCTTTCCCTTCTCCAGGGGATCTTCCCAACCCAGGGATCAAACCCAGGTCTCCCACATTGCAGGCAGATTCTTTACCAGCTGAGCCACAAGGGAAGCCCAGTCTAGAGAGTATTCCTGGACTACTGTGAATCAGTCTGACAAGCTGAATACAACCTCATCTTTGCTCTACCATCTTTAGAGTCAAGTCAAGTGGCTGGTTCTACAGAAACTGGAAGTTTTGGCACATGTATCTGAGAGACAAGTTGCTGGTAAACAGTAATCACTGTCCTGGGAGAAAACACAGCTTAGGACAAAAGATAATTAAAAACCAGGAAGGAAGTGATTTGAGTAAGCATGGGCAAAGCAGAGATCACAAAAAGCAACAGTAAATCCTAGTGGGTTTCTGCTTTTAGAGGTAGCTTGATCATATTTCAGCCAGACTAGGAGTGTCTCCTAGTCTAAGGTACCTTGAAAATAAGATACAGTTGGTAGCACTGTCTCTTCTGTACAATAATGGTCATTATCTATTCAGAAATAATATTGTCCTGATATATCTAAAACTGTCATAAAGTAACAAGATCATTCAAGCTTAGTTGGGTGTACTTGTGTGAGCATGAATGTGAGCTTTAAAAGAGACATAATACATATGAATAGATGAGAACAGCAGGTTTTTTTTAAACCTCAGGTTACATAAAAGAGTGATTGCTGAGTAAATGTGCGGCTGCTGACTATTGGGATGCTGAGCCAGTTTTGAATATTTAAGCAATAATTGACACTGTCTTCAAAGCAATGAATGGCTCCCATGTTGAGACCACATATTGTTATGTTTACTTAGAGGCTGAGTTGATGATAGGCTTTATATTACACGCAGGAAAGAAATGAGAGTCTCTGAAAGATGTTTCATACTAATATTACTGTCAACACACAAGAGAGACAGACTGGCTTCTGACATGAACTTTACAGATTTCACTCTTCATGAGGAATTAGAATTAAGTTTTAATTGAATCCTTAATTAGCATTATCCAAATATATTTGGGAACTGATTCATGGTATAGAAATTTGTTCAGATTAATGTTACAGGGAAGGAGGAAGTGATTTTCTTTAATATTCAGAAGAGAATATCATGACATCCAGATAGGCTCCTTTTGAATTATAACCTACAATTTGTAAACATCTATAAAATAACCAGATATTTTAAGTCTAATATATATAGGGAAATATGACTAGATTAATTCTTTCTGTCACTAAAGTATTCATTTTGTTTTTGTTTTTGATCACACAGCATGGCATGCGGGGTTTCAGTTTCCCAGTCGGGGATCAAACTCACACCCCCTGCACTGAAGTGCAAAGTCTTAACCAAAGGACCACCAGGAAAGTCCCATCTATCACCTAAGTGCTTAACTTTGGTTCAGAAGCATGGTCCAAGAGGTGAGGTAAACGTGGCTTTAAGAGATATCTAGGAAACTTCTGACTCAGTGAAGTAAACAAACAGGGTTCCTAAGGAAAAAGACCAACATTCTAACCTATCTTCTAGACAGTCCTCCAGCTGCAACTCAGTTTATTTACTGTTTTTGTTTTATATTCACTCTATGCAGCAGAATGACTACTCTTACATACTGAATTCACTAATTCAAGAATGTTAGAGTCAATGTTTAGACAATCTAGATGTTCCCCCACAATGTGTAATAACCAGTTAGTAAGTGTAAATTAATAATATAAATTGAGTATGCTAAAGTAAGTGAAAGAAAGTGATCCACAGACACTCTAAGGTTAAAAGGTGACCTCAGAGGCCAGCTGCTTTCTATATTTCATAGGTGTGAATTACCAAAAAATAATGGAGCAGAACTGAAGTTTCAACTTTAGATATATCTTTAGATGTAACCATGGTAAGAATATTAGTATGAACATCTATGCTTGGAATATTCTTAGAGAGCTCACTGACCCTTGCTCTTCTCTTGAAAATGTAATTTATTGGGTGTTGTGAATTTAATCCACCTAAAGCTCCCAAGTGTATCACCTATCTTTCATGCAACTCAATTTGGCCAGCTCTCTCTCTCTGCTGAGGCCATGAAGATCCTTTTTAAGCCTCTGTCATTCTTAGAACATGAAGGTATTTCATATCTTCTTTAAAACGACCATATCAAATTTTAGGCATAGCTCTATCTTGATATGGAGAGCTTCTTATAGGCAAATAGAAGTTAAGTGGGATTCTTTAGGACTGATTCATTTTTTAAAAGATTTTATAACCATGACATTAACATGAAAATATAATCTCTTTAAAATACCCTACTAGTCATTCTCAGATAAGATGGGAGAACATAGTTTTATATTTATTCCAAGGCAGTCAAATATCAAGCTAGTGAAAAATAATAGGTTAGGACTGCGACACAAACATTGATAATTAAATTTTTAAAATATCTTAACAGAGAAATATATAGTCATAAGATTTTAAAGAACAGCCCATAAATTATGATTTAATAAAAAATTTCCAGGAGGCTGTGGTTTTTTATTGCAACAGTTGTTTTTCTCCACCACTTACTTGTTTTCCTATTTTCTCATGTTGAGTAATCCTTATAAACAATCATTTTATTTTCCCAGTAATTTAGAAATGGTGCTGTCTACACACAAATAGGAAAAGGAGTATGTCAAAGCTGTATATTATCACCCTGCTTATTTAACTTATATGCAGAGTACATCATGAGAAACGCTGGACTGGCAGAAGCACAAGTTGGAATCAAGACTGCTGGGAGAAATATCAATAACCTCAGATATGGAGATGACACCACCCTTATGGCAGAAAATGAAGAGGAATTAAAAAGCCTCTTGATGAAAGTGAAACAGAAGAGTAAAAAAGTTGGCTTAAAGCTCAACATTCAGAAAATGAAGATCAAGGCATCCAGTCCCATCACTTCATGGCAAATAGATGGGGAAAAAGTAGAAATAGTGTCAGACTTTATTTTTGGGGGCTCCAAAATCACTGCAGATGGTGACTGAAGCCATGAAATTAAAAGATACTGACTCCTCGGAAGGAAGGTTATGACCAACCTAGATAGCATATTCAAAAGCAGAGACATTACTTTGCCAAAACGGTCCATCTAGTCAAGGCTATGGTTTTTCCAATGATCATGTATGGATGTGAGAGTTAGACTGTGAAGAAAGCTGAGTGCAAAAGAATTGGTGCTTTTGAACTGTGGTGCTGGAGAAGACTCTTGACAGTCCCTTGGACTGCAAGGAGATCCAACCAGTCCATCCTAAAGGAGACCAGTTCTGGGTGTTCATTGGAAGGACTGATGCCGAGGCTGAAACTCCAGTACTTTGGCCACATCATGTGAAAAGTTGACTCATTGGAAAAGAACCTGATGCTGGGAGGGATTGGATGCAGGAGGTAAAGGGGACGACAGAGGATGAGATGGCTGGAGGGCATCACCGACTCAATGCACATGAGTTTGGGTGAACTCTGGGAGTTGGTGATGGACAGGGAGGCCTGGCGTGCTGTGATTCCTGGGGTCGCAAAGAGTCAGACACGACTGAGCAATTGAACTGAACTGAACACATGTCCATATCTATCACACTTGTGTTTCTATTTCCTTGTCTCTGATTTGTATTATTATTCTGCTGTATTCAAGTTTCAAACTATCTTAACATGAGAGAAAAAATTAAGTAAAGCCTTCCTCTTAATTTCCTCAAAAAGCTAATGACTAGAAGGGCTAACAACACATGGCTCCACAGATAAGCTTCTTTTGCCTCCTTCACAGGGTGTGCACATCTTCCTAAGATTGTCTTCCACTTACTATTTTACAGGCACAGAAGCCCCTCCTGAGGATAACAACATTCACAGAGAAAGCCTGGTCACAAGGTCCTTGATTTGGGAAAGCACTACATTTTCCCCTCAGATTTTCTGCTCTTCCAGGGATCAACACCTGCAAATCATTTTTTCCAAGTGTCAATGATGCAGATGGCATCTATTCTTTCATGTATTCATTCCCCAATGGGAATTTTGAAAAAGGGGGATCGCCTATTTTATTTGCTTCTAGAAAGAAGTTTTTTAAAAATAATAAAAGAATGAAATCCCTAGGAATACATCTACCTAAGGAGGTAAATGACCTGTACTCAGAAAATTATACATAAGATGCTGATGAAAGAAACTGAAGACAACAAAAACAGAAGGAAAGATAACAATATTATTGGATTAGAAGAATTAATGTTGTTAAAATAACCATACTACTCAAGGCAATCTACAGACTCAAGGCAATCCCTATCAAAATACCAACTGCATTATTCACAGAACTAGAACAATTTTAAAATTTGTATGGAAACCCCTGCATAACCAAAACAATCTTGAGAAAGAACAACAGAGCTATAGGAATCATGCTCCCTGATTTCAGACTATATTGCAAAGCTACAGTTAATCAAAACAGTATGGTACTGGTGTAAAAACAGACACAGAGATTAACAGAACATAATAGAGAGGCCAGAAATAAGCCCACACACTGATGGGTAATTAATCTATGACAGAGGAGGCAAAAATATACAACAGAGAAAAGACAAGTCTCTTGAATAAGTGGTGTATATGTAAAAGAATGAAATTAGAACATTCTCTAAAACCATACACAAATATAAACTCAGATGGAAGACAAGTCTCTTGAATAAGTGGTGTATATGTAAAAGAATAAAATTAGAACATTCTCTAAAACCATACACAAATATAAACTCAAATGGATTAAAGACCAGAATGTAAGACCAGATACCATAAAACTCCTAGAGGAAAACATATGCAGAACACTCTTTGACATAAATCATGGCAACATTTTTTTGTATCCATCTCCTAAAGCGAAAAAGATAAAAGCAAAAATACATAAATGGGACCTAATTAAACTTAAAAGCTATTTCATAACAAAGGAAACTATCAGAAAACCAAAAGAGTCTACTGAATGGGAGAAAATATTTGTAAATGATATGATTCATAAGGTGTAAGTATCTAAAATAAACAAACAGCTCATACAACTCAACATCCAAAAAAAAAGGAAAAAAAAAAAACACAGTAAAAAATGCACAGAAGAACAGGAGAGAATTTTTTTTCATAGAATACATATAGATGTCCAACAGACACATGAAAAGATACTCAACACTGCTAACCATCAGTTCAGTTCAGTTCAGTCGCTCAGTCGTGTCCAACTCTGCGACCCCATGAATCGCAGCACACCAGGGCTCCCTGTCCATCACCAACTCCCGGAGTTCACTCAGACTCATGTCCATTGAGTCAGTGATGCTATCCAGCCATCTCATCCTCGGTCGTCCCCTTCTCCTCCTGCCCACAATCCCTCCCAGCATCAGAGCCTTTTCCAATGAGTCAACTCTTCGCATGAAGTTGCCAAAGTACTGTAGTTTCAGCTTTAGCATCATTCCTTCCAAAGAAATCCCAGGGCTGATCTCCTTCAGAATGGACTGGTTGGATCTCCTTGCATTCCAAGGGACTCTCAAGAATCTTCTTCAACACCACAGTTCAAAAGCATCAATTCTTTGGCGCTCAGCTTTCTTCACAGTCCAACTCTCACATCCATACATGACCACTGGAAAAACCATAGCCTTGACTAGACGGACCTTTGTTAGCAAAGTAATGTCTTTGCTTTTCAATATGCTATCTAGGTTGGTCATAACTTTTCTTCCAAGGAGTAAGCAACTTTTAATTTCATGGCTTGCAGTCACCATCTGCAGTGATTTTGGAGCCCCCAAAAATAAAGTCTGCCACTGTTTCTACTGTTTCCCCATCTATTTGCCATGAAGTAATGAGACTGGATGCCATGATCTTCATTTTCTGAATGTTGAGCTTTAAGCCAACTTTTTCACTCTCCACTTTCACTTTTATCAAGAGGCTTTTAGTTCCTCTTCACTTTCTGCCATCAGAGAAATGCAAATAAAAACTATAATGAAGTATCACTTACTCCTGTCAGGATGGCTATTATCAAAATGACCACAAATAACAAATGCTGGCAAAGATGTGGAGAAAAGGGAATTCTATACACTGTTGGTGGGACTGTAAATTGGTGCAGCCACTCTGCAAAACTAAAAACTATGGAGGTTTTTTAAAAAACTAAAAATAGAACTACTGTATTAATCAACATTTCTACACCTAGGTACATATCTAAAAAGAGAGAAAAAAAAAACCACCACAAATTCAAAATGATATGCATCCCAGTGTTCACATCAGTATTATTTCCCATTGCCCAGAAATGGAAACAACCTAAGTGTCCATCAACAGATGAATTCATAAGGAACTGTGGTGTGTTTGTGTATATATTTAAACACACACACACAATAGAGTAATACTCAACAATAAAAGGGGTTCCCTGGTAGCTCAGATGGTAAAGAATCTGCCTGCAATGCAGGAGACTTGAGTTTGATCCTGGGTTAGGAAGACACCATGGAGAAGGAAATGGCAACCCAATCCAGTATTCTTGCCTAGAGAATTCCATAGACAGAGGAGCCTGGTGGGCCACAGTCCATGGGGTTGCAAAGAGTTGGCATGACTGAATGACTAACACACAACCATAAAAAATAATGATATTTTGACATCTGCAGTAACATGGATGGACTTGGCAAAGTAAAAGAAGTCAGACAGAGAAAGACAAATATGCATGATATCACTTTTAGTGGGTTCTAAAAATATAAGAAACTACCGAGTATAACAAAAAAGAAACAGAATCACAGATGTAGAGAATGAACTAGTAGTTACTAGAGAGGAAAGGGAAGGGAGAAGGGGCAATATAAGGGTAGGAGATAAAGAGATACAACCTAGTAAGCATAAAATTAACCTTAAGAATATTTAAGAATATACTCTACAACATGGAAAATATAGCTAAAATTTACTATGAACAGAGATATTGGAAGTGATGGAATTCCAGCTGAGCTATTTCAAATCCTAAAAGATGATGCTGTTAAAGTGCTGCACTTAATATGCCAGCAAATTGGGAAAACTCAGCAGTGCCCACAGGACTGGAAAAGGTCAGTTTTCATTCCAATAACAAAGAAAGGCAATGCCAAAGGATGTTCAAGCTACCACACAACTGTACTCATCTCACATGCTAGCAAAGCAATGCTCAAAATTCTCCAAGCTAGGCTTCAACAGTACATGAACCAAGAACTTCCAGATTCTCAAGCCGAATTTAGAAAAGACAGAGGAACCAGAGATTAAACTGCTAACATCCACTGGATCATATGAAAAAAGCAAGAGAATTCCAGAAAAAAAAACACCTACTTTTACTTCATTGACTACTAAAGCCTTTGACTTTATGGATTACAATAAAGTGTGGAAAGTTCTTAAAGAGCTGGGAATACCAGACCACCATACCTGCTTCCTGAGAAATCTATATGCAGGTCAAGATGCAACAGTTAGAACTGGACATGGAACAATAGCCTGGTTCCAAATTGGGAAAGGAGTACGTCAAGGCTGTATATTGTCACACTGCTTATTTAACTTATATGAAGAGTATATCATGCGAAATGCCAGGTTGGATATAGCACAAGCTGGAATAAAGACTGCCAGGAGAGATATCAATAACCTCAGGTGTGCAGATGGCACCACCTTTATGGCAGAAAGCGAAGATTAACTAAAGAGCCTTTTGATGAAAGTGAGAGGAGAGTGAAAAAGCTAGCTTAAAACTCAACATTCAAAAAAAGATGATCATGGCATCTGGTCCCATCACTTCATGGCAAATAGATGAGGAAACAATGGAAACAGTGACAGTGACTTTACTTTCTTGGGCTCCAAAATCACTGCAGATGGTGACTGTAACCATGAAATTAACAAAGGCTTACTCCTTAGAAGAAAATCTATGACAAACCTAGACAGCATATTAACAAGCAGAGACATTACTTTGCCAACAAAGGTCCATCTAGTCAAAGCTATGGTTTTTCCAGTAGTCATGTATGGATATGAGAGTTGGACCATAAAGAAAGCTGAGCGCCAAAGAATTGATGCTTTTGAACTGCGGTGTTGGAGAAGACTCTTGAGAGTCCCTTGGACTGCAAGGAGATCCAACCAGTCGTTCCTGAAGGAAATCAGTCCTGAATATTCACTGGCAGAACTGATGCTGAAGCTGAAACTCCAATACTCTGGCCACCTGATGCCAAGAGCAGACTCATTAGAAAAGACCCTGATGGTAGGAAAGATTGAAGGCAGGAGGAAAAGGGGACGACAGAGGATGAGATGGTTGAATAGCATCACCAACTCGATGGACATGAGTTTGAGCAAGCTCTGGGAGATGGTGATGGACAGGGAAGCTTGGCATGCTGCAGTCCATGGGGTTGCGAAGAGTTGGACATGACTGAGTGACTGAACTGAGCTGAACTGATAACTGGAGTACAACCTTTAAAAATTGTGAATCACTTTATTATGCACCTGTAACTATATAATGTTATACAGCAACTGCAAATAAAAAATAAACAAAAAAGAATTTTCTGGTTATTGGAAGTTATATAAAAGCTACTCTAATTTGGTGATTTCCAAGTGAAGCTGTTAATCAACTAACCTCTGCCACTAGGGCACTTCCTGGCCCCCCTCAGCAATAATACCAATAATGCCTTTTCACTAGAGTGCAGTCCTGTGCAGTTCCCTCACTGGTCTTGACCTGTGAGGACACTTATTAAAACCATTAGAGAGCATTAAAACCTCATTAAAACCTGGTATTGAGTGAAGCTTGTAATCAACATTGTCTGCTCCAGAGATCTGACAGTGGGACTGCCTGGAGAAAGCTCTGCACCCTGGGGCTGGCTGAGCCATGCACACTCAGACTGATCTTGTCCACGTTAGACTGTGGCCTTGAAAGTCCCTTATGTCTCTACATCTTTGGACTTTGATCTCTAAAAACTACATAAAATCTCTTAGGTCCTAAAACTAGATTATTTCTTATTTACATATTAACACTTATGAAATGGAGAGCAATCATAGAGCCAAATATATTTAAAGTAGTATCTTTCCATTTCCCAATGCCAAAAACTATCATTAAGTCAACAGTGGGTTCTATCTGCAGTAGAATCTTTGAGATGAGAAAATATCACAATAAAGTATTTGGGAGACAAGGGTGTCCAAAGTAGGCTAATAATTTCAAACTCCTTCAAATATACACTATTTAAATATTCTTTATTTAGGCATTTATTTTGTGAAGTTAAGGGAATAAATGAATTTCTTAGGGCTAGTGGCATGAGCTTCAAGGACTTTTCAACTTGCATATGTCCATCCCATCACTTCATGGAAAACACAGGGGGAAAAGTGGAAACAGTGACAAATTTTATTTTCTTGAGCTCTAAAATCACTGTGAACAGTGACTGCAGCTATAAAATTAAAAGACGCTTGCTCCTAAAGAAGCCTGGCATGCTGCAGTCCATGGGATTGCAAAGAGTCAGACACAACTGAGTGACTGAACTGAACTGAAATCAAGATTGCCAGTAGAAATATCAACAACCTCAGATATGCAGATACCTCTCTAATAGCCGAAAGTGAAGAGGAACTAAAGAGTGTCCTGATGAGGGTGAAAGAAAAGAGTAAAAAAATTAACTTAAAACTCAACATTCAAAAAGGATAGATGTTATCATGGTCTCTATTTATAAATGGAGAAATAAATGGGTAAACAGATTCTATAAACTGCTCAGCATCTCCCAACCTATAAAACGAAGGACCAGAATTCAAATTCAGGGCTCTCTGACTTCAAGTGAAGCGAAATGACGTGAAAGTTGTTCAGCCATGTCCGATTCTTTGTGACCCGATAGACTATACAGTCCGTGGAATTCTCCAGGCCAAAATACTGGAGTGGGTAGCCTTTCCCTTCTCCAGTGGATCTTCCCAACCCTGGGATTCAATCCAGGTCTCCTGCACTGCAGGTGAGTTCTTTACCAGCTGAGCCACCAGCGAGGCCAAGAATACTCAAGTGGGTAGTCTATCCCTTCTCCAGAGGATCTTCCTCGCCCAGGAATCGAACCAGGTTCTCCTGCATTGCAGGTGGATCCTTTAACAGCTGAGCCACCAGAGAAGCCCATTTCTGAATTCAAGGTGCAGATATTTTCACTGCATCTATGATGGCTTCATAAAATTTGCAGAACAGATTCAAAACACAGTATTTTGAAAAAGCTGTTCCCTGTCTCTTAGGGGAAACTATTCCAAACTCACTTGATTTTGTCATGGTCTGTAAAACATATGCAGCAAATGAGATAAAAGAACAAGCAAATCCCAGAAATAATTTTCAATCATTTTATTTTTTCATTGTCAATTCATTCCTAAGTATTTTTTTCTTTGTGGGTTCTTAGAAGTAATACTATCAAAATCTCTGGGTACACATAAAACCACTTATTGTTATTAATGGTTTTAAAAATATTTTCATGTTTGAAATAGTATCTTTTTCAGAAAAAGTGAACATTTCTTATTATTTTCATGGGGTTATTAGTATGATATTGGGGGTTTTATCACGAAGTTAATTTTCTGGTTATTCTTTTTTATTGTAAAGTGAAGAAACAGGGTCTAGAGA
This sequence comes from Ovis aries, assembly GCF_016772045.2. Lineage (NCBI taxonomy): Eukaryota > Metazoa > Chordata > Mammalia > Artiodactyla > Bovidae > Ovis > Ovis aries. Next base: position 56,364,766 of record NC_056055.1, read on the forward strand.
ATAATTTTCAACATCGAATAAAAACAAGGAAGGCAATGAGTTGTGAATGCAGATACTGAGTAAAGGTAGAGAGCAGTAACTCATATAAACATCTATTTTTTCTGGTCTTGAAACTGATGTATTACAATGATAATCTGAGGTGCACTATAATGTAGGATTTAAAGGAAGTGATAGCTTTACAGATATGCATTATCCTCTGAATTTACAAACATTTAAATAATACAAGCATCACAGTGATAGAAAACAGGTGCACTGGCACAAAAATGAAATTGTAATGTAGTGTTCTGTCAGATATTCGATTCATTTTCAGTCTTCAAATTTCTTTCAGAATAAGTTGTGTCCCTGCTAAGTCACTTCAGTTGTATCTTACTCTTTGTGACACCACAGGCTGCATCCTGCCAGGCTTCTCTATCCATTAGGTTCTGAAGGCAAGAATACTGGAGTGGTTTGCCATGTTCTCCACCGGGGGATCTTCCCAACCCACGAATAGAATCCATGTCTCTTAAGTCTCCTTCATTGGCAGGTGGGTTCTTTACCGCTAGTACCATCTGGGAAGCCCAGCATAAGTTAGGTAAACATTAAAGTTACAAAATAACTGTCATTTGTCAAAAACAGAAATGTAAATTTTTAGGGGCTTTTTATTTTTGAGGATCCACATCAGCACCATGATCTGAAAACTACAATGTTTATGACCAAACCGAATATTTGTTCCATCCCTTCGAGACACTATTGGCTGGCAGCCTTTTCTTTGGAGAATGGATAGATTGGTGTTAGCTCTACTCTGGTCTTTAGGCCACTTAGCTACACTGATGTATTTAATTACATGGTTTTAAAATTCTGTTTATGCCTTCAGAGGAAATTAATGTAATTATAATTTAAAGTTAGTTTCTTCTTTTTTGTTGCTAGGGACACAAATCTACACTAGAAGAGGCTTTCCTAGTGCTTTGTTTGTCTTTTGTTTGAACACGTATCCTTGAATTTTTTAGCTCCAGACAGAGTTTGATAGCAGCAATTTGGGTTGGCAGAAAAACCAATTTGGGGTCTGGGAGTCAGACAGAGTTTGAAGCAGAGCTCGTCCACCTATGGGTTGAGAGACTAAGGAGAAACAGCTGGGCCTACTGTGCTCAGTTTATCATCTGTTTACTGTATATATTAATACCTTCTTGACAGGACTCAGATAAATTTTAAATGGTTTGGATGTGACCATTCCTCTTATGTGGGCTTCCGTGGTGACTCAGTGGTAAAGAATCTGCCTACCAATGCAGGAGACACAGGCTGGAAGATCCAGGGTATCTTTCCAGCCCAGGGATCAAACCCAGGTCTTGATCAGGTCTCTTAGGAAGATCGCCTGGAGAATAAAATGGTAACCCACTCCTATTCTTGCCTGGGAAATCCCAAGGACAGAAGACCCGGTGGGCTATAGTTCATAGGGTCACAAAAGAGATGGACACAACTTATTGACTTAAACAACAATTCCTCTTATGCAGGAGATGACTCAGGAATTTTGCTTTTGTTTTCTTTTTATGTTGGAGAGTGGGGCAAACAGGCATTATTTTGTATTTCATTTTCTCCTATTTGTCTGTGAATATGTGTTTGAATGCCTGCCTCATCATTATTGTTCAACACTACAGAGAAGATTAACACATCATGTATTTCCTGTATGTAAGGTATGGACTCCTGTTCTATCAACATTCTTTATATCTGAAACCCTCCAGGAACTGTGATGTAGCTATTCTGCAAGGGAGAGGACTTTTCCCTCACTGCCACCATCATAGGAGATGTGGTTCTGCTTCTGCAGTTTCTCTTCTGATATGCTAAAAACCCAGCCTTTAATGAATTGGTCTGCAAAAATTAAGTACCATTTACAATAGCACTCTCATGGAAAACTGTGTTCTAAGTTTACTGACACAAGACAAACTTATGAAACCATCCACACATAAGACTCTTAATTTTGCATAATGAGTACATATATTTCTGTCTATTTGCAGGTCAGGAAGCAACAGTTACAACTGGACATGGAACAACAGACTGGCTCCAAATAGGAAAAGGGGTACGCCAAAGCTGTATATTGTCACCCTGCTTATTTAACTTATATGCAGAGTACACCATGAGAAACGCTGGGCTGGAGGAAGCACAAGCTGGAATCAAGATTGCTAGGAGAAATATCAATAACCTCAGATATGCAAATGACACCACCCTTATGGCAGAAAGTGAAGAGGAACTAAAGAGCCTCTTGATGAAGGTGAAAGAGGAGACTGAAAAAATTGGCTTAAACCTCAACATTCAGAAAACGAAGATCATGGCATCTGGTCCCATCACTTCATGGCAAATAGATGGGGAACCAGTGGAAACAGTGCTTGACTTTATTTTTCTGGGCTCTGAAATCACTGCAGCCATGAAATTAAAAGACGCTTACTCCTTGGAAGGAAAGTCATGACCAACCTAGACAGTGTATTAAAAAGCAGAGACATTACAAAGGTCCATCTAGTCAAGGCTATGGTTTTTCCAGTATCATGTATGGATGTGAAAGTTGGACTATAAAGAAAGCTGAATGCAGAAGAATTGATGCTTTTGAACTGTGGTGTTGGAGAAGACTCTTGAGAATCCCTTGGACTGCAAGGAGATCCAACCAGTCCATTCTAAAGGAGATCAGTCCTGGGTGTTCATTGGAGGGACTGATGTTGAAGCTGAAACTCCAATACTTTGGCCATCTGATGAGGAAAGCTGACTCATTTGAAAAGACCCTGATGCTGGAAAAGACTGAGGGCAGGAGGAGAAGGGGAAGACAGAGGATGACACTGTTAGATGGCATCACCAACTCAATGGACATGAGTTTGGGTAAACTCCAGGAGTTGGTGGTGGACAGGGAGGCCTGGTGTGCTGCAGTTCATGGGGTCGCAGAGTCGGACATGACTGAGCAACTGAACTGAACTGAATATATATCCAGTGCATCAATGCTATTAAAAGTAATAGAAAAGGCCTGAAGATTATGAAAAGAAAATTTAAGCAATATACTTAACAAGATCCAGAAAAAAGGTAAGTCGTCTTTTTATTACAAATGCTATGCTTTTTTGTTTTCTTAAATACGTACCATATTTCATATTAAATATTCCTTTAGATTAGAAGCTTTTTCTCATTTAATTAAAACATGGAGCCTGGCTCTTAACATTACAGAAACTTCCTACTGTAATATGTTTATAAATACTGACTTTTAAAAACCTTTGTTTTCTTTTTTTTTCTTTGTTTTTCAAATGTACTTCATCTTCAACATTTGATTTAACTCAAAGTCGCTGTATGGGTTGAAGCAGTTTCTGAAAGTCTCAAAACTGAAAGTGTTAGTCATGTCCGACTCTTTCCAACCCCATGGACTGTAGGCCACCAAGCTCCTCTGTCTATGGGATTCTCCAGGCAAGAATACTGGAGTAGGAAGCCATTCCTCTCTCCAGGGGATCCTCCCAACCCAGCGATGGAAAGTGGGTCTCCTGCATTGGTAGATGGGTTTGTTACCATCTAAGCCATAAAGGAAACCCCCAAAGCCTCTTTACTACATGTTAATGAGTATGAGAAAGAGTGGCAAAGGGAGAGAATGCACAGTTAGACTTGAAAAGTATAATGTTGAATTCAGGCAAGGAGTATGATTCAGTGGGAGACAACTGGGACTGGAGGGCAGGGAATCAGTAAAGCAAGCTCAGTTAACAACTTGTGCTGCTGCTGCTGCTGCTAAGTCGCTTCAGTCATGTCCGACTCTGTGCGACCCCATAGACGGCAGCCCACCAGGTTCTGCCGTCCCTGGGATTCTCCCGGCAAGAACACTGGAGTGGGTTGCCATTTCCTTCTCCAAGGCATGAACGTGAAAAGTGAAAGTGAAGTCGCTTAGTCGTGTCTGACCTTCGCGACCCCATGGACTGCAACCTGTGCATCCCTGGGCGAAAGTTGCTCAGGTCTCCATCTATGCTTGCTACTGCTACTGCTAAGTCGCTTCAGTCGTGTCTGACTCTGCGACTCCATAGACGGCAGCCCACCAGGCTCCACTGTCAATGGGACTCTCCAGGCAAGAACACTGGAGTGGGTTGCCACTTCCTTCTCCAATGCATGAAAGTGAAAAGCGAAAGTGAAGCTCAGTTAACAACTTGTGCTGTTGCTGCTGCTGCTAAGTCGCTTCAGTCGTGTTTGACTCTTCACGACCCCATGGGCTGCAGCCTACCAGGCTCCTCCGCCCATGGGATTTTCCAGGCAAGAGCACTGGAGTGGGGTGCCATTGCCTTCTCCGCCATCTATGCTTAGAGAGATGAATTAGGCAGCCCTGAGAGTCGGCCATCTCTGCAAACTAGCTGTTGTTGTTGCTGTGGTTTAGTCACTAAGTCATGTTGTGAAGTCAATTTGCTTCTGGCTTTAAGTAAAACAGACTTTGAAACTCCACGTATCATAGCTCACCAGACTCCTCTGTCCATGGGATTTCCCAGGCAAGAATACTGGAGCGGGTTGTCGTTTCCTTCTCCAGTGGATTTTCCCAGCCCAGGGATCGAACCTGCATCTGCTGCTTGGCAGGCAGATTCTTTACCACTGATCCATCTGTGAATCCCCTCTACAAACTAAAGGAACAGATAATCTATATAAAAATTATATAAAATAGAGACCATTGGGGGCTCTTCAGCCATTCTGGCAGGAGACCCTATTCAATTCCTGGGTCTGGAAGATCCACTGGGGAAGGGATAGGCTACCCACTCCAGTATTCTTGGGCTTCCCTGATGGCTCAGCTGGTAAGGAATCTGCCTGCAATAGGGGAGACATGGATTCAGTCCCTGGGCTGGGAAGATCCCCTGGAGAAGGGAAAGGCTACCCACTCCAGTATTCTGGCCTGGAGAATTCCACAGGCTGTATACTCCATGGAGTCGCAAAGAGTCAGACACGACTGAGCGACCTTCACTTTCACTTCACAGTCATTCTGGCATGAGTCGTCTTGTCATGTGATGTTAGAGAGACATGTTAGAATGAACTGCAGCATATGATCTCATCTGTGCTTATTCAGAAACGGCATTTACTCTTGAACTTAAGTCTCTGGGAAACAAAGTGATTTTAACTGCTTGTAATCTTGGTACAGAATAGAGAAAAGTAAGTGAGGAGTTAGGTTAATTTTCTTTACTATAATAAAAGAGGAATTAGGCTTAGATGAACATTTTTAAAAAGCTTTCTCTGTTTTTAGGCATATATTTTGCTAAAAGATGATTAGATGACTTCATGCTTAAGAAGTTTAAAGTGAAAAAGGCAAGCCTAGTGGATTGCATCATTAGCTGATTAAACAAAATGTTCCTAAAACATCACCATCAAGCATATGACCTGATCTAATTAGTTGATTACTAATTCAGATTTAGTGTTGAGTACCTTTACTTTGAACATCAATTTCAGCTTAACAGAAGTTCTTCCTGCTTCTCTGTCATCATAGAAAACAAGGTTTAGCAATTGAGCAATTAAAGAAATGAATGAATAAATATTAGATTAAGGCTTTTCCTGACATCCATTTCACATCCATGTTCACAGCATGTCATTACAGAATAGAAAGCCACGTCTCCTTTCCAAACAAAATGGTATCTTTCAACTTTATCAAAATCTCTCTCCATCCAAAACTATATTATCATTTTTTTTAGCACTAGTAAGTTCCTGACCCTGTGCTCTATTCTGTGAATCTCAGGACAAATGAGATAGAGAATCTATATATAAGTACCACAGTGTACTGGATTAGAAAGTCACATTAACAATCTCCTGTGATTAATGATGGAAGGAGAAAGTGGGCATTGGTGATTACAGTGGAGAAAAGAAGAAATAGCTATAACCCATGTGGGCTAGGTAGACAGAATTAGAGAAGGCAGTTCTGTATTAGAACAAGGGGAGATGAAAGGAACTCCCTCTGCCTTTCTAACTTATTCCCTTTATCGGATTTTTAGACAGGAAAAAAGACACAGATGTGTATAACGGACTTTTGGACTCAGAGGGAGAGGGAGAGGGTGGGATGATTTGGGAGAATGGGAATTCTAACATGTATACTATCATGTAAGAATTGAATCGCCAGTCCATGTCTGACGTAGGGTGCAGCATGCTTGGGGCTGGTGCATGGGGATGACCCAGAGAGATGTTGTGGGGAGGGAGGTGGGAGGGGGGGGTCATGTTTGGGAACGCATGTAAGAATTAAAGATTTTAAAATTAACAAAAATAATAAAAAAATTTAAAAAAAAAAGGTGGATGTCATTACCCGGCTCCATTTCTAGTCTCTCTCCCATTTTATCAAGGTTTCTTTCTCTTCCTCCTAATCTCTCATATTCCTTTTCTGCTAGAGACCAATAGTCTTATCTGTGCAGTGGCAATGATCTGGAGGTCTACTGACTAATAATTTCATTAACTCTCATGATACGTTTCATAAAAAATAATATACAAATAGCAATCATTACTTCAATTCTACATATTTTAAATTTAAGTCACAAAGAATGAGACAGATTTTACTAGGGTTACATAGAAAACAGAGGAGTCAAGATGGGAATGCATGAAACCCCAGAATTGCATCCTTAGATGAGCATTTCATATCATATATAGTCACCCTGAACTTCATTAATAGACATTATCAAAACAGAAAATGTCAAATTTCATCTAGAAATATCATAACCATACTCATGTTATAGGATATTGCATTATAAATTTTAAAATAATTCTAAAGATTGGAACATATAATATTTTACATTTTCAGTTTTTATAATATCATTATCATTCACTAAATTTGTAATAGTGTGAAACAAAAAAAAAGTTCTTAGGTTGAGCCTGTGAGTTTGTTTGTTCATGTGCACGTGTGTGCCGTGTTTAGTCTGATTATAATGGCAGTTTGAATGCTTGGTTACTCTATAGAGATTGGCAGTAATTAGCATGACAGACAAAAGGAGGAAATGTAGTCCACTTATGCCTCAGGCTGAACTAATTTTAGTGTTAAGTATGAATCTAATATCCATAAGTAGGGAATAGTTATTAAAATGTATTGACTTAGAATCGTATTTGTAGTTTTATAACAAAGGTAAGAACTGCCTAGCTTCAGTAAGACCACACACAGGTTTTGTTAAAGATAAAATTATGAAAATATTGTCTGGATATAACTCTACTAGGAAAATTAGTGTCTAACAATCCATGGACATAAAATTTGAGCTTATCATTTCTGTTAAATGTTAATGTTTTTGATACAACATGTACTCAATTAGGAAGTAAATTTTACAGATCAGTTGAAAATAGGATCTTTATGCAATATGCATGTATGTTTACAGACTATATCTCCCAACCTCCAAGATGAAATTAATTTGCTTCTGGCTTTAAATAAATTAGATAGTACCTCAGTGTAGATAAAGCTGAAGACTCAAGTTTTGATAGTATCAGGTGAATTGGAGATTTGGGAATTTGATTCCAGTGATTTTTTATGATCTCTCAGTCACTGTCATGTTCTTAGAGTATCATAAGAAAAATTTGGTCATGTCCCTTCTAGAGTTTCAGAGAACTATGAAAACAGCAGTAAATCTGACTCTCCTTCAACATATCCTAGTCCTATACCCTTTCCACAATTGTACTGTTGGAGCCTGACACATGTAAAGAGATAAGTGAAAGGACATGTAGCTAAAAGAGAGCCACACGCGCACTGTCACCTTGGGATCAGCAAATTATACATGAGACCTTAAGGACGTAATCTAACCTCTCAGAATTCAGTCATTATAACTGTAGAGATAATACAGACCTGACCACATCATGAGCCTATTTAAGTATCTCATTGATTGCTGACTATTAAAACAGGTCAATAATACTGTCTGAAATACAGTGTTAAAAATAATATTAACAATGAGCATGTGCTATAAAAACTAATTAGGGCTAATAAACAATTTCAGCAATATTGCAGGATATAAGATCAAACATAAAATCAATCATATAGCTATGTACTAGTAATGTAAAAGCGTAATTAAGCAAATAAGTCTATTTATCATAGCAACAAAAGGAATAACATATTTAAGAATAGATTAAATGAAAAATCTATACATTGAAAATTATAGAACATTGAGGAGGACATAAATAAATCAAAAGGTATGCTATGCTCATAGACTGGAAAGCTTAACATTCTTAAGATGGTAATACTCCTCCAAATGAGGTATAGGTTCAACATAGTCTGTATCAAAGTCAAAGCTGGATTTTTTTTTAATTGACAAACTGATTCTAAAATGCATGTAAGAATTAAAGATTTTAAAATTTAAAAAATAAAAAACTAAAAAAAAAATAAAATAAAATAAAATTCATGTGAAAATTAAAGGTTTTCAAAATAACCAGAACCATCTTTCAGAAGAATAATAAAGTAAAATGACACATTTTCTAAGTTCAAAACTTATTATCTAGCTACAGTAGGCAAAGCAATGCAGTATGGCATAAGGGCAGATATATAGATTAATTAAACAGAATCAAGAGCTCAGAAATAAACCCTTACACTTACAGTTAATTAATTTTTTGACAAGAGAGCCAAGGCAATTCAAAGGAGAAAGAAAAGAATTTCTATAAATGGTGCTAGGAAAACTTGCCATCCACATATGAAAGAATGAAGGTGAACCTCTAATTCACCCTATATACAAACATTTATTCAAAATGAATCAAACACATAAACGTAAGAGCCAAAGTTACAAAAAGGCACAATAGAAAACCCAGGCATGTGTCGTCATTAACTGGGATTCAGTTGTGGTTGTTTAGACACCACAAGTACAGACAGGAGACAAAAGAAAAAATTAACTGGACTTCATCAAAGTTTAACACTTTTGTGTTTCAAAGGTTACCATCAAGAAAGTGAAAAGATAATCTGCAGAATGGAAACAAAATGTTTGCAAATCATGCATCTGATGGACTCTAGTGACTGGAATATATAAGAACAATCAAAACTTAAACATAAAAATATAACCCAATTAAAAAATGGCCATAGGGCTTGAATAGGGGTTTCTACAAAGAAGATACATAAATGGTCAATAAACACATGAAAAGGTGCTCAATATCATTCAGTTCAGTTCAGTTCAGTCACTCAGTCGTGTCCGACTCTGCAACCCATGAATCACAGCACGCCAGGCCTCCCTGTCCATCACCATCTCTTGGAGTTCACTCAGACTCACGTCCATCGAATCGGTGATGCCATCCAGCCATCTCATCCTCTGTCGTCCCCTTCTCCTCCTGCCCCCAATCCCTCCCAGCATCAGAGTCTTTTCCAATGAGTCAACTCTTCGCATGAGGTAGCCAAAGTACTAGTTAATGCAAATCAAAATCACAATGGGGTACTATTTCATACCCAGTATTGCAATTAAAACAAAAAATAAACAAAAAGGAAAATAAGATGTGTTGATGAGAATATGGATAAATCAGACCCATCATAATCTTTGGAAAACACTTGGGCAGTTCCTAAAAGAGTAAAACAGAGTGTTGCCATATTGTCCAAGAATTTCACTCCTAGATTTGTACTCTCCAAAACTGAAAACTGTATTTACAAAATAGCTGTAAGTGAATGTCCATTGTAGCATTATCTATAATAGCTAAAAAAGGACAAGCAACCCAAATGATGAACCCAACTGATAAACTGAAAACAAATGTAATAAACCTATACAGTAGAATATTATTTAATAATAAAATGAATGAAGCACAGATATATGCTACCACAGGGATAAATCTTGAAAAGGTTATGATTTTTAAAGGAAAAAAAAGTCAGAAACGAAAGGTCACAGAGTGCATGATTCTATTGCTAAGAAATATCCAGGATAGGTAAATTCATTGAGATGTGCTTTCTCTGAAAGTAAATTTACTGGTTGTTAAGGAATGAAGTGGGAAATGGAGACAGAATGCTAATGGGTATGGAGTTTCTTTTTAGAATGATGAAAAAATTTCCAAAATTAGACAGTGATGACAGTTTTAAATCTCTGTAAATATACTAAAAATCACTGAATTTTATGCTTTAAAAGATGTATTTATGGAATGTGAATTACATATCAATAAAACAATAATAATAAGTAGGCATTCCAGTAGTGCATTCAAGGCCAGAAAGACACAGTTTGCTACAAGACATGAAATTCTTTTTGTTAACTGAAGTTGAAGACAAAGGTTAACATTTAAATCTTTTCTGGGATGAGCAAATATTTCTTTAAACAATAAGTTTGTTCAGACAGGTAAACATTTTGGGAGACCAGGGAAGCCTGAAGACTGAGTGTCCATTAAAGTAGGGTCCAGAAATAAAAAGCTCTGGGTTACCTACGGGCAGCCTAAGACACTTGCCATCTTTGTGCAGAGGTAGACAGATTGATTAAAGAAAATAAGATTCAGAAAACATATAAAAAGAAAGAATGAAAAAAAACAGATTAGAAAATAGAATTCACCTTCATCAAATTTTGCCCAGATCTAACACTGCTCAGAAATGAAATCCTCACAAAATCACTCCCTGTGCTTTAAGAAGCAGTGGTTTTTAAAACATTATCTTTTCCTTAATATGTCTTCCTTTGCATATTACAAACATCACACAACACCTTTATTGGATTCTTTTAAGTTTATGTCTTCTAAACTTGTATCAAACTCTGCAAACAGATCCTTAATCTCACATGTATTAAAATTGTGGAATAATTACATAGGCATAAAAGCTAAGGTAATGAAAATTTACCATAATGTCCAGTTCATGAAAAATTATTTGTTCTATAATTATGAGGCTCAGAGTGTACTTATCAGAGGAAGTTGGAAGTAAAAATTTCCTTAGATCATTAATTCATCATAAGTTACACAAAATCATGTCATACTCCTACATCTAATTTGAAGTAGTAGTATTATTTTAGAGCTATACTCTTACAGAGAAATATCCACTTAGAGAAATGAACTTTTAGGTCATATCTATATGACCATAAAGAGTGTAAAAAAATTTACTGTATCCGTGGGCTATCTTAATTAACATTCTGCAAGTGGTAATACCAGGTCACTGCCCTTGGCATAGTCATAAAAATGTAACCCAGGCAGAAGAACTAACCATTATTATTTCTTATTTTCCCCCAATAAGATTATGCTATGGTTACATAGTTCTAGCCTAACAAGCCAATTCAGTAGCACAGTTAGTTAAGCTATCCCAAAGGAGGCTGTTGAATATTAGTGAAAGGAGTATTTCACTTGAATTCAAACAAGCTTAGTCCCAGCATTTGCCATTAAAATTTAATATGGTAGTATATGTAAGAAAGGCACAGAAAGTTTCTCTTCTTCCCTCTACCCTTTCCTCCCTTCATTCCCTACTTCTTCCTTCCTTACCTCCATTTTTCTTTTCTTTCTCCCTCCCTCCTGCCTTCATCTTTCTTTTATCCAATAACTTTTAAAACACCCTTTTCATATTACTATTTAGAATACTTCCTTAGAAGTATCATTGTTGTTATCTGACTATCTCTTAAAGGAGGCATGGACTATAAAATATTCAGTAATTCTTCAGAGTACAGTTTCAAGAGCTGTCTAACAGAACGCCATGTAATGACAGAAATGTTCTAAATATGCAGTCTGTGAGTTGTCACTACTGAGAATTTGAAGTGAGATTAGTGCAATCTGTGTGTGTGCACACTTAGTCAAGTCCGACTCTTTGCAACCTCATGGACTGTAGCCCATCAGGCTCCTCTGCCCATGAGATTTACCAGGCAAGAATACTGGAGTGGGTTGCTATTTCCTTCTCCAGTGGATCTTCCTGACCAGGGATCAAGCCCAAGTCTCCAGTGCCACTTGCACTGGCAGGCGGATTCTTTACCACTGAGCCAGGTGCCTGAGGTTTTGAATTCTGAATTTAATTATTTAAATATGGCAAGTTGCTATATTAATGCCAGCTTGGAATTAATTTAAATATTTAAGTACATATAAATTACCAATAAATAATAACATTTATAACATTCTATTACATTAATAAATATTGATATATATTAATATAGGTATAAATATATTTATAAATTTAAATATATATATGTTTTATTAAAGTAAAGATATACAATATTAGTTTCAGGTGTACAGCATAGAGATTCAATATTTTTATAGATAATATTCCATTTAAAGTTATTACAAAATAATGACTATATTTCCCTGGGCTGCACAGTATATCTTTGTTGCCCATTTATTTTATGGTTAGCAGTCTGTGTCACTTAATCTCATACTTCTATTTTGCCCCTCCCCCATTCCACTCCATACTGGTAATCACTAGTTCTTTGTATTTGTGAGTCTGTTTCTTTTTTGTTATACTCATTTGTTTTACTTCTTAGATTTTGTGTATAAATGATAACAGAGTATTTGGTTTCTCTGAATTATGTCACTAAGCATAATACCTTAGGTTCACCATGTTGATAGAAATGGCAGAATTTCTTTTTTATGGCTGAGAGATATTGTGTCTGTGTGTGTGTGTGTGTATTTTCTAGAGGTGATTTGAAAAGCACAGGTTATTTATTATCATACAAAATTGACCCCATGTGGAAGAAAAGCAAGGGCTTCCCAGGTGGCTCACTGGTAAAGAATCTCCCTGAAATGCAGGTTCTATCCATGGACTGGGAAAATCTGCTGGAGAAGGAAATGGCAACCCATTCCAGTATTCTTGCCTGGAGAATAACATGGACAGAGGAGCCTGGCAGGCTACAGTCCATAGGGTTTCAAAAGAGTCAGACGTGACTGAGGGACCAAACAGCAACAAGGAGATAAAAAGATAAGTATCATCAGACAGGAATAAAGTAAATTGTATAAATCCTGTCTAGCAGAAGAACGGTACAAAAAAGGTCTTAATGACCTGGATAACCATGATAGGGTGATCACTCACCTAGAGCCAGACAGGCTGGAGTGTTAAGTCAAGTGGGCCTTTAGGGGAAGCATTACTACAACCAACTATAGAGGAGGTAATGGAATTCCAGCTGAGCTATTTCAAATTCTAAAAGATGATGCTGTGAAAGTGCTACAGTCAATATGCCAGCAAATTTGGAACACTGAGGAGTGGTTACAGGACTGGAAAAGGTCAGTTTTCATTCCAATCTCAAAGGAGGGCAATGCCAAAGAATGTTCAAACTATGACATAATTGTGCTCATTTCACATGCTCACAAGGTAATGCTCAAAATTCTCCAAGCTAAGCTTCAACAGAACATGAATCGAGAACTTCCAGATGTGTGTGCCTGTGTGCTTAGTTGCTCAACAGTGTCTGACTCTTTGCCACCCCATGGACTATCGCCTACCAGGCTCCTCCGTCCATGGGATTCTCTAGGCAAGAATACTGAAGTGGGTTGCCATGCCCTCCTCCAGAGGATCTTCCCCACCCAGGGATCAGACCCAGGTCTCCCATACTACAGGCACATTATTTTCCATCTGAGCTAGCAGGGAAGCCCAAGAATACTGGATTGCGTAGTCTATCCCTTCTCTAGATCTTCCTGATCCACAAATCACACCAGGGTCCCTTGCATTGCTGGCAGATTCTTTACCAGCTGTGCTACCAGATGTACAAGCTGGATTTACAAAACACAGAGGAATGAGAGATCAAATGGCCAGTATTTGTTGAATCTTAGAAAAAGCAAAGGAATTCCAGAAAAACATCTACTTCTGCTTCACTGACTACTCTAAAACCTTTGACTGTATGGATCACAACCAACTGGAAAATTCTTAAAGAAATGAGAATACCAGATCACCTTACTTACTCCTGAGAAACCTGTATGCAGGTCAAGAAGCAACAGTTAGAACCGACATGAAAAAACAGATTGGTTCAAAACTGGGAAAGGAGTATGTCAAGGCTGTATATTGTCACCTGGTTATTTAACTTCTATGCAGAGTACATCATGTGAAATGCCAGTCTGGATGAAGCACAAGGTGGAATCAAGATTGCTGAGAGAAATATTAACAACCTTAGATATGCAGAATATACCACCCTAATGGCAGAAAGCAAACAAGAACTAAATAGCCTCTTGATGAAAGTGAAAGAGGAGAGTGAAAAAGCTAGCTTAAAACTCAACATTCAAATAACTAAGATCATGGAATCCAGTTCCATCACTTATGGCAAATAGCTGGGGAAAAAATGGAAACAGTGGCAGATTTTATCTTTTGGGGCTCCAAAATCACTATGGACAATGACTACAGCAATGAGATTAAAAGAAACTTGCTCCTTGGAAGAAAAGCTATGACAAACCTAGACAGCATATTAAAAAGTAGAGACATCACTTTGCAGACAAAGGTCCATATAATCAAAGCTATGGTTTTTCCAGTAGTTATGTATGAGTGTAAGAGTTGGACTATAAAGAAGGCCTAAGCACCAAAGAATTGATGTTTTTGAACTGTGGTGTTGGAGAAGATACTTATCAAACCAGTCAATCTTAAGGGAAATAAACTCTGAATATTCATTCAGAGGAAGGATTCTGAAGCTGAAGCTCCAATACTTTGGCCATCTGATGTGAAGAGCCTATTCACTGGAAAAAAACCCTGATGCTGGGAAAGACTGAAGGCAGAAGTAGAAGAGGATGACAGAGAATGAGATGTCTGGACAGCATCACCGACTCAGTGCACATGAGTTATAAGCAAACTCTGGGAGATGGTGAAGGACAGGGAAGCCTGGCATGCTGAAGTCCATGGGGTCACAAAGAATCAGGTACAACTTAGTGACTGATCAACAACAAAACTTTTAATTCCCCTTTGGCTTGGCAGTTTAAAGATTTTCAATTGCAGATTTATATAACGTATGAAGTTTTTACACTCTTAGATATGTTATAGCTGAAAGTTGAACAAAGCTGGGGTAAAACCTCAGAAAGTTTGGACAATACCATTAAACACAGCAGAATCCATACAGAACCAATTCCAATGTGAACAGGAACCACCAGAGCCAGCCCCAGATTGGGTAGATTTCTCACCTCAGCCTGGCCAAACCTAAATTCTTTGAAGCCTACCTTTGAACTAAAATGCTTACTCTGGGAACCTTGCAAATACAGAGTTTGAGAAAGTACAGGTTGATGAACAAAGCCTGTTTCACTTGCAACCTATTCAGAAGTATATACTTTTTTATAATGCGTGCTGCAAAACAAAGGTGAGAACAAATTTAGAGAGATTCTTAGAAAAAGTAAAGCCAGCAGGTAAATCTCTCATCTCCACAGCAGGCTAATACATTTAATTATAAAATCCCCAAATCCTTATAGTAGACTACATCTGCCAGGGATGTGGTAGATTTCAGTCCAGCTCTGTGCCCCTCTCCCTCTCCGCCCGCCTTTAATCAAACCACCCTTTCAAAATAGGAGATAGTATCATTAGTGACTCTCTTCATTTTTTTTTTTTTTGGTGATATTCCTCCAAACATTTTTAGCTATATTGAGAAAATTCTGCTTTAAATATGTTGCATATTTAATTTTTTCAAACTGTTAGGTAGATTTTTTAAAATTTATTTATTTATTTTGGCTGTGCTGGGTCTTGTTGCTGCAAGGGCTTTTTTCTAGTTGTGGTGAGTGGGGCTATTCTCTAATTGTGGTGCACAGGCTTCTCATTGTAGTGGTTTCTCTTGTGGAGCACAGGCTTTAGAGAACCTGGGCTCAGTAGTTGCAGGGACAATAGCTGTGGCTCACAGGCTTAGCTCCTCGGCATGTGGGATCTTCCTGGACCAGGGATCGATCCAGCATCACCTGCACTGGCAGGTGGATTCTTTATCACTGAGCCACCACAGAAGTCCCAGGTAGATATTCTTAACCCACTTTATAGATATTTACATGTCAAAATAGTTGATAAATGTACTCTAAATCAAGCAGCCAGTTGTTGCCAGAGTTAGAAGAAAAATGGGAGCTTAGCTTTAGGAGTTTATAGTAATTTTCAATCAGAAGCAAGTGAGTTCAGTTGCCAATGAATGTGTCTATGACCAAGTATTTCCAAACCTACTCAACTTACTAGGCTCTTTACCTTCTCTCATTTCTCTTGCCACAGTCCCATAATGGTCTCTGGGTCATTTTCTGAACCCAAGCTGAGCTACACTGTCAATCATTGTTCATTGATAAATAATACCAACAAAAAACTAGGATATCATTCACTGTAATCAAAAAGGAAGTTTTCTTCAAATAAAAATGTCAGTTGAATATAGTAAAATTAAACAGTTTCAATTACTAGAAGAAAACAATTAATATAACATTTTTCTTAGTGTTCACCTAGCTTTCTAAAACTGCATTGAAGAAAAGGTCACATGAAAAAGTAAAGAAAAATTAATTTTAAGATGTAAACTGCCACTCAGATTTTTAAGTTTCTCATTTCATTTTAAAATAACCATGCATGATATTTAATGGTTGCTAAATGCTGAAATAAAATTTATGTTATTTAACTTGTCTTACATCTTTATGTACTGTCAGCTATTAGAATGTGAGCCCCTAGAAGGCATGAACCATAAGGTAAATACGTTGCAGCCTCGCAATACTTTGATATATACTTATATATTATAAAAATTCAATAATGTAATTGTTTAAAATTTATATTTTCATTTCAAATAAGTATTTTATGAGTCTCAGGTAAATTGTTTTCTTTTCCATTTAAAAACTTAAAAAAATTTTCCACTTTGTTTTTTTCTTTAATGTTCCATGACTTTATTACCATCTTTATCTCTCTTTTTACTTTTTTACTTTTTATTTTTACTTTATTTTACTTTACAATACTGTATTTGTTTTTAATTGAAGGATAATAAAAATATTTTTATTTTACATTCCCATGTTAGTTTCAGGTACATAGCAAAGCAACTCATCCATACATAACATGTATCTACTTTTTTTCTAGTTCTTTTCCCATTCAAGTTATTACAGAGTATTAGGTAGAAGTTCCCTGTGCTACACAGTAGGTCCTTGGTTATCTATTTTAAACATACCAATTGTTTAAGATTATGATAAATGTGTTGAACATAAATGACTTGTCCATGTATTAACTGAGCCAGGGAAAAATTATTTGTGAACTACTATCAAAACAATCTATACATTTTAGAAAACGGATGTACAACCACTTTGGATCATCCACTGCTATGGATCTCTTGGTCTGGCATCAAAATCTTAGGAGAGATGAAGCACAGAGGGAGAATATAAAATCTGCTTTATAAACGGGGAGAGAGGTGGAAGGAGCCTATGTAGTTTATTTTTTTAATAACAAAAGAAAGGATCTAATATGAGATAATCAGGTTGCTCCACTCTCAAAATGAACTGATTTGTGTTCCTGCTTAGAGGGACAGAAAAAAATTAAAGACTAATTGTTATAATAATGATGAATTATTTGCTCTGAATTGTATTTAACTGAACTACTGGTTTTTCTTTTCTTCTCATCCTATATCACATGTAGTTCAAACCATTGTGAGGAGAGGCCATAGAGTTAAATCAAGATATAATAACATATCACATACAGACACATATATGTGTATGTTTATATTATAATGTACATGTGTGTACCTCACTATCTTCTTTGGATGAATCAAAATATCTTTTTTAATGCAGCTTTTCTTTTCTAGACATTTAAATATTTTTCTTCTGAAATAGGGCACTTATTTAAATAGATCAGAAATGCTCAGTGATATGTCAAACAGTTCGGTGACCACTGGTAATAGTCTGAGCGCTTGTGGATATTTTTCTTCCACTAGCTACCATTCCAGGTTTTAATAGAATAGATTAAGCCATGCAATTAAATCAATAAAAAAAAGAAACATAATTACATTACCAGCTTAGTCACTTGAAATACTGATATTTGAAGGACAAATTGTACAGTATCTCTTAGGTGCACAGATGATTGATATTTTACTTTTTAAGGGTGAATATATTCATTATTTATTTCTATGTAAGAGAGCACCATTAAAATACAGTGATTTAAAGTAACAACATCAATTTATAATCTCTCACAGTCCTGTGGATCATGAATTAAGTCATGGCTTAATTAGTGGTTGTGTCTCCGAGTCTAGAATGAGACTTACAGCTAGATATTGAGTGGGACTGCAGTTATCAGACAGCTTGGAGGATCCATATGGCTTGTTCAGGGGCCTGGAAAATTGGTGTTGGCCATTGACTGAGACCACAGCTCCTCTCCACATGAGCCTCTCTACAGGGCTACTTGGATAATTTCACAGCACAGAGGCTAGCTTCGAAAGTAAGTGATCCAAAAGAAGAAGGCAGAATCTGAAAGGCCTTTTGGACTCCAAAAATCACACATCACCACTTGCATTGTATTCTACTGGTCACTCGGACCAAGCCCTGATATAACGAGGGAGGGCAAGAATACTAGGACAGTAGGATCATTGGGAGACATATTCAGTTCAGTTCAGTTCAGTCGCTCACTCATGTCCAACTCTTTGCGACCCCATGAACCACAGCACGCCAGGCCTCCCTGTCCATCACCAACTCCCAGAGTTCAGCCAAACTCATGTCAATGGAGTCAGTGATGCCATCCAGCCATCTCATCCTCTGTCGTCCCTTTCTCCTCCTGCCCTCAATCCTTTCCAGCATCAGGGTCTTTTCAAATGAGTCAGCTCTTTGCATCAGGTGGCCAAAGTATTGGAGTTTCAACTTCAACATCAGTCCTTCCAATGAACATCCAGCACTGATCTCCTTTAGGATGGACTACAGTTCAAGGGACTCTCAAGAGTCTTCTCCAACACCACAGTTCAAAAGCATCAATTCTTCTGCATTCAGCTTTGTTTATAGTCCAACTCTCACATACATACATGACTGCTGGAAAAACCATAGCCTTGACGAGACGGACCTTTATTGGCAAAGTAATGTCTCTGCTTTTTAATATGCTGTCTAGGTTGGTAATAGGAGAAGGCAATGGCACCCCACTCCAGTACTCTTGCCTGGAAAATCCTATGGACAGAGAAGCCTGGTAGGCTGCAGTCCATGGGGTTGCTAAGAGTCGGACATGACTGAGCGACTTCACTTTCACCTTTCACTTTCATGCACTGGAGAAGGAAAGGGCAAACCCACTCCAGTGTTCTTGCCTGGAGAATCCCAGGGACGGGGGAGCCTGGTGGGATGCCGTCTATGGGGTTGCACAGAGTCAGACACGACTGAAGTGACTTAGCAGCTAGGTTGGTCATAACTCTCCTTCCAAGGAGTAAATGTCTTAATTTCATGGCTGCAATCACCATCTGCAATGATTTTGGAGCCCCCTAAAATAAAATCAGCCACTGTTTCCACTGTTTCCGCATCTATTTCCCATGAAGTGATGGGATCAGATGCCATGATCTTTGTTTTCTGAATGTTGAGCTTTAAGCCAACTTTTTCACTCTCCTCTTTCACTTTCATCAAGAGGCTCTTTAGTTCTTCTTCACTTTCTGCCATAAGGGTGGTGTCATCTGCATATCTGAGGTTATTGGTATTTCTCCCGGCAATCTTTATTCCAGCTTGTGTTTCTTCCCATCCAGCGTTTCTCATGATGTACTCTGCATAGAAGTTAAATAAGCAGGGTGACAATATACAGCCCAGACATACTCCTTTTCCTATTTGGAACCAGTCTGTTGTTCCATGTCCAGTTCTAACTGTTGCTTCCTGACCTGCATACAGGTTTCTCAAGAGGCAGGTTAGGTGGCCTGGCATTCCCATCTCTTGAAGAATTTTCCACAGTTTATTGTGATCCACAGTCAAAGGGTTTAGCATAGTCAATAAAGCAGAAATAGATGTTTTCTGGAACTCTCTTGCTTTTTCAATGATCCAGCGGATGTTGGCAATTTGATCTCTGGTTCCTCTGCCTTTCCTAAAACCAGCCTGAACATCTGGAAGTTCACGGTTCAAGTATTGCTGAAGCCTGGCTTGGAGAATTTTGAGCAGTACTTTACTAGCATGTGAGACGAATACAATTGTGCAGTAGTTTGAGCATTCTTTGGCATTGCCTTTCTTTGGGATTGGAATGAAAACAGACCTTTTCCAGTCCTGTGGCCACTGCTGAGTTTTCCAAATTTGCTGGCATATTGAGTGTAGCACTTTCACAGCATCATCTTTCAGGATTTGAAATAGCTCCACTGGAATTCCATCACCTCCCCTAGCTTTGTTCATAGTGATGCTTCCTAAGGCCCAGTTGACTTCACATTCCAGGAAGTCTGGCTCTAGGTGAGTGATCACACCATCATGATTATCTGGGTTTTGAATATCTTTTTTTTAATAGTTCTTCTGTGTATTCTTGCCATCTCTTCTTAATATCTTCTGCTTCTGTTAGGTCCATACCATTTCTGTCCTTTATTGAACCCATATTTGCATGAAATGATCCCTTGGTATCTCTAATTTTCTTGAAGAGATCTCTAGTCTTTCCCATTCTATTTTTTCCCTCTATTTCTTTGCATTAATCGCTGAGGAAGGCTTTCTTATTCTCCTTGCTATTCTTTGCAACTCTGCATTCAAATGGGGTTACCTTTCCTTTTCTCCTTTGCTTTTTGGCTTCTCTTCTTTTCACTGCTATTTGCAAGGCCTCCTCAGACAGCCATTTTGCTTTTTTGCATTTAGTTTCCTCGGGGATGGTTCTGATCCCTGTCTCCTGTACAATGTCATGAACTTCTGTCCATAGTTCATCAGGCACTCTATCAAATCTAGTCCCTGAAATCCATTTCTCACTTCCCCTGTATAATCATAATGGATTTGATTCAGATCATACCTGAATGGTCTAGTGGTTTTCCCCACTAGATATACTGGAGTTTGGTAATTACTATGGTGAACCAGCTTTTTTATTTGAAAAAAAAATTATATTAATCTTTGTAAAATGTGTTATTCATGTTCCTGCCGTAGAAAATGGTGTACTTTGAAAAGAGAAACCTTTCTTTTTTATGAGGTCAAGACGTAATGAACATTAGTGTAGTATTGTGTGGTAGATCAACAAAGACTTCAGAGGTAACTGAGGTATTGAGAGAGAGAGAAGTAGTCCTTCGTGGACTAGTCAGAAGAGGTATGCTATTTTACTGACATGCCATCGCTGTGTGACCTTAATACCAGGAGGATGTTTAAGTGTGCCCTTTCATTAAATATACCCAAACTATAATTCTGCTTTTATTAATACACTTTCTTTTCTTTTCCCCAGTGGCAATTTCTGGGCTTCACTGTCATTTTATACGGCTATCAGTGATTCCAAGTCTTGCCACTTCAATTGTTTTTATTTTTGCTTGTACTGAAACTGTCAACAATTACTTATCTACAAAGTGTCTAGGTTCACTTTTTTTTTTTTTTTTTGTCTTTGCTTGCCTTTAAAGCTTTTCTTAGACTTCAAAACTTCAGGAATTAAAATTTACAATGCTGGTTCAGGATAATGCCTTTTAACAGTCCAAGCACAAGTTAACCTTTTTCATCTTTTGGTTATTAGGTTTTTATGGATATAAGACAAAATCAGGATTATTGTATATAACTATCATTGCTATATACTATATATACAACCATTCAACCAACCTTGATCAAATATAACCTTCAAAAGTTCTGTATGGAAACACCTTAATTCTGCCATCTTCTCCATTGGCACTGCTTATTTAACAGAAGAGAAAAAGGAAATAACTCACTTCTTTCCTATTTTCCCAGACTGTACTTCTCCTCTCCTCCCTAGCTTGCCAAGAGAAGTTTCTTATCTTTAGGGTCATGGAAAAAGATGTAAGGAGCAGCAAGAAACAATAAAAATTCTTGATTTTTACTCTTTGAGCTACTGCCAGGCTTCTCTTAGCCCAGCATTGTTTAAAGTTGATTCTTCCTGTCTTGATACTTCAGTGGGTTCCTAGGCTACCTTCCTTCACTGGTGTAGTAGAAAGAAGATGAGCCTCCCAAAGATATCCATGTCCTAATCCCTAAAACCTGTGGATATGCTACCTAACATGGCAAAGTGAAAGTCACTCAGTCGAGTCTGACTCTACGACCCCATGGACTATACAGTCTATGGAATTCTCCGGGCCAGAATACTGGAGTGGGTAGCCTTTCCCTTCCCCAGGGAACATGGCAAAAGGACTTTAAAAAGTGATTAATTAAGGATCTCAAGAGGAGAGATTATCCTGTATTGTCTGGTTGGGTCTAATGTCAATCATAAGGGTCCTTCTAAGAGGAGGAGTCAGTACAGTCCAAGACATGGAAGGTGAAGTGATGATGGAAGAAAAGGTACAGAGAGAAGGATTTGAGGATTCTTAGTCATTGGCTTTGGAGACAGAGGAAGAAGCCACAGATAAGGAACACAGGTGGCTTCTAGGAGAGAGAAAAGGCAAAGAAACAGATTATTCCCTAAAAGGCTCCAGGAGGAATGCAGTTTGACCTCACTTGGACTTCAGACTTTTGACCTCTAGAACTGGAAGAGAATAAATCTGCATTCTTTTAAGCCACTAAATTTGTGGTGATTTGTTTTAGCAGCAATATGAAAATAACCAACACTCCCTGAACTGAATTTCTCTGATGAAGATGAATGAAGCTTTTACAGAAAATTGCTTAGGATTCCTGCCTCAGTCCTTGAGTAGCCATTAATATACCATCAGGCTATGTTGGTTGAGGCCTCCTCACCTCTCTAGTTAGACATTTTGCGCAAGATTTAGGACCATCTCATCATACCCACCTGAAACATATATTTTGATCCAACGTAGTGACTTCTTAACTGCAATTTTCTACTTTATCTGTACAGCCTGGTTCAGAAACCTTCTGGCCCTTTACCTTTTTCCAGTGGCAGTAACTCACTGTGTCCCCCAAGCTCTATGGAACTGTTATCTAAACAACTCTAACCGATCTACAGTAAAGATTAAGCAATTCTCTCCCCTCCCTAACAACTTCCACTAAAGAAAATTCTCTCTTGAGACTGTAACTTCTCTTTTAGTCTCTTCAATCTCAGCTTAAAAGAGAACATGTACAAATCCTGATTTTAGCAAATGTAACCTAGCCCCTTACTTTGTAATATTAAAGTCCCTGCTAACTATGTTCTTGGTGATATAACTAAAACCACGATATATAGAGTTTCGTTTTAACATCTTGTTGTAATGATTAAGTCACAGTCTGGGATACACATATGAGAAAACCGAAGAAAGCAGTACAGCTTCTTAAAAGAAATAACCGAACAGCAAAAAAAACCCAAAACTCTAAATTTAAAAAGTTGTCCTTGATCTCTATTTCCACACAAAGATTATTATTTTTTCTTATTACAAAATTCTAAAACAAGTCAGTGATCTGATTTTCTAAAACATATTATTTGAAATGGCAAGCTAAAAAGAGTGGATTGGACAATTGGAGAGTAAAAAAAGACAACCCTGGGAAGTAATGGCTGACAGTACAACTGCAGAGGGGAAGGTACTTTTATTCTTCCAGCTTTACTGAGATATGACTGACACATAAAATTGTGAATATAAGGTCTACAATGTAATGATCTCACATATGTATATATTGCAGCATGATTACAACAAGGTTAATTAAACACAACCATCACTTCATATAATTAGATCTTTTGTTTCACAAGTTTGGGGAGCATTTTAAAAATATACTGTTTCATTTACTTTATTGTTTTGGGTTCAGGTTTATACACCCTTTTTGTGTTTCCTGTCTAGAGAATAACCTTTAGCATTTGTTGGAGGCTTGGGGCTGGTGCACTGGGATGACCCAGAGAGATGGTATGGGGAGGGAGGTGGGAGGAGGGTTCAGGATTGGGAACATGTGTACACCCGTGGCAGATTCATGTTGATGTATGGCAAAACCAATACAGTATTGTAAAGTAAAATAAAATAAAATATGAAAATATATATATATATACTCTTTCAGCAACTTTTAAATATATAATGCAGTACTGTTAACAACAGATACCAAGCTATATATTGTATCTCCAGAATGTCTTCATCTTATAATTAATTAGAAGTTACCCCACCCTCACTCTTGCCCTTCAGTTCAGTTCAGTTCAGTCGCTCAGTCATGTCCGACTCTTTGCAACCCCATGAATTGCAGCACGCCAGGCCTCCCTGTCCATCACCAACTCTCGGAGTTCACTCAGACTCACATCCATTGGGTCGGTGATGCCATCCAGCTATCTCACCCTCAGTCGTCCCCCTTTTCTCCTGCCTCCAATCCCTCCCAGCATCAGAGTCTTTTCCACTGAGTCAACTCTTCACATCAGGTGGCCAAAGTACTGGAGTTTCAGCTTTAGCATTCCAAAGAACACCAGGACTGATCTCCTTTTTTTTTTTTTTTTTTAGTTTTTTAACTTTAAAATCTTTAATTCTTACATGCGTTCCCAAACATGAACCCCCCTCCCACCTCCCTCCGCACAACATCTCTCTGGGTCATCCCCATGCACCAGCCAAATGGACTATTTGGACCTCCTTGCAGTCCATGGGACTCTCAAGAGTCTTCTCCAACACCACAGTTCAAAAGCATCAATTCTTCAGCGCTCAGCTTTCCTCATAGTCCAACTCTCACATCCATACATGACTACTGGAAAAACCATAGCCTTGACTAGACGGACCTTTGAAACCATCAATATGTTCTTGTTTCTATGAATTTGGACTTAGATTCCACATGTAATGAACTCATCCAACATTTATCTTCTCTCTCTGACTTATTTCACTTAGTATAATGCCCTAAAGGTTCATTTATGCTGTCACAAATGACGATTTCATTTTTTATGGCTGTATGTCTATATATATGTGTGTGTGTGTATAATATATTATTCATTCATGCTCAATAAGAGCCTATTATGAACAACTACAGCCAACAAATTAGACAACATAGAAGAAATAGATAAACTCCTAGAAACAGAAAATCTACCAAGACTGACTGATGAAGAAACAGAAAATCTGCATAAACCAATAACAAATAGGATATTGATTCTGTAATCAAAAACTTCCCAACAAACAAACAAAATCCAGGACCAGATGGTTTCACTGGCTAATTTTACCAAACATTTAAAGAGGAATTATTCCAATCCTTCTCAAACTCTTTCAAAGAACTGAAGAGGAGGGGATTTTCCAAAACTAGACCAGCATTATCCTGATAGCAAAGTCAGAGAAGACACCACAAGGGAAGAAAATTAAAAACTACAAAAAACTCCCATATCCCTGATGGACACAGACACAAAAATTTTCAATAAAATACTAGCAAACTGAATTTAACAGCACATTATCAATAGTCTAATAGGGAGGAGTGCACATAAAACATTCCAAAGAACCAACCTAAGCTAGTGTATTGGTTATGTTTCACCACTGGTGGGTTTTAGAAGAAAAGCTCAGATTGATTCCAGATTGACAAGATCTAATGTGTTTCTGTGTGTGGGAATGGTGATGGTTGGGGTTTTCGCTGGGTATCTCTTGTGTATGGTCACCCCATCTCTAGGGGTCCTGACATATTCTCTGACATGTATCATATACATGATATCATTCAGTCCTAAGCACAACTCCCTTGAGGAAACAGGAGCTTAGGAAGACTGATTAAGTTGGCAAATTTCACAGATAAGTGGTAGAGAATAAATAAAAACTAGAGAGACTGAATTTAAATTCTTATTAACTACAATACAGTACCACCTCCCAGATAGTAGACAGATGTATATTATTACACATCATTTTTAAGGGAGAGATTCTAGAGTTCATAGACATTAAATTCTTCACCCCAGGTCATATGATCAGTACACTGAAACAAGAATCTGAACCTTCTGATTTCTCATTGATTTTTTTTTTTAACTCGCAATACCTGTTTCTTCATTCTTTATGGGAAATGCCCAATTCCTTAATCACATAGATGCAAGAAATACTTCAATATACCACAGTAGGATAATATATTTATTCATCAATCAGTGTATTTTACCCTTAATCCCTACTATACCATGACACTCCCTGCTTTAACATTAGCAATCATTCCATTGTTTCAGTACAAAATTTATTTAGGAGGCCAGGGAATAAAAAGGTCAGATTCTTGGCTTTTGTTTTCCAGTTCACTTGTGAAACAATAATAACAAAATAATATTTAATATTGTTGATCACCAAGGGTGTTTTCCATTTCCCTTGGAAACTAGATAAATGTGTCAACGTCTGGTTGAAGAGGAAGAATACGGCAGCTAGAGGGGTAGAAGTCCTGAAACTAGAGGATCCCACATGGAAAGATCAAGTGGCCAAGAACAAAAACTTCTGAGTCAGCTACCTCTTAACAAAATCTCTATCAATACCACCATGGAGCCAGAGTAGCACTTGGAGTTCCAATCTCCATGTGAGAGAGCCCTCAGTGAATCAGTTCAGTTCAGTTTCTCAGTCATATCTGACTCTTTGCAACCCCATGGACTGCAGCATGCCAGGCCTCCCTGTCCATCACAAACTCCCAGAGTTTACTCAAACTCATATCCATTGAGTCGGTGATGCCATTCAACTATCTCATCCTCTTGCCCCCTTCTCCTCCCACCTTCAATCTTTCCCAACATCAGGGTCTTTTCAAATGGGTCAGTTCTTCGCATCAGGTGGCCAAAGTATTGGAGTTTCAGCTTCAGCATCAGACCTTCCAATGAATATTCAGGACTGATTTCCTTGAGGATTGATTGGTGATCTCCTTGCAGTACAAGGGACTCTCAAAAGTCTTCTCCAACACCAGCGGTCAAGAGCATCATTTCTACAGTGCTCAGCTTTCATTATAGTCCAACTCTCATACATCCATACATGACTACTGGAAAAACCATAGCTTTGACTAGACGAAACATTGTTGGCAAAATAATGTCTCTGCTTTTTAACATGTTGTCTAGGTTGGTCATAACTTTTCTTCCAAGGAGCGAGCATCTTTTACTTTCATGGCTGAAATCACAATCTGCAAAGATTTTGGAGTACCCCAAAATGAAGTCTGTCACTGTTTCTATTGTTTCCCCAACTATTTGCCATGAAATGATAGGAGCAGATGCAATTTTCTTAGTTTTCTGAATGTTGAGTTTTAAGCCAGATTTTTCACTCTCTTCTTTCAGCAAGAGGCTCTTTAGTTTTTCACTTTCTGCCATAAGGGTGGTGTCATCTGCATATATGAGGTTATTGATATTTCTCCCAGAAATCTTGATTCCAACTTGTGCTTAATCCAGCAAAGCATTTCCCATGATGTACTCTGCATATAAGTTAAATAAGTAGGGTGACAATATACAGCCTATTTGAAACCAGTCTGTTGCTCCATGTCTAGTTCTAACTGTTGCTTCTTGACCTGCATGTAGATTTCTCAAGAGGCAGATCAGGTGGTCTGATATTCCCATATTTTAAAGAATTTTCCATACTTTGTCATGATCCACACAGTCAAAGGCTTTGGAATAGTCAATAAAGCAGAAGTAGATGTTTTTCTGGAACTTTCTTGCTTTCTTGATGATCCAACGGATGTTGGCAATTTGATCTCTGGTTCCTCTGCCTTTCCTAAATACAACTTGAACATCTGGAAGTTCACGGTTCATGTACTGTTGAAGTCTGGCTTGGAGAACTTGGGGTATTACTTTGCTAGTGTGTGAGATGAATGCAATTGTGTGGTAGTTTGAGCATTCTTTGGCATTGCCTTTTTTTGGGGTTAGAATGAAAACTGACCTTTTCCAGTCCTGTGGCCACTGCTGAGTTTTCCAAATTTGCTGGCATATTGAGTGCAGCACTTTCACAGCATCATCTTTTAGGATTTGAAATAGCTCAACTGGAATTCCGTCACCTCCACTAGCTTTGTTCGCAGTGATGCTTCCTAAGGACCACTTGGCTTCACATTCCAGGATGTCTGGCTCTAGGTGAGTGATCACACCATCTTGATTATCTGGGTCACGAAGATCTTTTTGTATAGTTTGGTGTTTTATTGCCATCTCTTCTTAATATCTTCTACTTGTGTTAGGTCCATATCATTTCTGTCCTTGATTGTAGCCATCTTTGCATGAAATGTTCTCTTGGTATCTCTAATTTTCCTGAAGAGATCTCTAGTCTTTCCCATTCTACTGTTGTCCTCTATTTCTTTGCATTGATCACAGAGGAGGGCTTTCTTATACCTCCTTGCTATTCTTCAGAAATCTGCATTCAAATGGTAAATCTTTCCTTTAACTTCTCTGCATTTTGCTTCTCTTCTTTTCACAGCTATTTTTAAGGCCTCTTCAGACAACTATTTTGCCTTTTTGCATTTCTTTTTCTTGGGGATGGTCTTGATCCCTGCCTCCTGTATAATGTCATGAAACTCTGTCCATAGTTCTTCAGGCACTCTATCAGATCCAATCCCTTGAATCTATTTCTCACTTCCACTGCATAATCATAAGGGATTTGATTTACATCATACTTGAATCATCTAGTGGTTTCCCCTACTTTCTGAATTTGGCAATTTCAGTCTGAATTTGGCAATAAGCAGCTCAAGATCTGAGCCACAGGCAACTCCTGGTCTTGTTTTTGCTGAGTGTATAGAGCTTCTCCATCTTTGGCTGCAAAGAATATAATCAATCTGGTTTCAGTATTAACAATCTGGTGATGTCCATGTGTACAGTCTTCTCTTGTGTTGTTGGAAGAGGGTGTTTGCTATGACCAGTGCGTTTTCTTGGCAAAATCTATTAGCCTTTGCCCTGCTTCATTCTGTACTCCAAAGCCAAATTTCCCTGTTACTCAAGGTATTTCTTGACTTTCTAGTTTTGTATTCCAGTCCCCTATAATGAAAATTACATCTTTGGGGGGAGTATTTTTAGAAGGTCTTGTAGGTCTTCATAGAACCGTTCAACTTCAGCTTCTTAAGCATTACTTGTCAGGGCACAGACTTGGATTACTGTAATACTGAATGGTTTTCCTTGGAAACAAACAGAGTTCATTCTGTCATTTTGAGATTGCATCCAAGTACAGTATTTCAGATTCTTTTGTTGACTGTGATGGCTACTCCATTCCTTCTAAGGGATTCTTGTCCACAGTAGTAGATATAATGGTCATCTGAGTTAAATTCACCCATCCAATCCATTTTAGTTTGCTGATTCCTAAAATTTGGATGCTCACTCTTGCCATCTCCTGTTTGACCACTTCCAACATGCCTTGATTCATGAACCTAATTAATATTCCAGGTTCCTATTCAATATTGCTCTTTATAGCATTGGACTTTACTTTCATCACCAGTCACATCCACAACTGGGTGTTGTTTTCGCCTTGGCTGTGTCTCTTCATTCTTTCTGGAGCTATTTTCTCCATTCTTTTCCAGTAGCATATTGGGCACCTACCAACCTGGGGAGTTCACCTTTCCATGTCCTATATTTTCCCTCTTCATACCTTTCATGCGGTTTTCAAGGCAATAATGCTGAAGTGGTTTGCCATTCCCTTCTCCGGTGAACCACATTTTGTCAGAACTCTCCACCATGACCCGTCCATCTTGGGTGGCCCTACACGCCATGGCTCATAGTTTCGTTGAGTTAGACAAGGCTGTAGTCCATGTGATCAGATTGCAGTGGTGGCTGTGCACTGCTGGAGCTTCAATACTAGTCCTTCTCATTGTCCAAAGGAGATTTCATCCTAAGAGCAGCCAGCGAATCTCTTGTTGATCACTTTTTTTAAAATTTAAATTTATTTATTTTAATTGCAGGCTAATTACTTTACCATATTGTATTGGTTTTGCCATACATCAACATGAATCTACCACGGATGTACACGTGTTCCCTTTAAGTGACATCCAAGTCATGGGACTCTGTCCAGGCTGTATTCAACTCAGTCCTGCTCAACCCCATTTGAAATGATGTATAATGCCAAATGCCCTTTCCTCAATGTAAATCCTCACCCAAGGCAGAAAATATGCTAGGACCCCTAGAGAAGGTGTGACCATATTAAACAAATATCCAGCTAGACCCTCAATTGAACCTACTCCCATATACCTAAACACACTAGACCATGTGAGACCAAATCAAACTGAGCTTTTCTTCTGAAACCCAACAGTGGTGAACACATAACAATACACTAGCTTAGCTTGCTTCTTTGGAATGTTTTATGTACTTCTCCCTATTAGACTATTAGATCATTAAGGGCAAGGATTATACCTTTTCTTTTTTAAATTACTCTCCCAATACCTGTAACATTAGTTTAGAAGAAATTAGGATGAATGTTTGTCTGATGTGCAGCTTAATCAGTGAACCCTAGAATTCAGGCAAAAAGTACTGAACATAAAGCAGGTCTCCCTATCCTCTCTCTGTTACCACACAGTAAAAGAAATGGGAAATCTATAATACTGTAACAGAAATCCCTAAGTACATGGGCACTTTGGCTGAATTGCTAATACTTAGGGGTGAGGATTAGCTTTTGGGCTCCTATTCCAAAGCACCAGGTACTCCAACTAGAGGAAATTATCAGTGATCCCTCTAGGAAGGATTTAGCACTATCTCCAACAGAGGACAAGTATCTCTTTGCCTGTTTCTCCTCTCTTGGTCTTCCTTGCAGCATTTTGTAGTTCACTAATTCCTAGCATTTTTTTCTTTGTTTTTACATGAAAAAGTATATTTTAAAAATGACTGTTCTCAAGACTGCTATCTCAGGGGTTTTGTTTTGTATTCTTGTTATTTAACTTTTACAAAGCAATTGGGTTTATGTTTTGGTTTTGTAACAAGACTTATCAAGAATGACATGAATCTTACTTAAAACTGCAGGAAGCTAGAGGAGATTGCCTGACCGCCAAGACGCTGGAGACATTTAATGTAAACAGTCATGCCAACTAATTTTGTGCTGCTTTTAAATTACAGTTTTATTCACTTTCTAAACACCCTTTTCACTAAATTCCAAGTCAGGCTCCATTCTTTGTCAGTGCTGACTCCAAAGCATTCTGTTAGTTTCCAAACCCAAGGAGAAAGCAATCACAGATCTTTCATGCTCTCAAAAGGCTGCTCTCACAAAGTACCTCAAATTTTTGAATTTTAAAGACTCCTTGAAAATTTTAAACGGACTCAGAAAATGGTTAATAGGAAAACCAATTCAGTTGAAAGGTAGCATTTTTAGATAGGATCAAAACAGCCTAGAGCCATCCTAGCTCTGTCTTCTAGCTTTTTTTCAGCTCTTGTACAAAACAGAATTTAAACTGTGTTAATGTCTCTGGCAATGTTTTCTTCCTTGCATATACCAATGTTTCAGGCATATGAAATCTGACTAAAAGACCCAGGCAATCCAGTACTTTCAACAAATCAGTTTGAAGGGTGCACATTCACCCTGCTTTTTATAGATATATTTATATTTGTAAAACAAATAGTGAATAATGCAATTACTAACATACTGACTAAAGCAGTTGCAAGATATCATACCCATTTTGCTTCCCAAACTAACTTACGGTAAAATCTTTCCATCAGATTAGCTAAAAGTTGTTTGCATGACAATGTCCAAGTTAGTTGCCAATAAACTCAAAATTTCATTTTATGCTTAAATTTAAGGGCAGAGAATACTGATGCAAAGACATGCAGTAAACATTCATAGACCACCATAGAACTAATGCTATACTGAAGAAACAGGCTGGCCATTGTCAGACCTTGTATCTCAAGTTCCCATTCTGATAGTTGCTAGATTCTATCAGCTATTTTTAATTCTTCAGATTTGAAAGATTTCCTTGTCACTGTTATTTTCCTAATAGTTTGGTTCAGGCACCCAATCATCTTTCATACTCTCCCTGAAGGGTGCTCTGGAGAGCTCTGAAGCCAATTACATCATTATATCCTCAGCAGTGTTTCAATTTAAACTTCAGTTTATAAATGAGGCCACAGAGTCACCAAGAGGTCAAATGACAAATTCAGTCTTCATGGAGTGTCTCAGCCAAGCTTAACATTTATCCTAGAAGGCCACATTATCACACTTGAGAGCTTTGCTCAAGCCCAGAACTCCAAAACTAAACAAAAATTATCTGTAGTTTACAAAAGATTTCACAGAATTCACTACTGGTACTAATGGAAACTTGCAAAGACTTCAGATATTTGTTTTGCTAAGCAAACACCAATTTATATATGGATACGAGTTTATTAGCATAGTAATTTTTTCATTATTATCCCAAAATGAAGTATTATACAAAGGTGACTCAACCACAATATTTTGCTTTTATTTTAATTTTTTTGATAGTATTTTTTATCTAATGAAAAGCTTTACCTCCTTAAGCAGTTAAAATTGTATTAACATAATTCAGTTTTACATTAATGATTCAAGATCATTGTTATGAGACTCCTCAGTGATTCTGTGAGAAAAAAAAAAAGTGGGCTAAATTTTTTAGTTAAGTTAATCAGTGTTTATTGTGAAATTATCTAATGAAAATTTAGAAGAAATATGAATTTCAGTTTGTTACTGAAAAGTTAGAATTCAAAATGTCTTCTAAATCACCAAGTGAAAATTTTATGTAGACTAAAAATGAAAGAAATACCAAGAAAGCATAAAAACTCAGTTAAAAACAAGTTTTTATATTATTTGCTTACAAAAAAAATAGTCCTTTTTTTCTGTACATAAAATTTACAAAATAAATGTAAACAACTAAACTACTATATTAAATCAAAGACCCTAGGACTGGATCAAAAGCAAAATCCAAATATAAGTTGTTGCATCTTAAAGCAGAGTAAATGTTTCAATTTAAATGTTCAGAAAATACTAATAAATAGGCAATTTACTAGGCTAGAACAAAAATTACATATTATTTAAAAATAACTTTTTGACTACTCTCCGCACCCTGCCTATTACAGCTACCAAGCTGTTCTCTGTACCTATGAGCATTTATTTTTTTCCATAAAAGTGAGATCATATGCTATTTGTTTTTCTCTGACATATTCCAATTAGCAAAATGGGTTTGAGGTCCATATACATTGTCACAAACGGTAAAATTAAACATAACTTGTTAAATTTAAACAATCACAACATATTGCACCTTAAAGGGATAAAAAGAAATATATATATATATATATATATATATATCCTATAAATCATTACTAATGACATGAACAACAAAAGTGGACAAAAGTAAAAACAGAGATTTCACAAAAGAATTAACAGCTTTTGCCGTTAAATATTTTAAAAGATGGTCAGCCTCATTAGTAATTCAGTTCAGTTCAGTTGCTCAGCCATGTCCGACCCTTTGCGACCTCATGGACTGCAACATGTCAGG
Source organism: Ovis aries (assembly GCF_016772045.2). Taxonomy (NCBI): domain Eukaryota; kingdom Metazoa; phylum Chordata; class Mammalia; order Artiodactyla; family Bovidae; genus Ovis; species Ovis aries. The sequence continues at coordinate 56,397,781 of NC_056055.1, forward strand.
CTTCCCTATCTATCACCAACTCCTGGAGTTCACGCAAACTCATGCCCATTGAGTCGGTGATGTCATCCAACCATCTCATCCTCTGTCGTCCCCTTCTCCACCTGCCCCACCAGGGTCTTTTCAAATGAGTCAGCTCTTCGCATCAGGTGGCCAAAGTAATGGAGTTTCAGCTTTAACATCAGTCCTTCCAATGAATATTCAGGACTGATTTCTTTTAGGATGGACTGGTTGGATCTCCTTGCAGTCCAAGGGACTCTCAAGAGTCTTCTCCAATATCACATTTCAAAAGCATCAATTCTGTGATGAACATTGAGGTACACGTGACTCTTTCAATTCTGGTTTCCTCGGTGTGTATGCCCAGCAGTGGGATTGCTGGGAACATGTGTATACCTGTGGTGGATTCATGTTGATGTATGGCAAAACCAATACAATATTATAAAGTAATTAACCTCCAATTAAAATAAATAAATTTATATTTTTAAAAAAGTGAAAAAAAAAAAAAGCATCAATTCTTCGGTGCTCAGCTTTCTTCACAGTCCAACTCTCACATCCATACATGAATACCGGAAAACCCATAGCCTTAACTAGACGGACTTTTGTTGGCAAAGTCATGTCTCTGCTTTTGAATATGCTGTCTAGGTTGGTCATAACTTTCCTTCCAAGGAGTAAGTGTCTTAATTTCATGGCTGGTGTTACCATCTGCAGTGATTCTGGAGCCCCAAAATTAAAGTCTGCCACTGTTTCCACTGTTACTCCATCTATTTGCCATGAAGTGATTTAACTGGATGCCATGATCTTAGTTTTCTGAATGTTGAGCTTTAAGCCAACTTTTTCACTCTCCTCTTTCACTTTCATCAAGAGACTCTTTAGTTCTTCTTAACTTTCTGCCATAAAGGTGGTGTCATCTGCATATCTGAGGTTATTGATATTTCTCCAGGCAATCTTGGTTCCAGCTTGTGCTTCTTCCAGCCCAGCATTTCTCATGATGTACTCTGCATAGAAGTTAAATAAGAGGGCTTCCCTGGTGGCTCAGAGGTTAAAGTGTCTGCCTGCAATGCAGGAGACCTGGGTTCGATCCTTGGGTCGGGAAGATCCCCTGGAGAAGGAAATGGCAACCCACTCCAGTACTCTTGCCTGGAGAATCCCATGGACAGAGGAGCCTAGTGGGCTACAGTCCACGGGGTCACAAAGAGTCGGACACAACTGAGCGACTTCACTTTCACTTTCAAGCAGGGTGACAATGTACAGCCTTGATGTACTCCTTTTCTTATTTGGAACCAGTCTGTTGTTCCATGTCCAGTTCTAACTGTTGCTTCCTAATCTGCATACAGGTTTCTTAAGAGGCAGGTCAAATGGTCTGGTATTCCCATCTCTTTCAGAATTTTCCAGTTTATTGTGATCCACACAGTCAAAGGCTTTGGATTAGGCAATAAAGCAGAAATAGATGTTTCTCTGGAACCTTCTTGCTTTTTTGATGATCCAGTGGATGTTGGCAATTTGATCTCTGGTTTTCTGCCTTTTCTAAATCCAGCTTGAACATCTGGAAGTTCACGGTTCACATATTGCTGATGCCTGGCTTGGAGAATTTTGAATATTACTTTACTAGCATGAGAGATGAGTGCAATTGTGCAGTAGTTTGAGCATTCTTTGGCATTGCCTTTCTTTGGGATTGGAATGAAAACTGACCTTCTCCAGTCCTGCGGCTACTGCTGAGTTAGTAATTAAGAGATTACAAATCAGGAATGCTATGAAATATGGTTTTTGCATTATTTTAATAGACAAGAATCAAGAAATATTGCATTCCAAGTGACGGACTGAGTAGAGACAAAATAAATTTATTTAGGTTTGTGGTCATACAGCTTTGGAATAACCAGATCAGCTAAAAATTAACTATCCAAAACTCAAAACCAAGGTTATTGTTTTAGCTATACACCCAAGAGAAACTCTTCCAAATATACATGAAAAACTCTGTCTATAAGTGGCTGAGACAAAAGTTTTCTAATAAAAAAATGCCTGGAGAGAATGAAGTAACCACTGGACTGGAGAATGGTTTAATACACTGTCTGCCATCTAGTCACCCAAAGGAATATAATAACAGCAGTCAAATTGAATTAACCAATAAAAATAGGGATCATCTTATGAATATAATATTGAATTAAAAGAATAAACAATAAAATATTTTAAAGAAATAATGCCCACTAGGAAATCCATTATCTAGAAAAGAAATGGAATAATGAGCACATCAGGCAAGCAGCTAACTTGAATGGAGAGAGGCAGAGAGTAGGATAGTGCAGAGCCACATACACTGACATCAGGTACTGTCAGTGTTCCAGTTTCAACGTTGGGTGACAATTATACTGATATTTATTAGTAAAATTTTTTACATGATAATAAATAACTGTAAATTTCCCTTAGCTTTGGTGAAGGGAATGCCCCCTGGAGTGCCCCCACTGGTTAAGTCTTAGCAGGTGGGTGAGCAGATCTTAATGTAAGCCCATGCTAAAATCCCAATCTCCCTAAACCTTTCAAAGTTTTCTCCCCAGTGTACCATGGAGGCAACTTCATCTAGTGTAAGCCATATTTGCTACAGGCTTCAGTGAACCAAAAAAGTAACCTGTTTAGGGCCACTCTCATTTCCTCAAACTAACATATTAAACTCTCTCTGCTGTTTAGTCCCTGATGAAGAATTTGGTCTGTCCAACTTGATAGTATTTTCACCCTAATGTCCTATCTTAGGATCAACTTCTGTATTTGTTTTCCAGTTTACATTAGTACTGTTGCCATTTAGTCGCTAGATTGTGTCTGACTCTTTGCAACACCATGAACTGTAGCTTACTAGGTGCATCTGTCCATGGGATTTCCCAAGCAAGAATACTGGAGTGAGTTGCCATTTCCTTTTCCAGTTTATGTTAATACACATAGCTGAATGTTTTCCATCAAATTGTTCTATGGCATCAAATATTTGGTCATCCAAAACCCTGCCTTCTATAGGTATTTGATTATAGGTGTCTGCAAGTAATAATTTAAATAACTGTTTTATGACTGCATGCCAAGAACAATTAGTGTTCCCTAAACAAATCGAATCAATGCCTTTAAATTTAATTACTCCTGAGAACTGGCAAATAATACAGAACTAATTAATAGAAGTCATGTATGGATGTGAGAGTTGGACTGTAAAGAAGGCTGAGTGCTGAAGAATTGATGCTTTTGAACTCTGGTGTTGGAGAAGACTTTTGAGAGTCCCTTGGACTGCAAGGAGATCCAACCAGTCCATTCTGAAAGAGATCAACCCTGGGATTTCTTTGGAAGGAATGATGCTAAAGCTGAAACTCCAGTACTTTGGCCACCTCATGCAAAGAGTCGACTCACTGGAAAAGACTCTGATGCTGGGAGGGATTGGGGGCAGGAGGAGAAGGGGACGACAGAGGATGAGATGGCTGGATGGCATCACCGACTCGATGAATGCGAGTCTGAGTGAACTCCAGGAGATGGTGATGGACAGGGAGGCCTGGCGTGCTGCGATTCATGGGGTCGCAAAGAGTCGGACACGACTGAGTGACTGAACTGAACTGAACTGAATTAAAAGAATCCATGTTTAACTTTCTTTTCTTCTGGAATTACTTGCATTCAGTATGCATAAATCATTGCTCTTCCAAAAGAAAAGGGATATGATGGAAAAACTCATACCATGTTGAGGGCTAAACACCAGTCTCTGTTTTTGGATGGTTAAGCATCAGCAATATCATTAGCTAGGTCAGTTTTCGTGGAGAGAAGTCCAGACTATAATGTCTATACATAACCTTCATCGTGGTGCTCAGGGCCAATCTGTACAATGACCTACCAAGCAGACTGAGGACAGAGACTGGCTGATATCCTGAGAACATGTTATTTTGTTTACCCAGTTCTTGAGAGTCTCCTGGAAAATATATGCTCCTTGGTGAGCATAGACATGGTACATTAAATATCTACACAGTTTTCTCATGCTAAGGGGTCCACCTACATAATTCTTTCTCACACTTTCTTGCCACCATTTTTCAATCTGGTCTTTTGAAGTCTCTGACTTCCCAGTTCTAACCTACTAGCAACTATCCATGTATAAGCACAATGTGTAAGTATGTCTCATTTGAGGCAAAGTAAAAGTCAGTATATTGCTTGAAGTTCTGCCCACTTTGGGAATTCCCCATCATTACTATTCATCACAGCCAAAACTCAGTGAGGCTGAAATTCTGCAACCATCCACTTGTCAGGCTGGTGCCAGAAAATCATGCAAAACATCTGTAAGTCAGGTTCAAGGTGTTTGCTCTTCAGTTAGTTGGCCCCAAGAAATCACCTTAAGAATACAGGTGAGGGTCAGGGGAAGAGAGACAATGTAGAAGAAATTGTCAAAGGAATCTCTATTATGTGCTCATGCAATTTAATTGTGTTTTTTCGAACTTCTGTAACCTCGTTCCTTGTATACCCTTTCAATTTCATGATTTGCTCTGAGTACCTAAGCTGAAGAGATTCATGTAACACTGTTCCTGATAAGCAGCTCAAATTCCATAGTCACTTGGTATTCACTGATTAAGTAAGTATTCATTCCCTACGATGGCCCACTAGCAAACCAGAAGCTGTTTCTCCACAAAAGGTAGATAATAACATCTTCACAAGAGGCCATGGATTTACTCTAAGATACAGATGTCTGTGCTGCTCTTCTGCTACAGAGGCTTGTAAGAAATTCCAAACAGCATCTGTGTTCATAGACATTTCATGAACTAGTTCCTAAGTCTCAAGTAGAAAAGGAGTTGGAGTTGCAGCTGTACTTGCTGCAGAAATTTTTCTTTCTCAGTTTCTACTCAAATGGGGCAGTCATTTGTATTAATTACACATGGCTCACATTAACACACAAAAATAAAAAATACTGTTTGCAAAATCAGAAAGTTTCCTAAATTATTGTGCTTCTTTCATAGTGGTACGTGTGCAAGTACATTGCCTTTTTTTTTTTTTTTTTCACCAAAAGGAATATCAAGGTACACTGCAGACTACTGAAACCTCAAAACTTTACTGATGTAGTAGGTTTACAGATTGATCCGGGGTGTATCTTGACTCACTTATGTCTGACTAAGGCATTTAAAGTATTTGAAGCTCCCAACCAATCCCAGTCCAAAGATCCTCATGTCAAAAATACAGTGAACAATGTGATATTCCCATGTCAAGAGGATGAAGATATTTGTGAGCTAGGACCATATTACATCAGAGAGCAGTACAATTAACATAACTCTGAGGCAAGACTTCAGAGTTGTCCTTTTCATGTAAAAGTATGCTTCTTAAGACCTTTATAGATTATTAGAGAGAGCAAAGTGATTACAGGTCAACAGCTCCATACTAGATTCCAGGAAGCAGGGTTGACTGACTTCAGGGAAGATACTACATCTGGAACAGCAGCTAAAATCAGAATCAATACTTTATTAACATATTAATAATTTAAGATCCATTCCCCTCTGAATAAACAAAGCGGCAAGTTAAAAACGTATGTGAATCCTTCAAGTCTTTGGTGGTACTTCCAATTCCTCCAGGGATATGGCATCATTTAGCTACACATGGACATCACCAGATGGTCAACACCGAAATCAGATTGATTATATTCTTTGCAGCCAAAGATGGAGAAGTTCTATACAGACAGAAAAAACAAGACTGGGAGCTGACTGTGGCTCAGATCATGAATTCCTTATTGCTAAATTCAGACTTAAATTGAAGAAAGTAGGGAAAACCACTAGACCATTCAGGTATGACCTAAATCAAATCCCTTATGATTATACAGTGGAAGTGAGAAATAGATTTCAGGGACTAGATCTGATAGATAGAGTGCCTGATGAACTACGGACGGAGGTTCGTGACATTGTACAACAGACAGGGATCAAGACCATCCCCATGGAAAAGAAATGCAAAAAAGCAAAATGGCTGTTTGGGGAGGCCTTACAAATAGCTGTGAAAAGAAGAGAGGTAAAACACAAAGGAGAAAAGGAAAGATATAAGCATCTGAATGCAGAGTTCCAAAGAATAGCAAGGAGAGATACGAAAGCCTTCTTCAGCAATCAGTGCAAAGAAAGAGAGGAAAACAACAGAATGGGAAAGACTAGAGATCTCTTCAAGAAAATCAGAGATACCAAGGAAACATTTCATGCAAAGATGGGCTCGATAAAGGACAGAAATGGTCTGGACCTAACAGAAGCAGAAGATATTAAGAAGAGGTGGCAAGAATACACGGAAGAACTGTACAAAGAAGATCTTCACGACCCAGATAATCATGATGATGTGATCACTAATCTAGAGCCAGACATCTTGGAATGTGAAGTCAAGTGGGCCTTAGAAAGCATCACTACGAACAAAGCTAGTGGAGGTGATGGAATTCCAGTTGAGCTGTTTCAAATCCTGAAAGATGATGCTGTGAAAGTGCTGCACTCAGTATGCCAGCAAATTTGGAAAACTCAGCAGTGGCCACAGGACTGGAAAAGGTCAGTTTTCATTCCAATTCCAAAGAAAGGCAATGCCAAAGAATGCTCAAACTACCGCATAATTGCACTCATCTCACATGCTAGTAAAGTAATGCTCAAAATTTTCCAAGCCAGGCTTCAGCAATATGTGAACCATGTACTTCCAGACATTCAAGCTAGTTTTAGAAAAGGCAGAGGAACCAAAGATCAAATTGCCAACATCCGCTGGATCATGGAAAAGCAAGAGAGTTCCAGAAAAACATCTATTTCTGCTTTATTGCCTAACCCAAAGCCTTTGACTGTGTGGATCACAATAAACTGTGGAAAATTCTTCAAGAGATGGGAATACCAGACCATCTGACCTGCCTCTTGAGAAACCTATGTGAAGGTCAGCAAGCAACGGTTAGAACTGGACATGGAACAACAGACTGGTTCCAAATTGATAAAGCAGTATGACAATACTGTACATTGTCACCCTGCTTATTTAACTTATATGCAGAGTACATCATGAGAAAGGCTGGGCTGGAAGAAGCACAAGCTGGAATCAAGATTGCCGGGAGAAATATCAATAACCTCAGATACACAGATGACACCACCCTTATGGCAGAAAGTGAAGAGGAACTAAAGAGCCTCTTGAGGAAAGTGAAAGAGGAGAGTGAAAAAGTTGGCTTAAAGCTCAACATTCAGAAAACGAAGATCATGGCATCTGGTCCCATTACTTCATGGGAAATAGATGGGGAAAGAATGTCAGACTTTATTTTTGGGGCTCCAAAATCACTGCAGATGGTGATTGTAGCCATGAAATTAAAAGACATTTACTCCTTGGAAGGAACGTTATGACCAACCTAGATAGCATATTTAAAGCAGAGACATTACTTTCCCAACAAAGGTCCATCTAGTCAAGGCTATGGTTTTCCACTAGTCATGTATGGATGTGAGATTTGGAGTGTGAAGAAAGCTGAGCGCCAAAGAATTGATGCTTTTGAACTGTGGTGAAGACTCTTGAGAGTCCCTTGGACTGCAAGGAGATCCAACCAGTCCATTCTAAAGGAGATCAGTCCTGGGTGTTTTTTGGAAGGAATGATACTGAAGCTGAAAGTCCAATACTTTGGCCACCTCATGTGAAGGGTTGACTCATTGGAAAAGACTCTGATGCTGGGAGGGATTGGGGGCAGGAGGAGAAGGGGACGACAGAGGATGAGATGGCTGGATGGCATCACCGACTCAATGGATGTGAGTCTGAGTGAAGTCCGAGAGTTGGTGATGGACAGGGAGGCCTGGCGTGCTGTGATTCATGGGGTCGCAAAGAATTGGACACGACTGAGCGACTGAACTGAACTGATGCTTCACTCATTTGGTCAGTGGGGGAAGTATTGAGGGCTTCCAAATGTCTCCCTCCTATTACAACAGTCAAGTATGAATTTTTTTTATTCTCAAATCTCTCTTTTCTAACCAAAATTTAGGAACTGAGAAAGTAACCATAAATTACTATGAATTTACTGGGCCAATTGTGATCCAAACTTTAACCAATGCACTATTTATCCCCTAACATCCAGTAGACTCTAATTTAATCAAGAAATTACAACATGCATTTGGGTTCTCAGTGATTATTGTTAGGAAATGCCTAGTCCAATAATTTCCTACTCCAAGTCCTAGCTATTCTCTTCAACAGTGCTTACTCTCTCTATTAGTTTCTTTGGGGGAAGGCGTGGAGTTACAATATATACAATATAGGCTGGTAGCAACATTTCAAGATCACTCCTCAAGAAACTCTAACCTTCCCCCTAAGCAAGGGGTTCTACATATCGACCAATATTTGGACTTAATTAAGTCTTGAAAATGGAAGAGAGGCCATAGCTATTCATTATAAAGTTGACTCAAGTAGGACCATTCTACAGTTCTGCAATTTTACATGTTATATAAAGTAAGATTTTGTGACTGCCCAACTACTTTATTCTTAGGGATACCATGGTATTTGAGACTTAACATCTAAGGAACACTTTATCTTTGTTACCCTTCTTGGAAATCTGGTTCTGTCACCTGACCTCTGTTACTCTAGAGACCCCTCTTACCCAGTGAAATAACATAATTCCTAAAATAACAGAATAATAATTCTTGCCAGTATGGTAGAACTCATAGATAGGCCGTACATGAATTAGGGAGAACATCTGTCTAACGACTATCAGAAGCATTTGACATTGCTGGTGATCCCTTTCTCATATGATACCATATTCATTTACCTTCCTGGACACCACCCTCCTTGGTTTTTCCTCATATCCTCTTCTTCGTTTCATTTGCTGTATTCTCCTTTTCTTTTAGACTTCTTACTATTGAAATGCTCAGGGATAAGCTCTTGAATCTCTTCAGTCTCATGGATTCAGATATCATCCTAATGTTGATTATTAATCCCTCAATTTCAACCCACTACTCCACCTAAACTCAGGTTCACATGTTGAAGTGCTGACTTGACATCTCTGCCTGATGTCGAACAGGAATCTCAGATTTAACAAGTTTGAAGTCAGTTCTTAATTCTCACCTCCAACCCTAACTAAACTAAAGGAGGCTCCTCATCCAGTTTGCATCAAGTTTTTAAATGGTATTATTATTCATTCAGTTGTTTAAGTCAACAACTGAAAATGAAAAATAAAAAGAGACATTCTCACTAATCTCTCTTGATTAGACTACTGTTTCCATTCTTCCCTTTCTCCCCTCACTGCTGTATTTTATTCAGAGTTAGAGATTTTTTTTAATATATATGAATCAGATGTCTCTTAACTGTTTAATATTTCTCAATACAATCCATCGATTCTGGTCATTTTAATTTACTCTCAGAAATTAGAACATTATTTGATATACAGGAGACCTTGGTAGACAGAATAATCCCTTCAAAGATGTCCACATCAAATCTCCAGAACTTGTAAAAATGTCACTTACATGACAAAGAAGACTTTGCACATATAATTGAATGATTAACATTTCTGGATTATCTCTGTGGGCACAATATAATCACAAAAGTAGGAAGGTGAAAATCAGGAAAGAAAATAAGACAAAAGAAACAGGAGTCAGGGTCAAAGAGAGGTTCAAAGTCGCTAACATTGTTGGCTTAAAAATAGAGTTGCTGCTGCTAAGTTACTTCAGTCGTGTCTGACTCTGCGCGACCCACCAGGCTCCTCCGTCCCTGGGATTCTCCAGACAAGAACACTGGAGTGGGTTGCCATTTCCTTCTCCAATGCATGAAACTGAAAAGTGAAAGTGAAGTCACTCAGTCATGTCCGACTCTTCGTGACCCCATGGACTGTAGCCTACCAGGCTCCTCTGTCCATAGGATTTTCCAGGCAAGAGTACTGGAGTGGGGTGCCATTGCCTTCTCCAACAAAAATAAAAATAGAGTAAGGGGCCATAAACATAACAAATGCAGGTGGGCTCTTGCATCTGGAACGTATAGGAAACTGAATTTCCCTTAGATCTTCTGGGAGGAATGCAGGCCTGCCGACACTCTTGATCTTAGCCTAATGACACCATGTTAAACACTGAGCTCCAGAACTATTGAGGATAAATGTGTGTTATTTTAAGTTGTAAAGTTTATGATAATTTGTTATCTTAGCAGTTAGAAATTAATACAGAGTTGCCTAATAAACATTGCAAAATGATTTAACTAAATTTTAGTAGAACCAAAGAGCTAGACTTGAGTTCATAAACCTAGGTTCTACTTCTACCTCTGCCATATTAACTATACAATCCTGGAAAACCATAGCATTCCTATAAACTGGAAATAATCTCTTACCTTTTCAAATCTCAAAACTTATTAAGAATTAGTTTCCTGTTGCTGCTATAATAAATTAATATGATCTTGAAAGTGAAAATGAAGTCACTCAGTCATGTCCGACTCTTTGCAACCCCATGGACTATAACCCACCAGGCTTCTCCATAAATGGGATTCTCCAGGCAAGAATACTGGAGTGGGTTGTCATCTCCTTCTCCAGGGGATCTTCCCAACCCAGGGATCAAACTCAGCTCTACCACATTGCAGGCAAATTCTTTATTGTCTGAGTCACCAGGGAATCCCAATATGATAATAACACAAATTATTTTTCTTACATGTCTAGAGGTTGTCACCCTGCTTGTTTAAATTCTATGCAAAGTACATCATGCAAAATGCTGGTCTGGATGAATCACAAGCTGGAATCAAAATTGCTGAAAAAAATAGCAATAACGTCAGATATGGAGATGACACCACCCTTATGGCAGAAAGCAAAGAGGAACTAAATTGCCTCTTGATGAAAAGGAAAGAGGAGAGTGAAAAAGTTGGCTTAAAACTCAACATTCAGAAAACTAAGATCATGGCATCTGGTCCCATCACTTCATGGCAAATAGACGGGGAAACAATGGAAACAGTGACAAGTCTTTATTTTCTTGGGCTCCAAAATCACTGCAGATGGTGACTGCAGCCATAAAATTAAAAGACACTTGCTCCTTGGAACAAAAGCTATGACCAATCTAGACAGCATATTAAAAAGCAGAGACATTGCTTTGCTGACAAAGGTCCATCTAGTCAAAGCTATGGTTTTTCCAGTAGTCATGTATTGAAGTGAGAGTTAGACCATAAAGAAAGCTGAACACTGAAGAATAGATGCTTTTAAACTGTGGTGCTGGAGAAGACTCTTGACAGTCCCTTGGACAGCAAAGAGATCAAACTAGTCAATTTTGAATATTCATTGGAAGGACTGATGCTGAAGCCCCAATATTTTGGGATTCATTGGAAAAGACCCTGATTCTGGGAAAAATTGAAGGCAGGAGGAGAAGGGGACAACAGAGGATAAGATGGTTGGATGGAATCACTGACTTGATGGACAAGAGTCTGAGCAAGTTCCAGGAGTTGGTGATGGACATGGAAGCCTGGTGTGATGTGGGTCTCAAAGGTGGACATGACTGAGCGACTGAACTGAACTGAGAGGTTAGATATTCAAAACTCTTCTTACTGAACTAAAATCAATGTGCTATCGATCCTGTGGTATTTTCTGGCGACTCTAGGGGAGAATGATCCCTTTAATTTTTCAGATTTTAGAAGCCACCTGAATTCCTTATCTCAGAGGCCCTTCCTCCATCTTCAAACTCAGCAGTATAGCATCTTCTAATCTCTCTCTGCTTGCTTCCATGTCTTTTTCTTAATTCTCACTCTTCTTGCCTCTGTTTTATAAAATCTGTTGTGATTACATTGCTTAGTCAAGTCCTTAGTTGCTCAGTCATGTCCAATTCCTTGTGATCTCATGGACTGTAGCCCACCAGGCTCCTCTGTCCATGGAGTTTTCCAGGCAAGAATACTGGAGTAGGTTGCCATCTCCTTCTCCAGGGGATCTTACCAACCTAGGGATCAAACCTGAGTTTCTTGTTTTCCTGCATTGTAGGCGGATTCTTTATCAACTGAGCTATCGGGGAAGCATTGTGCTCACCCAAATAATCCCTGAGAGTTTTCCCATCTCAAGATCTTTAAATGAATTACATATGCAAAGTCCACTTGGCCATGTAAAATAACATATCCACAAGTTTGGGAGATGAAGGTATGGAGACATTATTCTGTCTTAGAACACAAAGTCAAATAAAATAGTCTATTGACAAACGCCATGGAGCCACTAAAGTATGAAGCAAATATAGGCCAAAATATTACTTTTTTTGGCTGTGCCACACAACTCACAGGATTTTAGTTCTGCAAACAGTGATCGAAACCAAGTCCTTGGCAGTGAGAGTGCAGAGTCCCACCAGGGAATTTCCTCCAATTAAATATTAATGAGATACTTTTGAAAGTACAAGTTTTAAAGCTATACACATATTTATGTTTATCTTTACAGCATAAAAATGATCCTTTTAAACTGATCAGATGCTGTCATTTCATGAATTGAGCCTTCCCTTTAATCACCCACTTTTATCACATATACAAAGGGAAGTTATGTGCTTCTCTGAATAAAATAATTGCCTTATTAAAAATCAAAAGCTAAAAGCTAAAAATTGTATCACAAACCCGAGCCAATATCACCTATAGTTATTACTGAAGGACACTGCTAGTTTTATTCCCTGCCAAACAGATTTCAGTGAAAAGAGTAACTGTACATGTAGTATCTGTATTGTAAAGTTGCCTTTTTACATATTTTCCAGTGGCACCTCATCCTAGTATGATAGTTTAATTCTATTTCATTTCCTACATACGTCCAGGTACACAGGAATAAGACTTGTGAGATCAAACTTTCTGAAATGTAGTAAACTGCCAAATTTCATTTGTCTTTGTGAAAAAGTAAGTGATCCTCATGTGTACGTTTTCATCAGCACTTCACTGGCTGAAGATAGAGTTTTTTCATATGCAATTATATGGTTTCTATGTTGGAAAGATATCAAAGTCCAATGTTGGCTGAATTTTTGAGTCTCCTTTCTCTTTGCCAAAACTCATGAACAGTTTTAGGTCAGGGAGGAGAGTGATAATTAAACATTTCTATAGCATCATTACCCAAGCATGTGGAAATTTTCTAGGTTCAGTTGAGTGGAAGAATACCTTTTATTGATCCAAGAGCACCAAGCCAGATGCAATTACACATTCTGAATGTTTTCCAATGGGTAACTCTTCTGGTGCTAGTTGGGATGATTACTGAATAAGGTAAAGAGTTGTCCTCTTATTCAGTAGGAGAAGCCAAGAAGTTTCTTACTCACCAATAAAACTTTACAAAGGCTTCAAAAATCATTCAATCATCAAGGATTATTTCCAAAATATACATTTAGTCTTCAATAAACTTTTGCTTTTATCTATGAATGTTTTTTTTAATGCTCCAGGAAAGATGACCCCACCATTCCCAAAATAAATCTCTAGAGAAGAAACTGAAAGCTTGGACAGAAGCTACATTTTCTACCTCAAAATTAAAATCCCTGCAAAGAATCTCATTAAATGAAGGAAAAAAAAAAGTACATGGTATATAATTTATCTTTCTAAATTACTGACCCTTTGTCAGGGAAGGTTAAAAAGTGTTGACATTATTTTCTTTCATGTCTAGGGATGCTTGCAGTAAACAAAAATTAAAAATGTCTCTTACAAAAGTTATTTAACCAGACAAGGTAAAAATACCAAAAAACATTTGAAAAGACTGAGTTGGAATGAAACCATACAAGAGAAATCTTTACATAAGTATATAAGAACAGATTGACTAAATTTCATTTCTTTTTTGTTTAATTTCATTTAAAAAGATTGGGATAAATAAGACTAGCATTTTAATTTGCACAGGAAGAGAAGGATGAGACGATCTTGAAGACATGAAAATGAATCATTTGGTCCTAAACACTTTTTCTTCCTCTCTTCCTCTCCCTTTCCCTTCCCATCTCCCCTCCTCTCTTCCTTCCTTCCTTCCCAGGAGATAAAATATTAGGAATATATATATATATATATATATATATATATATATATATATATACATATAATAACTAGTTCTTTTTTGATGAAATGAATATCTCTAGGATTTAAAAGATGAAAATGAATTTCAGCTACTCTTGAAAATAAGACTTTGCTAATGACTGTTTATAAAATCATTGTTGATAAAGCTCTGATTTGGATGAATACCAACTCACTTGTAGCAACATCCTCCAAATTATTTTGCCAAATATTTTAGGTAAATGAGATGTTTCTGCTATCTACGCTATCTACCAGTTAGAGGAATACAATCATCAAGTTGAGTAATCTTTACACTAATGTTGGGAACTCTAGATGTTTTCACAAAGATGCTTCTGGGCATAGAAATGGAAGTGCTCTTAATTTTCCAAGTCACATTAAGCAAGTGGCTAAATTTTGGTTTTTATATGAATTAAGCTTCCACATAGTATTTTATCTGAAAATATGATTATCTAAAAACATTTGGAAGAATACTCAGTAAAACTGTTATTTTAGACAACAGAATCAGAAAATTCAAAGAGATTATACTTGCAAAAATTTGGAATTTGTTCCTAGTTACATAAAAATTTAGATATTTTTAGGAGTTTGAAAATTATAAGATACTTCTGATTATTTTCTTAATGAATAAAATATATTTCAAATTTTTCTTCACCTCTTGGGCTATTAGCTACTGAGGAAAGGAACCATGGGGATTCTCACCTTTACTAATCATTTTATGATCATTTATAAATAAATGCCACATCTAGGTTCAATACAGGATACAGGATGCTTGGGGCTGGTGCACTGGGATGACCCAGAGAGATGATATGGAGAGGGGGCTGGGAGGGGGGTTCAGGATTAGGAACTCATGTACACCCGTGGTGGATTCATGTCAATGTATGGCAAAACCAATACAGTATTGTAAAGTGAAAAAAATAAATAAATAAAACAAGCAAACAAAAAAGATAAACTATCCAGAAGAGAATGCCTTATAAAGGCCAAAAATGAACTCAAGCAGTAGTTTTGTCTTTATTTTCCTTCCTTTATTATCTAAGGCATAGATCTGTGTTAATAATCAGATAGTAGTTCAACATCACAGCCAAGAGCTACAGAAAGAGCAGAGGGGAATAGTTCTGAAGCAGGGTACAGAATCCTTTGGAAATCGTTGGGTCTGGCTTTCAAATTTTGACATTTGCACGTCTACATTGACAACTAATGACACAGACTGTGACAATATGTTGATACACACTAAAAATAATTTTAAGTGATCATGCTAGTAATTGAAGCAAATAACTTGCTATTTGAATTATTAGGATATTACAAACATATTTTTAAAAATTTTAAATACTTGCAGTATTCCTTTAATTTTTCATCCTGGGCAAGAAAGCACATGAAATGAATTGCCTTTAGGTAGTGAAATTCCCAGCCCATCATAGTTCTGCAGTGGTTCCCAACCCATTTGCAAAAAATCTCCCAACATCAAACACCTTTACATGTCTATACTCAAGGCAGGAGTTTGCACCTCATGGCAACCTTCCCTGATGGAAATGTTCTAGTTTGAACTCAAATGTTGACTTCCTGAAATGGGTCATTTGTTAACAAGTCCTAGGGTGTGGCTAACCCTCTCTAAAGCCCAGTTGGCAAGGCATAATTCAGAAATATATCATTTTTTCAAAGAATTTTTCTTTGCCCTTACCCATGAAGATGTAACAACATAAGCATGTTTGCAAAAATTTTTTCTCTATTTTTCTCTGAATGTTTAGATTTTATGCATGTATACACACTCCTGTTATTTCAGAAACTTCCATTTCATAAAAGCTGGTACTGAAGTTTTTTCTGTATCATATACTTTTACTTTTCCTCTCTTCTATTTAGATTATATGCAATATATATATTTATAGGGACACTAAGATTTACCTACTTATCCTCCGTAAATTGTAGGAGCAGTATGAAAAAAAATTAAAAATAAAATTAGCAAAGAAAAAAGTAAATTACCTCTGATTCCAGCACAACATCTCCATTTTTTAAAACTTTTCTATACCTTTCCCATTTGCACATTTGATATTTATATTGTTATAGTCATAGCAGGAATGCAACACTATACTCAGCTTTGGTTTTTTATAATTACTTGCATTTCCCATATCACCTATAATTATTGCTTTAATTTCTACATATTTTATAAAAAGGTATGCATAATTAAAGAGAGACAGAGACCCTCTCCTTTTTAATTTTAATTTATCATAAATTCTCAAATGTAAAACTTCCTGAACCAATGATATGTTTTTTATTCTTGATAGTGAAATTGAAATATAAGTTAATTATACCAAATCCCACTGAAATCAACAAACTGAGAGCTACTGATTCACCATTACATCTCATATTAGCATTATTATTTAAATATACATTATATATCAGTACAATATATGTTATATATCAGACTCTTTACTGTCTTTGCTACTAGGGAAGCCCCAATAATTCAGTACAATACTTCACAGGTGTTCTTATTTGCTATTTCATAATTTTTCAAAGAAGATTTTCCTTCTTTTTTAAGTGATTGATTAAACTGAAAGATTAACAACCATCTGATTTATTTTCATTTTTTCTTAAGTTTAAATATTTGAATCATATTTATCTACTATATTAAAGTTATTCTGCATCAAATTAACTTTCAGAAATGCCACATTCATTTTTATCTACTGTTTTAATGACATTTACAAACATCAACCAGAAAAACTTTGTTTTAAAATACCTGTGAAGTAGGAACAAGCCACAGCATATACTTGTGGCAATGTCTTCTACCTTTGAGAAACACAGACAAGTGTAAGATACCTCAGATAAACCAAGTTTACTATAAGTATATAAGCAAATTAAGAAGCACAGTAAATCTTCACTGAGATCGCACAATTAGTTTTCATGGAATGGTAACATCCTCTGTCACTGCAAAACAGCTCTAATTCCCAAATAGCAACTCCAGTAGTGATCTCTCAGAAATGCTCATCTTGATAAATTAACATCATATGACTCGGGTTCTGCTTGACTTATCTATAAGCTATTTTCTCATATTGTTGATGATAACTGTATATTTTCCTGTACATTGTTTCCTAGCTGCTTTTACTCAAGGTTTCCACTAGCTAATTGCCCTTATTTATTATGCTTCGAAAAACATCTTTATTGGGATATAATTCACATGCCACAAAATTCACCCACTTAAAGTATAAAATTTAATGGGTTTAATACATTAGGAATGGGTACAAAAAGAAACTTTGCACCCATTAGCATTTCCTTGTATATATAAGCAGAAGTAGGATTGCAGGATCATACGGTATTCTGCTTTTCATTTTGTGAAGAACTTCCATACTATTTGCCATAATGGGTGTACAGGTTGACATTCCCAACAACACTGTGCAGAGGTTCCCTTTGCCCATGTCCTTGAGAACGCTTACTATCTTTTGTCTTTTTGATAATGCCATTCTAACATGTGTTATTCCCTCGTGGTGGTTCTGATTTGCATTTCTGTGATGATTTGTGATGTTAAACATTTTTCATATACCTGTTGGTCACTTTTATAACTTCTATCCAGGTTTTTTGATCATTTTAAAATTGAATTATTTGTTTTCTTGCTGTAGAATTGCTTTTCTCATATATGTTAGACATAGACACTGGTGGCAATCATTTTGAGGAACTCATTCAGCCACATGGACACTGGTGCTGGCAAGCATTAGTCTGGAATCCTTCCTCTAGTCTGTTAGTGCCTGGGGTGTACCTGCCCACCAGCTGGTCAGGACCAGTCCTAAAACACCAAAGGCCAAGAGGAGAATTGCCTGGGGATACAGCCCCACCTCTATACAGTTGACATCTGCCCCAGGTTCCCCTCAGCCAGCTGCTCTAGGAAATGGCCCCACCCACCAGTAGGCCAACACCATTCCTAGGACCCCCAAGCCACACAGTTGGCCGTGTCAGCACCTGGCCTCACCCACCAGCAGCTGCCACCACAGGCAAGGCCTGGAAGCCGACTGGCCTGGTAACCAGCCCCACTAACCAGCATAGTCACAGTGGCCAGCCCTATCACAAGAGAAGGTCCCACATTAGGGGTACCCACTATATAATATAGCTTCAGTGATCAAGGCGGGGGTGAGCAGCTGCGCCTCAAGGGATGTCTCCTATACAGAGTCACTTCTCCAAGATCAGGAAACATAATTAACCTGCCTAATACATAGCAATAAATACAGAGAATTAGGCAAAATAAGGCAACAAGGAAATATACTCCAAATAAAGCAACAGGAGAAAATCCTAGAAGAACTAAACAAAGTGGAGATAGCAAACTACCTCATAAAAAGTTCAAAGTAACAACAGTCAAAGAAAAATATTACATTATGGTAAAGGGATGAAACCAGAAGATATAACAATTTTTAATATATATGTACCCAACATAGAAGCACCTAAATACATAAATCAAATATTAGCACAAAGGGAGAAATTGACAATAACACAATAATTATAGAGGACTTTAACATCCAACTTATATCAATAGGAAAATCATCCAGAAATAAAATAAAGAAATATTGGACTTAAACTACACATTAGATCAGACAAACTTAACAGATATGTTAGAACACTCCATCTCAATGCAGTGGAATATTCATTCTTTTAAAGGGCACATGGAATATCCTCCAAGATAAAACACATGCTAGACCACAAAACAAGTCTCAGTAAGTGATAAGCCATAATGGAAAACAATATGAAAAAAATAATGTGTGTGTGACTCAAATAATTGTGTCACTTCGCTATATAGCAGAGATTGGCACAATATTATAAATCAGCTATAATTTCATAAAAATTTAATACAAAATAATAAACAATAAGACTGAAATCATATCAAGAATCTCTTCTGACCACAACTCTGTAAGACTAGAAATCAATTATAAGAAAAAAAAAAATACACAAACATGTAAAGGCTCCTATATGCCTCTAAACCACCAATGGGTCCCTAAATAAATCAAAGGGTAAATAAAATCATACCTGGAGACAAAGGAAAATGAGAAGAGAATGATTCAAAATTTATGGGATACACCAAAGCAGTTCCAAAAGGGAAGCTTCTGGTGATATAAACCTACTTTAGGAAACAAGAAAATATCAATAACCAATCAAATCTTATACCTACAGGAACTAGCAAAAGCAGAACAAACAAAGCACAAATAGAAGAAAAGAAATTATAAGGACTGGAACAGAAATAAATAAAGACTAAAAGAACAAAAAGATCAATAAAACTAAGAACTGATTCTATGAAAAAATAAACAAAATGATAAACCTTTAGCCAGACTCATCAAGGAAAACAGAGAAATAAAATTTGGGAAAATAGGCCCAAATAAAATCAGGAATAAAAATTGAGAAGTTACTACCAACACCACAGAAATATAAAAGATAAGAATTCACTATGAACATTATGACAATAAATTGGACAATTTAGAAGAAATAGATAAATTCATGGAAATGCACAGTTTCCCAAAACTGAATCTGGAAGAAACACAAAATATGAAGAAACTAATTACCTGTAATGAAATTGAATCCATGATTTAAAAAAAAAAAAAAAACCCTCCAAAAAACAATAGAAATGGGACCAGACAACTAAATTCCACAAAACGTTTAAGGAAAATGTCTGTTCTTCTCTATTTAAAACACTTGAGGTGAAGAAATGCTTCCAAAATCACTTTAGGAGGTCAGAATCACCCTGATACCAAAACCATACTAAGACACCATTAAGAAAGAAAAGTACAGGCCACTGTCACTGATGAATATAGGTATAAAAATAATTAACTAAGTATTAGCAAAAAGAACTCAGCAATACTTTAAAAGAATCATTTACCATTATCTAGTGTGATTTATCCCAGGGGTGGAGGATAGTTTAACATCCATAAATCAGTCAATATGATATATAACATTAACCAATGGAAGAATAAAATCATACTCTCATCTCAACAGATACTGGAAAAGCTCATGAAAAATTCAAAATCCACTTAAGATAAAAACCCTCAATAAAGTGGGTATAGAAGGACTATCATTTAACATAATAAAGGCCATATATCACAGACTATAGCCTGGTGAGGGACAGGGAGGCTTGGTGTGCTGCAGTCCATGGGGTGACAAAGAGTCCGACATGACTGGGTGACTGAACAACGATAACAATAGCCAACATAATACTCAGTGGTGAAAGGCTGAAAGCAGTTCCTCTGAGATCCACTCTCACCATTTTTATTCAATTCACCACTTTGATTCAACACAATACTGGAAGTCCTAGCCACAGCAATCAGTCAAGAAAAGCAAACAAATAAATAAAAGTAATCCAAATTGGGAGGAAAAAAATTCAACTGTCACTATGTGCAGATTACATACTACTATAAATTTAAAACTCTAAAGACTCCATCAATAAAACCATTAGAATGAGTAAATTCAGTAAAATTGCATGATACAAGATTAATATACACACATCTGTTGTCTTTCTGTACACTTAATATAAACCATCTGAAAGAAATCAAGAGGACAATCTCATTTACACTAGCTTCTTTTAAAAGAGCACTAATTCCATTTAGGAAGCTTCCATCCTCATGACATAATCACTTCCCAAAACCCACCTCCAAATACCACCACATTTGGGATTCAGTTTTAATGTGGGAATTTGAAGGACAGGGGCACAAACTTTTAGCCTACAACAAATGGATACGTAAAAATATGGTACGTAAGTACAATGGACTATTCCTTAGCCTTAAAGGGAAAGAAATTCTGACAAACACTACAATATGAATCTTGAGGATATTATGCTACATGAAACTGGAGCCGATTATACAGAGTGAAGTAAGCCAGAAAGAAAAACACCAATACAGTATACTGACACATATATATGGAATTTAGGAAGATGGCAATGACGACCCTGTATGCAAGACAGGAAAAAGGACACAGATGTGTATAACGGACTTTTGGACTCAGAGGGAGAGGGAGAGGGTGGGATGATTTGGGAGAATGGCATTGAAACATGTATACTATCATGTAAGAATCGAATCGCCAGTCTATGTCCAATGCAGGATACAGCATGTTTGGGGCTGGTGCACGGTGATGACCCAGAGCGATGTTATGGGGAGGGAGGTGGGAGGGGGTTCATGTTTGGGAACGCATGTACACCCATGGTGGATTCATGTCAATGTGTGGCAAAACCAATACAGTATTGTAAAGTAAAATAAAGTAAAAATAAAAATTAAAATAAATAAATAAAACTTTAAAAAAAAAAAAGGACAGATACCATGATTCTACTTGAATGAGGTACCTAGATTGGTTAAAGTAATAGAGACAGAAAGAATGGTTGGCAGGGGCTAAGGGAAGGGAATTATGAAAAGCTTGGGAAGAAGAAAAAAAGTTCTGGAGTTGGATGGTTGTGCACACCACCATACATATCAATGTGAATGTATTTAATTATACTGAGCAACACATTTGAAAGTAGCTTAGATATGCAGATGACACCACCCTTATGGCAGAAAGTGAAGAGGAACTAAAGAGCCTCTTGATGAAGGTGAAAGAGGAGAGTGAAAAAGCTGGTTTAAAACAACAATTAAAAAATGAAGATTACAGCATACAGTCCCATCACTTCATGGGAAATAGATGGGGAAACAATGGAAATAGTGACAAAATTTATTTTCTTAGGCTCCAAAATCACTGAGGATGGTGACTGCAGCCATGAAATTAAAAGATTCCTGCTCCCTAGAAGGAAAGTTATGACCAACCTAGATAGCATATTAAAAAAGCAGAAATATTACTTTGCCAACAAAGGTCCATCTAGTCAAAGCACTAGTTTCTCCAGTAGTCATGTATGGATTTGAGAGTTGGACTATAAAGAAAGCTAAGCACCAAAGAATTGATGCTTTTGAACTGTGGTGTTAGAGAAGATTCTTCAGAGTCCCTTGGACTGCAAGGAGATCCAACCAGTCCATCTTAAAGAAAATCAGTCCTGGAGGGCAGTCCTAAGATGACAGAGGTATTGGACAGGGAGACCACTTTCTCCCCAACAAATTCATCAAAAGAACATTTGAATGCTGAGTAAATTTCACAAAACAACTTCTGAATACCAGCAGAAGACATCAGGCACCCAGAAAAGCAGCCCACTGTCTCTGAAAGGAGGTAGGAAAAAATATAAAAGATAAAGAGAGGCAAAAGAGGTAGGCATGGACATCCATCCCAGGAAGGGAGTCTTAAAAAAGAAAGAAGTTTCCAAACACCAGGAAACATTCTCACTGGCGAGTCTGCGACAAGCCTTGGAACCTCAGAGGGCAACCGGGAAGAAAAATAAATAAATAATTAAACCCACAGATTATGTGCCCAATGGTAACTCCCAGTGGAGAAGCAGCGCAGACTCCTGCATCCGCCACTAACAAGCAGGGGCTGGGCACGGAGGTGCGGGCTGCATTGCTTAGGGTAAGGACCAGGCCTGAATGCCCCGAAGGCAATCTGAGGGAACTAACTTGAGATAGCAAACCAGACTGTGGGATAACTACCATGAGAAAAGCCCTAACCTAAGACACCACCAAACCGGCACACAGAACAAAGGACTGACTGTGGACTGTCCCATCCTCCACCGGAGACAGGCAGGAGAGGGCAGCCAGAGCCGGAAGGGGGCAATTGCAGCCCCCAGAGAGACGTTATCTACCAAACTGCAAGCAGGCTTCATTGCTAACCAAGACTTCTTGGGATTCTGGATGGTCGACATCCACCTGAGAGGTGTGCTGGTTGTACACCCAGAAAACCAAGCGGCAGGGACGGGGGAGGCGATAAGTCACAGAGACTTCACTCGCCAAACACCTGGTCACCTGAGCTGCTCGGACCTGGGAAGGGCACAAAACTCAGGCCCAACTGAGTCTGTGCCTCTGAGGACTACCCGAGTGCCTGAACCTGAGCGGCTTAGACCTGGGAGGTGCATGCAGTCCAGGGCCGGCCTCAGACAGTTCCCAGCAGAGCAACCTAGAGCCTAAGCAGTATAGACTGCGAAAGCACACACGCCATGAGCGAGGGCAAACCCAGTGTGGCCGAGACACTGCGAGCACTCCCCACAGACACCAGTGATATCTGTCTGCAGCATTCCTCCCTCCCCACAGCACGACTGAACACCTCAAAAAGTGTCCACCACCGCCCCCCTTGTGTCAGGGCGGAAATCAGACACTGAAGAGACCAGCAAACAGAAGCTAAAACAGAGGGAACCACCTTGGAAGTGACAGTGCAACAGACTAAAACCCTGTAGTTAGCACCGACTACCTAGGAAGGGGCCTAAAGATCTTGAGAAGCATAAGCTGGATCAAGGAACTATCTGAAAGTGAAGTGTAGATGGAGAAGTCTTGAGGCTACTGTAAGAATAAGACTGAAAACCAGCGCCAGGAGGCTTAAGTCCAAATCCTGAGAACACCTGAGAACTCCTGACTCCAGGGAACATTAATCGACAGGAGCTCATCAAATGCCTCCATACCTACACTGAAACCAAGCACCACCCACGGGCCAAGTTCCAGAGCAAGACATACCACGCAAATTCTCCAGCAACATAGGAACATAGCCCTGAGCTTCAAGATACAGGCTGCCCAAAGTCACTCCAACCCCACTGACATCTCATAACTCATTACTGGACACTTCATTGTACTCCAGAGAGAAAAATCCAGCTCCACCCACCAGAACACCAACACAAGCTTCCCTAACCAGGAAACCTTGACAAGCTGCCTGTAAAACCCCACCCACAGCGAGGAAACTCCACAATAAAGAGAACTCCACAAACTGCCAGAATATAGAAAGGCCACCCCAAACGCCTCAATATAAACAAGATGAAGAGACAGAGGAATACCCAACAGGTAAAGGAACAGGATAAATGCCCACCAAATTGAACAAAAGAGGAAGAAATAGAGGATCCACCTGATAAAGAATTCCAAATAATGATAGTGAAAATGATCCAAAATCTTGCAAACAAAATGGAGTTACAGATAAATAGCCTGGAAACAAGGATTGAGAAGATGCAAGAAAGGTTTAAAAAGAACCTAAAAGAAATTTTAAAAAGAGTCAATATATAATTAATAATGCAATAAATGAGATAAAAAACACTCTAGAGGATACCAACAGTAGAATAATGGAGGCAGAAGATAGGATTAGTGAGGTAGAAGATAAATGTAGAAATAAATGAATCAGGGAGGAAAAAAGAAAAACGAATTAAACTAAATGAGGACAATCTCAGAGACCTCTGGGACAATGTTAAACGCCCTGACATTCGAATCATAGGAGTCCCAGGAGAAGACAAAAAGAAAAACCATGAGAAAATACTTGAGGAGATAATAGTTGAAAACTTCCCTAAAATGGGGAAGGAAATAATCACCCAAGTCCAAAAAACCCAGAGAGTCCCAAACAGGATAAACCCAAGGTAAAACACCACAAGACACATATTAATCAAAGTAACAAAGATCAAACACAAAGAACAAATACTTAAAGCAGCAAGGAAAAAACAACTAATAACACACAAAGGGATGCCCATAAGGATAACAGCTGATCTTTCAATAGAAACTCTCCAGGCCAGGAGGGAATGGCAGGGCATACTTAAAGTGATGCAAGAAAATAACCTACAGCCCAGATTACTGTACCCAGCAAGGATCTCATTCAAATATGAAGGAGAAATCAAAAGCTTTACAGACAAGCAAAAGCTGAGAGTATTCAGCACCACCAAACCAGCTCTGCAACAAATGCTAAAAGATCTTTTCTAGACAGGAAACACAGAAAGGGTGTATAAACTTAAACCCAAAACAATAAAGTAAATGGTAACAGGATCATGCTTATTAATAATTACCTTAAATGTAAATGGGCTGAATGCCCCAACCAAAAGACAAAGACTGGCTGAATGGATACAAATACAAGACCCCTATATATGTTTTCTACAAGAGACCCACCTCAAAACAAGGGACACATACAGACTGAAAGTGAAGGGCTGGAAAAAGATATTGCATGCAAATAGAGACCAAAAGAAAGCAGGAGTAGCAGGAGTAGCAATACTCATATCAGATAAAATAGACTTTAAAACAAAGGCTGTGAAAAGAGACAAAGAAGGACACTACATAATGATCAAAGGATCAATCCAAGAAGAAGATATAATGATTATAAATATGTATGCACCCAACATAGGAGCACCACAATATGTAAGACAAGTGCTAACAAGTATGAAAGGGGAAATTAATAATAACACAATAATAGTGGGAGACTTTAACACCCCACTCACACCTATGGACAGATCAACCAAACAGAAAATTAACAAGGAAACACAAACTTTAAATGATACAATAGATCAGTTAGCCCTAATTTATAACTATAGGACATTTCACCACAAAACAATGAATTTCACTTTTTTCTCAAGCACGCACAGAACCTTCTCCAGGATAGATCACATCCTGGGCCATAAATCTAGCCTTGGTAAATTCAAAAAAATGAAATCATTCCAAGCATCCTTTCTGACCACAATGCAGTAAGGTTAGATCTCAATTATAGGAGAAAAACTATTAAAATTCCAACATATGGAGGCTGAACAACACGCTGCTGAATAACCAACAAATCACAGAAGAAATCAAAAATGAAATCAAAATATGCAGCATAGAAACGAATGAAAACAAAAACACAACAACCCAAAACCTGTGGGACACTGTAAAAGCAGTGCTAAGAGGAAGAATCATAGCAATACAGGCATACCTCAAGAAACAAGGAAAAGATTAAATAAATAACCTAACTCTACACCTAAAGCAACTAGAAAAGAAAGAAATGAAGAACCCCAGGGTTAGCAGAAGGAAATAAAAATTAGGGCAGAAGTAAATGCAAAAGAAACAAAAGAGACCATAGCAAAAATCAACAAAGCCAAAAGCTGGTTCTTTGAGAGGATAAATAAAATTGACAAACCATTAGCCAGATTCATCAAGAAACAAAGGGAGAAAAATCAAATCAATAAAATTAGAAATGAAAATGGAGAGATCACAACAGACAACACAGAAATACAAAGGACTGTAAGCAAACATATCAGCAATTATATGCCAATAAAATGGACAATGTGGACGAAATGGAAAAATTCTTAGAAAAGTACAACTTTCCAAAACTGAACCAGGAAGAAATAGAAAATCTTAACAGACCTGTCACAAGCACAGACATTGAAACTGTAATCAGAAAACTTCCAGCAAACAAAAGCCCAGGTCCAGACGGCTTCACAGCTGAATTCTACCAAAAATTTAGAAGAGCTAATACCTATCCTACTCAAACTCTTCCAGAAAATTGCAGAGGAAGGTAAACTTCTAAACTCATTCTATGAGGCCATCATCACCCTAATACCAAAACCCAACAAAGATGCCACAAAAACAGAAAACTAAAGGCCAATATCACTGATGAACATAGATGCAAAAATCCTTAACAAAATTCTAGCAATCAGAATCCAACAACACATTAAAAAGATCATACATCATGACCAAGTGGGCTTTATCCCAGGGATGCAAGGATTCTTCAATATCCGCAAATCAATCAATGTAATACACCACATTAACAAATTGAAAAATAAAAGCCATATGATTATCTCAATAGATGCAGAGAAAGCCTTTGACAAAATTCAACATCCATTTATGATAAAAACCCTCCATAAAGCAGGAATAGAAGGAACATACCTCAACATAATAAAAGCTATATATGACAAACTCACAGCAAACATTATCCTCAATGGGGAAAAATTGAAAGCACTTCCCCTAAAGTCAGGAACAAGACAAGGGTGCCAACTCTCACTACTACTATTCAACATAGTTTTGGAAGTTTTGGCCACAAGAGTCAGAGCAGAAAAAGAAATAAAAGGAATCCAAATTGGAAAAGAAGTAAAACTCTTACTGTTTGCAGATGACATGATCCTCTACGTAGAAAACCCTAAAGATTCCACCAGAAAATTACTAGAGATAATCAATGAATATAGTAAAGTTGCAGGATATAAAGTCAACACACATTGCATTCTTATACACTAATAATGAGAAAATAGAAATTAAGGAAACAATTCCATTCACCATTGCAATGAAAAGAATAAAATACTTAGGAATATATCTACCTAAAGAAGCATAAGACCTATACATAGAAAACTACAAAACACTGGTGAAAGAAATCAAAGAGGTGTCTAATAGATGGAGAAATATACAATGTTCATGGATCAGAAGAATCAATATATTGAAAATAAGTATACTTCCCAAAGCAATCTATAGATTCAGTGCAATCCCTATCAAGCTACCAATGGTATTTTTCACAGAGCTAGAACAAATAATTTCACAGTTTGTATGGAAATACAAAAAACCTCGAATAGCCAAAGCAATCTTGAGAAAGAAGAATGGAAGTGGAGGAATGAACCTGCCTGACTTCAGGCTCTACTACAAAGCCACAGTCATCAAGACAGTATGGTACTGGCACAAAGACAGACATATAGATCAATGGAACAAAACAGAAAGCCCAGAGATAAATCCATGCACATATGGACACCTTATCTTTGACAAAGGAGGCAAGAATATACAATGGAGAAAAGACAATCTCTTTAACAAGTGGTGCTGGGAAAACTGGTCAACCACTTGTAAAAGAATGAAACTAGAACACTTTCTAACACCACACACAAAAATAAACTCAAAATGGATTAAAGATCTAAACATAAGACCAGAAACTATAAAACTCCTAGAGGAGAACATAGGCAAAACACTCTCGGACATAAATCACAGCAGGATCCTCTATGACCCACCTCCCAGAATATTGGAAATAAAAGCAAAAATAAACAAATGGGACCTAATTAAAATTAAAAGCTTCTGCACAACAAAGGAAACTATAAGCAAGGTGAAAAGACAACCTTCAGACTGGGAGAAAATAATAGCAAATGAAGCAATTGACAAATAATTAATCTCAAAAATATACAAGCAACTCCTGCAGCTCAATTCCAGGAAAACAAATGACCCAATCAAAAAATGGGCCAAAGAACTAAACAGATATTTCTCCAAAGAAGACATACAGATAGCTAACAAACACATGAAACGATGCTCAACATCACTCATTATCAGAGAAATACAAATCAAAACCACAATGAGGTACCATTTCATACAGAATGGCTGTGATCCAAAAGTCTATAAGCAATAAATACTGGAGAGGGTGTGGAGAAAAGGGAACCCTCTTACACTGTTGGTGGGAATGCAAACTAGTATAGCCACTATGGAGAACAGTGTGGAGATTTCTTAAAAAACTGGAAATAGAACTGCCATATGACCCAGCAATCCCACTGCTAGGCATACACACCAAGGAAACCAGAATTGAAAGAGACACATGTACCCCAGTGTTCATTGCAGCACTGTTTACAATAGCCAGGACATGGAAAAACCTAGATGTCCAACAGCAGATGAATGGATAAGAAAGCAGTGGTACATATACACAATGGAATATTACCCAGCCATTAAAAAGAATACATTTGAATCAGTTCTAATGAGGTGGATGAAACTGGAGCCTACTATACAGAGTGAAGTAAGCCAGAAAGGAAAACACCAATACAGTATACTAACGCATATATATGGAATTTAGAAAGATGGTAATGATAACCCTGTATGCGAGATAGCAAAAGAGACACAAATGTATAGAACAGTCTTTTGGACTCTGTGGGAGAGGGTGAGGTGGGATGATTTGGGAGAATGGCATTGAAACCTGTATAATATCATATATGAAACGAATCACCAGTCCAGGTTCGATGCATGATACAGGGTAGTTGGGGCTGGTGCACGGGATGGCCCAGAGGAATGGTATGGGGAGGGAGGTGGGAGGGGGGTTCAGGATGGGGAACACATGTACACCCATGGCAGATTCATGTCAATGTATGGCAAAACCAATACAATATTGTAAAGTGATTAGTCTCCAATTAAAATAAATAAATTTATATTTAAAAAAAAAGAAAATCAGTCCTAAATATTCATTGGAAGGACTGATGCTGAAGCTGAAGTTCCAATACTTTGACCACCTGGTGCAAAGAACTGACTCTTTGGCAAAGACCCTGATACTGGGAAAGACTGAAGGCAGGAGGAGAAGGGGATGACAGAGGATGAGATGGTTGATGGCATCACCAACTCGATGGACATGAGTTTGAGCAAGCTCCGGGAGTTGGTGATGGACAGGGAAGCCTGGCATGTTGCACACCATGGGGTCACAAAGAGTTGTATACAATAAAATAATAAACCGAATGCTTATTTTACTCTAACTTTAAAAATTACAAATAAATCTAGAAAAAGTCATATAATGTCTTTGTGTATTATTAATTTTATAACTTAAGATTTAAAAATTGGTGTCAGATTGTAAGCAGCTTGTCCAAGACCACTTAACAATACTTGACTGATAGGTATTATCTAACTCCAAGGTTAGATTTTTTTATAATAAGTAAATACATACAGACAGATAGATCTTGCTAATACATGATGAAACACTGTTTTCTTATTTTTCCCTGCACATAACTAAAAATACTGTAATTCTCAGTTCAAAAATGTATAAATTATTGACAATTTTATATATGGAGTACCCTCAAACCAAAATTCTTATAATTATTGATTTCTCTCATATATTTTTTATCCATATATTTAAACCTATATGTTTAAATCATTAGCAAATATCTTCCATTCTAGCTCAACATTTTCCACAACTTTCAATCACTCCCATTCCCATTATTTCTAGAGCAGTATAAAACACAATTGTATTTCACCTAGACTATAACAGTAGCCTCCTAATTTTATATCCCCCTCTGATCCTTCACAGACAGTGTGGCCTAAAATGTATGAAAGATATGATTCCTGAGCTCAGAGATAGGCAGTCTTCCTTTGTAAAGGGTCAGACAGTAAATATTTTATACTGTGTGAGCCGTATGGTCTTTGTCACAAAATACCCTACTTTTGGCCATGTAGCACAAAAACAGCCACAGACAATATATAAATGTAAACATATGCGTGTGGCTGCATTTCAATAAAACTTTATTACAAAAGTAGGACACTGCCAAATTTGGTTCACTCTTGCCCTAACTTAAGACACCAAACACTTTCCATTATGCTTAGGACAAAATACAAGGTCTGTAACCTGACCTAAAAGGTTTTACATGATCTGGCCACTGTCTATCTCTCCAAACTCTTCTACCATTTTATCCCAGTTCATAATTCGGGCTCATATTTCTCCTTTCCTTTACAATTATTTGAACATGAAAGTTAATTGTCAACATAAAACTTTAAACATCAACTCTTTTTTTCTGCCTTGAATGTTCCCCCAGATTTTTGCACAGCTGCAACTTCTTACAATTCACAACTCTTTCTTTTTTTATTTTATTTATTTTTTAAAATTTTTTTTAAATTTTTATTTTTACTTTATTTTACTTTACAATACTGTATTGGTTTTGCCACACATTGACATGAATCCACCACGGGTGTACATGCGTTCCCAAACATGAACCCCCCTCCCACGTCCCTCCCCATAACATCTCTCTGGGTCATCACCATGCACCAGCCCCAAGCATGCTGTATCCTGCGTCGGACATAGACTGGTGATTCGATTCTTACATGATAGTATACCTGTTACAATGCCATTCAAATACCACCTTTTAAAGAAAGGTCTTCCCAGACCACCCAACCCAAAGTTCTTCAGCTCTATCACTATCTAAATGGTTCTGCTTTATTTTCTGTATAAAGTACATTTCTCTGAGGTGATTCTGTTTTCATTGTTCAGGGTATATATTCATTCCTACCCAATTTCCCCGAAACAGACTATAATCCTCAGGAATATAGGCTCTATGCTTTACTAACTATATTCTCCACATTTACAATGGTTCCTGGCACATAGCAAGTACTCACTAAATTGTTGATACAAAAACTGAAAGATGTATTCATGAGAGATGTTCACATATGTCTACTGTCTATAGTTGAATGTAGAATCCATTAATAATATCTCACAGCTAAATCCCCAAAGATCATCTCCCTGATAATAATCACAAGAAAATTTTCATTTGTGTTTAAACATCAAAAGTAACTATATAATACAACATAAATATAAAATTAAATTTTAATGATTTAATTTTAAATTTTAATGATTTAAA
The DNA here is from genome assembly GCF_016772045.2 of Ovis aries. Lineage (NCBI taxonomy): Eukaryota > Metazoa > Chordata > Mammalia > Artiodactyla > Bovidae > Ovis > Ovis aries. The sequence continues at coordinate 56,428,808 of NC_056055.1, forward strand.
TGTAAATTCAATAATTTTTAAATCATTTAAGTAATTTTTGTATGTAAATACAAAATTAAATTTTAATAATCATTCATCTAATAAAAATCTTTCAGTGGTTCCTAAATATTTTACCTTAAAAATATTGTACTTTTATAAATTTATAAATAAGAAAACACTGAAAAATGTTATAAAAAACACAAATATGTTATACCCACTGATCCTATTTTACTTCTTAGAGGTTAGCGAATATGTTATTAACACATATTTTATAGATGAATATATCCTTTTACATATCACATAGCTATCCTTTCTTTATACGCACATTCATGTTCATTTTAAAGTAGTAACATTTCCACTGAAAAGGAACTCATATAACAAACACATGAGACTTCCATTCACAGATTTGAATTTATAATTATTAAAATAACTACTTAAATATTATCTGTCTGCTCATAAATTCTGACTTCAGAAAAAACAAATGATTTTCAATCCTTTTTAGTTCTCTGTTTTTGCCAATAGGTGGCAATGAACATTCCTCCCTATATCATAATTGGAGACCAATGTAAGCAAAATCTCATAACAGTGCAGGGGTTTAAGAAAGGGTAGTTACAAGAAAGGAATACAATCTAGTAGAAGGTAACCTATTTTAATTGTCTAACAACTCCAACTGTTTAAACTTTTCTTTATACGTTAGGCTAAAACCATCAAACGATATTGCTATATTAAATCCAGGTCTATCTCGTGAGGCCATGTAGAATAATTCTCTAATTATTTTATATGGAAGTACTGGGCTTCCCTGGAGAAGGTGATGGCACCCCACTCCAGTACTCTTGCCTGGAAAATCCCATGGATGGAGGAGCCTGGTAGGCTGCAGTCCATGGGGTCGCGAAGAGTCGGACACGACTGAGCGACTTCACTTTCACTTTTCACTTTCATGCATTGGAGAAGGAAATGGCAACCCACTCCAGTGTTCTTGCCTGGAGAATCCAGGCACGGAGGAGCCTGGTAGGCTGCCGTCTTTGGGGTCGCACAGAGTCGGACACAACTGAAGCGACTTAGTAGCAGCAGCAGCAGCAGCACTGAGCTTCCCTGGGGGCTCAGGGGTAAAGAATCCGCTTGCCATACAGGAGACACAGGAGATAACAGATTCAATCTCTGGGTTGGGAAAAACCGCGGAAGGAGGAAATGACAGCCCACTGCAGTATTCTTGCCTGGAAAATTCCATGGACAGAGGAGCCAAGCAGGCTATAGTCCATAGGGTCTCAAAGAGCTGGACATGACTTAGCAACTGAGCGTGCACACGCATGCACACATGAAGATACTGGAAAAGTCTTATTTTTCACATGCTACATCACATATTTTATCAACAGTTACTCATGAGACCTGGCTTCAGATGTCCTGTGCTGTTTAACCTTCTTTGACATGTTCCATGTCCTTGTTAAAATATAGAATCCAAACTGAATAACAATGTACAATATCAGTAATGCAAAGATCAAGGAGACAATTATTCTCCAGTCTTATAGATATTATATTCCTATTAATCTACCTCAAAACTTTCTTTCCTTTTGTCAGATATGTCACACTGTGACTTTTTCTAGGCTCATGTTTTTAAAAAAGAGCTTCCAGTCTTATTCACACCTTATATTTTGAAGCCAAGTTCAAGTTTGTTCATTACCCCAATTGTATTTTATCTTAGCATTTTAATGTTTTATCTTAGCCTGTAGATATCACTTTGAATACTGAGTCAAACTTTTTTTGTATTTGATCATCTCTCCCATATTTATTATCCACAATATAAGGTTCTCTTTTTTTCTTTTCATCCAAGTTAACTAATTAAAAATTTTCAAGAGTTCTTAACTAAATTAAAAATTTCTGTATTTCCAGAATCTCCACCAGGAATTTCATTCCTTGATGTTTTTACAGCTAGAAGCTGTGATCTACAACAAAAGACGCCCATACACTTGGAAGTATAGGAATGATATAAATTGGAAGTTCATTAATCATACGTTTCAATTCTGACTGATGCATCACCAAAATATAATGTACTCAAGCACCATTTTAGATTTTCATCATGGACACTCTGTGTTATATGTAATTCTTACTACATAGCACAGATGTAATCAAAAACTATTTTGTCATCTGCCTATCCTTAAATCATAATTTTGACCCGTCTCCTCAGACAAGACCATTGGTATCTGCATCAGCTTCACTGCTAAAATCTCAACTAAAACTTGGTGAAAATTCTTTTAAATATCCCTTTTAATATCACTTCAACAACCTGTGAAGAGTCAACATTTGTCACCTTCAATCTTTATTTTTCATCTATCACTTTTTTCTATCTTCTTCTTATTTACAGCTTGAACCATGAAGGGGATACCTCAGAGCAAAATAAACTGTACTCAGACTTTGTGCCTTGTGTTTACAAAAGCATCATTGTCTAATTACAGCTGTATTGGTCCACAAGCCACAGCTCAGAATTATTCAGTATGAGGCAGTAACGGAGGCTTTGATGTAGAGCCCTTAACGCAAGACAATGCAAATGACATTTACTAGCAATTTTTTCCCCCATTAATGAACAGTACTTCAGGGAGTGTAAAGGCAAGAGGCATATAATTTCTGAACTACTTAAATTGCTAATTAGATCTGTACAGGAGGTGTATTCCTAATGCAGACAATTACAACGGCTCCTAAGTGTTTGCCTTACAGTTGCTAATTACTGCAGAAGCCAATTAATTGCTGTTGACTTTTTGTATTCTTTTGCATATCGCCAGTTAATATTTACATTTATAATGAAGACAAAATTGGCAAACACTGTGTCATTTTGTAATGAACAATTCCAGTGTCTAAACAATGAACACATTATCTTCATTTGTGCCTGAAGAGTGCAGCTGATTAGCATATGTTCTGTGTATGCTAGAACACTGCTCTTTCTTCTCAAGACTTAAAACGTCACTTAGGTGCAGGACATGCAGATGCAGTGTCTCCAGGGTTCTTGGAATTGGTTCTCACCATATGTCATACAGCAAAGAACAAAACAGCTCAGCTCTATAAAAGTATGAGACTGAATAGTTAGGCACCCTCAGTTAAATGCACCTGTTTCAGACCTACAATCAGGTCCTAGCAGGGACAAGGAAGGAAGAACACAATGGAGTTTTCTAGTCTTGATGGTGGTTAGTAAGGACGGTGGCTGCTACTAGTTAACAGAAAACACAACAGCAAACAATAATTGGTTGTGCATATGGAGTGGTTTCAAGTACTTCTTTTCTCCCTGGCTCTGCAGTCCTATGGCCAGTCCTCGTATCTCCCGGTGATCCTGAGAGAAACTCAGTCATTTGAAAATCATTTTCCTGTCTAAAAATGGTTTTCCAGAGTTTCTTTTGTTGACCACTAAGAGCAACTGCAGGTGTTTTTCAGGTTTGACGGGTGATGGGGGATGGACTCATTGCCCAGAGTGCCATGTGTTATGTATCATGTGACTTTTGTAAAACCATTTATTTAGATGCCTTATATCAAGAAGGAAAGGAAATATAGATGATTCCATTCCTAGCTTCACAGTACCAACAAAAGCAAATAAATAAAACAAATACAGAACCACATGCACACACACATGACAACTTTTGTTGTTTCTACCTGCCAAAGGGACTAAGTTGGAAATAATTCTTTTCCTAACCAGCATATTTGTCAGACTGTGCATTGTAAACAGCAGGGGCCTGAAGTGATTTTGTCAACCACTTTCCAACAGTGAAAACATAACTTTCATTTGCAACAACCTCTGGGCACTGCAAACAGAAGAGGGGTGGAAAATGACTTCTTGAACAAGCAAAAGTTCTGGCTGCTGCATCCAGGAGAGATACGCTACTCTGTCACCCTCACACTTTATTGTTTCTCCTGTAACAATGCAGTTAGGCACTGGTGACAAAGTTGGAACACAAGAACAAATAGAACATAAAGTGAATAATTTGCCTTTCAAGAATTAAAAGCCATAGATAGACATGGGTATTCAAAAAGAAGAGGACCTATACGCACAGCTAAGGACTCGCAAAGAAATGGTGTCATAAATATTTAGCAACTCAATCTCCATAAATATAAAAAATAAAATGCTCTGATTTATACCATTTTCATCTCTTTACTGTAAATGCTACCATAGCCAATTTCAACCTACAAATGGGATTTCAGTGAACCCAAAACTGGGAAGATATGTTCAGTAGCATGCTACATAGCATTTCCATCATACAGATAAGAACAAAATTTACATGCATAGATGTAGATAACCCCAAGAGCACAGACGATAATAAAATGTAGTGAATTAACCAGTAAGTGACATCTTTTCAGAACTTATTATTTGTTTTACTATAATTTATCTTGCATAGAAGCTATATGATTTATATTTCAATAATCAGCTCTCAACAGTCTTGAAAATGTTAACAGTTGTCTTTCATAAGCATGTATGAGCTGGCTTTGGCACATGACTACAGTAAGTCACATGTAATTAGCTGATGTTAGGGTTCTACCCTTTGTTCATCAGAATTTAATTTTGTTTATTTATAGCAAAGGTTTCAAAATTTACTTTGTTGAGTAATTCTCAAATAAAATCAACTAAATGGGCTACGGTAAACTTGATAGTTAATTCTTCTCTGGCCTTTGAAATATGCGTAGAGGAAAAATTTAATATTACCATTAATAGTATAAAGTGTCCCCAATCATTATTACTTAATTGTTCTCTGGCCTCTGAAATATGTGTAGAGGAAAAATTTAATATTACCATTAATAGTATAGTAAGTGTCCCCAATCATTATTACTTACCTTGTTATATATGGCTATAAAATCAACTTAATGAAGTCACAAAAGATGGATACTACATTATTTCCCAAGATGAATTCACTGTTCTAGGCAAAAAAATAAATAAAGAAAGAATTTACTGGTTTACAGTTTCATTGAAATTGAAAAAGAAAATCAACATATATTCAGTATCATTACATTCTTCACAGTGACACATGATGTCCATAATACCCATGTCTATATTATTCATTGAATGAAGTTGTCCCTGATTAAAATGTTCATAAACAGTCAGATTAATGCAATATTTAGTCTAGGGAGATATACAGGAATAGAGGGAGAGACAGAGGTAAATCCATAGCCTGTGATATTTCAGTTCTGTCTAAACATATATCACATATGTATGTGTATATATCTGTATGTGTGCATATATGTTCATGTATACATATGTACAGATGTGCATGTGATTGTATATTCCTGCGGTATTTTAGTTTTGCTTTTCAAGAATATCTAATAGAGATTTAAACATTACTGAGATCACATGCTTAATTATTTTTCAAAGTTGCTTATCTATTTTTCAAGATCACATCTTTGTCATAGCTTTGTCTATGCAACTTGTCCTAACCTGATTGTTTACTCCATGATGAGTATCTCAACTTCTGAATGTGAACAAATGATTAAAAAGAACACATTCCAGTCATTAATAACTTGAAGAGGCCAAGAAAATTCATGAAATATTTTAAGAATCCTCATCTGAGGTACATGGAGTAAACATAACAGAGAGGAAAATCTAACATGTGTTAATAGAGTGAAAGAGAGAATTCTTGGCCTCTTAGTTAAGCAAAGCTAGTCTCAGGAACATTTACACAGGATTTTGATTCTTGAAGTTGCCAAAGCATTGCTGACTGTACTTGAAATTTTCCCTTCCTCCACATCTTTACAAGTTTAATTTCATGCATTAATTGCATTGAAAGTTTTCAGAAGTAATAACATTAGCTTCCTGTTTCTCTTGAAATTTCCAGATTGCAAAGCCAGAGCTGCCTAAAAACAATCCCTCCTCTGATGGGGCCACACATGTATCTCAAACCCCTGATGTTCCACTGATGCAAGGACACTGTGATAAATCAACTTCTCGTGTAATTACAGGACCTAAACGTGTAACATCCATCACACAACTGTTTCTGCTTTCTCTGTGTATGTTCTTTGTAGCCCCTATCTCTTAGGAATTAAAACAGGTCAGATTCATACATTCCTCATAGTGCTTCCAGTTTTTCCTCAGGTACTAAGCTTCATTCCACACCTGCTCTAGGTTTCCCCTTATGACTCTTTCTTGCCTCTGTCAGACTCTCCCTTCCAAACTGATTTGACTAGGCACACCAAACCTTAGAGGGAAACGTTTAATCCTAAACAAACCCTCATTTGTGTCATTAAAATGAAATGTAAAGAAAACACAAGGAAGGGCTATTTTGAAGAAAAAAAAATGTCATCTTTAAAAAAGAAACAAATTATAACTTAATTCATTCAAACTTACTCACTGCCTTATGCAAATAGAGCAAGCTTCCTGCCACTCTGCAAGCCTTTCTCTGTGGACTCCTTGCCCCTCTGTTCTGATTCTCCAAACACAGAAAGAATGACATAATTTAGGTTGAACTGAAGGTCATTTGGAGCACCTCCAGCTGTCCAGTTAACTAAACTACAAGAGTAAAGGGTTTGGGGCTCCCTCTTAAATTTCACTTTCTGTATTGTGACTAACTTGAATTTATGGATGTGTGAATTTCTTGATGAGTTTCCTCAGCCTCATTCCCAGTATTGTGAAACCCCAGACAGCTCATCTGTGCTTTGTTCTCACCCAGCATGCTCTTTGCTTCTTTGTTTGGAATTGGTGGTGATGGATTCATGTGGCATTAAAAAAAAAAACCTACAAAATCACTCAAACAGAAGGAAGAGGAGAGGATTAGAGCAAACCAGCTGGCTAGAATGAAATTGGCAAGGTTCAGCCAATGAAAGTCAACTTGCCAAGATTTAGTCTTCAGTTAGGTCATCTGTTTCCTCTTAACTAAACAACTCTTGGATATTTATAGACATAAATGAATTTTTATTCTCCGCAATAGCCAATAACTTGTCATTTCTGGTATTTGAATGTCAGTCATGGGGAAAAACAAGGACTTGTATATAGAACACTCGAATGTAGTTGCCTTCAAGTGGAAAACAAGGAACAGATATATTATTTTTCTACACTGAATGCCAAACCAAAACAGAATTTGTGGAGACTTCATATGGTTGGCAGACATTATACATATTGCTGGACAGCTGCACATTATTTATAAGAGTTTCCAAAGTTTAAGTATTTCTTAATATGTACATTTCCAGCCCTCTCACTTGAGGCTTTCAAATTACCTCAATAGTCTATAATCACTTTAGGTGACAAGGTGTTTTCTCACCTAGTTTCAAACCAGGTATGAACGTCAGGAAATAAACATATTGCTCAAAGTTCAATTCATATTTCACCTGCTGAGACAGTTAGATTGTCTTTTATTTGTTTGCTTATTTTGATATACAGCACATAGTTCTAAACCTCATTTTTACATGATTTTCCCAAAGCCCATTGCTATTTGATTGCACTTTTTTCTAATTTTTGTCAAGCTTTAAAAATTCTTTATTTTATTATTTATTACTATTATTTTTTTTTTTTTACTTTACAACATTGTATTGGTTTTGCCATACATCAACATGAATCTGCCACGGGTGTACACATGTTTTAAGGTAACTTTCAAGGCTTCCCTGGTGGCTCAGTGGTAAAGAATCCATCTGTCCATGCAGAAGACAGGAGTTCCATCCCTGAGCCAGGAAGATCCCATATGCCATAGAGCAACTAAGCCCATGTGCCGCAACTATTGAGCCTGGACTCTAGAGCCACAGAGCCCCAGCGACTGAGCCCACGTGCTGCACCTATTGAAGCCATGTGCCGTAAAGCCCATGCTCCACAGCAGGAGAAGCCACCACAATGAGAAGCCTGTGCACTGCAACTAGAGAGCAGCCCCACTTGCAGCAACCAGAGAAAAACTCCAGCAGTAACGAAGACAAAGTGCAGCCAAGAAGTAAAAAAAAAAAAAAAAAAAAAACCAGATGAAAAACTTCAAGGTGACTTTCAGGTTACTAGTTCCTAGAACCAAATTTTCTTTGTTTTATGTTGAGGTTGATAAAACTGTGTGGGAAATGTGTATATGCAAGATGCAGTAATGTGATTACACACACAAAGAGACATATATAAAAGTACCTGCGAGTGTACAGCTAACTTTTGACTTTTCTACATTTAACTGCCCTGTTTTCATCTATTCGTGGACACATGCGTCCATTATCTACAGTAGTTTGTATTTCACTGGACCATGAATTTATGTGGGTTACAACTGTGATGAGTAAGAAACTAGATCAATGGTTGCACAGAACTGCTCAACCCTACCTATCAGTAAGACCTCTATGGTTTGCTCATGTCACAGGGTTCATATTATCCTTGACAAAAAAAAACTTAATTTAAAAATAAAAATAAAAATAACTACTATGTGAAAAACAAACCTGTAAAAGAGGAAAGGTTGTTAACTTATGATGTGAGAATATGCCTAGAAAATATGATGGGAGGAGGGAACATGCTTCAGACATAACTAATATAGCTCATAAAGCACTTTCTGACAATATATTCAGAACATCAGAGCTAGATAAAAGGCTTAATTATAACCTCTCTCAAGTTACAGAAACAGAGGTTATAAACTCTAACATCTCTAGGGCCCAGGAGGGTAATATCAATGAGCTAAGGGAACTAGGTGTAAGAAACTTTCTAAGAGGTGAGGAGCTGTGAAAAACTTTTATGAACACATGCCACGCCTAAAAGGGCCATGGGTATCCAGATACAGCTACCATGGGAAATAGAGACTAGTGTTGACTGATCTTCAGTTTTCTAAGTGAAGCCAGAAATTCAGAATTATATGTAAAATTTTCCAATTTGTACCTACTGGCTCAAAAAGAAAAACGATACTGTGCGGTGGGCGTTAAGCCCAAAACAAAAACAAAAAGCCCACGTTAGCCAGCTAGTTTACATCTCCTGGCATGGGATCTACACAAATACATGTATATCTGCCTAGAAAAGCTGATAAGAGTGTTTACAAATCTCTCAGTCAAAAACAGATGTAGCATTAAAGGACGTGTCAGAACACCTACTGTCAAATCAGCATCACTACCATCCTCTTCAGAGGTTCTTTCTGGAATTTCAAGAATATCCTCCATGAAAGAGTTTGCCAGTGAGAGTCACCTATATAAAGCCCAGGAGGCAGAAGGAAAAGAGGGCCCATTACTCTCTGGAAGCAGACATTTAGGAAGAAGTGATTAACAGGGGCTTCTTGGTAACCTCTTGACAACCACTCTTCTGCTACTTCAGACTGAAACAGTTGGTGGGGATTGCCAAGAAATTCTTAAGAAATGCCCCAGCCTTCCCTTGAGGACCAGATGATTCAGTGCCTCAGGCTGAGGGGTTCAGTGGTGCCTTTGTCCCCATGGTCTCCCTCAGCTTTAAGGTGCTTTATGCCTCCCATCCCTGTACTTCATACAACCCTTCATAACCAGAATACGCTGACTGGCTTCCAACCAAACCATGACTGAAATGTACAGTATTTGAACGAAGAGAGATATGAAAACGGTTTTCTTAGATGAGTAGAATCTTAGAGCTAGAGAGCTAAAGAGAATGTAGTTGTTGAAATTGATTTTATCAATTAATATGTAAGATCGGAGATCACTTATCTTCATAGATATTTAATCCATTTTTTGGTCAGGTACAGTTTGCTTATTCAATAGGATACTTTTATCTGTCTAAATCTGGTAGTTGAGGCAGGTGGGTACAGAATGAAGAGAAAGGGACACTAGAATTATTCTAGCTTCCTTTTATCTTTTTTTTTTCCAGTGTATGTTTCACGTTTTGTTGACATGAGTTAAAATAAAATGCCAAATATGGATTAAACTAATTCTAACTGATTGCTTAAAAAAATTTGTATTTTCTTTTTGGGATTGCTGGATATCCCCCATGCTAAACAACATTCAACTATGCTTTCACTTTACATACACAAGGCACACATGCACACATATGGCTATCTAATTGTCTTAACACAACATACTTGCAGTAACTCACTTTAATATTTTTTGTTGTTGTAATTCATTTATTCAACAAATATTTAATGAACACCTATGTGCCACATACTTTTCTAAGCACTTAGACTACAGGAATAAAACAAAATCCATGCCTTCATGATTACATCCTTATCTGGGAAAATAAGTAATTAACCAAAGCATAAGTAAATATAGTCTAAGGTCAAAAGTCTATCTCATATAAAAAGCAATATAAGGAGTTCAAGAGACAGAGCATAAACAAAATGATATACTAGTGTAAAGATGGAAGTGAGAAATAGATTTAAGGGTCTAGATCTGATAGATAGAGTGCCTGATGAACTATGGAATGAGGTTTGTGACATTGTACAGGAGACAGGGATCAAGACCATCCCCATGGAAAAGAAATGCAAAACAGTAAAATGGCTGTCTGGGGAGGCCTTACAAATAGCTGTGAAAAGAAAAGAGGCGAAAAGCAAAGGAGAAAAGGAAAGATAAAAGCATCTGAATGCAGAGTTCCAAAGAATAGCAAGAAGAGATAAGAAAGCCTTCTTCAGCAATCAATGCAAAGAAAGAGACGAAAACAACAGAATGGGAAAGACTAGAGATCTCTTCAAGAAAATCAGAGATATCAAGGGAACATTTCATGCAAAGATGGGCTCGATAAAGGACAGAAATGGTCTGGACCTAACAGAAGCAGAAGATATTAAGAAGAGGTGGCAAGAATACATGGAAGAACTGTACAAAGAAGATCTTCACGACCCAGATAATCATGATGATGTGATCACTAATCTAGAGCCAGACATCTTGGAATGTGAAGTCAAGTGGGCCTTAGAAAGCATCACTACGAACAAAGCTAGTGGAGGTGATGGAACTCCAGTTGAGCTGTTTCAAATCCTGAAAGATGATGCTGTGAAAGTGCTGCACTCAGTATGCCAGCAAATTTGGAAAACTCAGCAGTGGCCACAGGACTGGAAAAGGTCAGTTTTCATTCCAATTCCAAAGAAAGGCAATGCCAAAGAATGCTCAAACTACCGCACAATTGCACTCATCTCACATGCTAGTAAAGTAATTCTCCAAATTCTCCAAGCCAGGCTTCAGCAATACGTGAACCGTGAACTCCCTGAGGTTCAAGCTGGTTTTAGAAAAGGCAGAGGAACCAGAGATCAAATTGCCAACATCTGCTGGATCATGGAAAAAGCAAGAGAGTTCCAGAAAAACATCTATTTCTGCTTTATTGACTATGCCAAAGCCTTTGACTGTGTGGATCACAATAAACTGTGGAAAATTCTGAAAGAGATGGGAATACCAGACCACCTAACCTGCCTCTTGAGAAATCTGTATGCAGGTCAGGAAGCAACAGGTAGAACTGGACATGGAACAACAGACTGGTTCCAAATAGGAAAAGGAGTATGTCAAGCCTGTATATTGTCACCCTGCTTATTTAACTTCTATGCAGAGTACATCATGAGAAACGTTGGACTGGAAGAAACACAAGCTGGAATCAAGATTGCCGGGAGAAATATCAATAACCTCAGATATGCAGATGATACCACCATTATGGCAGAAAGTGAAGAGGAGCTAAAAAGCCTCTTGATGAAAGTGAAAGAGGAGAGTGAAAAAGTTGACTTAAAGCTCAACATTCAGAAAACGAAGATCATGGCATCTGGTCCCATCACTTCATGGCAAATAGATGGGGAAACAGTAGAAACAGTGTCAGACTTTATTTTTGGGGGCTCCAAAATCACTGCAGATGGTGTCTGCAGCCATGAAATTAAAAGACGTTTACTCCTTGGAAGAAAAGTTATGACCAACCTAGATAGTATATTCAAAAGCAGAGACATTACTTTGCTGACTAAGGTCCATCTAGTCAAGGCTATGTTTTTTCCAGTGGTCATGTATGGATGTGAGAGTTGGAGTGTGAAGAAGGCTGAGCACCGAAGAATTGATGCTTTTGAACTGTGGTGTTGGAGAAGACTCTTGAGAGTCCCTTGGACTGCAAGGAGATCCAACCAGTCCACTCTGAAGGAGATCACCCCTTGGGGTTTCTTTGGAAGGAATGATGCTAAAGCTGAAACTCCAGTACTTTGGCCACCTCATGTGAAGAGTTGAGTCACTGGAAAAGACTCTGATGCTGGGAGGGATTGGGGGCAGGAGGAGAAGGGGACAACTGAGGATGAGATGGCTGGATGGCATCATGGACTCGATGGACATGAGTCTGAGTGAACTCCGGGAGATGGTGATGGACAGAGGCCTGGTGTGCTGCGATTCATGGGGTCACAAAGAGTCGGACACGACTGAGGGACTGAACTGAACTGAACTGAACTAGTGCAAAGAGCAGAGAGGAATAAGAAGGCAAAGGTGGCTGCTTGACTGAAGATAAACTCCCATCTTCAGAACCCAAGATCCTGTAGGCTATAGGAGGACATTAGATTTTATTCTGAAGAAAGCAAAAGTCTTTGAAGTGTTCTCTGCAGAGGAGTGATAGGATCTGATTTTCAGTTAACGTGATCACTCTGAGAAGCTGTGTGAAAATGCAGGAGAGGTCAAGAGTATAAACTTATTAAATTAAAACTGAAATTTTCTATCTTCCCTGTGTCTAGGCAGTAATGTTCTCAGAGCCTCATTTTCTTCATCTGTAAAACAGGAAAGGTTACTAATACTGTTACTAATACTTATCTCAGAAGTGTGCCACGGGGATGAGATGAATGAATATATTTGGGGTACTTAGAGCCTGGCTGGTATCAGCCAGCAAAAGTAGTGGCTGTAGTAGTAACATCAGTAGCAGTAGGAGGGCCACTCCAAACCCCTGCCAGATAGCAGATCCCACAAATAATTCTATTCTTGTCTTTCCACATTTTCTACCTATACACAAAAACTATCATGCACATTATTTTTGCTCTTACTTTTTTCTTGGAAATGGAATGTACACACTGAATCATTTACTTTTATACACAATAATATTCATGGACACTGTCTATTATACCAGTTCAAGTAAATCTACATAAATCGCTTAGTGTTGCACTGTACTGAATAGTTAGATGCACTGTAATTTAACATTTCTTATACATGTTCTAGGTTTTCTGTCTGTTTTCCTTCCTATGACACACACTGCTGTGATCATTGTATACTGTCAAGCACTATTTGTACACAAGCTACTGAGGGATAAATCTTACTGCTGGGGCTGATGGCTAGATAGTTACTTGCATTTTAAATTTGGATTATCACACGTTACATGCTACAAAGCTATGGTAAACAAATCAGGGTGCTGTTGGTACAAAAACAGGCATATGGATCAAGGGAACAGAAGAGAGCACCTAGAAATAAACCCACACACCAGTGGTCAATGAATCACTGACAAAGAAAGCAAGAATATAACATGGGCGAAAGAGAGTTTCTCCAGTAAGTGGTGCTGGGGAAGTCAGACAGCTACATGTAGACCAATAAAGTTAGAATCCACCCTCACACCACGTAAAAATATAAAATCAAAATGGCTTAAAAACGTAATTTAACATAAGGCATGACATCATAAAACTCCTAGAAGAGAACATAGGCAAAACATTCTCTGAAATAAATCATATCAATGTTTTCTTAGGTCAATCCCCCAAGGCATTAGAAACAAAACCAAAAATGAACAAATGGGACCTAATCAAACTTACAAGCCTCTGCATGGCAAAGAAATTCTTAAAAGTTGAAAAGACAAACTACAGAATGGTAGAAAATATTTGCAAATGATGTGACAGACAAGAGTTTAATCTCCAAAATATATAAATAGCTCACACAACTGAACAATAACAAAAACAATAAAAAAAAATGGGCAGAAGAACTTAATAGACATTTCTTCAAAGAAACATAACAGATGGCCAGTAGGCACATGAAAAGATGTTCAACATAACTAATTACTAGAGAAATGCAAATCAAAACTTCATTGAGGCACCACCTCACACCAATCAGAATGGCCATCATTAAAAAGTCTACAAATAACATATGTTGGACAGGGTGTGGAGAAAAGGAATCCTCTTACATGGTTGGTAGGAAAATAAGTTGGTGTAGCTGCTATAGAAAACATAAGGAGGTTTCTCAGAAAAATAAAAAAAGAAATATCATATGACCAAGTAATTCCATCCCTAGCATATACCCAGAGAAAAACATAGTTTTAAAGGATATATGCACCCCAATGTTCATTGCAGCACTGTTTACAATAGCCAAGATGCAGAACAAACCCACATGTTCATTGGCATAGGAATGGAAAAATAAGATGCAATACATATATACAATGGAATATTACTCAATCATTAAAAAGAACAAAATAATGTCACTTGCAGCAACATGGATTGATCTAGAGATTTGGATACTCAGTGAAATAAATCAGACAGAGAAAACAAATACTTTATCAGTTCATTTCAGTTGCTCAGTCGTGTCCAACTCTTTGCAATCCCATGAACCACAGCACGTGAGGCCTCCCTGTCCATCACCAACTCCCGGAGTCCACCCAAACCCATTTCCATTGTGTCAGTGATGCCATTCAACCATATCATCCTCTGTCGTCCCCTTCTCCCCCTGCCCTCAATCTTTTCCAGCATCAGGGTCTTTTCAAATGAGTCAGCTCTCTGCATCAGGGGGCCAAAGTATTGGAGTTTCAGCTTCAGCATCAGTCCTTCCAATGAACACCCAGGACTGATCTCCTTTAGGATAGACTGGTTGGATCTCCTTGCAGTCCAAGGGACTCTCAAGAGTCTTCTCCAACACCACAGTTCAAAAGCATCAATTCCTCTGTGCTCAGCTTTCTTTATAGTCCAACTCTCACATCCATACAAGACTACTGGAAAACCCATAGCCTTGACTAGACGGACCTTAGTCGGCAAAGTAATGTCTCTGCTTTTTAATATGCTGTCTAGGTTGCTCAAAACTTTCCTACCATTGAGTAAGGAGTAAGCACCTTTTAATTTCATGGCTGCAATCGCAATCTGCAGTGATTCTGGAGCTGAGAATAATAAAGTCAACCACTGTTTATACTGTTTACCCATCTATTTGCCATGAAGTGATGGGACCAGATGCCATGATCTTTGTTTTCTGAATGTTGAGCTTTAAGCCAACTTTTTCACTCTCCTCTTTCACTTTCATCAGAGGCTCTTTAGTTCTTCTTCACTTTCTGCCATAAGAGTGGTGTCATCTGCATATCTGAGGTTATTGATATTTCTCCTGGCAATCTTGATTCCAGCTTGTGTTTCTTCTAGTCCAGTATTTCTCATGATGTACTCTGCATAGAAGTTAAATAAGCAGGGTGACAATATACAGCCTTGATGTACTCCTTTTCCTATTTGGAATTAGTCTGTTGTTCCATGTCCAGTTCTAACTGTTGCTTCCTGACCTGCATACAGATTTCTCAAGAGGCAGGTCAGGTGTTCTGGTATTCCCATCTCTTTCAGAATTTTTCACAGTTTATATACGGTATTATAAGTACTGAATGATATCACTTATATGTGGAATGTAAAATATGTCACCTGTGAACCTATTTACTAAATAGAAACAAACTCACAGACACAGAGAACAGACTCGTGGTTGCCAAGGGTCTGGGGAGGGAGAGGGACAGAATGGGAGTTTTGAGGTAGTATACGCAAACTATTATATCTATAGCAGATAAACAACAGGTCCTACTGTATAGTACAGGGAAACTATGTCCAAGCTTCTGGGATAAATCGTAATGGAAAAGAAAAATTTTAAACGTATATATGTAAATAACTGATTCACTCTGCTATATATAGCAGAAATTAGCACACTGAAAGTCAACTATGCTTCAATTTAAAAAAATTGGACTGCCACTACCAAATTACATTTTAAAAGGGCATTTTTGATTATGTCCCAGAACCTTTCTTCACACAACCATAATAACTGTATTATTTTAAAAATTTTGATAAGTCTAAGGTCAGATCTTTACCTTATTATTTTAATTTGCATAATTATCAACAAGCAGGGACATTACTTTGTCAACAAAGGTCCTTCTAGTCAAGGCTATGGGTTTTCCAGTGGTCATGTATGGATGCGAGAGTTGGACTATAAAGAAAGCTGAGCGCAGAGGAATTGATGCTTTTGAACTGTAGTGTTGGAGAAGACTCTTGAGAGTCCCTTGGACTGCAAGGAGATATAACCAGTCCATCCTAAAGGAGATCAGTCCTGGGTGTTCATTGGAAGGACTGATGCTAAAGCTGAAACTCCAGTACTTTGGCCACCTCATGCGGAGAGCTGACTCACTGGAAAAGACCCTGATGCTGGGAAAGACTGAGGGCAGGAGGAGAAGGGGATGACAGATGATGAGATGGCCGGATGGCATCACGGACTTGATGGACGTGAGTCTGAGTGAACTCCGGGAGATGGTGATGGACAGGGAGGCCTGGCATGCTGCGGTTCCTGGGGTCGCAAAGAGTTGGACACGACTGAGTGACTGAACTGACTGAAATAACAGAAAAAATAGGTATTATTTTCTTATTGGTATTGGTTCACTTTTTCTTTGATTAGATTAAGACTATAGTGCTTTTCCCCCTATTTTTTCCTACTGCTTTCTATGAGATATTTTTCACATGACCAATACTGACTTTTTGTTTGTTTTATATTGTCCTTATCTCCTTCTTGTGTGTGATATGTTTTTAACCTTAATTTGGTGACAAGGTGATAATCTACTGCCTAACAGACTTCTAAAATATTTTGTTGTTAAATTGATGAACATTTTCTCTTTTAACTATTTGCTTTTTTTGTGTTACTGCATAAAGCTTTATGCCATCTCTAAGCAATATTCCTCTAACATTTTATAATTCATAAGCTTGGATGTATGGATCAATGATTAATTTAAAATGTATTTTTAGCCTTGATGGAGTAAAGAGATGGGAATACCAGACCACATTACCTGCCTCCTGAGAAATCTGTATGCAGGTCAAGAACCAACAGTTAGAATGGGACATGAAACAAAAGACTGGTTCCAAATTGGGTAAGGAGTACGTCAAAGTTGTATATTGTCACCCTGGTTATTTAACTTCTATGCAGAGTATATAATGTGAAATGCCAGGCTGGATGAAGCACAAGCTGGAATCAAGGTTGCCCGGAGAAATATCAATAGCCTTAGATATGCAGACGACACCACCCTTATGGCAGAAAGTGAAGAGGAACTGAAGAGCTTCTTGATAGTGAAAAAGGAGAGTGAAAAAGTTAGCTTAAAACTCAACATTCAGAAAACGAAGATCATGGCATCTGGTCCCATCACTTCATAGTAAACAGATGGAGAAACAACAGAAACAGTGAGAGACTTTATTTTGGTGGGGTGGGGGGGGGATACTCCAAAATCACTGCAGATGGTGACTGCAGCCATGAAATTAAAAGATGTTTGTTCCTTGGAACAAAAGCTATGACCAATCTAGACAGCATATTAAAAAGCAGAGACATTTCTTTGCCAAAAAAGGTCCGTCTAGCCAAGCTATGGTTTTTTCCAGCAGTCATATATGGATGTGTGAGGTGGAAGATAAAGAAAGCTGAGCACTGAAGAACTGATGCTTTTGAACTGTGGTGTTGGAGAAGAATCTTGAGAGTCCCTTGGACTCCGAGGAGATCCAACCAGTCATTCCTGAAGGAAATCAGTCCTGAATATTCACTGGAAGGACTGATGCTGAAGCTCCAATACTTTGACTACCTGGTGTGAAAAACTGACTCATCTGAAAAGACCCTGGTGCTGGGAAAGATTGAAGGCAGGAGGAGACGGGGAAGACAGAGGACAAGATGGTTGTATGGCATCACCGACTGGATGGACATGAGTTTGAGCAAGCTCTGGGAGTTGGTAATGGACAGGGAAGCCTGGTGTGCTGCATTCCATGGGGTCACAAAGAGTCGGACACGACTGAGTGACTGAACTGAACTGGAGTAGAGAGAGAAGTATTTCAGTTGAAAAAGTACTCAAATATTTAAAAAATTATTCTCTTTTAAAGGAGCAATGTGCTCCCTTCCAGAATTGGCTATGAAATGTACTGGATAACAGTCCACACTTTCTTTCCCTTATGCCTACTTTGAAGGCCATATGTCCAATCCATCAGTGCACAGGTGGGAGAAGCCTGGATCTCTGAGCCAATACTAAGAAGAAAGCCACTTAAGAAAGCTCTAGATACAAACTGGGCTCTGAAAGCAAGAAACAAGACCTTGTTGACTAAGTCCTGTAACACGAGGGCTTATTTGTTACCTCAGTATGAGGAAGCCTATCCTGACTAATCAGGCCAATAGATAAGTAAATACACTCTGGCACAGGTTAAACCTGCTACTAGATTTCTGAGAAATTTTAAAAAAACCCACAATAATGAATCATTTTTTTCATAGAAGAGCTTACAGATTTAAAAGGTAGAGTATGACAAGTGTATATAAAACACAGAGCCTATATGAGTGCCACAGGTAGTAAAGAAAGAAAATAATAGGATGCATATCAGGGAAATAAGTGGAAGTAATAATGTTAGAACATTCAAGTAGATCCACACTAGTGATTAATTTGAAAAAGCTAGGTTAAAACAGGGACAGCTAAATTAAGCAAGCTGATCCAGAAAGTGTTTTCTGGAAGGTACTTCTTTTCCTGACTTGAAGATGCTTCTCCTTTTCCTGATGATTTACTTTGTCTGATGTTTCTGTACACAA
Source organism: Ovis aries (assembly GCF_016772045.2). Taxonomy (NCBI): domain Eukaryota; kingdom Metazoa; phylum Chordata; class Mammalia; order Artiodactyla; family Bovidae; genus Ovis; species Ovis aries. The sequence continues at coordinate 56,447,375 of NC_056055.1, forward strand.
TGCTTCAATATCAACTAAGAGAGTAGTAGCCCAGGCTGCCCCTCTATTGATTGCTGTCCTCTTGGCCTCAAGGGAACCACTTGTCACCTCATAGTGACTATGATGTCTACTACTGCAGAGAAGAAAAAAATCTTAGCTGTTGCAAAACATTTTCGAGTGATTTAAGGATCTAGCAGTCTACCAACTCACTGTTATAATGAGCTGTGTGGCTTTTCCCTTGGATTTTCCAGGACGTGCCCCTGAATTATTTATAACAGTGCAGCCACCTGCTTGCAACGATTTTCCATTTTGCCTTGTGCTCGACTGGGCTTGTCAATGGGCACTGCAGATACAGTGGCACTCTACACTTCTCTCCCCAACCCCCTGTATGAACATGCTGACCAGAAGCTGCCACATACCTTAAAAGTTCTTTCCCACCAAAGTCATGGCTTTTAGCTAAATAGATAGTCCTATAAAGTTTATTATAAAGAGTGGGGCTGGTTCAATTGTTCAACCAGGTGCTGTCAACTCCAGTGCTGCTTGTTTCTTCTGAAATATGGAAATTTATGAATATATGTGCTTGTGTTGACAAAAGCAATTTGGGTGGTGGGAAGGGAAAATGAAGTCGCCTGCGTTCAAAAGTACAGCACTGAGCTGGCAAACAAGCAATGCCTTCGCTTTTTTCTTCCTCCACTTTAACAAAAAGAAACATTACATGTTTGAGTAGACAACAAGAGGCACCATTAGGATTCAGAAAATTGAATACCTAGACTGCAGTAAAAAAAAGACAGTCACAGGGGAATCCATAATGGCTTCCCCACATTTTAGTGGAATACTTCCGTTTTTTATTCACCTTGCAAACAGTGTTCACAAACAACAGCAAAGAACAAAAGCTGTGATTTATATTTATGGACAGGTATACATGCACCCCTGACCTCCTGCTGCCTCTCTCGCCCTCTGTACCAGAAGCAATTTATGGAGGCTGGTCTAAATAAACATTAAGGAGGCAAGGCCACAAACCGACAGCGAGGAAAATCAATGGTCTCCAGAAACCAGCGAAGAGGATCAATAAAAGAGATTAGGTATCACAAGCTGGTGTAAGGCAGTTACAGGTAAATGTGGCTTGCTCTTCATCTGACAGGGTTCTTGGCAATAGGATAAAAACTCATATAAACAGAAGCACACAGCAAGTAACCAATGGAGACTCCTCCTGAACTGTAGAGACTGACAGATGACCCTAGAATGAAAGGGATTTATATAGAGGCCATTGGGAATTTTTAATTGCTTTTCCAGCATCATCTCAGACACCTGGGCAGCTGCTCACAGGAAGCAGTGCACATGCAGCTTTTGAAAATCTTTCAGCTTTTGCCTCTCATGAGTTAGCTTTCTCTGAAATTATTTATTATTCCTCCCTGGACATATACCAACCCTCTCTGTCCCCTTACAACACATGCATGCACATATGCACGTGCGCACACCCATGCCCATGCACACACCCGCACATCTTCAACATAAGTGCATTATCAGGATTATTTATACTCAAACGAACAGTGAGTATGTATGGCAACTGTGACAATGCAAACTGAACCCTACTTATATATATCTCCAAAGAAGATTCATCCACTCATAACTTAAAGCATTGGACTGTTAACTTGAAAACTTGAATTAACAGAAGAATAAAGGATAATTACATTCTTGAGTTTTCAGGTTAATGTCCAAAGCTTCTCAACAAAAGAATGAAGGATAAACATGTTCTTGAAAAACAGAGACAATGAGAAAAGAACTGAGGCATAATAGCCTTTTCCTGTTTATGGACCTGGCCAGTTAGAATTGAAAATTTAGTCTTAGCATAGTGGGAATGGTTACTTAAAAACAAAAACAAACAAACAAACCAAAACAATGCTTGCTTCAGGAATTCCATTTAAAATCGGGGACAAGGCTTCTGTCTGACAAGAAAATGATGAAACAATAGATGAATACCGGAAAAGAGGAAGTTAAATTATCTTAAACATGACAAGACAACTGGCATTTTAATTGAATTTTAATCTAAGGACAAGATGGACGTGAGGCTAACACTCTTGGTTATAGGAGACTGAGATAGTAACTGCACTAGATTGAAGCATCTCCCACCTGTTGCGTGCAGGCTGACTTGGTGACTTGCTCTGACAATGTGAAGTGATAGGAATTGTCACTGTATGAGATCTGAGTCTGGGTTTCAAGAAACCTTAAATATTATTCTTCTGATGCTCCTGATTCCAAAACTGGTCACAGCTTGTTAGCATTAGCCTATCACTTCCAAAATGAACAGGAGGACTTTGTTCTGTTGGGAGGGATCCTGGAAAGGGAAGATTAACATTAGAACCAAACAGTGGTCTCTATCCATTTCTTCAACATGCCTGACATTTGCAAAGAAATGGGAATGCTTCTGCATTGTTAAAAAGAGTAACCTGACAATATGCCTGCATGTCTCACAGAAACTTGTCAAAGAAATAAGATCATGGGACACTGGGTGCATCCAATCTGTCATATTAATGAAAATTCCCCAAAGCTTCAACATTCATTTTTCCTTTTGTGTCCAATAAGAAAATCATTTGAAAGAGAAGGGATGGGGGCAGATGCTCTCAGAGGGCCCCACCATTTCATTAGAATGGTTTGTGCTAATTTTCCCTATGAAGGAAGACATTTTTTCCCTATCAGATCTCTCAACCATACTGCTTATGTTTTCACCCTACTGCCATTATCTATAGCTTATAAGTTCTCTACAGTGCTGATATCACTCATTCCACTGTGACTGCAGCCCTTTGTCTAGCTTTCTAAATATGTCTATTTTCTAACTTGTATTTTATAATCTGTGATATCCCCATGAGCTGTTAGCACATTTATTTCCTGCTACATTCCCAAGGATGAAATGATAGGCATCGCCCCTTTATTTTAAGGAACAGTCATTAGTAGATACAGAGAAGGCAATGGCAACCCACTCTAGCACTCTTGTCTGGAAAATCCCATGGATGGAGGGGCTCAGTAGGCTGCTGTCCATGGGGTCGCTAAGGGTCAGACATGACTGAGCGACTTCACTTTCACTTTTCACTTTCATGCATTGGAGAAGGAAATGGCAACCCACTCCAGTATTCTTGCCTGGAGAATCCCAGGGACAGGGGAGCCTGGTAGGCTGCAGAGAGCCCACCTGGGGTCACACAGAGTCGGACACGACTGAAGTGAGTTAGCAGCAAAACCAGCATGAGTAGATACCATGCCAGGAATGTGTTACAGGTTCTTAGGTAAGTTGACCTGTCTTATCTCCTCTGATACTTCCTAATGAGAAGGAGGAAAAATAATTTTCCCTCCACCCTTCTAGGTTCCTGACTGAGACCCTCTTATAATCAGTTCAGTTCAGTCGCTCAGCAGTGTGATTATACAATAGTTTCAGTGACTGTCCGTCATCTTCAATGGACAAAAAGATAAATACAGAAATAAAAAGAAAAATTTTTCCTTGTGATGAGAACTCTTGGGATTTACTATCTTCAGTTCAGCTCAGTTCAGTTCAGTCGCTCAGTCATGTCCGACTCTTTGTAACCCCATGAATCGCAGCACGCCAGGCCTCCCTGTCCATCACCATCTCCTGGAGTTCATTCAGACACACATCCATCGAGTCCATGATGCCATCCAGCCATCTCATCCTCTGTCGTCCGCTTCTTCTCCTGCCCCCAATCCCTCCCAGAATCAGAGACTTTTCCAATGGGTTAACTCTTCGCCTGAGGTGGCAAAGTACTGGAGCTTCAGCTTTAGCATCATTCCTTCCAAAAAAAATCCCAAGGTTGATCTCCTTCAGAATGGACTGGTTGGATCTCCTTGCAGTCCAAGGAACTCTCAAGAGTCTTCTCCAACACCACAGTTCAAAAGCATCAGTGTTTCGGCACTCAGCCTTCTTCACAGTCCAACAATCACACCCATACATGACCACAGGGAAAACCATAGCCTTGACTAGATGGACCTTAGTCAGCAAAGTAATGTCTCTGCTTTTGAATATACTATCTAGGTTGGTCATAACTTTTCTTCCAAGGAGCAAGCGTCTTTTAATTTCCTGGCTGCAGTCACCATCTGCAGTGATTTTGGAGCCCATAAAAATAAAGTCTGACACTGTATCCCCATCTATTTCCCACGAAGTGATGGGACCAGATGCCATGATCTTCGTTTTCTGAATGTTGAGCTTTAAGCCAACTTTTTCACTCTCCTCTTTCACTTTCATCAAGAGGCTTTTTAGTTCCTCTTCACTTTCTGCCATAATGGTGGTGTCATCTGCATATCTGAGGTTATTGATATTTCTCCCGGCAATCTTGATTCCAGCTTGTGTTTCTTCCAGCCCAGCCTTTCTCATGATGTACTCTGCATAGAAGTTAAATAAGCAGGGTGACAATATACAGGCTTGACGTACTCCTTTCCTATTTGGAACCAGTCTGTTGTTCCATGTCCAGTTCTACCTGTTGCTTCCTGACCTGCATACAGATTTCTCAAGAGGCAGGTTAGGTCGTCTGGTATTCCCATCTCTTTCAGAATTTTCCACAGTTTATTGTGATCCACACAGTCAAAGGCTTTGGCATAGTCAATAAAGCAGAAATAGATGTTTTTCTGGAACTCTCTTGCTTTTTCCATGATCCAGAGGATGTTGGCAATTTGATCTCTGGTTCCTCTGCCTTTTCTAAAACCAGCTTGAACCTCAGGGAGTTCACGGTTCACGTATTGCTGAAGCCTGGCTTGGAGAATTTGGAGCATTACTTTACTAGCATGTGAGATGAGTGCAATTGTGCGGTAGTTTGAGCATTCTTTGGCATTGCCTTTCTTTGGAATTGGAATGAAAACTGACCTCTTCCAGTCCTGTGGCCACTGCTGAGTTTTCCAAATTTGCTGGCATGCTGAGTGCAGCACTTTCACAGCATCATCTTTCAGGATTTGAAACAGCTCAACTGGAATTCCATCACCTCCACTAGCTTTGTTCGTAGTGATGCTTTCTAAGGCCCACTTGACTTCACATTCCAAGATGTCTGGCTCTAGATTAGTGATCACATCATCATGATTATCTGGGTCGTGAAGATCTTCTTTGTACAGTTCTTCCGTGTATTCTTGCCACCTCTTCTTAATATCTTCTGCTTCTGTTAGGTCCAGACCATTTCTGTCCTTTATCGAGCCCATCTTTGCATGAAATGTTCCCTTGGTATCTCTAATTTTCTTGAAGAGATCTCTAGTCTTTCCCATTCTGTTGTTTTCCTCTCTTTCTTTGCATTGATTGCTGAAGAAGGCTTTCTTATCTCTTCTTGCTATTCTTTGGAACTCTGCATTCATAGAGTTTACTCTCATATAACATAGCTAGTTCAGATGCTCAATCGTCTCTGACTCTTTGTGACCCCATGGACTGCAGCATGCCCGGCTTCCCTGTCCATCACCAACTCCTGGAGCTTACTCAAACTCATGTCCATAGCGTCAGTGATGCCATCCAACCATCTTATCCTCTATCATCCCCTTCTCCTCCAGCATTCAATCTTTCCCAGCATCAGGGTCTTTTCCAATGAGTCATTTCTTCATACTGGGTGGCCAAAGTATTAGAGTTTCAGCTTCAGCATCAGTCCTTCCAATGAATATTCAGGACTGATTTCCTTTAGGATAGACTGGTTGGATCTCCTTGGAGTCCTGGGGTCTCTCAAGAGTTTTCTCCAATACCACAGTTCAAAAGTATCAATTCTTTGGTACTCAGCTTTCTTTATAGCCCAGCTCTCACATCTGTGCATGACTATTGGAAAAATTGTAGGTTTGTCTAGATGAAACTTTGTTGGTAAAATAATGTCTCTGCTTTTTCACATGCTATCTAGGATGCTTATAGCTTTTCTTCCAAGGAGCAAGCATCTTTTAATTTCATGGCTACAGTCACCATATACAGTGATTTTGGAGCCCCCCAAAAATACAGTCTCTCACTGTTTCCATTGTTTCCCCATCTGTTTGCCATGAAGTGATGGGACCAGATGCCATGATCTTAGTTTTCCAAATGTTGAGTTGTAAGCCAACTTTTTCACTCACCTCTTTCATCAAGAGGCGCTTTAGTTCTTCTTTGCTTCCTGCAATAAGTGTGGTATCATCTGCATATCTGAGGTTATTGATATTTCTCCTGGCAATCTTGATTCCAGCTTGTACTTTATCCAGCCTGGCATTTTGCATGATATACTCTGTATATAAGTTAAATAAGCAGGGTGACAATATACAGCATTGTCGTACTCCTTTATCAATTTGGAACCAGTCTGTTGTTCCATGTCCAGTTCTAACTGTTGGTGCTTGACCAGATTTCTCAGGACACAGGTCCAGTGGTCTGGTATTCCCATGTCTTGAAGATTTTTCCACAGTCTGTTGTGATCTACACAGTCAAAGGCTTTGGCATAGGCAATAAGGCAAAAGTAGATGCTTTTCTGGAGCTCTCTTGCTTTTCTGATGGTTCAGTAGATGTTGGAAAACTGATCTCTGGTTCTTCTGCCTTTTCTAAATCCAGCTTGAACATCTGGAAGTTCTTTGTTCATGTACTGTTGAAGCCTAGCATTACTTTGCCAGGATGTGAGATGAGTGATATTGTGTGGTAGTTTGAACATTTTTTGGTATTGCCTTTCTTTGGGATTGGAATGAAAATGACCTTTTCTAGTCCTGTGTCCATTGCTGAGTTTTCCAGATTTGCTGGCATATTGAGTGCAGCACTCTCACAGCATCATCTTTTAGGAGTTTAAATAGCTCAACTGGAAATCCATTACCTCTCCTAGCTTTGTTTGGAGTGATGCTTCCCAGGACTCACTTGACTTCACATTCTAGTAAGTCTGGCTCTAGGTGAGTGATCACACTATCATGGTTATCTAGGTCATGAGGATCTTTTTTGTACAGTTCTTCTGTGTATTCTTGCCACCTCTTCTTAATATCTTCTGTTTCTCTTAAGTCCATACAATTTCTGTCCTTCATTGTACTCATCTTTGCATGAAAATTTCGCTTGGTATCTCTAATTTTCTTGAAGAGATCTCTAGTCTTTCCCATTCTACTGTTTTCCTCTATTTCTTTGCACTGATCACTGAGGAAGGCTTTCTCATCTCTCCTCACTACACCTGGTACTCTGCATTCAAATGGGTATATCTTTCCTTTTCTTCTTTGCCTTTCACTTCTCCTCTTTCCATAGCTGTTTGTAAGGCTTCCTCAGACAACCATTTTGCCTTTTTGCATTTCTTTTTCTTGGGGATGTTCTTGATCACCGTCTCTTGTACGGTATGAACCTCCTTTCATAGTTCTTCATGCACTCTATCAAATCTAATCACTTGAATTTATTTGTGACTTCCGCTGTATAAACTTAAGAGGTTTGATTTAGATAACACCTGAATGGACTACTGGTTTTCCCTACTTACTTCAATTTCAGTCTGAATTTGGCAATAAGGAGTTCATGATCTGAGTCACAGTCAACTCACAGTCTTGTTTTTGCTCCTGTAATAAAAAGGCAGGTTTAACAGGAGAAAACAGACATAAGTAAAAAACATGTATTCCTCCTGTATACAAGGGAAATACCCAGGAAAACTGAGTAACTCCCCAAAATGGTCCAAAACATTGCCGTAAATACCATCTCCTGTTAAAGACAAAAGAACAATGTCAGGGGAAGTACAAGACATTTATGGAAAGTTATCTGGCAAGCACAGTGAACAAGGATATGATTGCTGTTGCTGAGTTGCTCATTTGTGTCTGACTCTTTGCAGCCCCATGGACTGCAGCATATCAGGCTTCTCTGTCCTTCACTATCTCCTGGAGTTTGCTCAAACTCATGTCCACTGAGTCGGTGATGCCATCCAACCATCCCAATCTTCTGTTGCCCCCTTCACCTCCTGTCCTCAATCTTTCCCAGCATTAAGGTCTTTTCCAGTGAGTCAGCTCTTCATATTAGGTCACCAAAGTATTGAAGCTTCATCTTCAGCATCAGTCCTTCCAATGAATATTCAGGATTGATTTCCTTTAGGGTTGACTGGTTTGATCTCCTTGCTATCCAAGGAACTCTCAAGAGTCTTCTTTAGCATCACAATTTGAAAGCATCAATTCTTCAGTGCTCAGCCTTCTTTATGTCCAACTCTCACATTCATACATGACTACTGGAAAAACCATAGCTTTGACTAGACAGAGCTTCCTCAGCAAAATGAAATCTCTGCTTTTTAATACAGTGCCTATGTTTGTCATACCTTTTCTTCCAAGGAGCAGGCATGCTTTAATTTCATGGCTGCATTCACCATCCTCAGTGATTCTGGAGCTCAAGAAGATAAAATCTGCCACTGTTTCCATGAAGTGATCAGACTAGATGCCATGGTCTTAGTTTTTTGAATGAGGAGTTTTAAGTCAGCCTTTTCACTCTCCTCTTTCACCCTCATTAAGAGGTTCTCTAGTTTCTCTTCACTTTCTGCCATTAGAGTGATATCATATGCATATCTGATATTGATATTTCTCCTGGCAATCTTGATTCCAGTTTGTGATTCATCCAGGCCAGCATTTCGCATGATGTACTCTGCATATAAGTTAAATAAGCAGGGTGACAAAATACATCTTGATGCACTCCTTTCCCAGTTTTGAACCAGTCTGTTGTTGCATGTCCATTTCTAACTACTGTTTCTTGACCTGCATACAGGTTTATCAGGAAGCAGGTCAGGTGGTCTGGCATTCACATCTCTTTATGAATTTCCCAGTTTGTTGTGATCCACACAGTCAAAGTTTCCATTGTAGTCAATGAAGCAGATGCTTTTTTGGAATTCCCCCCTCCCCCTTTTTTTTCTCTATGATTCAACGGATGTTGGCAATTTGATCTCCGGTTCCTCTGCCTTTTCTAAATCCAGTCTGTACATCTGGAAGTTCTCAGTTCACATATTGTTGAAGTCTAGCTTGAAGGATTGTGAGCATTATCTTGCTCACACATGAAATGAGCGCAATCATACAGTAGTTTGAACATTCTTTGGCATTGCCTTTCCTTTAAGTCCAAGACTTTTCCAATGATAAGAGTTTCTAGAGAACCTAGAAATTCTAGAGATCTAGAGATTTCATCCAGCATCACCTCTAGATGACTAGGGAGGAAACCACCCTTATAAATGGAGATTCTCTGATAAATGTAAATGTCAGTTACACAAGTGTAACTTTTACTTGCTTTCAGAGCTTCTTCTATATCTGTGGTTTCTAAAAAATTAAATTTAAATTAAAAAAATTAAAAAAAATAGGTAGCCTAAAATAATCTTTAGGCCAAAGAGGCAGATTTTGGAGTGACAGATTCTGCTCTTTATACTTGGAATGAAACATGAACATGATACCAGACCAAAGAGGTACCTAGAAAATACCCTATTGGCAAATGGTCCTTGCTTCTCTGTACCCAGTGTGCTTTGTGAGGCACCAGCTCTTTTCAGCTTATATTCTTTCAGGCCACATAATTTCCCAACACACAAAACCAGGCCAGTCTTATCTAACAGTGAGGCCATACACATTGAAAAATCAAACACAGATTGTTAAATTCTCTGATTTACCCCTAACTCTGGTTTTAAACTCCTTCATGAGATATGTATACATAGCCTAGACAAATGTGAACATACATAGTTATGCTCATGCAGTTTAAAAATATTTATGCTGCTATTGAGGGAGATCAGTCATCAGTCTAGAAGGCATTGACAAGACTTTCCATTTGGTATTGAGCTTGGCTTTCATAGCAAGCCAATTATTTTATGGATGATCACAGCCCATTTGGGCCTATGACAAAATCATTATTGAGGAAATCATCAAGTGCATCTTTCTGAAACCACACTGGCTACTTTGTTCCAGCTTTTCCAATGCCTGTATTCACGGATCAAATTGAAATTAAATAAAGGTATAAATGGAAGAAAGATGATGTGTTCTTAATACACCAAGGAAAGCACAACATAATCAGAAAATCATTTCTAAAATCTGTCATTTACTTGCTTATGTGAGCTAAGACAACTTACTTAACTTCTCATCCTCTTTCCTTGCATTATGAATACTTTGCATCTGTCTTACATGACTCGTAAGATAGTTATGAAGCTCAAAATGAAGGGCACGAAAGAAGCTTTACATCAAATGTAAATGGTTATGACATGTAAAGTAGAGTAATGCAGCATTTATGAAGCTAAACATTTAAGAAACAGCAGATAATTACTATGCCAAAAAAAAAAAAACCAACATAATTAGGATAGAGTTTTCATAAATGTGGGCTTGCATTCTTGCTTAAGAAACAAATACGCACAATTGTTTGGAAAAAAGTAAAGAAGATGGCAATCGTCCACTACTACTATTTCTACAGTTATTATGCAATAAGAACGAACACTGTATCAGGCCCTGGGCTAAACTTTTTACATCCATTATCATAAGCCTCATAACCCTCTATAAGTAGGAAATTATTTTCACCATTTTACAGATGTGGATATTAAAGTTTGAAATATTACAGCATTTTAGCGTGACACTAAAACTTGACTTAGAATGGAAAAGGCAGAGGCTTTAGAGGTGAGTTTATTGTTAAATATTTCAGATCCTTGTGCCTCATTCAGGTAATTATTACAGCAAGCCTTTTGGAAACACTTCTAGAACACCAATATGAGGAGCAGCTCAGAACATCATCACTGGCTACTGTTGAGGCAGAAATTTTTACTACCCTTCTAGGTTCTTTTGGTTGGTCTAAGAATTAACTTGACATGGGACAGGTTCACAGGAGAAAAACACATAAATACTTAATAACGTGTACCCATGGGAGTTTCTCTTACCTTGGACGAGGGGTATCTCCTTACCGCCGCCATTCCTGACCTTCAACGTGGGATAGCTCCTCTAGGCCCTCCTGTGCCTGCTCAGCCAAGGCTCCTCAGGTGTCTCCTCCTGGCCACCACTGGCCTCGGACACTGGGTAGCTCCTCCTGGCCGCCACCCTGACCTCGGATGCAGGGTGGCTCCTCCCAGCCGCCACTGGCCTCGGACACTGGGTAGCCCCTCCTGGCCGCCACTCTGACCTCGGATGCGGGGTGGCTCCTCCTGGCCGTTCCTGCACCGTCACAGCCTGGCACTCTGGTGTTGAAAGAGGGCATCAGAGGGCAGACACACTGAAACCATACTCACAGAAAACTAGTCAATCTAATCACACTAGGACCACTGCCTTGTCTAACTCAATGAAACCAAGCCATGCCTGCGGGGCAACCCAAAACGGGTGGGTCATGGTGGAGAGGTCTGACAGAATGTGGTCCACTGGAGAAGGGAATGGCAAGCCACTTCAGTATTCTTGTCTTGAGAACCCCATGAACAGTATGAAAAGGCAAAATGATAAGACACTGAAAAAGGAACTCCCCAGGTCATTAGGTACCCAATATGCTATTGGAGATCAGTGGAGAAATAACTCCAGAAAGAATGACGGGATGGAGCCAAAGCAAAAACAATACCCAGTTGTGGATGTGACTGGTGATAGAAGTAAGATCTGATGCTGTAAGAGCAATATTGCATAGGAACTTGGAATGTCAGGTCCATGAATCAAGGCAAATTGGAAGTGGTCAAACAAGAGATGGCAAGGGTGAACATTGACATTCTAGGAATCAGCGAACTAAAATGAACTGGAATGGGTGAGTTTAAATCAGATGACCATTATATCTACTACTGCGGGCAGGAATCCCTCAGAAGAAATGGAGTAGCCATCATGGTCAACAAAAGAGTCTGAAATGCAGTACTTGGATGCAGTCTCAAAAATGACAGAATGATCTCTGTTGTCCCCAAGGCAAACCATTCAATATCACAGTTATCCAAGTCTATGCCCCAACCAGTAACGCTGAAGAAGCTGAAGTTAAATCGTTTTATGAAGACCTACAAGACCTTTTAGAACTAACACCCAAAAAGATGTCCTTTTCATTCTAGGGGACTGGAATGCAAAAGTAGGAAGTCAGGAAACACCTGGAGTAACAGGCAAATTTGGCCTTGGAATACGGAATGAAGCAGGGCAAAGGCTAATAGAGGTTTGCCAAGAAAATGCACTGATCATAGCAAACAGCCTCTTCCAACAACACAAGGGAAGACTCTACACATGGACATCAAAAGATGGTCAACACCGAAATCAGATTGATTCTATTCTTTGCAGCCAAAGATGGAGAAGCTCTATACAGTCAACAAAAACAAGACCAGGAGCTGACTGTGCCTCAGATCGTGAACTCCTTATTACCAAATTCAGACTCAAATTGAAGAAAATAGGGAAAACTGCTAGACCATTCAGGTATGACCTAAATCAAATCCCTTATGATTATACAGTGGAAGTGAGAAATAGATTTAAGGGCCTAGATCTGATAGATAGAGTGCCTGATGAACTATGGAATGAGGTTCGTGACACTGTACAGGAGACAGGGATCAAGATCATCCCCATGGAAAAGAAATGCAAAAAAGCAAAATGGCTTTCTGGGGAGGCCTTACAAATAGCTGTGAAAAGAAGAGAGGTGAAAAGCAAAGGAGAAAAAGAAAGATATAAGCATCTGAATGCAGAGTTCCAAAGAATAGCAAGAAGAGATAAGAAAGCCTTCTTCAGTGATCAATACAAAGAAATACAGGTAAAAAACAGAATGGGAAAGACTAGAGATCTCTTCAAGAAAATTAGAGATATCAAGGGAACATTTTATGAAAACATGGGCTCAGTAAAGGATAGAAATGGTATGGACCTAACAGAAGCAGAAGATATTAAGAAGAGGTGGCAAGAATACACAGAAGAACTGTACAAAGAAGATCTTCACGACCCAGATAATCATGATGATGTGATCACTAATCTAGAGCCAGACAACTTGGAATGTGAAGTCAAGTGGGCCTTAGAAAGCATCACTACGAACAAAGCTAGTGGAGGTGATGGAATTCCAGTTGAGCTGTTTCAAATCCTGAAAGATGATGCTGTGAAAGTGCTGCACTCAATAGGACAGCAAATTTCGAAAACTCAGCAGTGACCACAGGACTGGAAAAGGTCAGTTTTCATTCCAATTCCAAAGAAAGGCAATGCCAAAGAATGCTCAAACTACCGCACAATTGCACTCATCTCACATGCTAGTAAAGTAATGCTCCAAATTCTCCAAGCCAGGCTTCAGCAATACGTGAACCGTGAACTCCCTGAGGTTCAAGCTGGTTTTAGAAAAGGCAGAGGAACCAGAGATCAAATTGCCAACATCTGATGGATCACGGAAAAAGCAAGAGAGTTCCAGAAAAACATGTATTTCTGCTTTATTGACTATGCCAAAGCCTTTGACTGTGTGGATCACAATAAACTGTGGAAAATTCTGAAAGAGATGGGAATACCAGACGACCTAACCTGCCTCTTGAGAAATCTGTATGCAGGCCAGGAAGCAACAGGTAGAACTGGACATGGAACAACAGACTGGTTCCAAATAGGAAAAGGAGTACGTCAAGCCTGTATATTGTCACCTTGCTTATTTAACTTCTATGCAGAGTACATCATGAGAAAGGCTGGGCTGGAAGAAACACAAGCTGGGATCAAGATTGCCGGGAGAAATATCAATAACCTCAGATATGCAGATGACACCATCCTTATGTCAGAAAGTGAAGAGGAACTAAAAAGCCTCTTGATGAAAGTGAAAGAGGAAAGTGAAAAAGTTGGCTTAAAGCTCAACGTTCAGAAAACGAAGATCATGGCATCTGGTCCCATCACTTCATGGCAAATAGATGGGGAAACAGTAGAAACAGTGTCAGACTTTATTTTGGGGGGCTCCAAAATCACTGCAGATGGTGACTGCAGCCATGAAATTAAAAGACGCTTATTTCTTAGAAGAAAAGTTATGACCAACCTAGATAGTATATTCAAAAGCAGAGACATTAGTTTGCCGACTAAGGTCCATCTAGTCAAGGTATGGTTTTTCCTGTGGTCATGTATGGGTGTGAGAGTTGGAGTGTGAAGAAGGCTGAGCACCGAAACATTGATGCTTTTGAACTGTGGTGTTGGAGAAGACTCTTGAGAGTTCCTTGGACTGCAAGGAGATCCAACCAGTCCATTCTGAAGGAGATCAACCCTGGGATTTCTTTGGAAGGAATGACACTATAGCTGAAACTCTAGTACTTTGCCACCTCATGTGAAGAGTTGACCCATTGGAAAAGACTCTGATTCTGGGAGGGATTGGGGGCAGGAGGGGAAGGTGACGACAGAGGATGAGATGGCTGGATGGCATCACGGACTCGATGGACGTGAGTCTGAGTAAACTCCAGGAGATGGTGATGGACAGGGAGGCCTGGCGTGCTGTGATTCATGGGGTCGCAAAGAGTCAGACATGACTGAGCGAATGAACTGAACTGAACTGAACTGAACTGAACCCATTGGAGAAATCAACCTTGAATATTCATTGGAAGGACTGATTGAAGCTCCAATAATCTGGCCACCTGATGCAAACAGCTGCCTCACTGGAAAAGCCCTGATACTGGAGAAGATTGAGGGCAGGAGGCAAATGGGGTGACAAATGATTATAGGTTAGAAATGGGCATCTAGTTGAAATGCAGAAATTCCTAGAAATGTGCAAGCTCCAAGATTGAAACAGGAAGAAAGAGAAAATATGAAAGTCCAATTACCAGTAATGAAACTTAATCAGTAATATATAGAAAACTATCAACAAACTAAAGTCCAGAAACAGAAGACTTCACAGGTGAAATCTAGAAAACATTTAAAGATGAATTAATATTGCACCTAGACTCCTCCAATTATTTCAAACAAAAACAGAGGAAAGAAGGAATACTTCTGAACTCATTATGTGAGGCCAGCATCACTCTGATACCAAAACCAGACAAAGATCTTTCTTTCTCTCTCCCTCTCTCTCAAACAAACACACACACACACACACACACACACACACTCACACACTAATTACAGGTCAATATCACTTTTAATATACATATAAAAATTCTCAATAAAATATTAGCAAATCAAATTGAACAGTACTTAAAAGTGATCATACACCTTGAACAAGTAAGATTTATCTTAGGATGCGAGGATGGTTCGTTATACACATCTATCAATGTGATACACAACATACACAAAGAATAAAAATCAAATGATCATATCAATGGACACAGAAAAAAAGGCTTTCACAAAATTTAACATCTATTTATGATGAAAGCTCTTGAAAAAAATGGATACGGGGAACACACTTCAACATCATAAAAGGCATATATAACCAGGCCACAGTTCACATTATACTTAATGATGAAAAGCTGAAAGTATTACCACTAAGATGAGGAACAAGACAAGGATGTCTACTCTAACCATCAGAAAAATGCAAACTAAAACCACCAACAGATATCACCTTATATCTGTCACAATGGTAATCACCCCAAAAGCAACAAATAACCAGTGTGGGCGAGGACATGGAGCAAAGGGAAAAGGAAACCCCATCTGCTTTTAATGGGAATGTAACTTGGTACAACCATTGTAGGAAACAGCGTGTAGACTCCATAAATAGTTGAAAATAAAATTATGATGCCGTCCAGCAATTCCACTCCTGGGTATTTACCCAAAGAAAAGGAAAACACTGATTATTACTCAGCCGTTAAAAAGAATTCATTTGAATCAGTTCTGATGAGATGGATGAAACTGGAGCCGATTATACAGAGTGAAGTAAGCCAGAAAGAAAAACACCAATACAGTATACTAACACATATATATGGAATTTAGGAAGATGGCAATGACGACCCTGTATGCAAGACAGGGAAAGAGACACAGATGTGTATAACGGACTTTTGGACTCAGAGGGAGAGGGAGAGGGTGGGATGATTTGGGAGAATGCCATTCTAACATGTATACTATCATGTGAATTGAATCGCCAGTCTATGTCTGACGCAGGATGCAGCATGCTTGGGGCTGGTGCATGGGGATGATCCAGAAAGATGTTATGGGGAGGGAGGTGGGAGGGGGGTTCATGTTTGGGAATGCATGTAAGAATTAAAGATTTTAAAATTTAAAAAATAAAAAAAAGTAACTTAAAAATTGAAAAAAAAAATAAAGCCACTAAGCTATGAAAAAAAAAAGATATATAGATTGCTATATTCATTGCAGTATCATTTACAAGAGCCAACATGGTATACACAAATAAAGAAGTTATTTTACATATATATATACACTCACACATTCATGCCTAAAGACAGAGTGAAATATTACTCACTGATAAAAAAAGGAATAAAATCTTGCCATTTGTGCCAACAATGGACAAACCTAGAGTACATCATGCTCTTACCCTAACCCTAACCCAAGTGAAATAAGTTTGGCAGAGGAATACAAATCTGTATGATCATGTATATGTGGAATTAAAAATAAAACAAAACAAATGAACAGATAAAAGATACAGATATAAAAAACACACAGGTAGTTGTCAGAGGGAAGTGAAGTATGGGGAGGAAACAAACAGCTGAAGGAAATTAAAAGCTTCCAGTTGCAAAAAAAAAAGTTATTCAGGGGTATGAAATAACTATGTAATATTTTCATATGGTTACAGATGGTATCTAGACTTACCGTGGTGAAAAGTACAGAGATATTTCGAAAAGTATAGAGATATCGAATTATCATGCTGTGTAACAAAACTAACATAGTGTTGTAGGTCTATTATGCTTCAAATACAAACAAGCAAGCAAACTCATAGAAAAAGAAATCAGATTTGTGATTACCAGAAGCAGTTGGTAGGAGGAGATGGAATTAGATGGAGGTTGTGGTGTTGGAGAAGAGTCTTGAGAGTCCCTTGGACTGCAAGGAGATCCAACCAGTCCATTCTGAAGGAGATCAACCCTGGGATTTCTTTGGAAGGAATGATGCTTATGCTGTAACTCCAGTACTTTGGCCACCTCATGCGAAGAATTGACTTATTGGAAAAGACTCTGATGCTGGGAGGGATTGGGGGCAGGAGGAAAAGGGGACAACAGAGGATGAGATGGCCGGATGGCATCACGGACTCGATGAATGTGAGTCTGAGTGAACTCCGGGAGATGGTGATGGACAGGGAAACCTGGCATGCTGCGATTCATGGGGTCGCAAAGAGTTGGACACGACTGAGCGACTGAACTGAACTGAGTTAAAAAGTACAAGCTTCCAACTATAAAGATAAATAAGTACTAGGTATGTAATATACATGATAAATATAATTAACACTTCTCTGTGTTTGGCCACCTAATGTGAAGAACTAACTCATTGGAAAAGACCCTAATGCTGGGAAAGATTGAAGGCAGGAGGAGAAGGGGACGACAGAGGATGAAATGGTTGGATGGCATGACCAACTCAGTGGACCTGAGTTTGAGCAAGCTCCAGGAGTTGATGAAGGACAGGGAAGCCTGGGTGCTGCAGTCCACGGGGTCACAGATTCAGACACAACTGGGTGACTGAACTAACTATGTTATACATTAGAGTTATTAAGAGAGTAAATCCCAAGAGTTCTCATCACAAGGAAAATAATTTTTCTTTCTGTATTTTTTCTATTCATTTGAGATTATGGACAGTCACAAAAATTATTATGGTAATCATTTCATGAATCATGTATGTCAAATCACTATGTTTACCCCTTAAGGTTATATAGTACTGTATGTCAACTGTATCTCAATAAAACGGAAAGAAAAAATATGGGTTCTCTATTGACACTGGCACATTCAATTCATTAAGAAATAGTTATTAATTCATTGACAAATAGTCACTTGCAAACAGAAATAGTCAAAATCTTAAATTTTCCTTAGGCATATATTAGTCATTTGCTACATTTAAAAAATCATTTTAGCATA